>NC_084951.1:16432956-17032956 GCF_949316205.1 Platichthys flesus
GCACAAGTAATGAAACTCTAGAGCCAGTTCCTCAGCGCTGCCCTCTCTTTGGCACAGTAGTGTGAGGTACCAGGTAAATTTTACCATCAGGTGTCTGTTGCAGGGAGTATTCATCTATTGAGTATGGTTGTCCGTCTTCGTCTCGCAAGTGAGTGAATACTTCTGCATAGAGATCTGTGAGGCGGCATTTAATGAAGGCCAGGCTGTGCTGGAACTCCAGTCTCTCCTGGGCCAGGTGCTCCTTCTGGTCCTGCAGCTCGTTCAGCTCTTCTTCAAGGTGAATGATGCTCTCAAGCTTCCTCTTCCTGCAGTTCTGTGCCGCCACCTTGTTCTTCCCCCGCCTCCTGATGTCCCTGACCAGTGCCATTTGGTTATCCGTCAAAGTGAACTGTGTCAGGAGCTCATTGAAGTCGTCTACAGGGAGATTGATAATCTTTTCCATGGGGAAGGGAATCTTCAGAGACATTGCCCGCCTCTCATCTCTGCTCAGTTGTACATGAGTGGAGCTGCTTCCTTGTGGTTTTGTGTACATGTGAAATTGTGAGCTCCCTCTGCTGGAGGCTCCAGACTCAGTGTACATATCATT
This sequence comes from Platichthys flesus, assembly GCF_949316205.1. Classification (NCBI taxonomy): domain Eukaryota; kingdom Metazoa; phylum Chordata; class Actinopteri; order Pleuronectiformes; family Pleuronectidae; genus Platichthys; species Platichthys flesus. The sequence goes on from NC_084951.1 coordinate 16,433,543, forward strand.
CAGAGCAGCAGCCTGGCTCTGGTGCTTTAACGGCCGCAGAGTCGTCTCAGGTGGTATGTGAGCTAAAGTGTTCGCGGCTGAGAAATTTGACTGATGTGCACCTGAGTGTAAATATGACTGTCCCTGGTAGTTGACTGAGTAATGGAGTTGAGCTCTTCTGGCATGCTCAGGTTCACCATCTCTGTATGTAATGCCTGTGTCTCCACTATGGTAACCTGGAACAGCACTGACTGGATTATCAGGGGAGGCCAGAGGTGGACTGGAACCCAGAGACAGACCTGAGTCTGACTCCAGATCATCAGTTGGAATAACGTGTGAACTTTGTCCGTGTATAGTCCACTGCATGTGCCGACTGGGACCCTGAGAGAAACAAGTGTTGGCTCTCCTGTGCCCTTGGCCATCAAATGACACGTTCACCTGACTCCTAAGAGCCATGAGCGAGGGCAGTGCTTGAGAGGAGATGGGGTGCATTCTTTGATTGAGCTGATAGTCAGATGGTCCGTACACTGCCCCTTGGTTGCTGCCTTGATGATGGCACACGGGCACGTCTTCAGAATAACATCTATTGTAAGTGTCAGCCGAGCCGAGCTCACAGGTGTGGGGACGCCCAGAGTGAGATGGGGCCATCCCGTACGCTCCCATCGGGACCATGGGCTCCATGGTTTGGTACTGTGTTGTTTCATAGGGGCCTTCAGCAGGGACTTCAAACTCCTGCAACAGACACACAAGGACCGCGGCTAGCTATGATTGATGGGCACACATAAATGTCACTTCAACAGAAGAACAGCAAATGATTGAAGATACTTGTTATTTATTAGTGAAAAAAATAATTCAACACAATCTTATTTGCCATAGAGTACAGTTTGCCCCCACTTCAGCATGCCACCCCAGGCCTATGAGGGGCTTTCATAGCTGTGATCAAGTTTCACCTGGAAACAGATGGCTATTGTGCGGTGCAGGGGGCCGCCAGCATCATGCAGCACTTGCTCCCCCTCACAATCTCTCCATCCTGCCATTACTCAAATAGGCCATTGTTGCCCCGTATCCACAGAGTGTGTAATAGTTTCTCAACACAAAGCATCACATGAGAATTGATAGATATGGATGTATTCAGTGTTTTATTTATGAACCAAGGCTGTTGTAGTTTTTTTCAACATGATCCTTAAATGTAACTTTTTCACCCATTAAATTATTAACATAAAATATTGTTTTCATATTGACTCAATTGTAAATACACAATGCACACAATTACATTTCATCAGTTCTTTCATGCAGAGAAGTCCTTCGTGTACACAGCTGCAGCGACATTCATGTCCATGATAAGTGAGTGTAAACTTTTAAACACAATTGTGTGTAATTTGCATGAAGGTGTACATGCAACTGCAACGTTTTTTATATATTTTCTGGATTCTGTTTTTTACGTTGTCTTAGCTTTCTGTAATTTAACAGTGACCCATTAAGACTATCCTTTCTACAGCATATTGGAATATATTGCAGATATTTTGTACCAATTTTTTATGGTATAGTATTACCCATATTTTGTATTTGTATTTGTTTTGTTTAGTTTATACATTTATCCTGGGCTGGAGCGATTGTATCGAAACCCAATTTCCAACCGCTCATCAATAAAATGTTCTTTACTCGGACAGTCAACTCATCATTCTACAATCAAATATTCCTAATTTGTTCCCAGTGGTACTTTCCCAGTGTTTCAGTTCTTCCCAGTTACCTGCAGCTCTGAGATGGCCATCAGTTCCTGCCAAGCTGCATCCATCTCTGCGTCCTGAGGTCCATGAGCCCTGGCTCCATGAGGCGTGGGCGCTCCACACGCCCTCCCTGGAGCAGCTTGGGTCTTGTTATAGACAAGAACATAATTTCTATTAAAACTCTCACTCCGAAGTTTTGAGTGAGGCGCGAATGTGTGTTGTGGTTTCCCACTTCTTGCAAAGACCTACCTCACAGGTTCTCCTCAGTGGGAGAACATAGTTGGCTGTCGAACACATTCAGGACAGGCTCTTGCGGCAGATACAGAACCTGGAGGAGACACCACACAGCCAGTCATTATGGCCTACCCATTCTCTACACTGACCAGAAAGAAGAAGTATAAATGGAAAAAAAAACATTCAATCAAGCTAAGTGTGAACTGTGAGGTCCCAGCCTTCTTTCTAACACACATATCTAATACATACAGTACATGACATGTCTGTAGAGCTGCCGGTGCGATATAAACGACTGTTTGGGTGTTGTGCGAGCTCTTTTGGAACGCATGGAGGGTTCAGTTTAGTTGAGTTGACTCCTCCCCTCAGCTGTCCCGGGGTGCAGCTATGCCAACCCCTGATAAGACAATCTGCGGGAAAACATCGTGCTCTACAAGACAGACTGGGGCCCGATGGCTACTCTGGAAAATATGGTGTACGGCTAACATGCCTGCACAGATCAGCAAGGCATTTTTTTCTAAACTATACAGTCTTCTACTTTTAGCATCTCCAGTTAATGTATAAGACTTTTTAGCCTTATGAGGATAATCATAAGTTCATTATAATAAGTGAACTGTGACTTAAAAAAACAGATGTGAACACTGAACAACTTTTTAATTTTACTTTTCCCAGACAAGTCCGTGTACATACTGTACATATACACTATATAAGGTATATGTCAGTGCATTTACAAACATGTATATAGACACAAGTATAAACACATTTAAATAATCTCTTTTTTTTCTAATTTGTTGTTATATACTTTTCCAATAATTTTAGCCTGAATTCAACAGTTTAACAAATAATACAAAGGCAAATCATTTACATATAAGTATACTCATATACGCAGATATCTGTTGCATTGCTTCCCATAGTGTAACAATAATTATCTGCATTCAATGAAGTAATTAATAAATAAATATGAGGAATCCATGCACACTTTGCTGTTGTTCACTCAAAAGTCATGTTATCGGGGTCATAATGACATATTTATTCTCAGGAATTACAATGTACAGGTCCCTTCAGTAATCGGCATATATTCCTCATTATGTTATGATTCAATTAGTACTTTTTGAACAAATGTCCTGACACAGCCTGAAGTGTCTGTGTCTTCCAAATTATTTCAATTTAAGTCAAAAACATTAGAGTGAAGTACCAAGAAGAGGCTGTGTCACGCTGAGGTGTTGAAGGTTACAGTTTAGACCCTGAAGAGACTTTAATGCTCAGCAACTCAATTCAACTTCATTTCAACTGTCAAATGTAGAAAACAAAGAAGAAAAGATCCATCTGATACATTCTGCCATAATGTTTCTCCGTCTCTTTCTTTAGACTCACTTCTCTAACTACAACTTTCCCCTCATGGCAAAATTAATTTACCATAATCCTGGTGACTGCTCACAGTGGAAGGTTTTCTGCTTTCACCTGCTACATGTGAATAGTTTTCACTATTTAAAGTCTCTGAAACATTCAGTTATAACTAATACATCCTGCTGGTGTCGTAATGGTGGTAAGTTTTGTTTTTATACGGTTGTTTCCTTTACCTTAAGGAATCATAATTCACTGTAACTCTAAGATCTCACTGGCATCACTTTGTTGAATAAAGAAGTTGTAAAAACAGTCAGTAAAACTATGTCGGCATGAAGAAAACTTATATCATTGAAGTGATCATTTGTTAAAATGAATTTGCTGGAAAATAAATTTGATCTCAAACTAATTGAAGTTTGAGCAACATTACAATACAAATATGTGCTTTTCAACAGGTTATCTTTATTACATGATAATGTGAAATGTCAGTGTCTGAGAAGTAAGTGTTAGATTATGGAGTAAAGATTTAATTTAGGTGGTAAAGCTATAAAGACTCAGCACACTGTGGTCGTGCAACAGAAAGAAAAAAGGATCTGACAAACGAGTAGAGGTGACCGATGTGAGTGAACATACCTGAGCGGCATTCTCTGCGTCTTCAACAGGTGATGAATACAGATGAAAACATCACGGCATAAAGCACAATCCTGGTGGAATGAGAGCAAATGGTGATAAGTTGTCTTTAACATGTGTTGTGTTGCTGATAACTTTTAAAGGATCCGAAGAACAGAAAACACACAAAGGTCTCCGGCTCTATCTCTCATTCAACTGTCCGCCTCTGTCTGCTCTGCCACTCTTACAGTCACCGGCATAAATGGGATGGCTCTGTGCAGACACACACAGTCTTCCTGTAAAGCACCCACACTGCGTTTTTTTTTTGTTGCACTCATGTATCCTTAATAGCACACTTGCACCCCAACCTCCAAATTTCCCTTTTCCCCACATGACAAACCACAGACCAACAGTTTGGCAAACACCATGGCAGTCACTCTGTCAGTCCACAGTGAAGTAGGTAGATGTTCACAAATTACAGAAAAGACAAAAGACTGCAAGCAATTTTTATCCTTATTTTGACACGACAATACAAAACAGTTTAAAGATGTAAGCGTGAGTGTGCTGGAGGTTTTGCTTCTGTCCGGGCCAAACCGTACCAGAAACTGGTGTCCTTTTCAAATCCTCCCAAAAAATACAAAAAGGTATATGTGGAGTGTGATGTGGAGCACCTGGAGTCGGAGCCGGCGTCGCAGTGAGGGCCCTGTTCAAGCAGGGGCGGGTTGGAGGCTGGATTGAGACCTGGTTTAGTCGGGGTTGGAATGTACACCCTCCGACAGGTAAGAAAGACCACATTGTTCCTCTATCTGGCAGAGCAACCACCAAGGGAGAGAGAGGAGCAGGGGGAGAATGGAGGGGAGCGTGTCTTACATAGCAAGTGACCATTAAAATCCCTCACAAAAAAAGAAAATCCCCTCATTGCCCTGATGTGAAACACTGTGCACAGTCAACTCACAAAAGCCCATGTGTTTTGTGGGCCCCGTCTTATTGTGCAACAGCCTTCACACAGTTGGAGTTTGTATTGTGGTGATGTCGCATAGTTATTGTTTCATTGAGCAACGTGTGAGAGATAACACTGACAGTCTGTCCCACAGAGTCAATGATGATTTGGGAACTTTTCTGCATTACATGAAATGGTCGAGACTCTTTCCCTCTGTAAAACACTCATGTACAACATAGTGGTATTTAGTTTTAAAAGGTTTTGTTGATGGGAGCAGAAATCCCTGAATGGATGCTAACACATGTGTGTTTTTTCAGCTGCTGTGGAACAACATATGTTGCAAATGAATTCTTTCAAAGGCTTTGTTTGGTATATTTTTGGAAGAGTTAAAATTTGCGGATAAAACGTTTGCTAATGCATGAGGCAGATTCAAATTGCATAGAACATGTTTTTCTTGAAAGTGCAAAACTTGAAACAGATGTCAGAATCACTTTCCTTGAATTACGGAAGGCAACAAACTTTGCAGACTTGTTTAGGCCTGCATCAATACTTTGTTTGAATTGCAAATCAATTGAAATCCAGGTTGTAAACCCGTAACAACATTTGGAGAAATCCAAACAAATTGGCAGCACATTGCATGCAAGTTTACGCAACAAATAATTTTTTATAAATAAATGCACAATATATATCCACACATTGAAACGTATTTATATTTTTAGACAGTGTGCAAAAAAATTCTCATCAATGTGACTCACTGAAAAAGATAAGGCTAATTCTGACACTTAAAGTTGTGATACATTAAAGAGTTTTTTTATTGCTAAAAATAAGGAATGTGAGTAGGCCTAAAGTTAGTTTGCTGTATTTTATATACAGTAAATGTTAGCTTTGAATGCTGACTCTTTTGTTTGGGGGGGGGGTAAATACATGTATATACATCCAGGAAAAACCCGACATTCAGTAAAACACTGTGTTCAAAAGCCATGAGAACATGGAAGGCTTTGTGGGACCCAATCCAATATCACATCCCTCTGAGACTTAAAGCAAAATGTTTTCTCTGCCATTGTTCTAAGTTGGAAAAGTAGGTGGCTGACAGAGTCAAGAAAGGTGAACGTCTACCAGGAATCAAAGAAGGGACTTCCCAACCCAAGTTCCTAGCACCCAGCCCCTGACTCAACCACTGCCACAGTGTGCCAAAGAGCACCCTGTTATTACCGTGACCACAGCGGTTTCCAATCTGGACACAGTTCCCAGGTCAACGCCCACGTTCCGTGTTTGTGTTTGTTTGCCTCAATTAGTCTTTGACATGTGTTCGCTGCAGCTTGCCTGGACCTCTCCGGGCTGTCAGTCTTTCCTCGTCATGCACCTCAGCACCACGAACAACTCCTCTTCAAAAATAGACTTTCTGGCAGGCCACTGCCCCTGTTGACTCACATAGGTTTAAATGTTCCTAATGAACATTACATTTTAATCTCGTCTGAAATTAATGGCGAAACATGTTTTTTTTTTGTAACCCACCTCATTTATTCATCCTGCTGTTTCCATGACATCTCACTTGTTCATTAAAGATGGAGGAATGTAAAATTTTTGTTTTTTTGTCTTAACATCCCGAAAGCTATATCAGACTTCAGCGGAAAAACCACCTCACTACTAAACAAAATGAGTGTGTGTGTCTTGGGTTGTGGTCTCAAAAGAGGGGATATTTTGGAGTTGGTTTCTGGGAAAGCAGAGAAAAAATAGAGAGTGCATTTGGAGTATTATTTTTTGTTCTCATATTAATGATTAGATACTTGTAAACTTGAATGTTAAAGTGTTTTTATTCAATAAGATCAGCATATAAAATAACAGGAATATAAAAACGATAATATGCATAAACACAGTGGAACGAGTTTAGGAATACTGATATCCTGTATCACATATTTTTAGATGATGTTGATGATGCATATTCAAACGTGTACATTAATGTTTGTTTCATATGAGCTGTAGATAGAATTAACTTGAATCACCTCTCTGTCTGGTTTAGAAACGTTTCCATCGCTGTTCCTTCTAAAACCATGACGGCCACACGTTATCGCCACCTGAAACAGAGCAAATGAGGAACCTGAATTTGCCGCATCATTCTTCTAAGTGTCTCAATAACGCTTATCTCAAGATGTTAAGATAAGATATTTTGCAACAACAGTGTGATATATTCTTTAAATAACATTTGTATTCGCCCATTCATTTCCATATTCTCACATTCACATGACAACCGGTGTTGGAACAAATGAGCAAATTAAGCAGATTCTTATTTTCTTATTATTAACATTGGGTGGTTGTGTGTACATGCATGGGGGATTATTTACACGCAATTATGACAGTGTGTTCTTGACAATGAAGATCCAGGCTGGTTAGTGGTACAGACAGAGAAGGAAGGAGGATGTTGGCTGACGGAAGCTCTGCTTAACGCTGATAAAAGCACCACTTGGTTCTGAGGAAGGGAACTGCTAACTGCTGTGGTCGCTGCATTAGCTGCGGAGAGAGGGGAGCTGCCCCTGCTCTCGCACGACACTTCTTTCTGTCTGTCTCTTACTCTCAAAGATTAAAAAGATTAATAACATATTTAATAACTATTGCTTTGTTATTTATTATTTGTATTCATTACTTTCAACCTTTTAATCTTTGAGAGTAGCGGACACAAATAGAAGATATTGTTGAGCTTTAACAGAGAATCAATACGAGGAATTATTACATAGATTCATCAGGACAAAAGTCAGTTTATGCTTCATACTTCATGTATTCGTGAGGGTTCATGAAGTTGTGCATGACGTTTGCAAGCATGTGCACATTCAGCTAAGTTAAGCTTCGACTTTTTTTATGTTCAATCATCATCTACGTTCATTCATCATCATTCAACTTGTATTCATCACCATCTCTGCCAGTCATCCCCATCATCAAGGCTGTGATTTGTTTTTGGAGACACAAAAGGGTATCGACATGTCTGGCCTCTAGCATGAGGTGGCATGAAGACAGTTACATCTGAGAAACTGATGACCTGAAGTATGAGCTCGTCCAGGGCAATATACTGTTTCCTCTCCACTCGGGGTAATCTTGAAATCTTCGTGGCTGAATTGTGCAAACATAGCGTAGTATTGCAACATTTCACAGTCGCCTACAGTCCTGCTACGAATGCGTGTCAAAACAGTTTGGGTCGCTTGGCCATTCAGTTGAATTAATAGCTGCACACCGTTTCTTTTCAAAACTGTATATATTCCAGTGTCATCTGAAACCTGAGCTCAAAAAATATCTTACAGTAAGGTCAGACCGTGATGTCACTGTGTGGAGGGAGATAGAGGGAAATCCCCGTCAGCCCGGGTTTCCAAAGGCTTCCCAGAAGTGGGAAGAAATATAATTGGAGTTGGTTAACTGTGGGAGGATCCTGAAAAAAGATGTTGATGAGTAAAAGAAAGATGGGACGGCTCGTAAATGACAGATCCTTTGTTACCAAGCAGTCCCCACGCAAGGAACTGCAGCCACCTTACAGTAAATCACCAAATGTAGGATTATTCATCACAATGGCTGAACTGCAGGTCCCTTAGCAGACTCTCAACTCTAAACTGAACCTCAGTTATCTGCCTTAAGTATGTGATTGTAGCCCAATATCACAAATCGCAAAGGATCTTTAATTTCTGTACAGCCCTTAGACATACCTTCTTCTTAGACCCTGGTTTTACATAAGGAAACAGTGGGAGATAGTAGCAAAGTACATCAGATCAAGTAAAGTATGTTAATTTCTGTACTTCTTTTTTACTTCAACTAAACTACATATCACTGCATTTATGGTAGATAGTTGTAGGACCTAATCACCATTCCACAGTTCGGGCTCAGGACCAAAGGTTCCGGGTTCTTTTCTGTCAGGGCTTGGAACAATCTCCCTGATGACATCCATATGTCAAACTCCTCTTCTGGAGCCTCTGTTAAATCTCTCCTAAATACACATGTTTATAGGTGTGCTATCTCCTAGATCTGATCTTACTGACTATTTAAATAGTTTTATAATGCTTTGTTTCATTCTGTTTTTACTCTTTTCTCATCTGTGACATGTTTTATTTCTTTATCTGTGCTCTATTGCTGTGTGATTTTCAAAAATACTTTGTAAATTGTATCTTGTTCTTTTCTTTTTAACAGTTTCATATTGTCTGCCTTCAATTCCTCATGTTTAACTTGTAAAGCACCTTGTAACTGTGTTTTTAAATGTGCTATATGAATAAAGTTTATCATTTGTTAATGTGGAATCTAAGCAACAAAAAGAGTATGATGTATCATTAAAGATTAAACTACCCAGACCAAGAAAGTATATTAAATAAACTTCACCTTTACTAGCTGTGGTGATAAAGATTTTTTTCTGTTTGAACAATCTGTCATCATTTACTTCAATTGAATTGTTTTTCAGCAACGCTGTTAACTCCTAACACGATTTATGGACTGAAACCCTTTGCTCACTCTTCCGTTGACATAGTGCTGAGTAAATAATGAGTGAATTTTCATTTTTCACTCTAATATGCAGCTTTCTCACATCATTAGTAACGTCAGAAGATGGAGGGAGGGGGAAGTATTACATATATTGTATAACTATTATCCCAGATGATAATAATAATAATCATAATCATAATGATACTTTATTTTTGTCCTCCCCCGGAAGTGATATTGTGTGCTCTTTGCCCTGAACGCACCACGTTAACGACTGTGTCAGCCAATCGGAAACAGCCTGATTGACTGTACGTATGACGTAGGCCGCTGGTAGCTCGCTATCTGGACTGCTAACCAAGCTATCAAGATGGATTCTCCCATACTGGTAATGCTAACGCCTGTATCCATTAAACACAGTGTGCGTTTCAACCAGGTGTTATGTTTATAACCGCTTCACTAGATCGGTTCGTTAAGAATTGTTCCTCAGCTGAAATGTGCTAGTTTAGCTCTCGAGCTAACTGTTGTTGGCTGTGTTGGCTAACTTGTTAGCCTCGGGATAGCTAGCTCCGTGTACGTGCGTTTATTGATGATGTGGAAGTGTCACGTCTTCCTTTTCAAATGCATAATAATCCCGAGTGTGTCACTGAAGAGCGACTGAATCGTGTTTGTTGTATTAATGTCCCCGCTGCCTGTTCTTTCCCAGCTTGTGACACCATATGTTTGACTGAAGGCACCAATCAGTGAACTTAATGTCACTAACATGAGATTGTCTGTGTCGGCCACCTTCAACAGGAACCGTCCTTATACACCGTGAAAGCAGTTCTGATCCTGGACAACGACGGAGACAGGCTGTATGCCAAGGTACGAGTCAGACAGATGTAAATAACATCATCTTCAATCTTTACTGATCCTGTGAGTTAGACTCAACATTGTTTCATTAGTCTGGGGCTGTGTTAAAGGGCAGATATGTCTCAGATGTTTGTTATGTATATGTTAATAGTAACACAGACAACAGCAGTTATTAGAAAGGAATAATGTATCTGTTTATAGTTTGGTAGAAGGTTGTATTTACTGGGATTGTACACATATTTACACTGACTACAACAAAAAATGGGTGTAAAATGATTGCTTCCACTAAGTCTTGCAATACTCTGTATACTTGTTGAGGTCAAATCTCACAAAAAGGCCCAAATCCGCCATTGACCTGTCCTCCGTCATCTTTATAAAACTATTAAGTCATATAGTTTATTTCAATTCAGTCCCACATAATAGCTTCGGCTGCTCAATAGACAATCAGACAAACAGCTGAATCAATTTTCTAACAAAAGCAGAGTGTGTACCTTATTGGTTGAGTATATTATGAAGTAAAAAAAAAAGTACCAGAGATCAGCCGGGGAAGTCCGAAAGTACAGATACACAGACTAATGTGCTCTTATTTGATTTGTTCAGTTTATGAAAAAATACAAAATCTCACCAGCCTCATCTTCTGATCTTAGTTGAAACTAGTTGAAAGGTTGATGTGAGGTTTGTTTCATGGGTTTGAATGTCATAACGGTTTCATTTTCAATCTTCCTGCAGTATTATGATGACACATACCCAACAGTGAAGGAGCAGAAGGCGTTTGAGAAGAACATATTCAACAAAACACACAGGACAGACAGTAAGATGTGTTCAAATCAGACATCATTACGCTTTGCTTTCCTCATTACATGTCCAATTACATAACATGTTGGTTTTTGTGTGCCCTCAGGTGAGATAGCTTTACTCGAGGGTCTTACTGTTGTGTACAAGAGCAACATAGACCTCTTCTTTTATGTGATTGGAAGCTCACATGAAAATGAGGTAAATAAAATGTTAGGATTTTCATGGTCATATGAGATCAACAAGCACATTTAAAGCCCAATAAGAGTATTGAATCGCATACGGACCTGGACAAGTTATTCTGGTTCTTCATGATTCATATTTATTTAACACTGTTGTGTACATTTTCTAGTAATTTGTGTGTTTGTTTTTACTTTTCACCAACTGAAGCTTGGTCTGAAGATAACAAATTAATTTTGTTGCCTGCTGTGCATTTAACTTTGAATTTGAATGCCTTTTTAATTTGTACTTCCTCATTTCCTCAGTGGTGTTATTTATGAAGTCAAATAATATAAGCGATGTGGCTCCGGAGGAAACTTTGCTCTTTATAGTATTTCCATACAAATACCCACAGAATACAGCAGTTAAACTGAAGGTGTTGGCAATGATTTATCCAGCAAGTATTTTATCTGTTAAGCTCTGCATCAGTTTTAGCGGCTCAATTATTCATATGCAGTGTATTCAGCTTTGTGACACCATGTGCAATTTTTCTGGCGCTGGAAAAATACATTATTTAATCTAAAATAGAACAAGTACATAACATAAACTTTAAAAAAATATAGTTGATTTGATCCTTTATAAACTGAGGTGTTCTTTTTGCACTATATTTATCTCTGCGTCTCCACATAAAAATACAAAGTTTGTTGTACTTTTAAATGGTTTTGCAAGAATGTTGAGCACCATTAAAAAGTAATTTTTCATTTTTTCAAGTTTATACTGACACTTGATTGTGGATCCATTAGTCACGAACAGATTCTCATCAATTGTTTTATTCTCCGCAGCTCATGCTCATGGCTGTTCTAAATTGCCTCTTTGATTCGCTCAGTCAGATGTTGAGGTACGTTCTGGCAGCTGTTATTAATGTCAAAAAGCTTTTCTTCTACAAATCTCTTATCGTTAAGAAAGTTCAGCTTAGCGTTTACAGTATGTTTTTGTCTTTCTCTGTAGGAAAAATGTTGAGAGGAGGGCATTGTTGGAGAATATGGAGGGACTCTTCCTGGCTGTGGACGAGATTGTGGACGGAGGGTAAGTCAGAAAGAAGCAGCTGGAGAACCTGTAAAGCAAAGTCATCTCATGTTAAACGAACTGCGGTATTAATGCAGCGTCTTCTATTTCTCTGGGTTCACGATCTGTTGGTCTGACTCTTTGCTGCCTCCTGCAGGGTGATCCTGGAGAGTGACCCGCAACAAGTTGTGCACCGCGTGGCTCTCAGAGTAAGATCAGCTCCTCTCTGAGATATTTCGCAATGTTTAAATCTAGTTTTGTCTGCTGTAACATAACGAAACAAATGTTCCTACAGGGGGATGATGTGCCTTTGACGGAGCAGACGGTCACACAGGTAAGAAAACGGGCTGCCTTGATCTTCTCTCTTCTATAACATGTAGAAGCTCTATTGGTTTATTGACCATTGAAACGCTTTACTTCAGAACCTATCCCATCAGTCTTGTTCACCCCTACTCTGTCACTGGCCCATCGGTTCACATACATTGCCTTCTCTTGCATACATGACAGTGTACATGATAGCTCATTATTTAGTGGTAGAGAAGTAGGAAGCTAACAGGGACTCCTGAGCTTAACTCCTCACAGGAGCCTGCTTTTGTGTGTGAGCTCCTCATGATTAATGTTGTCATTTAAGAGGCCTGAGACTGGCTACCGCCATCCCTCCTCTGGCTCTGATTAATAGCCGTCCCCAATCCCCGTGCTTTATGGTTATGATTCAGCTTTCATTCGATGAATTAAGATGATTAATTAGGCCCATCATATTTCTCTTCATTTTCCATCACCAGTTCATCCGTCTTTGTTCACTTTTTTTTATAAGTATTTGAAACTTTTTTTCCGCCCAATTCTTTGCTTTTACCTCAACAAGATGCAACTTGTTTTTCATTTGATTTAATCGACACTAATTACTTAAATCTATGAGTGTGTCAGAACTGGTACAGCTTGACCACCCTGGCAGGGGGGGGGGTTGTTCTCCTGACTGCCATTCTAGTCTTATACTTAATTGTTTAGTTTTTTTGTGTGATCTTCTTGGTCTGACTTGAGTTTTTTCTCCACAGGTTCTTCAGTCTGCCAAAGAACAGATCAAGTGGTCGCTTCTACGATAGAGTGACCAGTCTACCAGTGAGCCGCTGTTCAGCCCAGTCTTCATGGCACTGATCTTTTTCCTTTGTTCCACTTCTTCATTCAAAGCTGTGAGGAGTACCACTGGCAGATCCAGTCACACTCCCTGAACTGAGGGTTTATAAACTAAAATGTTCCAATTCCTTTATTTTCTTCGTGCATTCTATGACATAATCCACTTGATGATAAAATATGGTGTACATTCCAGTTTCAGGGCTGGCCTGTTTTGTTGTATTTGTTTTTTAATTACAGAACCTGGGACCTTCTTAATCCAGTGTTTTATGCTGTAAAACTCTGCCACGACATTCCTTGTATCCCTCAGAACAAGAACTGTATCCGATTTGATATCCATCTGTCACCTCCTGCAGATCACTGCAGTCGGTATCAAGTCTTTATCTCCGTCTCTCAATGCACATGAATATTGTTCTTAACGAGTTGTCAAACCACTGATCACAGGTTGTTCTGCATTGACTTTCTCCGGAGATCTTCCGTCATCAGATATTATTAATAAATGTTTGTTGACACTGGCACTCGATCATCTGTGATATGTTGAACGGTTTCTCCATCATTCTCACACAGCGCATGTGATGCTTTTATACCTAAATCAAGTTTAGCGGGTTTTGATGCAATGGTTTTTCCTAATTTCAGAGCTGCCAAGCTGTTTACTCTTTGTTCTTCAAAACCTCAGGGAGAGCCAGCAGGAGGTAGAGCGAGGGCGCCATCTCCTGGTGTTTATAGCAAAGTGCCAAGGCTGAGATAGGCAAATACATTCAGACAATGAGGGGGGGTACCCATTCGTGCAGCTATGATCAGGAGACCACACAATAATTTGTGCTGTCACATGCAGATAAGTTTTATGGAGTCATACTTAATTCATTTCTTCTCGCCACTGTGTGCGTCGTGAATTGTGCGCACCCCCGCCTGCACCCCCCACCTTCACACACAAATGTCATGCACTCATTTTAATGCAAATGAAGGATACACTCCAGAGAGAAATGGATGGGAGAATAGGCCCTACATCATGTCAGTACCTGATGCATATTAAAGGAGAGGGGATATATTTGCATTGTTCAAGTTAGGTTTCCCTGTATGTGCTCATGTTGATCACTCAGAGGTGTTTTTTTTTTTGTGGGTAGATTTGTGTTGGTTGTGCTACAGACAGATCCAGCCATAGCTAATTTGAACCATATTAGGTAGCAGGTCTTGTTACAGCTCATTTCTCTTAGGTTCCCTGTCCTTACAATCCAGACTCTTCCTCCCAATGAACATGCCGTGCTCTGACATGTCCGTTGGCCAGGGTTAAGAGTCGTTAACGCACCGTTTGCTGCATTTTTCACCATTCTGCATATTTATTAAGTTTGCCCTATTTTTTTTTTTTAAATGTCTTTCATTCAACTGTACCTGACCACGTCCTTTGGCTCACACATCAAAGTGAACGAGACGAACTGAGCGCTCTTGATGTAGAGATGACGATGGCCTGGAGCTGTTTGTGGAAAAAGATCGCACACATTAGCGGTTATGTCGGAATGCAGGCCATTTATTCGCCCTGTGGGAAATTTCATACCTTCCACTGGCAAACAATCGGTTAAATCTTGTGGGAAAATGGCTGTCGCAGTGTGATATGCAGTCATGGCGGTCTTGAGACACTTAGGAATAAAAACAACAAAAATACTGTTATATTTAATCTCTTGTGTGCACACTATACGCTGTGTGCAGAGAACTTCTGTTAAAGGAGAATACATTACAGGTATTGTGGGTTCAAGGAATGTATTGATTTCAGTAACTCATAATGATTAAATCTAAATAACTCCAGGCCACACTATAAATTACAAATGCAAAAATGAAGTGGCATTTTTAAAATATGCATTTATGTATCAATCATAGCTAAGTGCTGGGAGTTAAATTTGATACCAATCAAGGAAACAATGTGTATATATGTACCTGGATACATGTGTTTCTGTTACATATACAATGAGCAGTGTAGTCTATGAAAGTGTTACTGGCTCTGCCCTGTGGCCCTATTGTCTTGGCTTCTCTCCAGTTTGATTCAGCCCTTGGATCTCTGTCTTTATGGCTGCAGAGATAGCATGAATGGAGGCTGTGTCGATGCTCCTTGCTCTCTGTGTTTTACTGGAGAAAGAGCAGTAAGGAAGGCAAAGGTAATCTCTATAAATGGACTCAGTTTACTGGTATAATGAGGACGTCTCCGGTCTCAGTGTGTGGTTTCAGCGAGGGGGGGGGGGGGTTGGGAGAAACATGAAGGTCAAAGAGGACAAGGTTTTCACATGTAGACCGCAGTAAATGTGATTAGATCCCAGCAAGGGTGGGGGAAGAGAGAGGGTTAAAAAAGATTCCACCCAACGTGCCTGTCCGGACCTTCACTCTTCATCTAGATAGCCCCGCGGCGCCATCGGCAGCCCAGTGACTTTCTTTCATCCGCTAATTACAGTTGCACCATCATAAAAACCAGCAAGGTAATTTATATTAATTATACAGGAATGAGTATAACAGTTTGAAACGCCATGGCTTGATAGGCTGTACATAACACGCAGTAAAATTGTCAGAGACGTGTGGGCCAGAGCCTTGTAATTGATCGATGCATATAGTGAAAGAGTCGCTTGTGTGTGTGTGTGTGTGTGTGTGTGTGTGTGTGTGTGTGTGTGTGTGTGTGTGTGTGTGTGTGTGTGTGTGTGAGAATTAGAGTCAATAAATTATCATCATCTGTAAGCCTGCAGAGTCTTTATGTCATAGTCAATGGGCCTGAGTACCCATCCGATGCCTTGCCCCTCTGAAGAGAAACAACGCTGGGGAAAACAATGACAGTATGTTGGATCCAATACAGTAAACATATTAGAGAAAGTGCCATTACTTTGTCGGAGCGGGACAAAGGGCAAGACCCGCATGATGTTTAATGACCTAGTGTATTAAAATTAACAAGGGCCATTTTTATCTCCAGCGCGCTCAGATTTCCACCCAGTACTACGATCTATCTAAGATTATCGTAATTTGTGGGAAACTAGGCTGATATCAAAGGAAATCAAAGGACATTAACACTTAGCACAATAAGCTCTTGAAGCAGTAAAAATGAAGGAAACAGCCATATCTTCAGAATCATTGTAAACACAGCCTTTAAAAATACGTCGTTAAAGTCTGCTGGAGGTGCATGTGGGCTGTGTGTGTGCATGCTGAGAGAGGATGGTATGGGTCCGGGCCTGCCTCCCTTCGCCTCGGCAGCATCTCGGCAGCATGATGTGGTTTATGGCCCCAGTTGCCCTCTCTGGGTCTGTTTATGGATTCCCATAGAATGGAGAATCATGGCCACTCCAGGGAAAGCCAGCCAAAAACAACACCTCCACCACCACACTCTCGCCTGCCTTTGCCATAATTCAGCCCACTGTTTATGTTTCTGAAGAGAGAGAGAGGAGGGGGGGAGGGGGGTTGAGTATTCATAGTAATCACATAAGATGACTGTAAATTCTGATGCTAATGCTTAATTTTTTTGTTGATGTAAGATAAAAACGTCACCACAAATGTGGCTGGTTTATTGGACGTCGTTACAGGTTGGTGAGAAAATTGTGGGCTTTGTTAAGGGAAAGCTTTTTTTCTTGCGGTTGGAATAGCATTGCCTTTGCAGGTCCAGTTATTTTATGATACCTGTAAGATTTATCACATGAAAATGTTCAACTTTGATAGGATAATGAAAGTGCACCACCAAGGGCGTTGTTAATCGAGGAAATATTCTACCTGATGTGTTTTCCCTCTGCTGTTTTCCCCACAGTTCTCCTGAACCAGTGCAGTGCATTACTCTTTACTGAAAGCATACTTTGGAAGAGTGATCGAGGAGGAACTCTGGATGTGAAAATACTCCCTGCTCAAAGCTGGTGCTGGTTACGCGCAGCAGGGCCATATTGTGTTTCTTTATGGTGAGGTGGCAAAACAAAAATCCTGGGACCGAGTTGCTCGGGTTTGCTGTGCCGCAGGGGGAACTCCATCACCCTCTGAGGCTGCACAACTGGGTCACATCTGGTTAGTGAATGGTCTCAACTGGACCCTGGCCGCCCCCCCCTCTCCTCAGAAACCCCTCACAGACTGGCTGCAGTCCTGAGGGCAGCGTCTGGCCGGGCCGCCTGTCGCTGCAGTGTCATGACAGTCGAGAGGTTACTCGGTTACTGCTGTCAACACTAAAGTTCTGGCTTTGCAGTGATGCAAAAGAGCACTAAAGTAGGGCCCTGAGTCATTTTCACTGCAGAGTCGAGATCAGACACAGCCCTGGCTGCTGTAAAGCTTTTATGAGGGTTGCTGTTGGTGTTGTTCCACTCCCACTGCACCACTACATCTATTCCTCCTCTTTCTTCAGGCCGTGTTTAGTCTTGCTTTGCACGAGAAAATTCCTCTGCATGCCTCGCAGCTTTTTTGAACACAGTTTGTGTTTATGCTTTTTTCCGTCACAGCAGCTAAAGAATGTATAGAAAAGCATTTTCTGTGGCATAACTCTGAACCCTCGGTTTTGTCCCCTCCTCCCTGTGTCATCTATTCTTTCTCACTTTCTCCCCTCCCTCCCAGTGGATTCCCCCAACCACACCACAACACCGGTTAACAGACGCTGGCCTGACAGATTTACTGCCATCGTCTTTCCATTGGCCGCCAGCGTGACAGCAGAGATTTAATGCCGCCTCCCCATTGGCCGGGGCTTGACAGGTGAATTTACGGCTGCACTGTGATTTGATGCCTCCTGCCTTTGAAGTGAGTTACAGCTCTGTCGCTTATAGGACACAGAAACGGTGTCAGGTTGCAATCGTAAAATCTTATCCCTGAAGGGAGGTGGCACAGGAGTATAATAGTCCTGACGTCATGAGAGGAGAAAAGACCTTCTTGTGCGCACAGGGGGAAAATGGAGAAATGTGTGATAGGATAAAATGCTAGGTATCTGTAAAAAAAAAAAAAATGCTTTGAATACTTCAGAAAATACTCTGTCAACACCAAAGGGAGCATTTGAGTTGTGTTGCCGAGCGAGACACATGGAAAGCTTGTGTGATTGTTCACATCTGCACGCATCCACCATGATCTGTTTGGGTTGTTCTGCCTCAATGTGCATGTGCATTAGTCCAAGCTGTCTTACACGTCCCCCTGATTTAAATTCGAAAAAGATAAATGAAAGCGGATCCCCAGCAGCAATCTTCCAAAGTCACTTTGGGGTCTGACTCGTGTATCTGCTCGCTGCAGCACCCGTGTTCGTGCAACACCATCATCCATCTGCGGCCTATCTCTTCATCAGCCTGACAGTCTATCCTGACAGGATCAGGAGGAGCGAGAGAGCGGCCCTGTAACAGCCTTGACCCATGGAAATCTCTTAAGGGTAAATAGCACGGCTGCCCCTGCCCTGCCTATCAACCCTCCGGTGAATCCAGGCGCCGCTTCCCCGGGAGATCAAGTCCCTCTCTTTACTCTTTCACTTCACACCTGAGGTCGTCTGCTCAAGTGGAAAATTGTCTGAAAATGAAGAGGCAGAGGAAAGCCCTGGACTTGCCTTGTCAAGCGAGATTGCATAATTTGACTAGAGACCTTCTGGTGAACTTGATAATTCGGGGTTACGCAGCGTGCCCTCTGACAGTGTGCCATGTAAGAGAAAGAAAACAGGTATTACATCTGAAAGAGAGACGATCCCCCTGAACTCGGAGGGGAAGATGGATGGTTCTGCGGCGCGTTAGAAGACGATGAGCCAAATATCCCTGCATAGAGGTAACTGATTACATCAGGTCTTTTCTGTACATGTGATTCTGACTTCTTTTGAACTGGCCAAACATGATTTTGTTGTATTTTACCAACTCAGCAGGTTTTTTAAGGTCACTGAAAGTTGATATTCTCTCATACTGGAGATGAAATTATTTTTATTTTCATATCTCCCTCAGTGTGTTTCTTGTCCAGGGAACAGAAGGTTGTGGCTTCCCTCATAAATAAGTCTTCAGTGCAGTATCAAGCAAATCTGAAATTTCACCTTTGAGACTGTGATGATCTAAAACTGAAAAGAAAACATACTCAGCTCCTGGTCTCTTTGTTATGTTTAAATGTTGACATGGCTTTAATAAGACTAAGAATATGCCGCCATGCTTGTGGTCGTGTGACTCTCTGACACTCACAATTACATGGGATCACCAAAATTAAAATTATTCATTCTAGGAGCACAGGGGGGGGGGGGGGGGGGGGAATGAACATCTGTATGAAGTGTCATGGTAATCCATCCATTAGCTGTTGAGACATTTCATTTAAAAACCAGAAATGTCACAACCCTAACTTGGGCCTTGGAATACAAGTCAGAGGATCACCAGGGTCAGTGGGATAGAGTATCAACATGAATATCTGTGCCAAATTCTGTGCCGATCAATCCTGAGATCCTGAGAAATTTTACAGGCTAAGTGAAAACCCTGACCTGCGGGTGGTGTTGAAGGAAAAATCCGGGGATCGCCAGAGTCAGCGGGATTCAATCTTTGGGCTACTTGAATGTCTCTGCAGAGATTCCATGGCAGTCTGTCAAATAGAGGTGGAGATATATCAGTCTGGATGGAAGCGGTGGACCAGCTGACCGACTGATATTACCGTCCCAAGCGCCGTGTCACTAGTGTGGCTGAAAATTGAGCCAACTGCTTTCACCTCTGCCCGCTCTATTTGTTTGTCAGGAGGATTACGCAAAGAAATATGAATGGATTTCCGTGAAAGATGGCAGAACGATTGGAAGAAAGGACCTCTTCGATTTTTGGGATCTGGACAAAGGGCTGGATCCAGGATTCACTTTTTTTTCTAACATTGTGAGGTTGTTTGTTCGGTTTTCCCAGGTCATGAAACTCGAAATAAAATAAATCAGACATATATAGGAAACTGATATCTATGAGTGTGGGAAATTTGTTATGCTTTATTGAATTTAATGGGACTGTTGGGCCTTGGCCGTGATGTGCTCTCTACTCAGTGTAATTTTAGTTTCTTAAAATGTGGCTCAAATCGGGTTTGTTTCCCCAAAACACGTAAACTTTTCCAAACAAAGAGATTCAAGAGAGAATCTGTTGACCAGTTAAATATTGACTTTTGACAACAGTGAAAAGTCAATATGTGAAAACTGTGAATAACAAACTGTGAATAACACAGTTGGTTATTCAAACTGTGAATAACACTTTGGTGTCAGAGCAGCTGATGGTGAAGAATCCTCCTGAACTAAATAAAACCCTTTCTTTGACTATCATACATGATAAGAGAGCAGTTTATGAAGTTAAAGAAAACCTTCCACTCTGCTGTTGCCCCTTTTTAAAAGACTATCACAGATGTCAGATCGCCCCATGAGATGACATCTGTTAGAGGAGAGCCAATAAGCTCATAGGGGGGAAGTCTGAGGTGGCGCTTACACTCAGGGACCCGCATCACGGCTGGTTGGGTTGTTCCCCGGGAGAAGCAGCTCAGTCCACATGTGATCCAACAAGCTGCAGATTAATAGGGTGGCATGAGGCCAACGCATGTTAATGTATCTGTCGAGGCTAAACGCACCTCGGTTGGAAAGTGACTTTTACACAGTTGGCAGGGCGCCGCAGTGTCCGTCCTGTCAAGGGGAATGTGGATGACTCCCGGGCCAGATAAATCTCAGCAACAAGGTGCGGAACAACTGAACTTGATCTTTGTAAATGCCTGCATGCTGGAGACCCTTAGCAGAGGTGTAGATGGCAGATTAGGCAGCTCTCCCTCCACGCTCCGCAGCCTCTGGGCCTCCTCTGTCTGTCGGCTCTTTGTTAGCGCTGACATTTTTCAAGTGGCGGCAGAGAAATTCTGTGAATTAAAAAGAGTTATTGTCACTGGAGTGAGATAAGATCAGAAGCTACAGACGCCCTTGACTGCACAAAGTTGCTAATTTCCTGTCGACACTCACATTTGTCTTCCAGTCCGCACACCCTGGTTGTCCTGTGTGATGCTGCACATCAGACGTTTGTGTAACAGCAGACAGTCGGACTTGTCATAGGAGGAAATGCGCAGGTGTCACAAAGGCAGGCAGCTCCTGTAGTGTCCCAGTGAACCACGACAAAGTGACTTAGTGAGCTTACGTTGTTACGCCCCTGGTCTAGGGGAAACAGAGACGTGACATGTGGTGCTTCTCCCCATTCTTCCCACTCCCAAGCAGGCAAGTGTCACCAGGTATTTCCATTTAAGGGTAGCTTTTTATTTTCGCTTCAGAGGGAGAGAAGGCCAACACAACACACAAAACAATCTAACTCCCTACCTTCCTGCTACAAACCAAAAAATGTGAACAAAAAGACAAAAGCTTACCTAACTCCTAAACCAGGAAACACAGGAGAAAAAAGGGTGAAAGAAAATGGCTTCTCCCTCCTACAGGGCTACCACACACAGTTTTCTACTTACATACATAGCAACAAACTCAGACAGTGGATTGTTCCATATTGCACAACTAAACAATACTTCCGCCAGACACTGGTCCCAGTTGGAAGTTGTTGAATCGGTGGAGAGAGTCAGTGCTTCAAGTAGGCTCCTCTCTTCACTCTGGCCAATCCTGGAGCAGCAATCAGGTGGCTCACGCCAATCAGTCCAACCTGCTATCAATCATGCACACACACACTCAAAGAAGACTGCTCACATTCTAGGAGGAGGAACAGAAGAGTATCAAATATACACACCCACGGTCGTAACAACGTGCACAATACCCAGGGGACCTTGAAACTGAAGCAGCCAAATAATTCAACCAATGGTTCTAATGTTATTTATTCCTCCATTGACATGTAGGACATAACTTGTATGAGGCACCACTGGTCACATGTTCAAAAAGTTTAGACCACGTTATTCATTTTTACCTCTGGAGGTGAGGAAGTGTTTTGTTGGTTTATCGGCAGGATTTCGCAAAAACGACAGAAAGGATTTCCACAAAACTTGGTAAACAGATGGGACAGTGGTCATAAAACAACACAATTTTGGCTTGGGACAAAGAGGAGGATCCAGGCATTTTGGGTCACCTACTTTTCAATCTAAAGGTGATCATTTTTGGATTTTAATGGAAAGCAACTGACATTTAGGGAACTGGTATCCAGAGTGTGTTCAATTTGTTGCAGCATGACTGAACTTAAGGGGACCATGGCGGAGGTATGTGTCTACTGAGTGCCAGTCTGCTACTCACTGTTCCTTTCTCTCTCAGAATTCACTTCATGAAGCCAAATTGCATTTTCAGAAAGTCAGGTTGTATACTTTACTGGGGGTTCATTTTAATACATGAATATTCATGATTTGTAACATATCAAATCATGTAAGTAGGCCAAACTTTTCTTTTCCCCTGGTTCCAGTCAGTGGCTGACGGCTCTCCTCCTCAGCGTTAGCGTTTGAGTTCTGGGAATGATGCGCGCAGGCTAATTAATCTGGTGGAGTTACACTAATTAGAAAGCAGTGGCAGACGTGCGAGTGTGGGACGGGTGGAAGCACGATGTGACAGAGCAGTTCCCATCAGAGACGTGCTGTGAGGCAGGCAGACGACTCCTCTGGAACCTCCACGTGGTTTCTACATTTTGTCAACACCAGCATCGTATGAACACAAATTTCTTGTGTGCGCTTTGGAGGCCATTTTGTCCATCCCCTGTAAAATGGCTGTCCCTTGGCTGCATACGCAGCCCTCCTGTAACTCTGCACCACTGAAGTTCTCATATTAACACATGACACCTTTTGGTTATAGCGCAGAGCTGGATTCTTCTCACGTGCATAATTTATTTCTGAATAATAGCCCCCAGTATTAGAGAATATTATAATATTTGGCAATCATTAATAACTAATGCATTCACACTGTCTCCAGTTCTGTTTGACAGGACACTGAAATTGATGGCAAATTCTTTCACGTAATGTCAAATAATTATGGAGCAAGTGTGATAAGTCAAATTGAAGTTTTTACAACATGCAGCCACAGTTGGGTTTACATTAAAATGCATGTAAATGAGTAGTGAGCGCACCAGCAGGGTTTGCGTTCAGAGGTAAGTCATTTCTTGTCAGATTTGCTCTCGAGCTGATTTTTTCAATTTCGGTTTCAACTCAAAGAAAAAGCATCATTTGTGGGCTCATATCCTGATGTCCACTGTCAGGGAACATGTTCTTTAAGTGACCGTTTGAGATCACGTGCGAATCAGAGGAACCCGGAATTGAAATTCTAATGATGAGCAGCAGCAGCAGCAGCAGCAGCAGCAGCAGCAGCAGCAGCAGCAGCAGGCTGACGGCCATGGAACACCTCAGACAGCTTAAATATCACTGCTAATTAACACAGAGAGGTTGGCTGTCAGGGTGCATGATGGATGTTCCGGGGGGGGGGGGGGGGGGCAGATCGCTGCTTCCAACCAACCAGTGATTCCTGTATTAATCAAACCCTGAGATGAAAAGGCTCTCCCACACCTCGGGGAGAGGGAGATAGCAGGAGCCATTGTTGGGAGGGTTTCAATCACTCGCCGGGAGCCTGTGATGTATTTGATCAGGGGCCATCCAAACATTTGTAGGAGACAGAATGTTTCTGCAGCCGAGCGCTTGTTTTGGTAAACCTCTGAACCACCCAGATGTTGACAGAGCAACAGTGTGCACAGTCAGCGGAGATTTACTGGTTGTTTGGGGGGAGAGTTCTGTTCGGAGGACCTATTTTTTTCCTCCCTCTGACAGGAGAGGTGTGCATGTAGAGAATTGGCTATCAGTCTTAGAGCGCGCTCGCCTCCCTGATGGAGTGAGCCATCCTCAGTACAAGGCAGCACTCCTACACTTTACCTCTGGACTGACTCCATGATCAGTCTGTCTCGCAGAGATGATTTCGAACCCAGATTTTCAGCACTTTGTGTATGAAGATGGAGTGTTATCTTCCCCTCTCTGATCTCCTCCCCATCTACCTCACTTAAGTAGGTCCATTGTTAAGTGCCAGGGGCCTGTGGGTGCTGTAAATCAGGCTGCGGAGGGAGAGGATGTCTCCCATGGGGGAAAACGCACACTCCCAGCAGCCTTCAGGCTGATCTCATCCTACCTTTCCTAATGCTTTAATTAAAGAACTGGTCAATAGCAAAGAGGAAGGTGCTAAAGGGTATGATCTGAACCTCCTAACATACGACTGATGTTGCAATACCCTCACAGGCAGAAAGACCGGGAAGCAGACTTGAAGAAATTCTTTCCTCCTGGCTGAAGAATGTGGAGATCACACAGACGGTTATGTCTGTTTGATTGCCCACTTTGCCAATATCACTTCTTAACAGCAACATTTGAACTGATCATCTTTATACAGGACTGACTGACTGTTGTGTGTTATATCATCTCCTCTCAATGTGTTTTGAGTGGGACTACTTTTACCTGAATGTTTGTATTTCTTTGCGAGTCCCAAGACGTCCATCTTGTGTGGATGATCTGTTTTCAAATTCCAAAGTATGATATCAGTGATAGCTTTGTGCATTAAGTGTTTTGATCATCCGTCAGAGCTTTAACATGAACTAAACAGAGATGGTGGTAACTCCAGAACACAGTTCAACTACACTCTACTCTTACTACTTCAAGAAAGGTTGTACACACACAGTACCCTGGCACACACCTCCCTCTTGTGGTGGATGAGTCTCTTTGTAGTCCTGCTAAAGGCACAAAACTATTGTGCTAATTAAAGGTGAGACGATTCTCAATAGCATGTAATTGTGTAGTGACGTTTCTGTGTACTATCAGTTTTTTTAGATTATAGTCATAATCTTGATCAACACCATCTTAGAGAAATATATAAAGAATATCATAATTTTCATTTCTATTATACAGAGAACCTGTAGACCCTCATATGGTCATGGTTGCCACCTGCTGACATGATTGGTGCATTACACAGTCTTCAGTGTCTTCTTGTAAAACCGAAGCCAGGCACTATAACAAATAATTCTTTATGTTGATATATGGGAATATTCTGCGATTAAACTGCAGTTCTTACTTTCTAGAGAACGAGCGAGAGCTGGAAATCCGGCGTACAATACGTGAGCAGCTTGCACTTGTTGAAAAAAATGTAACAGCTTTATTGAGACTTGGGGCCTAAAACTCAATTCACTACAGTTTTGATTGACTGAGTCTTTACTTCACACCCCTGAAATGACAAAAAGAAACTGATGCTGGCATTTTAAAAGAAAAACGTTTACCAGAACAAAATATATATGTACAAGTTCATCCAACAAATACATGCAAAAGAAAAATGTAAAAGAAATATGGTGACAGCCATGGCTGCTATTCTAAAATTGGTAAGAGTGTCGGCTCTTACTTTACTCCAGCTAACAAGATGAACAATAACTCGCTACTGCCTTTTCAGTTGCCACAAGAAATCATCAGACTAAGGTTTATAACTTTGTAAATACTTTTGATTTGTTTTTGGAGTGTAGGTCCCATACATACTATTTTCTACCCCTAATACAATTTAAATATATATTAACTTCATAAACAGTAGACAAGTCAGTCTCCTTCCCCACGTTCTAAAAGTCTGAAAGCAACAGAACTACCAGTCTACTTTAAAACAGGCTTAGTCTAAACAGAAAACAAATGTTACTCCTCTCTTCTTCACTACTGAACTACTATCTTCAGTCCAGTGTTTACAAACTGATTTGATCCTACATAGAGCCAGAACTTACAGTAATACAATGTAGGTTATCATCATAGAAAACACCATGTAGACCTTGTAGTCCGCCGAGCCACAATTATCATCTTCACTGAAGATGCTCACGGTCAGAGTGGGGATGAAATGACATGGCACTGTATTCACATCACATTCGCTGAGGTCAAGACGGAGATCAGCTCTGGAAATCTGCAGATGAGCCAAATTATACTTTAAGCTGCACGAACTGGCAATTTCACGAGAGCTGAATTAAACTGCTGAACTCCAGAGAATAAGTATTTGGGGTCTAGGGATAGTTTTGATCCAGATGTGTGCAAACAGTAAAATAAAATTATTTTTTGATGAGATTTCATGGGCTCTCAGGTAAATCTCAGGGATTACCGACAATATGCTGACCCAGGCTCACTTATCAGAAACACTATGAAAGGATGGTAGTCTTTCAGAGTCAGAGGAATCTGAGGCAGAGTGGGGGAAATATAAGACTGACAGTGGTTTCTAGGAAAAGAGACATATTGAATTTACAGTAAATTGAGTGTGCCACAGACAGGTGGTTCCTACATCCAGCTAACAATATTAAAAAAAGTCCAATAAACAATCAGGGCTATTCCTACAAAACCTGTAAATCTTCTACTGTGGTCCTGTTGAGACCCAGTGGTAACATCCGTCCTGAGAAATCAGATCACAATTGGGCAGCATTAGGCTGAATGTTCAAAAGAATGTTCTTGAAAGCTCCTGTGACCACTTGTGATCGGATTTCACTTCCGACTTTTGAATGCAAATAATCACAAGCAAATGTTTAAGTCACTATGTGTGTGTGTCAGCACAAGCGATCAAGAGAGGTTTATTGACAGAGGGTCAGGAGGGACCGAACGGATCTCATTCAGTTGTTAAGACAGATTGTACCCAGTGGGGAAAAAAGTATCAATCTTTATGTGTCGATCATTGTTGATATTGTGACGTGGCCACAGACAAATCAACGTATGGACACTGAGAAGCATAAAAATACTTTTGATTCATTTTAGTGAAACTGTGGCGGCGGGCCAGAGACGTCAGGTGAGCAGGCGGTCCTGAATATGTGGCCCGGGATGCATTTGGAGCCACGTGTGCCCTTGACCACCTCTGAACCCGGTTTAAGTGATCAGATCTCAGGACGTATTGGACTTAACAATGTGACCAGATCACTCAGGACGGATGTTTACACCAGGTCTGAACAGGCTCCCGGTTTCAATCGTGTCACCTGCCACAGCTCGGTTATTACCTCTTTCAAACAAGGTACAGTAGTGAACACGTGCCAGAAGTCCCTACACAACTTAACTGACACCAAAATCCATTGAAAATGAACATTTCCGGAGCATCATAAATAACCTGTCTTTAGTGTTGTATAATGCCGGTGTTCAGAAGCATGGGACAGGAGGAGAACTGTTTCCTCGACGCAGCATCGACCACAACTGTGATGTTCCTGCTTGTTAGCAGAGGCTGGTAGATGAGTCTAAACCTCATCAACATAAAATGAGCAGGAGTTAAAAAGCAATATGGTTCTGTGTCTGCGTCCCTCAGTGAACTGTCCATGTGTAGTTACAGGCAGCTCCGGGGCTGATTGCAGGACAGCAGGACACATAGGAGGCGCTGGGTGATGCACTTACGGTCCATGCAGTCCAAATTATTCAGAATGTCTTGGCAGCAAAACAAAAAAAACTTTTAGATATAAGCAGATGTTTGCCTTTGTCAGTAAGTTATTGCCAAAACACCATTAACTGTTGTCCGAGATTGTGAATTAATTGTCCCCCTTTTTATGTGTATTGTGACTGTAACAGTAGATTAAAAAAAGTACAAAAATCCACAATCAAACTCAATGCATGAGCTGATGTAAGCAAACTAAAGATTCAGGCCGGGCTGTTTTCAGGTTACAGAACAGTCGGGCTCCAACATTCGACCTGACTGAGTTTCAGGCGGCTGTTATGTACTGTCTCTGTGGGGGGAGGGTCTGGGGGTCAGACAGTTAGGCGGTTGTTGGAAGGCTGTAGCGGGCTCCAGGAGGCCGGGTGGGCAGATGCGTCCTGCGAGTACTGGTTTTCTTCTTTGCTCACTCCGGCTGTGCAGAGCCGCCGGTGCCTCAGCAGCCTGTCTGTCCGTGAGAAGGTCTGAGGCCAGATGAAGAAACAAGTGTGTTTCAGTCAAAGCAGCAGATCAATACTGACACTATAAAAACTGATGTATTTGTTAGTTGCACTCTAAAATGCAGAAGCCTAAGGCACATGTGAAGTTAAGAAGTTGCACATTGTGGCCTTAGAGAAAGGCTGAAGGCAGTGTAGGTCAACACTTTAAAAAATATAAAACTTTTGGCCATTTTGCCTTTATTGATTGGACAGCTTAGGCATTAAATTGAGAATATGGGGCTCCCACTAGTTCACCCGACAGAGCACGAGCTAACATTTCCTTTGCTGCACAGCTTACGACATACTGGCTATGATAAAAGAAGGAATGACTCACCTGATGACAGCGATCACACTGGTACGGCTTCTCTCCGCTGTGCACTCTCTTGTGCCTGTCCAGGTGGTAGCGCTGAATGAACCGCATATCACATGCATCACAAGCATATGGCTTTTCCCCTGAGAAGAAGCACAGGTGGCACATCTGTCAGTATTTATCAATAGCATATTTCACAGGATATTTTCATCACCAGCTTATTCAAATGCAGTTATTAAATTGATTTACTAGAGATTTTATGAGTTTCTTTGTTTATATTGTGTACCTCTAATTATTTCACCATGTTTCCTACATCTACATACAAGAGAAAGGTGTCACTGAAGTGAGCTGTGAGATCTCACCTGTATGTGTGAGTATGTGTCGCTTGAGGTGGTAGCTGCTACGGTACGCTCCATAGCAGTGGTCACAGATGAAGTTCTTCTGCACTTTCAAGGAACTGTCGTCATCCATACTCACTGCAGGAAGTAAATGCTACCAACAGACACAAACAGAGTTAGATCTGAGCTAAACCTCACAAGAACATCCCTGCAGGTATAGTGAGATGTGTAGCTTTGAAACCATCCTTACCTCCACTTTCTCTTTAACTTTGTGGGATAACCCAGATTTTTTGTGCTTCTTCTTGGGTTGCATATTCTGGTTTGCCTGCATGTCCTTTGCGTCCATCAGCTTTGATGAGTGATAATCACCGTCCTTTCGGATTAGCTTTAGAGGAAAACAAAACATAAATAGTTACCAGTCAGTTGCACAGCATCGAACAGGTTACAGTACAATTATTGGACATTTATTAACTTAAAATGTCTTCATATATGCTTACAACTGCATTTGTATGTTATAAATCATTTATTTAAGTCTAAATAGC
This sequence comes from Platichthys flesus, assembly GCF_949316205.1. Taxonomy (NCBI): domain Eukaryota; kingdom Metazoa; phylum Chordata; class Actinopteri; order Pleuronectiformes; family Pleuronectidae; genus Platichthys; species Platichthys flesus. The sequence goes on from NC_084951.1 coordinate 16,462,765, forward strand.
ACTTGAAAATGTTAAATGGAGGGATTAATTAATCACATATAGTCACATACAAGATACATGTATATGTCTTATTGAGTCCATCACAGAATTAGAACTACCTCAAGTTTTAAGATTTTCTAGGGATATTACCAACTGAAATTTGGTTATTGAAAGAGTTTCTAAGAAACCATGTCCACTTTCATCCCTCTACATAAAGAAGCTTCTGTGTTGAGCATAGAGCCTAATCTGGTATCTCTCTCACCAGGGGAGGACAGCTCCCGCCTGAGGGATGGCCCATGTGGCTGTGGTGTGGTTGTCCGTGGTGAGCCTGGTGTCCGTGGTGGTGTGAGTGGCTCTGCTGGCTCTCGTTGCTGGCCCTGTGTCCCTGGCCCAAGTTTGACATCATCTTCTTCTGCCCTGGGATACTGTTGGCTTGCATCAGGGCCATGCTGGAGAGCACCGCCTCACAACCCAGCAACCCAGCCTGTCAACACAAACAAACATCGTGTCAGGGCAGAATAGACGGGTCCATTGCACTCCTCTCAGAGACAAGGAGTTGGGGAGAACGAGGGTGAATTGAGAAATGGGACCAAAAGACAAACGAACTGCCGTCAGGACACACTAAAACCATGATGGTGATTCTAGAGATGAAGACTTCCACTGACCCATTTCATATGGTCTCGGACAGAGTTGTTGGAATGGTGTGTCATCGCCTTGGTTTGAATGCGTGTGTGTTTGGGGGGGTAACAGAGGGGGCTTCACTCAGGATGAGGGGTGACAGAAGACCACACCCACCCAAATCATCAGGGGCCAAAGCCTGAAAGTAGAGGCATGACAACATAAGGCTAAAGGTTTTACATTCAAAGCTGGACAACCAGACCAAGATATTTTGATTTAACAAAGGACCAAATCTGAAACAGACATTTAGGTCCTGCATTAATATCTATAGGCAGCCTCAGTGGTTTGGTGCACGGCACGTGTCACCATCAGTCAGGTAGAAGAAGAAAAATCTTATGAACAAAATCAAGATAATTTTAAAAAAACATCAAACATATGCTTCATATTTGAAGGGATAATGAAAAGTGCAAAAGAAAAGGGTCTAAAGTTTGGTTTTGTTTGAGAGCAGTGAATATAAAATAAAACGCAATAGATTTTCGGTTGTTTCATACCGTATTGTTTTAGGTATCTAAAAATAAAATACAGGCAATGTTGATATGTTACAAAGTGATTTGAAGTTACAGTTGGTCTTGTGATAGTTAAATATAATAATAAACCCAATTAACAGATGCCTCAATGCTTTGTTCTGGCTTGACTGATTCAACATCTGGGTGAGTCAGGTTATTTGTGGCCATGTTAAGTTTCACGGCACAAATCAACTGATGGATTATTGGGGCGTCTAAAATAGTTCAAAAACCTGTTTTTGAAATATAAATGTTTGACTTCCTGGGTTTTCAACTAGCTACTGAACTAGTTATAAGAACCTGGGATAAAAATGTCCTTTGTTCAATTCAAGTTGTATAAACACCTACTCGCAACTAATTATTCGAATTTTGTATTTACATCAAAATAGGAATTTAATAATAAAATATATCTGTTAACACAACTTCACAGAAAACTCAGTATATCAGTAATGTGTGCAAACCAATATGGTAAAAAAACACAAACCGACAACCAGTGACCTGGAAACTTTCAAGATCATGTAAACATATGATTTCATAAGATGATAAACACTCGTTATCATATTTCCAGGGGCTTCAACTTCGTCTGATGCTGAGATTTAAAACAACAACAACATTTAAGGGGGAATTAGGGGTTTATCTTGGAAGTTTAGGAGACTGGCCAAAATCTTAGTGGTGGCTACATCAATGGCTCTGTAAAGCAGTTGATTTCATAGAAACCCTAAACATACAGCTAGAGACATAAATACATGGCTCAATGTCCTAAAGTGTAATCTGGGATTTTCAGAAAGACATTTAGAAAGCCTGAAGTCGCAGATGACGAATTTCCTAATCGATGCTGCATCATCCTGCAACGTAACTTACAGAAACTGAAAAGATAACTGGTGCTGTTTTAAAGGTGAGCACATCAGCTTTGTACAGAACTGTGTGGATCTATTTACACCATTGATTACACTGAAAAACACTGATTCATTGGGATAACTTTGATTTCATCAAACCAAGTATCTTAAAGATGAAGATGGTTTGGATTGTGAGCCCTGCTCATTGGGAACCATGTAGTTTCTGCTCCTGCACGTAAACATATTTTAAACCGCAGTAACGTGTTCGATGATAACTTCAGCTCTCGTTAGCGAACGTGGTAAAATAAACGATCTAATACCCTCTTTGATAGTGGCCCTTCACGACCAGATGAGCTGAATCCGATGTGCACATGGAGGAGCACGTACCCAGACACGGATCTTGGTTTAACAGTGTGCAGTATGAGGAGAGTCTCTGCTGGGGCAAACAGAAAAGGCTAACTAGCTAGCTAGCTAGCTGGTTGGGTTTAGGGACAACTCTTGTGCGAGTGGACCCCCACCCCCACCCCCCGCCCGGACAACACAACAACAGCCAGGCGGCCAGGGCGTGCGGGCTCAGCGCCGAGCACAAATCACCCCCTCTCCCCGGCCAAACATGATACAAACACCCGGCCACTGGATTATAAGAACCCGCTCGGAGCCGCCAGCCGACCATGTTAGAAGCTGCGCCACTCACCTCCCGGTTCTCACAGTTTCTCGGTTATTGTTTCTTGTCGCACTTCCAATTTTTTTTTCTCAGTTTACAAACACTGACAGGAAACAGCACCGGAAGTGCTCCACGGGGGAGAGCGCTGAATGGGCGGACTGGTAGTCACGTGACGTGAGCGCGCTGACCCACATTCGCGGCCATGATCGTGAGGGAGGGGGGGGGGGGGTCTTCTTCTTCTTCTTTTGTCTGATAATGAGTTTACTGGCGGATTTCAAAGCCAGTGTACATGTACGTAGCGCCACCTGCTGTGGAGGAGTGTGAAGCCTGATGGGTGACAGTGATATTTTTCCTAGTGCTGCATGAAGAACTTTAAACATTTTATTGAAGTAAAAGTACAAATAAATAAACAAAGCACTGTGCTAATGTAAAAGTAAGAGTAGCACATTATCTTTTCTACTTTAGTCAAAGTTAGTACTTGCTTTAAAAGTTACTTAAAATTAAAGTAGTAGCAGTGTTTAGTCTATATCCTAATGCAATGATCTCGGCGGGGACATCCTCTTTTCTGTTTGGAAATGTGGTGGAGCAAATGTGAAAAGTAGCTGAAAATATATTTTGAAAGTGACAAATGAGAAGTATGTATTACACATGATAATAAATGTAATGTTGCAGTTGATATTATTATAAATACTTTACATGCTGACAGTTGAGGGGATATTGTACAATAAATAATAAAAAAATAATGTTAGATGTTTAGCATATGATAATGAAAGAGCCATATTTCACAAAATGCAGAGAAGCACATTGTGACTTTAAGAGATCAAAGGGTGGGTAAAGTGTGTTTGGTGCCTGCTCATTTGACTGTTAAAGGTAAAGATAAATCATCAAAGGCGGCAATAAAGTAATAAAAATAGTTTATGGTCACAATCCATGTAACATAATAATGTGGAGAACTCAAACCAAAGTGTGTCAGAGGACAATGTAGAACATATTATCATGCATCAAAGTAATAATGAATGCCTGGGTGAAAAGATAGGTGCAGCTTTAGATTTAGAGAATCTAAATACAATGTTATCGCTTATCAAAGCCAGAGACACATGAGGCTAAGGAAGTTATTAAATCAACAAAGAGAAATACATGGAGGTAATTCAGCTCAAGCACATGAGGGGAAATCCAATTAAAAGAGGTCTGGACAATGTTAAAGAATAATGGGAAAAGAACATCTGTACTAATTCTTGTACAAGTTAATGGTGAACAATTAGCGATAGTTAATGAGGAACAGGTTCATTTTCGTGAGGAAATGTTTGCAGAGTAGAATCGATTGTAAGAACAGATGGAGGACAGAGACAGACATCAAGAGAAAACTCGGAAGTGAACAATAGCAGATATGGACTGAATTGTTATATTCGATCATTTTTGATTTGGTTATCACGCTGGTACTTTACTGCTCCCGTAAAGAAGTCTCAAGAAAACTGATTTCAGAAAAGTTGTTTAATTCAATTAAAAAAAAAATTAAAATACAAGTCACAAACATTTGCTAGGAAGGAGTAGGACTCTTATTTATCTATAATTAGATTCTTTCATTGTTAATACTTTGTTCTATGACTTTCAGAACTCATAGCTCATACTACAGCTGTTTAAAATGAGAAATGAGATCAGATGGAAAAAGGGGGTTCAAATCTGATAAATTGTGTTTCTCTGTCACATATCGTTTCCCAGTCTCTCAATTTCATCGAGAAAGAAATCCATGTCTCTCTGAGAAATTAGGGGCGAGAAGACGACGGCACGGAAAAAGTTGACTCTGTTTGCCAGAGGCTGGTAGCCGATCATCATCGTGCCCAGTTTCACCATGCGTTCCTTGACGACGGGAGCCACCTTTTATTTAAAAAACAAACAAACAAAGAGCACAAGTAAAAACCTTGTGGACAAAAAAAACAAACACTGAGGCCACCATTTGGAGTTTTTTCCCAAAAATAATTAAGAAGATAAATTTACTTTTGCGAGCCTGTCCGGATAATCGGCATCTCCTTCCTTCCCTCTCAGACTGGGCGGTATGTACCAGAAGCACACGTTCACGAACTCAGGCTTTTAATGGAGACAAATTCAGACAAGTCAAATCTTCATTTTGCCCCCGATAAAGGAAAATTCTGTTTCTTAATATACCTGCCGAGATATATTTTCTTACCTCACCCACAAGATGGAACCCTTCTCTTTTCTTCATCTGCTCCGCCAGGTAACTGCAGGAGAACACGTTTACATACACACATACTTTAATACCCCTCTTGAAGATGAGATTTTGATACTCAACTCGAGGCTTGTATGTTGAGGTACAGCTGCACGGATATTTACCTTACGTGGAAAAAAGCTTTGTCTACACGCTCGGCCAAACCATCGGAGCCAACAGCTTTCCACATCAACCACAGCTTCAGGCAGTCCACCTTGCGGCTGCACTGCAGAGACTTATCCCCGACGTCCAGATTGATATCGTAGAACTTGTCTGGCTGGAAGAGGTATGTGGCGCCTGCAGAGTGGCACTGCTTCAACAAATTCTGAGGAACAGGAGCAGATTAACGACGGTCAGATGAATAAAAACCATTCAAATATCATGATGTGGATCAGGGGGTTCTGCAGCCAAACCGTTGTGTCCCTTAACAGCAGGGCGGAGCACTGCAGGCCAGCCACCAGCATCTTGTGTGGATTCCAGGCCACGGAGTTTGCTCTTATCACACAAACACACACAAGGTAACATATTGTATGACCACATTTTTCCTAACTTAAAGGGAAATTGTTGCCTTCCTCATAATGTAAAATGCATCTCCCTGCATATTAATACCTGTCGACACCTTTCATCAGACTTCTGTGTTGCTTGGAGAAGAGCACGCTCCCTCCCCAGGCGGCCTGAAACAAATGACAAAACAAACAAACCTCTGCATGCTCTTCAATTTTAATGAATACAAGACAAGCTTTCACAAAACCACAGCTTGTCATTAGACATGGATTTTATGTTCCACCGGGGGGGACTCACGTCTACGTGCAGCCAGAGCTTGTGTTTCTCACAGACATCAGCAATGTGGTCCAGAGGGTCAAAGGCTCCCTGAACTGTGGTGCCTGCAGTGCAGCTCACAAGGAATGGTACTGCACCCTGTTGGAAACAGATGTAAAGTGAATAGTGATTCTGTATCCTGTGATTTCTGGTTTGTAGGATTAACGAAAAGCACAAACTTTATGGATGTTTAATGAACAACAGGTCGTATTTGATATATGTGAGGACATACTTGAGACTTTGCCAGTGTTATCTTTTCCTCCAGGTCACTTGGAATCATTCGACCTCTGCAGTGTATGAAAGATAAGAGAAACAAGACCAAAGGTATCATTAAGGATCAACAGGGGCACCTTTAATATGGGTATTACCAACGCTATCAAGCCATTTAGAAATTTTGTTATCATTGTTTTTAATTTTGTTTATTTTGTTTTAACGGTGTAGTCTACAAAGTGGGAGGAAAACAGTGGAATATTGTTGAACCCCAGGTTATGTCTTCAAATTGCAAATTTTATCTGACCAACAGGCAAAAACCCAAAGATATTCAATTTTACAATGCTGTAAAATGGAGAAATTACATTTGAGAATTAAAAATCTGAAAGTGTTGGCATTTTAAATTATCAACTGATTATCAAATATGTATAAAATTTATCAAGATATGTATAAATATATCAATTGTCTCATCTCTTACAATGAGCAATACATTACCCATCGTCCACCTTCACCAAAATTACGTTGTCTGTCCCCAAACCCAGAAACCCAGCCCCCTTCTTCACAGAGTAATGGCTCTGGGTCACAAAAAAAATAGGAATTTACTTTGTCATATAATGGTAAATTCAACACAAAAACTGCTTCATTTTCTATCTTTAATCTCACTCCCTGAGATTGAGTGCTGCGTTCTGACCTCTGCAGATGTGAAGACGGTGAGTCGGGGGACAGCCCACAGCCCCTGAGTTTTGATCTCTGGGAAGAATCGGTAGCGTGCGAGGTTCATGGCGTACATGTTAGAGGTCGACCCCCCGGGACAGAAAATACCGTCCCCTTCGGTCCAGCCCACCAGCTGACGCAGCCCCCTCAGAACCTCAGTCTCCATCAGCACAAACACAGGGGCCACCTCATAGGTGAAACTTCAGAGGAAACAGAAGATGTCTTATCATCTTAAGGTTGTATTTTTTATATTAAATACTTAAGCTACACAAAAATTACCACAGATTTTAATAAACACCCTACAGTCGCAACCAATAAGCTACAATCAGTCAAGCAATAAACTTAAGGTTTTCTTTTAGGTTTGTTTGTAAGTAAGATTACACAAAAACTATAAAACAGATTAACATGAAACTACCATCAGAGTGTTGCATCTCATCCCCTGTATGATCATGTGCTTCTATGCTTTATTGATTCTTACAGGTTAGTGTTGAGCGACTCAGTGAGAAACTGTCCAGCCAGGGAATGGTAGTCCACTCCACCGAACAGCTGGTTCATAAAACGTGGGTGACCTGAAATGAGCAAAAGAAAAAGAAAGACAGAGCAACTCCGGTGAATAAAGGTCAAGCTGTTGAACTGTTTCCACCGTCTCCTGCAGTCTCACTTGTCTTGACGCTGTACTTGGCGACATCTTTGACTCTCTGTAGGAGCCGGTCCTGTGGCTCCCCCGCGGCCCTCAGCTCCAGGTCCAGCAGCAGAGCCAGCTGCTCCGGCTCCTTCCACTCACAGACCTGCCCGAGGGGAAATGATTTGTGAGTTTTTGTCCCAAATTGTCACAGTAATCTGACAGTGTACTGTGAATTTGTAGGATTAGCTCGAGACCTTCTCCCTGACGTCTGTGCCCTTGCTGAGCACCTCCTCTATAATAATCTTGAGGGTTTCATTCAGGAACAGTTGTCCCTCTGTGTGGTCGATGAGAGGCTCACTCAGGTCGTGGAGGTTGTCTGGTTCCTTGGTCGGCTTCTCTGCTGCTGTGATGAAACACACATAAACAACTTACGCTCACGTTTATTCAATAGTACATTATTATAGTTATTATTAGTAGGTGTGATCATACCATCCACTACAAAGATATCCACCTAAAATTTCATATGACCTTTAAAAGATGAATTTACTTTCTTTTATTTTTGTTATCAAGATCAAACCCATCAACATTCATTTAAATCTGTACATTTAAAAACCACGGCTAGTGTTCTGGCGGTGAATTGCGTTGCAACATGCGCAACAGGTGAGTTAAGCATAAACCAAAACGAGTCCGTCGATGCAGCTGCATGGCCTTTTGCGGTTGCAGTAGGAGGACTATAATTAGGCCTTTAGGAAGCACCACCTTACAGGGACATTTTTAAATCTACAGCTCGAACAACTGCCAATGAATTAGACATCATACTCTATTAACCTAACATTTATGTAATATTATGCCATAAAATAGCCATTATTATTATGGTTGTTATTATTATATTTGTGAACATGCAATTGAATGATAATTAAAATTGTAACCCTTCAATTTAATAATTTCATCTTAATTATCTTTAACAAGTATCAGTAGCCATTCTTGTTTTGTGGTCGTCCTTTTTGCACGTAGTTTGCACAAGGTGTCCCTGAACACATCACAATCCATTGCACTGCGTGTCCGTGGCAGTTTCACATGAATCCGACACCAGCAAAAGAAACCCATTGACTGCAGGGTAAACCGGGTTAGAAGCGGCAAAGCACCGTGTACTCACACGAGGAGGGAAACGTGTCGGACATATTCGCAGATTTAAGAAGCTGCTGAGCGTCTGTTCCTTCGTTAATCCGCACTGACAGGGCAGAGCACAGGAAATGGGCACAGATAAATAATGTACAGAGTGTGAGGACCAGGAGGGGGTGGGGGGTGGGGGGTGGACCTTTGTCCTACATCTAGTTCATTAATGTGATATGAAACGAAGTGAAGGTGCAGCAGAAAACACATAAGATATGAATATAACCTCTGACTTACTGTAGATTAAGATTAAGATACGTTTATTTATACCAAACACATGCACAACACACTCATGCAATGGTAGGTAAATTTATCCTCTGCATTTAACCCATCTGGTGCAGGACACACAGAGCAGTGAGCAGCCATGTAAGGTGCCTTGCTCAGGGGCACTAGACAGGGTAGGGAGAATTCTCTTGGATTTTTGGACAGATCAATCCAGGTTCGTCTTTTGTTGTTTCTCCGTGGAGTCGAACCAGAGACGAACCAGAGACCTTTTCTGCCCATAGTCCAAGTTTCTGCCACTAGACCACCGCCTCTCCCTGAACTGTATGAGTTTCTGTCACTTAGTAGAAATACTCTCAGAGAGACAGTTCACATGCTCAGAATGTGCTATTAAGACAATGTTGTCATTATATATAATAATAATACTAAACTGTACTTGTATTGCACCTATTATACAAGAAATGCAGCTCAAAGTGTTTTACATACAATATGAAATGTTTATGATATATGATAATGTTTAAATGATACTCAAAAGACAAGTTCAGATCCATGTAGAATGTTTATCAAATGATGAGATCTTATAGCACTTGGCAGTTTTGCCTTTTTTGGAAGAAATGTTACTCTCTTGATTCTTGTTGTTCTGGGTTTGTACCCTCATGGTTGAATGCACTTATTGTAAGTCGCTTTGGATAAAAGCGTCAGCTTAATGAAAAATGTAAAAATGTAAATGTAATGAGCTGAGATAGCCTGTATACAATAGAATTAATTGATCCATGCTCAGTGCTTTTTTTTGTATTTCATTGACTGAAAGGAGAATGAAAATCCCTGCTGCAGGCATTAAAAACACACCTTTTAAAACACATTTCAGAAAAGAAAAGGAACATTTCATATCAAACTGAAATGTCATTAAAAGTAAATGATCCATTTAAATGTTGGGAAATTCACTGCATAAAAAAGGTGTTGTATGGTAACTAATATGGAACCAACTGTCTATTTGCTGAATAATAAAACAGATTTTCCAGCAAAAACCTTCCACTTTGAAAGTGTTTCAGTCTCAGCAGGTTGCACACAGACAGTGAAGGTATCAGACAGTCTCCAGCAGAAATTCGATTCTCTCCGGTGGCAGGGCCCAGTCCTCCTGACTGAGCAGGGAGTGCAGGCGAGCCGCGGTGGCTTCTTCCCGCTGGCAGGTGCGCCAGTGCCCCAGCATGGCGAACACTCGCTCCACGTGCTGGGATTTGTCCTCCTCAATCTGCTCCAGCTTCACAGAGGGGATGTCCAGAGCCAGTCTGCCGATCTCTCGCCAAGATCTGCCGATGGCACGGGCCACGGTCATCAGCTGCTTCTCTGTCACCAAGCGAGAGCCTGTGCAACAAGACACAGGCAGAAAAAGAAAAGTCAGTGATGATGTAACAGTGCATTAAAGGGAAAAGCTTTGAGGGTTGTGTGACTCACGTTTGCTGCAGATCCTTTTGACTGGAATGATCTCCTCTGTTTCAGGTGATTGCCTTTTCTTCCTTGTTGCTTCTTGTTAAGTGAACAGAGAACACATTTGATTGTCATCATATTAATCTAACAGTATATAATAATAAGATTGCTTCAGATATATTGAGCAGATTCTGTTACTACCTGATGGCACTGTAGTGACTCGCAGATCCTTAGCAAAACAGAGCAGTGGGAAGGTTTCCTGCAGGTCCTGGTCCTTCAGTAGCTCCAGGAGTCCCCGTGCTGCTTCAGGCCCTCTCTGGAGGATGTGATCCAGCAGGTCCGTCACCTTCTCACCCGGTACACGGCACGCTTTCACCCGCTGGTAGCCAGGTTCAGACAGCAGGCCGCGGGAGTGTGCATGCTGCAGCACAAAGTCGGCGTCGCTGCTCAGAATGTCAATGAGCTTGGCCTTCAGGCTCCTCAGTAGCTGCATTTCTGCTGCTGGTTCTTCAACCATGACTCAACTTAAATCAGCTCCTGAGAAGAAGAAAAGGAAAAATTGTAAGATATAATCTATTTGTATTCTGAACTCAGTTATTTTCCATTAAGATATACAGACATAGATTCCTGAAGAGCTTTTGCAGCCATAAAATATAATAAAATTCTTATATTTATTGGAGGTAAAACCTTCAAAATGAATGTCCCTCCGGAGAGCATGAAGCAATTTGCAAGACTATTAAAGTTAAATTAGAAAAGAATAAGGTACAGCTACTGGCATATTGATGTTATAGACTAAATAACCTCCTTTATCGGCCTCTCTGCCAAAATATACAATTGGACATCTTGATGCAAGAAAGTTTAACAGTAGATTTAACTGCAGCTCCACCGAGTACCTTACATTACAGAATGCAAAGAGGTCAAAGCATAGTCTGTATGATATGATATCTATCTATCAGTTGGACTTACGTTATTTTCATATCGTAAAGATTTATATTGTGATAAGTTTTTTTTATTGTATGAATGATCAGCCCTCCAAACTAATACGTATAGTGAGTCAAAAGGCTCCCAGAGGCCCCTAGAACCACTTCAACGTTTGAGCATAAGGTTTTTTTCAAATAAGTGAAAAGATGGACCAATAAGCAGAATAAGGTTTAAGTTCATTAAAACTATTCTTATAACAAAAAAGCACTTCCTGGTTTGCTGCACGTTCACATCTGTCCTGCTCCAAGTTGCGCTCTCTCTCTCTCTCTCTCTCTCTCTCTCTCTCTCTCTCTCTTTCTCCTCTCTCTCTACACTTCTTCATGTAACAAACACGATGTCTCCTCATGAGACTCTCACCATTCACTGGAACAGCTGGAGTCAGTGGAAAAACACGCGCTATTTCAAGGTATCTCCCGTGTTTTTATGGTGGATCACAGACTTTATTTCCTTTTCAACTCTGCTGTGTTTTCGTCTTTGTTTTCTTTTCAAACAGCACAGAAAAAAAAAAAATGCATGGAACGTGTTTGTTATAAGAAGCATTTTATTTGTGTGCTGCCATTTAGTGGGTGGAGGATTTCACTGCAGCCATCTGCCCTTCTTGTGAGGATTAAGTGACATCTGGTGGTACTAACTACACACTGCACTCCGTCATCACGCGATGAAGCGTGTCAGAGATCTTTTATTCAAAGTTTTGAAAATATAAAATATGATGAGACGGTTAATTAAAATGGTAAATAATTTTTCTTAATCACTGAACAATGCAAAAATCCAGTGGTACAAGTTCAGCAGCTACAACATGTGAACTAATGTGAACTACGATATAATTACATAAATAAATAATAATGATAATATAATTAACTAATTTGTGTGACTAATACATATACTGTACAGTAAGAATACAGCATTATGAAGTAAATATGATATAAACTGAACAGAATACTAACATATTAAATAAAAATAGATATACACAAAGGATTGCCAGGGAGGGGTTACTCTCCCAGTCATATTGTCAAACAGAACATAACGTTTGATAGAGTGAGAGTTTGTGGCCAGGTGCAGAAGACAGAGTTGATCAGCGCTGTTGTATTTCCATATCTTGAGCCATTCCATTCAAGCATGTATGCCTGAGAGTATATACTGTACCTCCGCCAAGGCTAATGCCCTATCTCGTCATGTCAAAGCAGTGTTTCCTATTACTTATTCAGACTGTGGCGCCCGGCCATATTCTAGTTTTTCCTGCCACAGTCTCCTAATGAACCCCCAAGAAATGTTTACACTTCTCAAAACAAGAAGATCTATGGCAAAAAGTTAAACTTACTAGTTAGCTCCACCAAGAAGAAGAATAATTTCCATGGCATATAGGCCACTGCAAGTTACAGCAATGCATTCAAACATAGTCTTAGGATAAAAGTCAGAGAAATTATAAAAATCTTATGAACCATAATAATTAGTTTTAACTCACTCAGCCGCTGACAGAGAACCGATCAACTCATCAACATGGTCTTGTTTGAGATTGCGAACAAACACTGTTCCACCTCACAAGCTGGATAAGCAATACAACACTCATTCTGGTTCCTTTTTTAATTACACTCCACGGAGTCATTGGATGTTACATAACCCAACTGGTTTCTTTTTGAAGCTCTTTAAAAACTGATAATATTTGTTTTTCATTTGTTGTTCATTTAGATACTTAAAAACAAAATGTTTTGTTTCCAGCCTTGGTGCATCCTTTTCCAAACAAGCAGCTCAAACATTATTGTCAATGTCAAGGGATGTGTGGCTTTTCATACCCGGGAAGTAGAATGCTTTAAAAATGGGAATAATTATTTGATTGTTTTTTTTCTGCAAAAAAGATTCAATGACACGAATACCAAACATGACGTGTGTGTGTTTTTATTATTCCAGAGAAATGCCCTCTGACCGGACAACAATTATCAACAAGCGCCGGTCACATGTCTGCTTAGCCTGTTTACTCAGCTTCAGCTCAGGGAAATGACTAATCAATATCTTATTCCTGGAAAGATATTTTGCTTTCTGTGAGAGGAAAAGCCTCTTCAGCACATTTCATCCACACACAGTATAAACTCTGAGTCACTGTGTGCATTAGCTGCCTGAGTAAATCCAGTTTTCCCTCTGCCTACAGTGGGTAGAAAGAGTGGAGAGAAGCATCATTTATTCATATTATTTATTCTTACGCAGGTGGGCACAATTCATCCACCTCTATGTACTTCTAATGACTTTATTATGCGATGGATTTGCATTATATGATTATTTGATCCTGAGGAGACTCATTGTGAAAGTCTTCCACAAAGATGAAATGCAGTGATCGACTGATCTAAGGACATTTCACACATGTTGACATTGTGGGAGCTTTCAAGTACGACTGCTGGATAGTGCGCCTGTGAAGTGTGCTCTTTTGTCATTTTGCATTATATCACTGCAACACAAGTGGTGCATATTCTGTATGGAAAAGGAAAATGAGCTCACTTTGCCAGCGATTGAGCATGATCCCACTCGTAGCCCCATGCTTTTCCGGCCCCATCACACTCTCTGTCAAGTGGCAAACTCCATTTGTACGTGCACGCCGCTGGTGGATGTTGCACAGCATCGAACGCTCCGCAGTTCTCTTGGAAAATAATGCAGTTTCTGTAAGAGCGTGGTCTGGTTTTGCACAGACCTTTGCACCTGGAAAATTTGGATTGTGTGGGAGTGTGTATGTGTGTGTTTATGAGAGAGAGAGTGAGGGAGCTAAAGATGTAGCATATCCCCAACAGAGGAATTCAATTTACATGTAAAACTAGAATGGCCCTAAGTACAGCATCCCGCACCAAGCCAAATGAAATTGCACACGCTAATAGAAGTCAGTCTCCTAAATATGCCAGAGTTTATTTCTTATCACGATCCTGGAACTATTCCCAGGGAAATTGATAAAAAAAAAACGCCCCATTTTACAATGTTAAAGAAAGTGATACAAAATTCCTGAGTCCAATCCAGTTCCATGGCAAAATTAAATGGGTCCTTTTCATTGGTTCTTCCATGTCCCATTCTTCCACCAAGTTTCAGGAAAATCCTTTCTGTAGTTTTTGGGCACAATCAAACCAGCGGACATGGGGCAAAACACAACTTCCTTGGCTGAGGTAACACTGACAGTTTCTGACAAATCTTCACCCTCAGCCACAGGAAGTTTGGAATTAACTGTATATATAATTGAAAATGAGCATAAACACAACCCATTTTGATGTAAAATCCCTGATGAAATAGTTTTGAACATGCATCCACTTGAAAAACAGCTTCGAAAACCACTGCTTGATTTATGCTTCCATGAAATTTTGACTTGCATTCCGCACAAAAGTTTAATTCTCGGAACCAGTATGGATTTTTGAGTAAAGGAGCAACATCGATTCCCCCACTGTACGAAGCACGGCCTGTGTCCGATGCAGACGACCACAAGGTTCATCTGGGCCTTGGCGTCACATGAGGGCCTCTGAGACGTGACCCTCCTACCAAGGGTGGATGGAGCAGCGGCGAGGGGACGTCCATGCATTTGAGTGGCTCTGACATGTCTGTTTGTTTAACATGCATTATATATGAAATACCAGAGTGAGGGAGAAAAGACCACGGGAGAAGGGCAGCAGAACAGAGAGAGAGGGGGGGAGAGAGAGGGACACCGCTGAAGAGACAGACACCGGGAAGGGGATTGAGGGAGAGGGCAAAAGAAAGGGCCGGCGCTCCAATGTTCTCAGCGGAGAGCAACCTGTTGTTGGCGGGTAACATTCGGTTTCCTACATATAGAGGTTGGATTTGCTATTATGAAAGAAGAAGAAGAGAAAAGTGAATGAAAGAACATAAGCACAAAGAGAGATTTGAGTGTGGCTCAGCTCACAGCACCTGAGTAATGCCATGCGAGATGTTGTAATGTTTAGTTTTAGAACTCGGAAGGATTTCATTTGATACAAGGGCAAGACGACGAGTCAATATCTTTCAGCAAGTCATTATTCTCTCAGATCAAATATATATACGGTATATGAAGCTGTTCATTATGGGAAAAACACAGTTTGCAGAGAACTTATAGGTTCAGCCCGTAATGTAATTGACTGGTGCATTAATGCTGATAGATGTGTAAATAATTAATGTGTGAGTCTGTGTGTGTGTATCTGTGCGTGTGTGTGTGTGTGTGTCCCTGTGCACTCAGCACACTGGTTACTGAAAAGTGGCAAACACAAAGACATTTTCCTTCCTTTAAGTCTAATGAGTGGAAAAGACAGTGAGTCTGACTGACGGAGCAGACACATTCTCAGACTGCATTAAAGCCAGGGAGGAACTGCCAGAGAAAATGGATGAGTGCAGGGGAAAAGGGAGACTGTGTGTGTGTTAGTTTGTGTGTGTGTGTATGTGTGCGTGTGTGTGTGTGTCTCTTTTTAAAGGAGGGCAGAAGGTGAGGTGAAGAGCGAAAGGGGTCACTGCACAAACTGATGCTCTCATTGCATGAGATCATCACAGTTGAAGTCACCGGACCCCAAGAGGGGCAGGTGTCAGCTGAAGTCAGCTTTTCACGCCTGCTGTAATTATATTAGGTTGTCGGCCTGTGTTGCGCTGAGACCCTGCTCACAGTATCCCTCAAGCCATAATCCCTGTAACAGGGAAAATCTACATCGGTACAACAGAAAACAAAAGGAACTAAGTGAATCCATGAGGGAGGAGAGCAAACAGATGTGAGTGAGCAAACTGCAGTGTGAGGAGCACCTCTAGAGGGAGCTCTTATCATTCTAAACCTCAAGTGTGCACATTGGATAGTTGGAGCCATACAGCTCAGACCTCCCTCAACCCAAGAGTGTCTCTGTTTTTGTACATGAGATGACACAAGATCCCTCCAGGGAAAGAGGGTGAGACAGGTCTCCTGAGCTCCCTGAAGAAACCTGTTGGCTAAATGGGCCCAAACTCGGGCGGCTCTGGGGTTTGGTCGGTGCTCCTCGAAACTCAGGCTCCTCTGTGGATGAACTGCAGTGACTCTGGACTCTGTTTGAACCAACATCTGCTGATGCATTTAGGGCCCATTGGTTTAAACTTACAGTGTAAAGTGGGTACACTCAACTCTGGTGCAGATAATACATTCCAATAATCCTATTAGTGGTGGGAAAGCAGCAAATCCTGACTGGGTTAAAGACGTCCCCTGGATATGTGCTGGGTGTGTTTCCCTCCCTGTGCTTTTTAACATCATCTTGCTCCTCACATGCTCATAGAAGCAGTCGGAGACAGCAGAGAGACTCCTGACTCTGACTGATTTACGCATGTGTGATTTTGTGTCTGGGGGAAAGTGTCCTGCGTACATCCAAAGACCTGAGACAGTGTCTGTGTGATTTTGAGTGTCTGTGACAGCCGTCACTCTCTCCTGCTGAGTTTCCACTGCATATTGGTGTGAATATGTGTGTGTTTGCACCCGGGTGAATGTGTGTGTATAATTGGTGGTAGTCCGGATATGGCAGTGATTCACATTGGAGAGTTGCATCACACATCACATCCCCAGCGGGTGGAAGTCTCCTCACTGATTCAATTGCTGAACGCTTTGCTTGAGAGCTTTGCAAAAAGGATGCAGCAGGAACACAAGTGTGGTGTAATGTAATGTGGTGTAAGAATTGTTTGATATATATTTGTATACATTTTTTCTATCGAACCTCCTCACTTTCGCAGTCGAACAGTATTGATTTTTGACTGCTGATGCAGCTATTTCTTGATGAGTTTGCTGATTGCAGGTGTTTTATGACAAAATCCAATATCTGTGGATCTGTCTGTGAATATCTGTATTCGTAGTTTTCATGTATCTGTACTTGATTAGATTCCTCTTTGCGACTTCTCACTTTTACGCCACTACATATATATCAGCAAATGTCTGTACTTTCTACTCATGTACATTTTTACAATGCATGGAGTTACATTGTGACATTGTTTATATATTTTGAAAGCAATCAATGACAAGAGGGGATTGGTCCACACCTCAAAACAGAGCAGGTAGGTAACCTTAGATCCCGCCTCCTGCAGCAGCCTCAATGGTGAAGAAACACCTGAGATGGATTTGAAAGAGGCCACCTCCGTAGTCTGTTGCTTTAGGGAATATACTTCACTTGGCAAGTACTCTTAATTTGATTCCTTTAGGTGTGTTTAAAAGCAATTACTTTGTCTCAGGTAAAGACGTTACTGTTGAACATTAAATATAGTTGATTTTATTCCATTTATTTCTACATTCACTCTTGAATACATGTAGAATTCATAAGATGCTGTTGAACAGTTACTTGTGTCTTGTTTTGCCTGTTCTCCCACAAAGTGCAGATCCATGCAGGTCAGGTAGACTGGTCTGCAGCCAGGGTGAGTGTTTGTCTGTCTATTCCTCAGCTCTGTGCTGGAGACCAGTTCAGGGCGGTTTCCTGCTTCTCCTCTCATCAACTGTGGGGTTGACGACTTCACTCGCATCAAAACATGTTTCAACTGCTGCAGCTGTTCTGTGCAAATTATTTTTACACAGAGCAAAGATTGTGGATTTATTTTACTATATCTGTCAACAGATGGATAGTATAAAAAGGAATAAACAAACTATTTAATGCACATGGGTTGGAAAAATTGTGAAACTGTCCTTGAAGCTCTGAACGTGTGCTTCGCATAAATGCCTGTGTGTGATTGGCATTACTTACAGTTATATTAGCCTGGGGTATGTGAGTGTCCGTTTTATGACTGCACTTACATCCACCCATATCTCTTTCATATTGAAAAACTGTAACCTTTGCATCCCCACAGATCTCCATGCTATTAGCAGACAATCACTTAATGTCTGGCTGCGGCCTGCAGCCCACAGATTGCTCTGTCCCTCCCCTGGCCGCAGGAATATAGTATGCAACGAGTGGCCTACCTCAGGTCATTAAGATGCCCTCACTCAGCAAAACTGGCACATCTGTGCTTGCTGATCAGCCTGGCCCCGCGGTCGGTGAGGGGATGATAACTGCAAGCTAATTAAAAAGCCATTCATTGGAGTGAAAGGCCAATTAAAGGCCTAATATTTGATAAGGCTCTCAATTCACTCAGCAGCAAGCCCACCTGGGAAGTATTTATTAAATGTTAATGGAGACTGTAATTAATATCCAGGGCGGATTAACCTGCAACTGAATATCACTCACGGAGAGGGGGAGAGAGATGGTGAGAGTGAGAACAAGTACAAACGAGAGAGACGGATGAGTAACCCAGCAATTTGCTCTGGTTTGCTGCCGTGAACACAAGAGGCTGGTGTGAAGGTTTGTCATCAGATTCCTCATCGCAGCTAAACATGGATGCACTAGAGATCTTGATGATTGGTTGCATGTGTCTCTGGATATTGATATTCACACCAGTGGGTCATTTGAACAGACTGCATGTGAGTGTGTGTGTTGTAATATCTGACCCCTTACAATTTCCTATGCTAGGTCCATGTTTTTTCTTTTAATGAGAATTTACTCTAAATTTTGCAGCCTCTAATGCTGCCCATATCAAGCAGATTTCCTTTGACCTAGTTGCACTAATGATTACGTTTAAACAGTTTAGATTTTGACCATCAGACTATGTCCATGCCTATTTTTCTAATTTCCCCCCTCTTGGTCTCATCACCTTTTATATGTTTAGACATTTTGTGCTCAATCATCTGACTGAAGGCATTAACACTTTTAAGTTAAACAAATCATATTGTAACTAACCCTCAGAACATAATGACGCCTTAATGGGGTTTTATTACCACAGACTCCTCACACATCTCTCGAACTATTCCTTTTCGGTCAAGTAAATTAATCCAAATTCCCTTCAACCCTTCGGGACCATTTTGGCCATTTTTTATACATTTGATTTTATGTTTATATAACACATACAAATGTAACCATGCCAGTGTTTTGTTGCAGCACAAAATTGGCCAATACGGACAGATAATTAAATGTCATTTAGACAGAGTATATCACCATATTGGACCCCGGAACAAAATCTGCTCCATGAAATTTATTTTTAACACCAGAAACTCCAAATATGCTCCGCAATGCATTTTAACAGCTGAAAATTTTACAATATATGTGGCAAATGTGCAGGTGTAATCATATATATATTTTTTCTTTGTGGTATTTGTTGCATTTATTAAATTATATCTCATATTTTCCTTTTGCTTATCACAACCAGACAAAGCTATCATAGAGTTGTACCTCAGCACTTTCGAGAGAAGTTGAAACCGGACTCCAGGTGGTTTTGTTTTTACACTGTGACGTCTTGAACCAGTCACATGATTTGATGTGATCTGCCACCCTGAGAGTTAAGCCCTGAATCATCTGTTACATGACTGAACTCTCACTATACATACTTCAAACTGTGGCATTTCCATACCACTAGCACAGGGAACATTTTCAATGCAGACCATTCATGGAAGTATTCTCTGTCAGTCCCTGCCTGGTTGGGACTGTGTCAGAGTTTTTTCTCTTAGAGTGACTGTCCTTGTTTGTGCCCCTCAGAAGCTGCCCTCTATTTACGAGTTCTACGGTTGTTCCTTTTTTAAAGCGTGTCCTCCTGGTCCTCCTGAGCAGCACATAGATTGGGAGAGACAATCACTGTGTTCTCTCGACACCAGAGGACAGGCCAAGTTGAGCCGGAGACAACACACACTCGCAAAAATGATTTCCCCTTAGAAAAAGCCTCACGCTGCAATTTAGTTGCTTCTTACAAATAACGTTGTCACTGCTGCTGTGCGTCGGTTTTCTTTCAGCCTCTGTATCATTGTAACAAGCTCTGTCTGGTTTTACTTTTGACCTTGTTTACATCCCTTCCACAAGCCATTAGGAACTGTGTAGTGTGTCTTCATTACTGATGGCTGCCAGGACTATTAGACATGGTCACAGAGGACAGACATGCCAATAGCACTAAATATGCTAAAGCCTAATGACATGTCGCAATGGCGGCAGGATTAACACTCTGGCTAAAGGTTGAGGTTAGAGTTACAATTTAACACTGGTGAAACAGATATAAATTGATAGTGTTTAATGACTCTCGTCCACAGTGAATTGTCTAGTGGCCGCAGTTAGCTGGTTACCAGTAGTGAAAGGAGGTAAACCGCTGATGCAAGGACCGAATATACACACAGAATTTATGTTTAATCTGTGTCTGACTTTGTCTCGGCTCACATGTGTGCATACACACTGTGTGGACTGTGCGGGCTGAGAAGTGATATTAATACCATGAATAATACACATGCCTCTCAACCTGTGTTATTTAAATGCCCCATAAATAATAAAGAGGACCGGATCGTGAGCTTTTCACCAGTGCACCTACAAATGAGTAGCACGCGTTGTGTCTACAATATGAGTGTTTGTACGTATACATGCATGTGTGTGTGTGGGTGTGTGTGTTCGTTCAAATGCACAGGATCCTAAAGTCTGATAAAAGATGACATCATTTCATTAAGTAAATCAGCAGAGAGACGGTGGACTAGTGGCAGAAAGTGCGACTATGGGAAAAAATCCCAAAATCCGACGGTGGTCTCTGGTTCGAATCCACGGAGTGACAACAAGAGCAACATACCTGGACGGACAACACCTGGATCTGTTCCACACTGTCAAAGTGCCTACCCCAGCCCACTGTCTAAGTGCCACTGAGCAAGGCACCTTATTCCGCTAACACCTGCTCCCCGGGGCACCGTGCATGGCTGCCCACTGCTCTGTGTGTCCTCCTGTGTACACCAGAGGGGTCATTGCAGAAAACAAATTTTCCTCCCTTGCATGTCGTGTGTGGGACTAATAAAGTGTATCTGTATCTCAAGGGGTTACAGTGCAATTCTTCTTCTTCTGATTCATTGTATTTATCTGTCAATCCCCCAAATGTCATTCGGTTTACTATAAGTGTCTAAACAACAGCCTTAGCATCAGCCAACCAGTATAACATGCCTCCATGTAAATAGTAATTGTCTCAATAATTTGTGTGTGTGTGCCTGTGTGTAGTCTTTATCGGTCAATAATAAAATTCTCATTCCTAAGCTTGAGTGTAAATGCATTGTTTTTGTGGTCAGTTAGTTGGTACGTGCATGAGTGTGCACGCCAGTGTATGTGAAAGTATTTAGTCCACAATATCCGGTAAATCAGTCAGACACAGCCAACAAAGTACTACACTGTGCAGCAGCGAGAGAGCCGTGATGGATGGGTGGGGCGGGGTCAAGTGGAGTGGTGCTCTAGCCGAGGGGGAGGGGGAGGGGGAGGGGGGGAGGGCTATTAAAGCATATAAAGTGAGAAAGGGAGGGAGGGCAAACGAGAGGAAATCATCGGGAAAGGGCTGTTGAACGGCGCTCAGATCGATACTAATAACCACACACAGAGAATGACTTCCTCTCATCTCTAATAACTCACACCGAAGAGGAGGAGAGGGATGGAAGCGTGCATCAAGAAGACAGGGGCGAGAGCACGGAGGCCGCCGGATAGGAGAGGCTAGGGAGGGGAAAAATATGAGAGTGAGATTCAAATTTTTTTCTGACCTGCAATCTCTGTTGCTCTCTTGCTCCCTCGTTCTCTCTTTTTGTTTAATAAGAAGGCAGGGTGAACAGACGGCCACGTTTGAGGTGCCACTTTATCACTGTGGAAAAGCGGTGCCTCCCATCTCCTCCTCCTACAGCCCTCGCTGAGCTAACAGAGCTTCAGTCATATTTGGAAGATTAAAGATGTGTGTTTGCGTGTGTGTGAGTGTGTGTGGAGTGTCGGAGTGCCATACAATTTGTGGTGGATTAGATTGTCCTAAAAGCATCTCTCAATAAGAGGCTGCTGAATGCGTTTGCCCTAATGGCCTGCCATTTTATATTTCTTTAATGAAGTTACAGAGGAGGAGAGAATGGTCAACCCCTCTGTGCTCCTCCACACACACACACACACACAGCCATGCACACTGCTGTCCATTTTCTCTCCAAGCTGAGGTGCACACATTAACCTCAGCTAATTCTGTGTGCCAGAGAGAAACTGAAGCAGCATAACGTTTTATCTAGAGTGCAGTGTGTGTGTGTGTGAGTGTGTGTGTGTGTGTGTGTGTGTGTGTGTGTGTGTGTGTGTGTGTGTTTGTTTGAACATGCATGCACACGCAACAAGGTCTGCTGAACTTACAAACACTGTATCAGAGCACAATGATCTGATCCTAGCTTACTTTACAGTGACACAGCTATTTTAGCTAGGGCTTCACGGCTTTAAAAAAACTTTTTCAGCACCTTGCTCAAACTCAAACAGGTTCACGCTATGATGAGTCGAAACTTCCTGATGAGAGAGAGAGTGTGAAAAAACATAGAGGCAGAATAAAGTCAGGGTTCGTCTGATGTCAGATTAGAAAAACAGCCATGCAGCTATTTTCAATGTCGTGCGTGTCAAACAGTGACTTTGGTTTCCTCTTTTTGGTGCCAAACGTATGAACCAAAGGCAATAGATGTGTCCGGAGTGCACGCCTTCCCCAGTATGTTGCATGGTCGTTTGATGAACTCTTCAGTTAATTTCCGACAGAGTGAATATGTGCGTTGGTGAGCGGACTTATGATTCCCAGATGGCAGATGGTTCATTGTCTGCTGCTACATACATTGAGCCAAGTTTTAGGCCTGAGCTTTCATAAGCTGGTCATTATGGTGGAACTCAAGAGCAGATGGTCCCCTCCTACAGCTCTGCATGGAAAGTGCCTCTCACAACTCATGCACTGTATGTAGTGGTTCTGATGCATTACTTTGCAGGCTAATGACCCTTGGGTAACTTAAAGCAAAAGAGATGATAAGAATGTTTGCTTAAAAAGCAATATGTTGGATTCACTTCATGTGGTGTTTTGTTGAGCAAGAATGAATTGTTGTTGTTTATCCAGTCAATCTGCTCAAATAGGCTCCTTGTACTTATACACAAAACCTGGGAGAAAAGTTTAGATACTCTTAAGACTTAAAAATTGGATACAAATGGAAACACAACTTCAATGACCCTGGACTAAACATATACATTTTTTTATGAAATACAGTTTATTATTTGTATCATTTACAGAAAAATAGAGCCAGGCTTAGCCAGAGCATTACCAATGAATTGATGTGCAACCGAACGGTCTCCCTGCACAGAAACGACAAAATCTCAGGAAAGTAATTTTCCTTTACTAACATGACTCCAAACAAGATTCACTTCAACCAGGTTTGAGATAAACATTTTGATTAAACTGAATGAGGCGTAAGAGAAACCCCTATCGATTAATTCTGATGAATACAATTTTTCTGTACATTTGTTCCGACACACATTAAGTTGTCATCAGGGTAACCTTCTATAAGATATATGCCAATCAATAGTCTACCCTTGCCTATAGCTTTTCTCTGGGGCTATCTTCACATGCTGCTATAGCTTATCAAACAACAGTGATACATATCACCATTGACCCATCCTTATCAATTATTCAGCCCCAAGACCGTGGCCATATCTTTGTGTTTTTCTGCCATCAATGGCCAGATCTATTATTCCTGGCTTATCTGTCTCTCCGTCTCTCTCAGATAGAGACTTAGCCAGAGCTTGCTGTTGCAAATTATGAATATTTTAATTGGAAATAAACAAAGATATGACAATGAAGATGATGATTATTGTTTTAACTGTGGTGAGAAGTAGTAGAAGTAGAAGGCTGAAGCTTTGTATCAAACAGGGAAGCATCTGGACAGATGAATAAATGAATCAGTTAAAAATGCCATTGCTGCCTGAGTCCTCACATTATGGGATTCACTCCCCATCAAACTTAGACAGAGTAACTATCTTGTTCCTTTTGAATCCCTTCATAAAACTTTTATTTGTAGGTTTTATATGTTACAAATGATTGTTTATCTATTATCTCCACCAACAATGTTGGGTTTTCATCTGTGATTGAATAATTGTTTGTCATTGTTTGTCTTTCTAGAAAGCAAAGTCACACACATATTTATTTTTACCATTAAGACTTGGTGGAAGGATGTGGAATGGGCCACTTTTGGTGCAGACTCAGATCTAAAAGCTGATCCAGGAATTTCCTTTCACTTTCTTAAACATTGAAAGATAGGGTAGGCTGCTTTTCAATAATAATACTACTACTTATAATAATACATATAATAATAATGATAATTATTGTCTTTTGAGACAAACTGAGAAGCCCTTTGTTCAGATTGGGTGAATCTGATGTGCCTGAAATGTATTATTTCTGTATAATCTGTATTCTCTAAATCTGTTTAGCTAAAATGAACCAACTGCTAGCTAACACCTGCTAGCTAACATCTGCTAGCTCACACCTGCTAGCTAAGCTAACTGCTCAGCTAGCAGGTAAGTGATGAGGCGTGAAGGAAATAAATGTACCAGTGATATTTTTCAGCTTTTAAAAGATTTAACAAATTATTTTTGAAGTGGTTGAATCCAACTCTTTGTATTGATTTCAATAACTTTGAATTTAAGGTCATAATGGTGAGGGGTGAACCCAACGTGGAGTACTTCTACAATCCTGCCACAACACAAGAACGATGAATACAGCTCTGCAAACTGTGAGCGAAAGTTACTTCATGATGTTGCGTGTTTGTGTGTCGGCCTCTGTGCCTGTGCAGTGTTTGGTGTGACCTCTGTGGAGGTTGTGTTTAATCTGCTGATGGGTTTGTTGTGATCAGGCTGTGGCCACAGTTCAACTTTTACTGCAGTGCTCTCATTAGCTGTATTCATATCAGAAAAGGGTTCCACTATATAGCCTTGGTTTTTGCAGCAAGTATATTCAAAATGTTTTTTATGTAAACATCTGAATGAGGATGTTACTTTGCCATCATCAGGTCTAAATGTTTGTGAATTTCTCTGTCTTACAGAAAAACCCTGGGATTGTGTGGGTTGTATTCTGACTTCCAGTGTTGGCCTGGTTTCTTTTAGTGTTTGTTGAAACAAAAGATTTTCAAGTGTTTCACAGTTGTGTCGGTGCCATACAGTCGGACTGTTACATTTGATTTGGATCTATACTTCAGTTTTGTGTAGTTCTGACGTTGAGTTACTGCCGGGCAATATGGAAGAAAATCTTTTTCATATCAAATCACAATTTCTGTCATTTCTGCTCCAGATTGTAAAAGAGATAAGGGTTATTACTTGTCTTTTTGGGAACATTCTTTCGAAACAATTTGCAGTGCACGCTACTCTGCTTCTCGTAGGACTTTAAATAACCAAAATATCGCCACACTACCGAATTCCTTGGACCCTTCTTTACAACAATGTCCTTGTCTCTTGAGACTTGGGCTGTGTCCGTTGGGTTGTCTTCTTCAGTAACGCTGTCGCACGACTTTTCGTTAACATTTTCTGTCGTCAATTTCTCTTATTTCTTTCCCAATCCTGACGTACTGGTGTTCACGGTTGCGGACTCTATTCCAGTCACATGGATGATTCTGCTCGGTGCTATTCTCATCATCATTAGCTGTTCGCGTTGTCCGTCAAAACATGGATAGAATGAGCTCTATTGACGTCGTCTTATATTTCTATAAAAAAAAAGTTATTTTTACGTTAATTATCTTTATCGTTACATCACCCAGCCTGACATAAAGTTTGACTCTAGGCAATTGTCTTCTAATCTTTCACATATTTTATGAATACATTGTGTACTTACAGTACATGCATGGAAATATAACCTGTGGCTGAAATCAACCCAAAAGTTGCTTTCACTGCATCCAACTAAATTGTGGATCCCGCAACAGCAACCCTGGCTGATCCGATTATAAAACTGTAATACTACAGTTAACTTCAAGGTTTATCATGAATAATTCTTTCATCTTAATATATTGTTTGGTCATCATTTCTGTTGATGTTGTGACGCCCCGGCTTTGACACTAGGCTCTGTGGTTTCTATGTGTGCATGTCTCCTGTTTTCTCCGTTCAACATGTAGGAGGAGCTGGAGATTGCAGGCTGTGGTTACTGAGAGGCGGGGCTCCAGGTGAGGGCCACCAGTGGTGGCCATCACTATATAAACGGTGTCCCGGAACCTAAAAGAGTTGCTCTTTTCCTGCTCTGCCCTGGCCTGACGCGGGAAGGCGGCCTGCACCTGTCTTTTGTGTCTATTTTTGTTAATAAACTTGAAGTATTGTTAAAACGTTACCCGACGGTGTCTGTCTTCCCTATGTCATGACTACTGTGAGCTAGGTAGTCATGACATTTGTGACAAAGTCTAATGGATTTGCAAAGCTGGAGGCCATAGGAATAGGAGACTACAGCCTACAAGGTTTTAAAAACTGTTCGTTGTTCTCCAAGTTATTTCACTGAGGTTTGTGTTGGCAGGTATATGCCATTTGCCGAAGCTAAAACTTGATGTGAGCGGTGGCTATGAAAAGTGTATTTTACCTGCAGACGAGTCGCAGTGATTTGACCTTGGCCACTGTTGCACTGATGCTTGGTGTTCTGGCTGATATTGAATAACTCTCTAGACCCTCAGCTTTGGATTTGCGTATTTGAGTTATGTTGGCAACCTTTCATCATCAAACCTAAATGCTGGAGATCTTCTCTCTGTGGCAGGTGCATAGAGCTAATTCAAATCACACTGACTGCACATAATTTGGATAATATGTCGAGCAAAAAAACTCCCCACTGTTGTTTCAGTTCTATGAACAGCGGCATAGTTCTTTATTTGCTTTGCCTTATGTCTGGAAAATTAACCCTAACCCTGCATCAACTGTAATGTCTGCACTCATGTACGCCATATCATGTGGACTGCTGGGTGGTCATTCATGATAAACATTTTGAATTGTCATACAAAGAACAAACAGGTGTCACTAATATCATGTGCAATGTCTCAGTTACATTAGGTGTCCAAGTAAAGCATGCCAGCGAGCCAGCATTCACAATACAACAGCACTGAAACTGGCTAACCTATAAATAGCTGATATGTTATCTATGACAACAGTGCTTTTCCTGTGCAAAAGTCTGCCTCGGAAAAGGTCTTTGAAGTAACAAATATAATGTTTTACAAACTAATGCCGTGAGTCTCAATGTTGATGATGACTAACACTGCCTCAGTTTCACATTTAGCCTGCTACCTAAAATCAATTTCATTTATTTTTCAGAAGATTTTTGTTGAACAAGAAACAATTTAAAAAGTCAACAGGGTGAACGCTTTTGTAATTCTCTGAATGGGTATGTGTGTTGGCCAGACCAAATAGAAGTTAGAGCTGAATGATTTGGGTGTTTATGTGTGTGTGTGTGTGTGTGTATGTGCGTGCATGCACACTCAGTCACATGTGTGAAGTGGGTGTGGATACGGGAACTAATGGTGACTTATTAACATCATAATTCAGCCAGGCAGGACAACTAATCACAAAGACCTCAGATAGACCAGCCACAGGGGGTGATGGATGAAGCCCGAGTGTGTATATTTGTGTGTGTACGTGTTAGAGTGTGTGCGTGTGTGGCTGCATCCGTGTGTGTGTGTGTGCCTGTGTGCATGTAATGATAAATGGGTTGTGTGGGGGTCCTTTCACACTGAGATGTCTCCTAATCAGTCTTAATGATTAGTCTCCATTGATGAGGTGTGTTGATGAGAATGGGATTCTGGGTGTAGGGCGTGGCAACACCCCAACGATACCCTGTCTCCTTCGGAATTTGGCACTTGTGTGTGTGTCACTTTGTCTTGTGTATGTATGTGAGTTGGCACGTGCGCCACAGATCTTCATGTTCATAAGTGCTTTTGTATGTGTTGGGTCTATCGTCTGACTTTAGCTCACGGAGGGCTGGGCTGAAGCTGTTTGTTGCGAGGAACTCTATAGAGAGGAGTGCATGGACGTCCCCTCTTCTGTCCCCTCCTTCTCTGTCTGTGTCTCCATCCATCTCCAGGCTTCCTCCCTCTGCGTTGCCACTCGTCCGTCTCTGGCCCAGTCAGGGTTGTTTACCCTCATTTAGCTCCGACTGAGGTGCAGCCAGGGCACGCCTTGGTTTGAGGTATTTATAGGCAGAGCGAGAATAAGAGCGTAAACAGGAAGCAAAACATGATAGCAGGAAAAATATGTCGACATAATTTAGAGGAATGACCAATGGCAGGAAAAAACAACAGGCTGATCTTGGATCCAGACTCCTTGTCAGCGACCCGGAGCTGCAAGTACAACGGCAGGAAATAAGATTGCCATGACGGCTTCTGCTCCCTTAAGCCTGAAGTTATAACAACCAATATAAGCAATGAAATTACATAGCAGAAATAATTTAGCACATCTGATAGGAGTTATTCCTAATATGGACATTTCCCCACCCTTCCTCATTCCCTCGCTCTTCATCCCTTAGCAAGTGGTGAGAGCAGGCAGAAGAGAGGAAGAGACAAACTGAATTAGTGTTCTTTTCATCATCCGTGACCAGCGAGCCGTCTGATAACCCTGATCTCATTATGAATGCTTATTGTTAAGTTCTCCCTCCTCTCATCCTCTCTTCCCTTCCTAGCTATGACTAAAGACCCAGTTCTCTCTCTCTCTCTCTCTCTCTCTCTCTCTCTCTCTCTCTCTCTCTCTCTCTCTCTCTCTCTCTCTCTCTCTCTCTCTCTCTCTCTCTCTCTCTCTCTCTGTGTGTGTGTAAGTATTCACTTCCGCCCCTGCTAATGGCACCAACTTCAGCGAGAGGCCTGATATCCACTTTTAGCATAATCATTCTGAGCATGGGCAGCAACATGAGATTTATGGTCTGCTGAATGCAGTCTGGCAAATCTTCCAGCTTTTACTTTACAACCTCTAAGCTGTCTGTTTCCCCCGACCCTCTCCGTCCTGCTCTGCCTCTCCGTCTTTCCAACACTCATACATTAACTGGATTCATTTCTGTGCATGTGCGTGTAATTGTAAGGTGGGGCGTAAGCGTTTATCTCTATTTATTTTTTCAATCTTTAATTTACCAACAATTTCCTAGTATTATTCATTTAAAATATATATATAAATATAAACAAACAACTTGTCTCATGTCCCTGATTAATCGGGCTAAAGTCCTGAATTTGGGACAAGGTAGCATCAGCCATGTTTTGATTATTGGTTTCCCCTGTTCTTGCTGTGAGTAATGACCACAACTTTTAATGGGGGTCTCACAAGTGTCCTGCTATTAATTAATGCTTGATTGGAAGAATAAATTAATCAAGCTGTGGGCCGCCTGATCAATAACCCATATGAGGGCTCCATTAAGCACCAAGGGCTGAGCACTCTGAGGGTGATATGTGTGTAGAAGGAGTTAGCTGAGTCAAATGGGGCTCTCAGATTGCAAGTGATTTTCACCCCTATTAATCATAACAACCTCATCAAGTCCTGGGAGGCATGCGTGTGCGTGTGTGTGCGTTTGGAGCCATCCATCCATTCGGGTGCTCCGTGCAGCAGTATGTTTTTAACACAGTCTTTAACTGATTGTTGAGTTCTCAACACAGACAGTGAACAGATGGTATAAGGCACATGTCTGAATCTGACATTTTTCACTCGAATCACCGAAAACCTCTGCTGTGAAGCAAAGGCCAATGGCATTTTCTTATTTTAAAGTTCAATCTAATGAAATGCTAATCCATAATCCAGAGTCGGTTTAATATGTGGGACGAACTTCAGGAAAATAGTTCTGCTGCAGAGCTTCATAAAGGTGGCAAATATAAAAAATGACTGATGATGAATCCTCAAAAATCAGGGGATGGATTATATTTAAAGTGATGTAATTTGCAATTTTGATTTGTTTTGATGTTCTGGTTTCGTCTTCGCCTTGAGAACATGAATTTATAAAGGTGTATTGTAGTCTGCCAATAAACAATTCTGTATCATCAGCATAAGTTCACATGGGTGGGGACCTTTTGGGTGGGGAGTAGCATAAAAAATGGGATGGGTTCACTTTTGTTTATGCGTAGTTTAGTTGTTTCATCAATTAAACTGTAAGGCAAGTAACACACAATTAATCCTAAATGTGATCTCAGTTCATACTGCTCTGCAATATCACTTCTAAAATCACACTGATTCTGCCATTTTTATTAGGGATGTAGGTTGAAAAAAAAAACATATTTCTCCCTCAATAAACAACCATGTGGCATTTCTCCATGTGATAAAGAGCAGCTTCTTGTTGCAGAACACCCGCTCTATCCCCTAGGCCACGCTCTCCCTTATAAGTTAAAAAAATAGCTTTGAGTAGCTTCGAGGCTGAAATTATACAAGAGATAGATTCATAGGTTTCCAGTTTTTTCGATGAGAAACACAGATTTTTCATTTTTATTCAGCTTCAAATCAGTGTTTTAACGTTTTCAAAGACACTGAGTCACCCACCCCCGTCCCCCGAATACACACACACTCACACACCTCATGTAGACCTCATTTGGATACGCACTGGTCTGTTTCAGCATGAGGGCTCACACAGATTGGGGCTAGTCAGACTCGCAGAAACCACAAGCAAACAGCAGTAGATGCTTGTGAATGCACTCTTGTTTCTCAGGAAGTGCTGCAGTGCTTGTTAGTCCGGCAAATTGTTTTTTTTCCCCTTATTCTTTTTCTACCCCTCTTGCTAATGATTTGTCTGTTGTTTGAGATGTTTTCCTTGTAGCCTGAAAACTCTGATAATCAAAATCCCTCCTCTTATTTCATTACAGCATTTTAAATATGCCCCACACAGTTTCCAGATGCAAATACAAAACTGGCTCTGTTTCCATTCTTGTCCTTTGTTATGCATGCCTTTCCATTCGAGAATAAAGAAACCAATAAACCCTTAGTCCGTTTTTGGCCATGCATGAATTAGTTTCTTACATAAAGATGTCAGGACAACCGTTATATCTTGCAGTTTCCCATTTTACTCCCTCTTTTTGTGTGCATGTGTGCAAACTGCGTGTCTCACATTGTATGGCTTTGCACGGTTAAATGGAAATCCTTGCTTGGTTTCCCCTGCCCCATTATTTGATAGACCAGATGAGAAATAGATTTATGATTCCGATTAATAACGTTAGCCAGAGTTCATTGTTTCCGCCAGTCAGCCGAACAACTTCATATCAGTCCCGCTAATGCTTCTCTAACACCAGTGCTGTGTGTTCAATAATATCGTTGTTAGAAAAGCCATTCGTTTTCATTTGAGCAGTGAGTCTCATTTGGTTGGATGGAGTAGCTCTCCACCTCACCAATCCTGCAGAGACTGCAGGGAATACCAGGCAAATGAGGGATAGAAATAGCAATATTTCTACCAGCTCTGTGTGCAGAGCTCAGAGAGTGGTAATCCAGGGAAAAAAATGTACTGATAGAATATCTTAAAGATTTTATGAAAAACAGATTTGAACAAATTTCTTTCCCATTGTGGCCAACTTCTTCATTGTACATGTAAATTTGTAGAGCAGAGCATGAGAGATATTAGTTGTATAATCTAATGAAAAGTATTTTAAGGTCTGCAGTGCAAAAACTAAGCATGTGAGACACTAAAAGCGATTTATATGGGATTTTAAGTTTTAAATACAGTGGAAAACAATTATAGCGATCATGTCTATCAGGGCCAAATTGAGCACTATAAGTGTTTGATTACCACAAACAAATTGAGTAGCTGTGGATAGTTCCAGAACTTGAGGAAAAGGTAACGCCAGTTTTTAAGAAAAGGGTGATTTCACACAGTCACAGACACTGACCTTTCTCTCTGTGTGTGAACCCCTAGAGTTTGATAATCATTTTATTTTGAAATATCAACACTGTTCCCCAAATAATGCTCAATATTCTTCCTCATTGAGTAAAATCTTTCTCCATAGCTGCGCAATTTAATGAATTAATTCAGCCCGTCAAGCCGCCGCTCACTCTCTTTCTTTTTCTCTCTATCACACACACACATTTGTAAACTCAGACAGGGTAAAAACAACAGAATTTGTAAACTTAAAAAATGTATGGAGAGCTGGAGAAGATGGCAGGCCATTGTTCAACACTTCCTTAAATAATTAATACATCTGTACTTTACTGGTGCAGCTGTCAAAGAGGTATTATTTAGCATTCTATGTGATATTAAATATCTCTCAAAAGGTCTTGAAATTAACCAAGTTAACCCTGCAGAAAAAGGGATGAAGCTATAACGTTGCAGATTTTATTAGCTGAGAAAGAGCACATTTAGTTTCCCTTTTGCAGAATCGGACTTACACTTGAAGTCCAAGTCTAGCTTGCTTAAAGTTTTTCTTTTTGAGGTCACATGCTTTGGGAGACGGTGGCCCCGAGCCACAGTTTTGAACAAGTGTGTACTCTAAACAATAAATGAATGTGGCAGCGGAGGAGCTAATCGGCCAAACGGTGTTGGTCACAATGGGACACTAGCTATCCTTAATCATCAAGCTGCAGCAAATTAATTACCACAATCCTCTACCTACGGCAAGTTAATTATCACAATCAATCACCACAAATTAAACTGGGCCTTAAAATAGCCCCGTGGTCAACAGGCAATCAGCACCTCTGGTCTGCACCCAGGGCGGGAAGATCGTGTGCAAGCAAATATGCCGACACACCATTGAAGACAAACATGGAAGCATTTATACCCAGTCCACAGATATTTTCATGTGTATATACTGTATGTGCATATGAAATCATAAACGCACACATTTCTACAAACACACACACACAATATAAAAAAACTAGATTAATTTTATATCATCAAGACTGTCCATAATTATAGATGCTCTGAAGAAAGGTGTGTGTATGTGAATTAAGACAAGGTTAGAGAAACAAAGTTGAAAATAAAATGAGTTAAAGGTATCAGATTTGCATCAGTCTGACTTGAAAGAAAAAAGCTGACACAGTCAAACTTGCAAAACTAACAAACATTTAATTCAGCTTATCAGGCTATTGTCCCCATTGCATATCATGCAGGACAGTTTTGTTAATCAGTTGTTGAAGTGTTGCCATTCTATACTTTGGGTTTCTTGATGGAAATATAACAACTTGAAACTGGAATCGCACCAAATATCAATCTCCTAATGATTCTCATGTAGTTATGTTTTCTTCAATGAACACTTTTTAGTTGTGAAGTCATATTTGTGTCTCCGTAACTTGTAGCATGTGGTGTTTGTGTGTGATTTGCCGAGGTGACTGGTAGATGAATACAAATCTACTGGCAAGCAACAAGATAAAACGATTTTGCTTTTAATTCACTGAGCCCTAACAACTTGCAGACAAAATTGGCAGATATGATATATGACACATCGGTTCGTTTATGTTCATCAATATGTGGCAATATGAAAACAGCCCTAACCCCAAAGATTACACAAACCTACATGTGACCTTCAAAATTCCATATTGATTTCTATTAAAAAACAGTTGAAATGTACATCTGTGTTCGGCAGCTTAACTGATCACATTTCCGGGTTATAGGTGAGCAACACTGAATGGATTGTTTTGACTTTGTTAATCCTCTGTACAGTAAAGTGGGGTCGAATATTGAAATAAAGTCTACTTGATTTAGTAGATAAAGATATACTTAGGGCTACACTGTCTCTGTCATTATGGTATTTTTAACTGAGCAGGACATTGTATGTGTCCCAAGGTTGTTTTCTGAATCAGAACCTGTAACAATGATTTGCTTTATCTATTTCAGCAACAGAACATAAAGCCAGATCCATATTCCATCTTTTCTTTTACGTCACTAGTTGATTTTTACAGGTAGGCGGTTAAAAACACCCCATTGCTGTCTGTGTCATTACAGGAGCCGTTTTCCAATGCACAATATTAGGAGCTAGTGAACCGTGAAGCAGCACAAACAAGTAAATAGCAGCAAGCAGCCTCAATTAATGATAAATACACTGACAGCACATGCTGGCAAATGATGTGAGCGAAGATGCTCAGGGTAAAAAAAAAACTATTTCAGCATTTCAGGTTGGCCGCACTTCTTAAGTGCTACATCTGGTTTAAAAACTTAAATTGAAATTCAGTATTTTGTTCACAGTAGGAAAAAATAAGCTGTTCAATTTCTGTCCAAGTCTTCCTGCCACAGAAATCTCTAATATTTCCCATCTCCCTCCAGGATACAAGAGAATATTAAAGGAAATCATTTAAGAAATGGTGTAAAGGAGGCTATTTGTTTTTCTCAAAGCAGAGGAGTTAAGCTTTCTTATATTAGTCACATTTTGACAACGTGTACACCTTGCAACCTAATCATAATATCCTTATTTGCATTTCAGAGATAATGTCTCTTTTTTAAGTGATGAGTCCGGTTAAAAAGGGAGAGAGGCCAGAGGAAGAGAAGTGTGTGTAACAGCACTACAATACAAACAAATGTAAACACCAAACCAGAGTCTATAAAGCAAAACACAGATAAAGTACTGAAAATACAATTTGGTGGTGATTTGCTGTGTAGCATGTGTATCTTACACCATTCTATAAAATGTAATGCTCTGGTGTGATGCACCATATTGAGAGATAAATCATTCTGTGACAAATCTGAAAGAACCTTGACACCATTATTCAGTTTACTCCTCCTTACAATTCCAAGAGCTGTCCATGGATGACCGTGTGCTCCACGGGAGATCCTCCTCCACTCCTTCTCCTCCTCCTCCCCCTTCTCCTCCTCTGCAGTGTCTACGCTTCCTCTTCCATCTTGTCCTACCCACCCTCCTGTCCATCCCTTTATCGTGGTCCACCTGGTTTCCCTCGTCTCTGCTTCCACTGACTCCTTCTCGGTGTCTGTCTCAATAGCTTACTCCTCTGGTGTCTGTCCCTCTCTTTTATGTGTGTCACTCACTTTTTGTCCCTGCCACTCTCACTATCTCTCTCCTTTCTGCTCCCTCCCTGGCTCTGTTGATCTCTTGGAAGCTGAGTGGACACTGTTCAGTTCCTGTGGGACCTGGGTTAGCCATATTGTGTGACACCCCGGTGGCGCCTACAGGCAACTTAACACACAAAAAGACACACACACAGACACACACTCAGACACAGACTCCCACACAAACACACACATGCACACACACACGCACACACACACACACACTGCAAAGACATAAACACAAGATGACTTGTCATGTGATCAAATGTAAGTGCAGTTTTATTTAAGTTGACCGTCCATGCCTTTGAGTGCCATTTTATTGTTTTATGATCTATATAACCTATGGCATGCATGCATCTGTGTGTTTGTGTTTGTGTGTCAAGGATTAAAGGGAATACTTCATTGTGTGGGGGGGTCCCTTGATGGCCTTTAGCCCTCATCTGGGCATGCTCCAATACCACAGTCTGATTGGTCTCAAACTGTCCTGACAGGAAATCCATCTGTGTGTGTGTGTGTGTGTGTGTGTGTGTGTGTGTGTGTGTGTGTGGGGGGGGTCTGTGTGTCTGTGTGTTTGTGTGTGTGTGTGTGTGTGTGTGTGTGCAGAGAGGGATGCATCTTGATGACAGCTAAATTGAATGCCAGGGCCAACAAGGCCACAGGATCACAATGAGAGAGATGAGGACAACGCTGCACAGAGAGAGACTGCGATAGAGATGTTGGCACTGAGCCCAGGGGTGACATAGAGAGACAGTTGTTGGGAGGTGTGTGTGTGTGTGTGTGTGTGTGTGTGTGTGTAATTGATTGAGTTTTAATGTGGTCCCTGATGAGGAGTCACTGACATCAGAGGGAGCAGAAAGAGGAAGGAAAGAGATGAGAAAAAATGGTATTCTTCAAAGTGAGGTAAAAAAAGGATAGTGCATGCTGATGCTACTTTTTCGGATGAGCCTGTCACTCAAAACTTTTATGAAAGAGGAAATGTGCCACCTCTGGAATTAGGGTGAAACATGCCAGTTTAAAGCTGTGACGATGGAACTCAATTGTCAGAATTTTTTTCTAGCAAAAACCCCCAAAACATTTGTTTCTGCAAAACAAGATACCTGAAGCTTTGACTTAGAGACTTGCATTTTTTTCATAAATTTGAAGGACAAAATATAAATAAATCAATAATTAAGGTTAATTGATATTGAAAATACCGTTAGATGTAGCCCTATCATTTCATTCAACTGAGCAAAAGCAGATGGTTCATGTTAATGATTCTTGAGTTTAATGAACCTGCAGCATGCATCAGGGTAAAATGTTATGACTGCATTTGTTATGAGGAAAATTAAGTCCTTAGAAAATCTTAAAATAACTTGTACATTTTCAGGGTCAATAAATGTAATAAATATCCTCATTTTAACCCATGTGATGTATTCCATGGCAAAACGGAAAGTCTATAAAACCCTGAAGCCAGTGTTTGCCTCTACATTGACACCACCTACACACTTTCCTGTCGAGCAAAAGCCTATTTTCAGCCAGTCAACCTCCCATTAAACTATATACGTCCTCCATGATTCTTAACAAGAAAGTAAGTAAAATCTTCCCCCAAGATATCTCCAAAAACAGCCTCATTCGACTTACAGAACCCATATTTAGTTTTTGTTCATGTTTGAGGTTTTCTTTGAATTATTATTTCTGTCACGTTTTTTCCGTTTTCATCCTTTATAACTTCTTTGGGCACAAGGCTGTATAATGATTTGTGAGTTATGTGTGTGTCAGTGTTTCTTTGTTTCCTGTACATTTTGTAACTAACTGTAAAACATGCTGGGCTGTAAAAGTACATTGGGGTGTAGATGGTTTTTTGTGCTGTTGTGTGTATTAATGTTACAAGTTTACAGTTGTTGTCAGGTGAAATCCTTGATTTGATGGGGACACACTTCAAACGGTTTACTCACGAAATTCATCCTTTCTGAGTTGACTTACTCTTTTTCTGTCAAATTGTATTTATCAATTGAAATTCAACATGATAAAACAATTTCAATGGATTGAATACTTTTTTTTAGAATCTGAACACGAGTTTGTTGATTTGATATAGATCTTAGTCTTAAGCTTGGAGATGTTCTGATACCAGTACCAACATCGCCAAGGCCTCTGATGGGGCTGAAAATACTGGGTCTGACATTGGGGAGTTATCTAATCCAAGAATTGATCACATACCACCTCTTTAAAGTATTTTAGTTTTACCTGGATAAATGTACTCCTTATTCGCCGTTCCAAAACAGCTGTTGTGCTGAGTTGCCATAGAGAATCAGTTGTTAAAATATGTTTATGAGTTTTTATTGCACAATTGTCCGATATTCAAAGTCCAGGTCACAGAGTAGGTATCGATAATGGTGATGGCAATTGTATTTGAACATATCCTATTATTCAGTCCCAGATCCATGCAAAAGCTGCTTTTTGTGAGAAAGTAGTAGCTCACAGCACAAAGAATTACTCCTGGCAAAGTGATTCCCAGTCCTGGCCTTCATTTTATCTAGTGTCCACTGACAGCCTCATTGTGAAGTGTATTTTCCTCCTCCTGTCTTTTCTTTAGTGGGTACTCCACAGTGTTTTACTCTCTGCTGCAATATTCAAACACTGTACAGGGCAGGTCTCCTGAAATGAAACGGACTGTGGAGTTATTTTCTTCACCCGATGAGGGTTGCCTGAGAGTTTTGCACATTTGGCTTCAGTTGGAGTTTGTCAGTGGGCTCCACTACACTAATGTAGCCTGTCTCCGGGTGATGGGGGCCAAAGTATCCACGAAAAATGGAAAATGGTTTGCTTTTAAACAGCACTTTAGTCTTATCGCACCGACGTTCATAGATCCATCACTGGATTGAGCAGCCATCAGGAGCAATTCGGGGTCTTACTCAAGGACACTTCAGCATGTGGCCGATGGCTGTGATCGAAACACTGACCTGTGGTTACTGGATGACCCGCTCTATCTCCTGAACCACTGCTGCTTAATGTCCAATACGCAATCACTGTTGTTACACATGTAAGACTTAACAGGCATATGGACCTGAAGTGCTTTAAATAAGAACATAAGACCTCTGTGAGAAAAGGGACTGATTGAAAATGCAACCAAGCCATTTCCTTTTTTGAACATAACATCTGCACTGTGCTGTTGAGATCTGCTCTTTCTGTTCTATCAGGATAATTTTATTCACAGCTTGCATAAAGAGTTTCAGAATTTGTGAATAATACAACTGTCTAAAACTAAAAGTTCTTGAATCTGTTCTGCTCCACACGCCGATATTGTACAACCTAAATCCCTATGTTGAAATTTTAGGACATTTGCTGCCAGATTTCACTCAGAATTTAGTTGATACTTTTTTTTGTTGTTTGCTAATTTGAATTTTCTTTTTAAGATTAAGATTCAAAAGCATTTGTTAGTCCCAAACACATGCACAGGCACACTCATGCAGGTAGGGAAATTTAACTGCTTTTGACCCATCTGGTACAGGACATACAGAGCAGTGAGCGACCATGTACGGCGCTTGGGGAGCAGATGTTGGGGGAGTAAGGTGCCTTGCTCAGGGGCACTAGACAGGGTAGGGAGACTCTTGGATTTTTGGACAGATCATCCAGGTTCGTCTTTTGTTGTCTCTCCGTGGAGTCGAACCAGAGACGAACCAGAGACCTTCTCTGCCCATAGTCCAAGTTTCTGCCACTAGACCACGCCTCTCTTTTTGTAGGGTAAACTGATTCTCTCAGTTCACCACAGTTAGCAATACTTTGTAAGCTAAACAGCCCTCTCTATACATGAGCCTCATATTTTGTTCCTATCTAGCTTGGTATGTATTCCTGTACATATGTGATCGGTCTCTCTCTCGCCTCTCGCTCCTGTCTTCTTCCCATGTCTCTTTTTCTTCCCGCATATGGCTTGCTCTCCCTTTCTCCTGGGTTGTTAGTGAGCGTCCAAGGTCATCCACACAGCTGAGCCTTGATACTGACACAGCCCTCTGATGTTCTCAGAGAGAGGAGGGAGAGAAAGAGAGACGTGCACGGTTGGAAGAAAACAGAGGAGAGAGGGAGAGGGATGTCTTGGGAATGAGAGAAGGGAAGAAAGGAGAGAAGCGGGGGAGGAATACAAAAAGAGAAAAGGGAGATAAGGACGAAAATGAAGTGAAAATAGATGGAGGCAAGAAAAGAGAGTGACCAATAAGGGGCAGGAGGAAAAAACATGAAGAAAGAAATTCAAAAACTAGTGTGTGGATGAGTGCTTGTGTGTAAAACAAGAAAGTAGACGTTTGAAAGAGAGTGGAAATAAAAGTTTTGATCTTATGTATTTTTCACATACCAATGCCAAGCAAACACTTTATTTGATATAGGGCTGCTTATATCTTTTTTAGATATTAGTAACACAAATCCAGTGTCTGTTCAGAATGTACCTGTCACTGGGGGCTGATTGCTTGGCTGACATTATTTCACACTTGACTCTCCACAGGTCTTGAGCAGTACACCCCCCATGACACCTCCTGCTCCTGGAATGACTAATGGTGTAGAAAGTGCCGTCTTTCTTTTCTTTTCAATGTACATAACTGATTTTGGCAAACCAAACAACTTTGACATCTTCCTGACATCATGTTTTTTGCTTTTTTGAGCCTTGTCATGTCAACGGCATGTGATTGCTTTCTTTGACAGTAAAGACGTGGAGGTTAGGCTGGGCGATTAAACAATATCAATAGTTATTACGATGTAATTTTCCTCAGTAGCAATATAACAGAATTTCAACATAAATCGAAATGATGTGTATTGTGCTCATAAAGAAGAGTTTAAACCTCAGTCAACTGTGTCTGGTTTCTTCAACTTATCAATATCAATCAATACTAGCAAAAATCTGCCTCTAAACCTGAGAGGAATAATGATTTATTTCAATTTGTCCCGATAATTAAGATAATTATTGATATTGACTGATGACATTTATGCCTGATTACCAAGCCCTACATATAGGTATGTGATCATCTCACAATAAAGGTAAGAGAGGCTCAAAGATAATAAAATTGCATTGCTCAGACAAGGACAAATACTGGAGGGAACTAATGTTCATAAATGAGCACTTAACTAAGAAATGCTGACACTGCATGTAGGGTTCGCTGACTAAGAAAGCAGGAAAACATTTTATTGACATTAGCGACCAGCTGCTAAGTATTCATCCAGCTTTACGGGTTAGCAGACAAGGGCAAGGTACCTCAGAGAGATTGCACAACTAGTAACACAGAGGCATCAAGGTAATTAACATATTTGCCTGTGTATTGTATTGGACTTTTAAAACTTGAAAATCAATTAACTTTGAACAAGACATTGATCCAGAGGTCAATGCCTTCACTTACATACATTTTTTTTCTACTTTTTACATTGAAAAACTATTCAACAAGAATATTATGTCATAGCATGTTTTACAAACTATTCGTGTAAAGTATAACTTTAAAATAACATTAATAGGAAGAACAAGAGGGTTACTTTTGTGGCTATAGGAGCCTTATTGAAATGCTGTAGAAAATGTGTCTATGTTTATTGATCATTTAATGAAATTATTGACGTTAAAAATATGTTAATTGTAATTGTTAATTGTCTTTTTGATCCCCTGGATCCAGCATTGACATAAGGAAAGGGCGGCTGTGGCTGAGGGGTAGAGTGGTCGTCCTCCAACTTAAAGGTCGGCAGTTCGATCCCCAGTCTGACCCATCTGCTTGCAGAAGTGTCCTTGGGCAAGATGCTGAACCCCGAATGGCCCCCCATAGAATAACAAAGTGCTGCGAATACATTCACTGCATGAATGTGTGTGTGAATGGGTGAATGTAAAACTGTACTGTAAAGCGCTTTGAGTGGTCATCAAGACTAAAGAAGCGCTATATAAATACAAAACCATTACCATAGGAAGAATTATTTGTCCAGTTGAATCAGAAGTTGTTTTATTCGTGGGGATTTTAACAGAGATTTATTGAATCCCAACAAGCACAAAATGAACATATCTATGCAGTGCAAAACTGTGAATCTTTATCCAATTGTGTCAAAACCCAGCACAATAACTTCACACTGTGCGGCAATATGGGGTTGAAAATGAATGAGATCGTGACCATTTACCAGTCCTTGTGATCTGTGGCTGTGAATATGTGAAGGCTGAAATAGACAATAAATGCTGGAGAGTGAGAACAGAAGAAGCTGTGAAGGCATTTAGAGATGAATTACAAAACAGGAAAGAATTAGATTTAGAAATTGATATTGACAAAGCCATGATGCAATTCTGAGTACATTCACAACGCTTTGACGAAAACCTGTCCAATATAACAGGGAGCAAACCTATCCTAGTCTGTGGATTACAGGGGCACCTGTACAAAAAGAGGTCTGTTTATAGACTGTTTCTTTGATGAGAAAATCTGCCCTGACTGTATTCACAGTGATCATTAAAGTATATGCGCTGGGATTTTCAGCAGTATATCTTTAAAGGGCTATATCTGTCACACAGGTATTTCTCCATTCATGTAAACCTAAAAAAGTAAAGCTGAGACCTGGCACTTTCATGTTATATTAATTGTTTTATTTCGAATGAAATGTTCTGAAGTGCAGAGCCTGAAGAGCAGAAATAAGTTAAATTAATCGTGGCCTTGACAATATATCTGACTTTTGTCATTTGTCTTTTGGCCACTTTTTGTCTACATTTTTTAAACCAGGAAATATATTTAATGTGTTCTTTAGGCAGTTCTATACTCAAGAACTACTCAAAAACTACAGGACTTCACAATAACCCATTTATCTGATGTCGATCAAAATTAAGAATCAAATCAAATTTAAATTATTCCATTCTGAATGAATCAAAGTTATACTGTATTAGGAGAAAGGTGCTGACATATTTGAGTATGAGCATATGGAGGAAAGAGGAATGTAAATGGGTCAGAGCGTACCCCTGCTGAAGAGTCTCCTCGTACCCACTAATCACTTGTCCTCTGTAATTTACCATTAGAC
Organism: Platichthys flesus; assembly: GCF_949316205.1. Classification (NCBI taxonomy): domain Eukaryota; kingdom Metazoa; phylum Chordata; class Actinopteri; order Pleuronectiformes; family Pleuronectidae; genus Platichthys; species Platichthys flesus. Next base: position 16,504,502 of record NC_084951.1, read on the forward strand.
ACTACAATGGACACAGCACTGTAGTGAGCGATAACAGGACAGCGAGGGGGAGAGGGTGAAAAGAGAGCAAACAGAGAGTGAAGCAAGGTAGTGGAGATAACAAGTAAACTCACTGAATAAATTGAGACAAAAACAGAAGCAAAACAAAAAAAAAGATGAGGCACAAAGAGCTACAGAAAGTTGGAGAAGAACAAGCTGGAATAGTAAAGTTCAGTGAAAAAGGTGGCAAACAAATGGCAGCCATTGTGGGTGAGAAAGAGAGACAGGTCGAATAGTATATCTGTGGGTGAGGCCCGAGCCTATTAGAGTGTATTAGCCTGTGGCTGATGTATGGACTGTTGTCAGGGATATGAGGTTTAGATAGGCCGCAGTCTGGGTTAGATAGAGTTTGTGTAATGGAATCCAGTCTCATATCACTTGTGATGGGCCAGGGAGGGTGGGGCTAATTCAATTGCCCCCTTCCACACTTCCGAGATTGGTCTGGGGCTTCAGGATAAAGGATGGACTGTTTTACAGGTGAGTGCACGAAGTAAATCTATCAGTCAATCCAAATGCAGTTTTCATTCTGATAATTTCCAGGTCCAGTAGTGCGTGATCACCATTTTAAGAGACACAACATTCGACTTCTATTGTGGAAGACCTTCAGAGGACCCCCAAATGATTTGATCATAATCTTTGGTTTTCATAAGGAATTGTATGCTTCTTTAAGGGCTTTGTGTTTTCTGGATTTTAGTAACTTCTTTTGCTTTTTGTCAATACAAGACATTCAACCACAAACTCCTTTTAAAGATCACTCATAGTTTAACTTCACTCACTTGTGAGATATACTTGACAAAAGATTGAAAAAGAAAAAGCCTTTCACAAGATGTGAAACTAAAATGTCAAATGCAATTAAAAGTGGTAAGTAACCACAGGTATTTCAAAATGATTTGAAAGGTGCAAATATGTTTCGATTCAATTTTATTTGTATAGCGCCAAATCATAATAGGTAGATCATTTAATTAAAATTACCTAATTTTACCCTCTAAATTTAGTTTGTAAGGCTACAGCTTCATAGTAACAGGAAAAAAAATTCTCTGCGTGAAACTTCCTCAGATGTTTTCAGCGCTTTCTACCTTCTAATGCCGTCAAGCTCTCTCTGTAGCCTTTGAAAAGAGGCCTGGAAAAGTACAGAGTTTGAAACTGTTATATTATTTTTAACATATTACCTCTATCTTGAATAACCTCCTACTCACCAACTTCTGGATGAACTGGTCCCACAGTTACTGAAAGCACACAGTGGGAAAGAAAGTCAGCCAAGATTCAAGCAGGTTCAGCGTGTCTGTAGCTACTTTCTAATGAGTATGTTACTTCACTGTATGAGATATCAAACGGTTATGAGAGTTGAAGCAGATCATGCTGAGACCACTGCTGCAGGCAGCATGACTCTGCATTCGCACCTTATGAAACATAAAGGTTGTGTGTCGGGTGGTAGAAAAACATCTGCTCCCTAATCAATTTATAATGAGCAGCTCTACATTTGTATAGCTCCTTTGTGTCTTCGGTGCACATCATATGAGCAGTTGTCTAATCGTTGTCTAGTATTTGCTCGCAGCACGCTGTGGGGCAAAGGCTAAAAGCAAAACTAAAACAGACTATTTGCTCGAAATTCGGCTGAATGTATTACTGGGGCAGAGAACGTTTATAAGTAATGCATAGGCCTTGGGGACAGACAAACCTGGCCCAGTATCCAAACTAGGGAGGGAGGGATTTTTAACAGTTGCAGAGATTATTGCATCTTCTCTGCATTTTGTTGTTCTCCCGCGAGTCGACTGGCGTTGGTAGACCCAGGCTGTTCTCTCCATATTGATCAATGCCACCGCTCTCCCTTCCCTCCCCTAAATATTCCCTGGACACACCACTCTCCTGTATTTGACCTCCATCTCATCTCCTCCTTTGGCTCTGCTGCTCTTCATCTTTCTCTCAATACCCCCCCCCCTCTGTTTCCCCCCACCCATCATTCCCTCTCTTGCTGCTCTCCTTTCCCCTCCTCCATCCTGTTGTCTGCTTTCTGCACTCATCAGCTCAGTGAAGAGGAAATCTGTTTATGAGAACGGCTAGGGGACTATCTGCCTCCTCAATAACTAGACTTTATTGTAACCCCATAAAACTCCAGGAAAATGGGCTGGGGATGATATACAGTGCTGTGTATGTACGTATAACAGCGGGGTCTGCATTTTGCCCTGGCTTATAGCCTTACAGGTATATTTCCTCATTTGCGGATGCTAAGTGCTAGAGTGAAGCTGCTGCTATTGATGTTAATAGTGAACACCGGAGGAATGGAAAAGCAATGGTGCAACGGAGAGATGGAGTGAGCTTTAGGGCGGAAGACAGCTGAGTAGGGAGGAAAGGGAGCCATTAAATGCTAACCCTTATTTGCCATAGTCCCCCGTTTTCCATCCATTTCTTTTCACCTAATCATTCACTTGTCCCTCTAATCAGTGAAGCTTTGTGGGACCTCTGGATTCTTAATGGAGCTGCAGATTCAGGCCCCAAATCCCCCGAATGGATGCTCTATCTGTATGGACACAAAAACACACACACACACACACACACACACACACACACACACACACACACACACACACACACACACACACACACACACTCTTTAAATGCCATCTGACTTTGTAGTGGCACACTGGCAGACAGCAGAGTGACAGAGCTTTCCGGCGGTATAAAAGTTATCTGCTTGAACCCTTTGATGGTCCAACAGCACTGAAAAGTGATCCACTCACACTCAGACAACAAGTGTCTCGTGTGTGCTCTCCTGTGTATTGTGTAGTGATTCAACAGAAAGGGCAGCCAGACATCATAGACAGATCTCACAGTGGTTGGCGTGTGTGTGTGTGCGTGTGTATATGTGAGAAACAGACAGAAGGAATGAATGACAATGCACAGAAGTGAGCGAGCAAGCGCTGCATTGCATCCTTTTGGTCTGTTTTCTAAAACATAATCTGACAGCGTGTCCACTTGAACTATGTGTTTCTCTGCAGGAGAAAGCAAAACAGACTCAGAGGTGTGCTGCTCGCATACAGCAAGTCTCACTGGATCAGACCCATCAGCTCATTGACTTCAAAGAGGGAGAGAAATATTTGTTGGCTACCATGGGCTCATCTACCACAAAGCACCCTCCCCACTTGAGAGGCGCAGGTCAAAGCTGCTCACATTACCGCAGGGAGCAGAGATGCTAATTTGATTGGACAGCAAGACCACGAGGGTTGCGTGAGAATATGGAGATTCAAGCTTTGAACATATCACAGACACCTTGACTGTCTAAGCACACCATGAGTGTGCTAAGACAGTGTGTAAGCGTTACATGGGAATAATAAAATACCTGTGTAGCACAGCCGGCATGACTCTGCAGGTTTTGATTCAGGCTAACTAGTGGAAGAGTCACTGATGAAAGCTCAGCTCATCTCATGCACTCACAAGGGTAGGTACATTTTGCAGGGTTGTAACCCGCAAGAGCACCATCAGCTGTCATGGAGGAGCTATGCTCTATGGTGAGCTGGCATTCCAAAACTAAACTATGACCAGTATGGGCACTTAACTGTGCAGAAACTGTTTTCATTTTCACAGATGATGATCAAAGGTAGTAAGATAGGACTTTGACAGGTCAAACATTAAACTCATGGAAGAGTTTGTGTGAGGCAGCGGCTTTGCAGGTGTGCTTGACTGTACTGTAAGTGGTAGGAGGCTTTGACTTATGGCCTCAGTATGCTTTGCCGAGTCCGTTGTGGAGTGACGGACGGACGGAGCGGACGGACCCTTTTTGATTTATAGTTCTATGAGCCTTTTTGTTGTGAAAACAATTCACCGCCAGAACAGTAGATGGCGCAACTGAAGTCGAGCTTAGAGAAGCCTACCTCATGAGGTATATAGAAGAAGTCCACGGTGGTTTATTTACGTCCCCCCGGCTCCTCACACACAGTGAACGATGACAACTAACAGAAAAAGGATGTTGCTGAATAAAGTGACACCCAGCGGGTCAAAATGCTTATGTTATCGTGTCTTAGCGCAGCGGTTCCCCGGTCTTGTTTCCAAACTGCGTTGCTAATTCAAAAGCTGCAACAGCTTGAATTTACACGGAGGCAGCTAGCTTCCCCCCAGCTTCCACACACAGTCAGCAACGACACCCGATACTAACTACTACCAAGTGTTTGCGTCTAAACTGACGGTGTTTGAGAAACAGTGTCATGACAGCCGTGGGATTAAAGTCAGCTGGTTTTTGTGCTGTTCCCACCGCAGTAAGCATGGTGGCTAGCCCGCTAGCCCCGTTATGAAAGTTCGTTATAACCGTATGTGACTGTACACACATGCCGTAAGTGCTCTAACCAGCCACCATCAGCCGGACAACGCCGCTGGCTAAACACACTTGTCACATTAATCATAGAGTCGTAGTTCTGGTTTAGGTTTGTTGTGATGTAGGGAATGGAACAGGAAGTTTGAGGTTCCGAAATGCTGGCGTTAGCGGACCAATCACAGCCAAGGGCTATCCGTTTGCTCTCCGCCATTTCGACGTGTAGTTAGAAAAATGAGAGCTGCACAAAAAGCTCTCCGAGGAGCCGCGGAGAGGCCCGGAGAGGGCGTTCCACGTTGGAGAAGGCGGTCCTATCTGTCCGTGTCCGTCAAAACGGAGAAGCATACGTTGGCCTTAAGATAGATAATCATAGGCAAAAAGAACACAACTTAAGATATATAAAAACAATCTATCCATCCATCCCTGATCTATACCGCTTACACAAGGTCACAAGGGGGCTTGAGCCAATACCAGCTAGAAGAAGGCGAGAGGATGGGTACCCCCTGGACAGGTCTCCAGTGTATCGCAGAGCTGACATACAGACACCAACAAACTTTACTCTCACATTCACACCTACATATGGTGTGGACAATTACTTATCCCAGCTGAAGGTCACATCTTAAGTCAAAAAAGAAAATCAATGGACGAGTCTTCCTTTACTGGACATTAATAAGATAGTACTGCCCCTATGAGTTCTGAATGATGAATGTTTTTGTCATTATACTTGGCTGGTCTGTTGCAAGTCAGTCTCTGAATGTGTGTATGTACGCTTATTGTGTGAGTGAATTGGTTATGATGGAGCAAACGCCCCTGAAGTCACTGACCTAGCAATTGACTTAGGGGCCATTTATACCCCATTCCTGTCAGAAGATATCAGGGCGAGTGTCACACAATCAGCAAGGGGTGTGAGCATGTCATAAGAGTGTGTGCTGTCCTGGGATGAGGGTGGTGTAGCTGTGGGTCACTGCTATGCAGTGTTATAGCCTGTGGGAGCTATACAAATATATATACACAGCCCGTGATAAACATCTGTTGTGTAACCCTAGAGGAGATGAGCTGCTACCAAGAGCTGTGCTTTGTAAATGCGTAGCATCTGGGATTTGCAATCTTCTTATGTAGCTTTTGCAAATATGTCCTGATTTTTAAGTACCTTAAACACATATTATCTCTGGTATGTTTATGCAACCTTAGCGGATTAAACCTTGCATAAAGAGCTGTTTTTGATAATTTGACTAATGTCAGATTAGTTTAAAAGGTTCAAATCCAGTTCTAACTCATGTAATCACTGCTGATATCAACCATCCAGCATGACCTTGTCATCCACTTCTTCATTCCAATATTAGCAAATGAATGATGGAGTGGCGGGATAGGCTTTTAGAAAATGAAGAGATAAACAAATACCCACAGGTGACTCGGGGTAAATTGAAATGTGAGTCTAATAATCTGAAGCCATGCTGATAAGCTAAGTGGTCTGTTTCTGTTCTTATGAATGCTTTGCTGTAAGGATGACTTGTATTTACTCTGTGTTCCCTCTTCCCATTCATGCAGAATACAAAAGTATACACAGAGTACATTAACTACTATGAATTTTAAGAGTTTGGTTTGTTTTGTGGCCTAGAGACAGTAGGAATGATGAAACACTGTAAATCGAATTTATTATAATATTCTGATTCTGATCTGTTGACAAATATCAAATACAATATGACAATAAAACAGTGTAAAGGTTATTAAGGCCTAGAGTTCAGCATTGGATGACACCAAGACTGTATGATGGAAATATAAAATATGATAATTTAGTGGTTCAGAGGAATGTAATTTAATCTGTTATGAGGCTGCTGGTTTTCAATATGGAAGTAGCTGTGATGTTGCTCCAGCTGTACTGATTTGATGTCCTGGCGAGGACACTAATATGTTGAGTATCTCTGTTTGTGTTGATGAGGCTTGGAGACTGGAGGATCTGCCTTTGCTGATTCCCATTTTTGTGTCAATGAGCTACACATTTCTAGGCATCAAAATGTCATGTCCATCTGATGTTGGTGATTGTTACGTCTGAGGCGACTCCTCGCAGATACTAAATGTATCTAATGGTACCTATTCAATTGACTCTGTGATGTTAACTTATAATTACGGAGTTTGTAGACTTACAATAACTCTTACATTTAATGGCAAGTACTGTATGCCTAAAGCAAGGATTTGTCTGCTAACCTCAGCCAGCCTTCCTATCTGAGTTTGGCTGAGACATACCAGCAGCAAAACTGAGATGGATGGGCTCCAGACAGCTACACAAACAGACAAACACACACACACACACACGCTAATCTGCTCTCTCAGAACCTCTCTGTATTGTTCTAAAGCACAAATGCCATCCATACAGATAGCATGCGTGGGAAGAGGAAAGGCTCCATTGCTTTGTTTTCCTTCTCGCAGAAGAACATGTCAATCCTTCGTTCTAAAGAGAGAGTGCATACTATTGCAGCGTGTGTATGTGTGAGTGTTAAAACAAGGGTGGGTGTTTAAATGTCAGATCCCATAATTGCATCAGTTGCTTTCTGTCTCCTTATGCCCCGAGTAAAGCTAGCTCTGCTTCTGCAGAGCCTACGCACACTTAGTGCAAACGTTCTCCTTCATCTACTGTGTGCTTCACAACCAGTGCGAAGCTGGCCCATGATACTGTGCTTTCACTCTCTGTGAGGGAGAGCAAGAAAAAAAAATGATTTTGTCATCCTCCTGTGTATGTGTAAAATTTTGCATGGAAGGAACAAACTTAGTTCCAAGATGAGACATGAGAGAATAAAGGGTGGTCATGTATGTGTGAATGTATGAACACATGCACAGATGTTTTAATTTCCCAGAGCATAGGTTTTGAGACAAGCTTGAATTTTTCCAGATGTCAGTTTGTTTTTAAGTCCATTATCTCCCTGCAACATGGAAATTTAAAAAGCTAGACTCGGCCATTCATGGAATTCTTAGAACGGATGATGTCTGTCAGTTATTCATGTGTTAATATCTAGAGAGATTTTCCTGGAGTGTAGAGGATCACTGTTCTACTTGGACAGGCCCAGCATCACTGATAAGGCTATCTGATCAATAGGAGTATGAAGCAGATGCTTAAACATTCATTAATTCTCTCACTTTGATATTGATTTTTTTCCCGCCCAGAGCTGAAAATGGCCTCGCAGCCACAGACTTGTAGTCTCTCTACAGTTTGTCAGCCAAAAAAAGGATGATTATTTAAGTATGAAATATCACTGTTTGAGCTTGGATGTATTATGTGCAGTCCCCCTCGAAGAGAAACAGGTGAATGTCTTATTTTATAAGATACCCAGCACAGTTGTGATAAGAAGATTTATTGCCAACATAAACTGCTGCAGATGATTACAGTGGAGGATATGATTTATGCCTGCGTCATTGAGGCAATCAGCATAGTTTCCCATGGTATGACACAAAAACGCACAGATGAATATTTACACTCCTCACACGCCTAAATACATACAAAAATATTAAGCACATACACCGCATGCACACAGAGCAGTTGCTGTAATGATATCATAATGTGAGAACATCTCCAACTACAATCATACATCTCCCCACACCAATGCTCCCTCCTGTGAGGAGCTCTTTAAATATGTACCTACCACCTAAGGCTTCCCCAGGTAAACACCAAACACAGACACGCGCACATGTGGGAGCAAAACTTTGAGGGTAAACTTTATAAGACTGTATGAGGTTTCCATCTATGACCATTTCTGTATTACAATAACCTCAGCATCATCTTTTCCCTTTTTGATTTTGGACTCATGCTTATCACACAGTTTTTGTTGAATCAGGCCACTGGGATTAGTGGATTTGAATCTTCTTCAAAGTATAAACATTAAATACATTAGCATACAATCTAAAATACCCACCACAGCGTTTCACAGCAGGGATTATATTCTTCACTTGAGGACCCTTCCTCTTTCTTTGTTTGAAACAACCTCTATTTACAGCATGTGTCATCTGACCACACAACCCACGTTCCCACGTTGTTAAGCTAATTTGACAAGTTCGTTGGAGACTGGGTGACCAAGCTATCAGCAACAACTCTGCAACTTTAAGAGTGTTTTTACTGTTTTTCTTTTCTTCAGAAAATCTGAAGAACATTGTGAGGGAATTTCTTCATATTTGGTACAAAAGTTAATTTGTAATCAAGGAGGAACTGATTAGAATTTGGTGGTCAAGGGTGTGACTTGCCAAAACACGTTCTTTGCCATGTATCCTAATGATTTCCAACTACCACACAAATGTCTAATAGGATAAAATAATGTTTTAAATCCAAAAGATCGAAGTAAACCTCCTAATGTACGAACAATACACTAAATGTTATAGTCTGTGACCCAGTTGCCCTAGACCTCTGAATGCAAGACCCACTTACTTCTCCAAAATCATGTTCTCTCTTTCATCTTCCTATATATTATCCATCAATCCTCTAGATGTTCTCTGCATTTTTTCGTCTTTTCATCATTTTTGTTGGATGTTTTGCTTTTTTGAGTTTTCTTTTGTGCAAGCTACTCAAGGTTTGTCACCTGTGTTTTTTCCCGCAGTGTATCTGGCTGTCTGCTTATGCTCCTGTATTTTCCCTGTGAACCTGCTACTAGCATTTGTTACCTGTTGCCTGAACCTGCCTGCCTGCCTGTAAACTCACCAGCCTGCTTGTATGCCTATTCCATGTCAGCCTTATTTTGTATTGTTTTTCTCCCTGCCTGTGCCTTTTATTAGATGCCTTCAGTTTCATTACATATATTGTTTATGGTTATTTCCAGTACATTTTGCCTGATTCCCTATTGCTTATAGTGGTAAGCAATTACCTTTGTAAATACTTTTCACCTTTTATGAACCATAACGAAAACACAGAAATCCAGAGATCTGAGGACACTATGCCATTCATAGCCCATTTATTTACCCAAACAGAAATGTAGGTGAAATCATTAAAACTTCAGAAAAGACAATTGTGATGCTATGAGAATCTGACGCCACTAAAACTAAGCTTTCTTTCTAATTTTAACACATGAAAAATAAATAAATAAATCTGATGTTGGCCTTCAAAACAGCAAAACATCTCTTTAGAAATCATGTTTCCAGTTATGGGTATATTTAACCATCAGTTCCTCATAGAAAGTAACATCACAATAGGTAAAATTGAAAATATAAAAACAAAAATAGGATTGAAAGGTTGAGATTAAAGTATTTGGTCTGCATTTGTTAAACATTGTTGTATCTTTCAGAAATTTTAGAAAATTTGATCCTGTCTTATCTTGGCGGCCACTTAGATATTTGGAGTAATTTCAATCCTGAACAATGTGTACTTGTCCTAATGTCCTCACTATGAAAAACAAAGTTTCCTCCATACAACCCAGTACACACACACACGCGCGCACACGCACAGATTGCATGTACGCACACACACACACACACACACACAGAGCTTGGCTTGTTTAAAAGTAATCTCTGTGGCCTTCAGATGTGGCAGAAAGAAATCTGTCCAGCTAAGTGCTTAGACCAGCACTATCTGGGATGAAGCTGGTTTCCTCTCACAGTCTTTTGACTGATGCTCTTAATGAGATACTCGGTTTTGCCTAAATGGTCAAAGCTTTTATTTCCCTGGTGTGCTGTTGAGCTTATTTGTACATGGCCATACTATTTCATGATTTTATGTTGGTAAAATTATACTGGTAACTCATTGGGCCTGTCCAGCCTTCGTATCAATCATCCCATCACCAGGTACAGTTGCTCAGCTTCTGCGTGAGACAAACATACACACAAACACCATAAGTCATCTCAACATGTTTATGGAAGCACTTGGATCGATAGGCAGCCAGCCTCTGGCCATCAGGAATCAATACTGCAGCACATTGTGAGGACACAAGGCAAGAACAAAGCTGCACCACAGACACAACAGACACACACTACATGCACATAGTGTACAATGCACACACACACACACACACACACACACACACACACACACACACACACACACACACACACACACACACAGAGAAACACACTAATGTCATGACCAGTGAGTGATTGCTGTAATGCTGGGGACTGTGTGATAAGGGCTCCATTTGCAGCTAACCTCCGTCCTGGCCTCCAGTGATCCAGATGGCAGACACATTTTAAAGAGTGAACTGTACTGCATAACCGCATAACTGCATCCCTGCTATATTATTTACTTGGTGAGCGGATATAAAATTCATGATATAAAATGTTGTTCATCCAGGAAAAAAATGGAAAAGTTGACCAATTATCTATAAATGAAGTATTAGGTCAGTCAGTCTGTCTGTATTTCAGTTTTTTCTCCAACCGTTCATTCAATCGAGTTCAACAAGGAAGTTCAATTTTGACTGTGATTTTTGGTGGATGATTAGACAGAGATTACTTCATTTACTTTGGTTTGCTATGTCCCTATCCAATACACTGGATTGGTAGTGACTCTGACTTTGGCAGGCAGATTGGTTATAGGCCAGCAGGCCATTACCTTTAGTGCAACATCAGTGACCCGGCCTCTGCTCATGTATCTTTATGGAAGTGTAAACTTTGTTTCAGATCAGATGTCAGATACTTCGGAGGATACCACTCCTTCCTAGGCTTCAACAACCGAGTACAACGCTAATGCAAAACCGTAATGAGATGGTCTACTGAGGATTTTCTATTTGTGTCATCAGATTTTCCCAGCCTTAAAGTTGCAATGTTAGCTACTTTGAGCCGCTGCACAAGCTGCACTTAAGCCACCTGCGTAACAAGCTTGTTAGCTTTGTCACCAGCGTGCAATAAATCCAGTGAACCAAACCTTGGATTTGGTCTTCAAATGCAGCTTCCAAAGGATGCAGCCCCTTAATTGGGACACAGCAAAAAAGTTTTACAATCCCTTTCGACCAAGTCATCTCTTTGGTTTGGACTGAAATATCTCAATGAGTTGCCTGACAGATGTTAGGAAATTCTACTCCACGGAACTTCATAACCTTGGTGATCCCCAAACTTTATATCCAGCAAGATCAACAGGTCTAAACATTAATATGTCTATAATATAATATGATATCTGTTATACTAAGCTATAGTATTAGCTCAGTGTGAAACCAAGTTGTGGGAGGCGAGTTATCTTTGAAACAACTTTATGCCACAGCTCTCTGTTGGCTTATAAATAGCACAACAGACCTGACCAAAATCTTCACCAGTCTTAAAATGAGAGGCAATTCGTCTTCGAGAAAACAACCATGCTGCTTTGTAAAAGCGGGGAGGAGGTCTTGGTGGAAAGGAGGGAGAACAGGAAAATATAGCAGAAAAAAAGCAATTAGGAGATAGAGAGAAAAAAAAATCTATTTTGGACAATTTCAAACAAGCTTGTCACAACAGAGCCAGGGGATTCGAGCTGTCTCTCTCCCCATGTTGATACGCATGAGCACACACAGACATGACACACACATATACATTCCTGCCTTACCAACAGTGGACATGAGACTATTTGACCATGTCATTTTAAAACATTTTTTTATTTAACAAAATGTCCTATTTTAATACAGGGCTACAAAATTGCAATTGCAATTTAAAAGTCTTTTAAAACTTGACAACCTTACTACCCTGGCCAAAGTCTACCTACAGGATTAAAGAGGAGGCATCCACCACCACTACAGGAACTGTCAAGATGAACACATTCACATGAACACATTCTGGTACATCAATACGAAAACGTTGATTCTTTGACTATATTCGGCATTTAAATATCTTCCATTTTGGGGATACATAGCACCATAGGATTAATTTGATGCTACAAGTGGGCAGTGTTTGACCAGGATGTTTTTCTTGAGTTGGTAGAGAAGTGTGTTGGACTTCAACAAGGATTAAGCCCTGTGCTACGTACTTAGACAGACAATTTTGGTCTGAGGTTTATTTCTTAGTCTTATAAAAATTTGTCAGAGCCTTCAAGTGTTAACTTGAATGGAGAATTGAAAACATGGTGGTCTAACTTCTTCGACCCGATTCACTCTGGCTTAATTTCTCAGAGCTCTTGACTCTTTCCTTTACACAATGATTTTTCCCTTGACCTCAAAACAGTTCAAAATAGTCCAAGGACCTCCTGATTGGTGTCCATCCTTCTGAATTCAAACAGGACAATGTAATTATATTTCCACCTTACCTAACAACCTGAACATTTGATCAGGCACATGGGTCGCAGAGCTTTTGAGTGTGGAGCTTTAAAATTCACTGAGCCTCCTTAAAATTGAGTCGTCTAACACACTGAGCTGTTTAGTTAAGGACTATTTCACTCTTCTTTTGCCGCTTTCTGTTGAGTGCTTTGCAAATGAAAAAGTTATGGTGACCAAAGTTAAAGGCAAAGGAGTAACCGTATCATCCAGAAGTACCGAGGGTAATCCCCAGGCAACTTGTATTTTTGAAGTCCCTCACCAACCGTGTAATGACTGGGAGGTCCACTTTTGGAAGGTACACAAGTACAGGCACACACACAAACACCCACACACATACACATGTCAGTCTGTGTGAGTTCATGTGACAGTAGGATCACTCTGCACCCCACAGGCTGTAACCCCATGAAAACCTTCTCAAAACGCTTTAATTAAAACGTCTCCCACAATTACAGCACATCCTGATGCTTTGACCTTCACACCTCCCATGAATACTGTGTCATACGATGTCTCTCTTTCTCACTCACTCGCTATCTCACTCTCTCTGTCACTTTCTCTCTGTCTCTCTCTATCTCAAACACGCACACACACAGGATTTTGAAACTGCAGTTTTGCATGTGAAAAGTGACAGGATGTTAATAATTATTTTATGCTAATGTTTATTTTAAATCTCCCTCAAACGAACCTGACACCCTGATATTATTGTTCCAATGTGTGCACGGACATTTTTCTATTAAGCGATTCAATATTGCATATACTTATGAATTCTTAAAGAAAGGTAAGTACATAATTCATCAATCATAACATCACTTTATTATTTATATCAAAAACATACAATTATATATACTTTGCCATCATTTTTTAATAATTTGATATACTGGACAAAGATCATATTACAACGATGGGGTCAAAAGCACAAGCAGTCATTTGAAAATCCATTACATTTTGTGTAACATTTTGTGTTAATCCGTCTAGTAATCCTACTAACTAACAGTCAAACAAACACATGAAAATAACCTCCTTGGTGGATGTAATAACACTGATATTCTCACAACCTGGTGACATAATGAATGGATTCAACCAGTTTGCTAATGGAACTATTCCAATTTAAATCATTGGCATTAACTTATACCGATATGGCGGAAGTTGAAGAGAAAAGAGTAAAATGAGGTCGATATCTGAAGGTTAAACTAAATCCAAGCCCTAGGGATTCAGGTAAAAGTTACAAAGAGAGCTGAACTCGAGGAGAATGAAAAGCAAAGATCTCTTTGACACTTACAGTTCTTTCACTTTTCTTTTCACAGTTGGTATCACTTATTTCTCCACACTTTATTCCCTCAAAACTCTTAACACAGTTCTCTTCTCTGTCAAGAAAGATTTTTTATTAGTGATTGCCAGAACATTGCGATTTGTCTTCCAACAATGAAACGTTTAACATACTGACCCAAACCTTTTATTCCATTGTTTACTTCATACAAACATGGTTTTAATTATAACAAAAAAGTTTCCCTAATTACCCCCACCAACGAGGTTACGTTTTCATTTGCCGTTTAATGTCTAACTGTCTGCAGGATTACTCAAAAACTGCCAGACTGATTTCCATGAGTGGCTCCAGATAAATTTAAAAATCAAGGATTCCATTCTCTTTCTTAACATCGTGAGATCTGACAAATGTATGCGCTCTGTGATCAGGCCTGTATTTTATTGTTAGGATTGTGTTACCTTCCAGTGTATATCAGTGAAAGAAAAGATAAATGCTGCAGCATGATCATAGACTGTATCTAAAGATGGACGTAGTGTCCGTGATATCACCCTTTGGTTTCTGAAGAGTGAATATGAGGCTCACAGTTGGCGTTTCATCCGGCGCCATATTGCCAGTGCCTGGTTCCCCCTAATTCCTGGCTTACCCAAAATGTGCAAAGAGGCGGAGCGTGTGTTGGGCTGAGGGGGTCTGAGTGAAGACTGACAAATAAACCCCGCCCACAGAGCTCAACCTTACCGTATCGTATAACCATTACTATAACCATCTTATATTTAGCCTGTTAAGGAATCACAGGGAATTACTCAGTGCAGATGTGTAATTATATGACTATGTTTAGATATGATTATAATATCCACACACTGCTCATATTTATTATATATTTATTGGTTTTGACACTGAGAGAAGTCAAGGGTCTTGATGTGCACTAAGCCATATTATTAGTACGATATGTGAAAACTTCTCCACAGCCTCTGGTCGTGTTCATTGACAGGGATGAGCCTGTTAGCTCAGGTATACCGAGCAGACCACTCAACCCTATCTCTCTGCATTTGGTCTCACATTCTCTACCATATCAAAAATAATGTCCTCTCTTTTTATACAACAGGGAGCCTGAGCAATCGCCGGTTATGTTTCCACAGATATGTCGAAGCATCTAGCTTTAATTGTGTCTGAGAGGGAGATCTGATCACTCTGATCATGGGCCTGCTGGTCATAAACGTCACATCCTTGAGGACAGGATAATTCATCTGTTAGTTTAAGGATTGTGGTTGATGGAGAAGAGACACTACATTTAACAACTATAATATAAACATGTCAAAAAGTTATTGTAACTGTGGAAACAGTATGCAAAATCTGAAAGTCGTGGTCATTGAATACACCTTGTGTGGGAAAAGAGATTTAAATTAATGATCAGTATTGAGAAATAAAAGATCCCGATTATCAACAGACTGACAATTGTACGTGAATCCTTCATGATAAGCAGGCCTGCGTTCGGCACAAGAGATATGGCTCAACCTTTGTGTTGGACTCAACACTGGATAGACTGAATTAGTTGTTATGATGGACATTTTTCAGTGTGCACATCAAAGCACTCTCTCTTTAGTGTGCTTCAGGGCACTTGGCTTGGATTGCAGTCGTATTATCCAGCACAATACAAACCTAAGTTGAACAATCTGCTGCTAGATTTTGCCTGTTCAGCACTTCTCTCTGTCGCTATCATAGAGCAATAGAGGAGATCCACTCACTGCCAGACCAGCAGTCCCACATATATGGCTAATGTTAGACAGGTGTATTGGTTTTCATAGTGCAGTCATCCATAGGCACAAACCCACACATACATGTGCAATAAACACATATGATAATGCACACAAATATGGGAGCTTGTGATTTTCTGTGGAAAAACACACTGTGCAGAGACTTATATGAAATGGGTAAGGATGATGGCAGCCAATGATTGGTTGTCCCATTTAGACCAAAGTCTGTGATTGGTTGTCGGATTGGACTGACTTCTATCATGCATCAAACACATTCATCCGTTTCTCTGGGTCCGCTCACGTATGTTCCATATATCTCTCCCTCCACCCCTCCGCCCTCTGTCACTCCCGTTACTAATCTATCCTTCTTCCTCCGTCTTTTCCTTCATCTCAATGCCCTCGCTGTATCAGCCGACCCTCCCTTGCTTTATGCATTTATCTCATCACCATCCTTTCAGTTGCTTGCATTCATCCCTCGCTCATTCGCCTTCCTGCAGTGTGCCCTTCCTCATTTTCTCACTATTCTCTTCTTCCTTCATCCCATGCTGTATGCACCTTTCCGGTCATCTAATACTCATATCCCTCATTTCCTTTCGGCTCCCGCCTCTCCTCCTGGCCCTGCACAACTCATTTTTCCAGTGCATGCTGATAAAGTGAAGGGATGAATATGTGGGGACATTTATCAGCGATGTGTTTTACCAGCAGTGCAGACCACAGCGGGGATAAAAGGGGGGGGGGGTGGAAATGTGATTCAGATAGAGATAGGAAATATGCTACTGATAGTGTGGTGGGAACGGAACAATGTTCTTTTTTCATTTAATTTTTTTCCTGCACAACTGACAATTGTACTGTGTGTGTTGGGAACGATACGCCTAATCCACAGTTCGGATCTCGGTTTTTCAACAGCGGTTAACTTCATAGCTAGGTTTATATATTAATACATTTGTTGAGGGGGGGTGTGTTGGGTGCGCACGAAATAGCAGGCAGAAAATGCTGGGGTCTTAGAATACCAACATTTGGAACAGTAAAGAGAGGTACACTAAAGAACAGGTTGGATTTGACTATACATGAAAGTACGTAAATGAAATAATCAAAGAATAGGAAAGAGGTGAGCGTGTGTAGGGGGGCTGTCACAGTCTCAATGTCCAGAGTTCAATCTGTATATTTACAAAGTCTGTTTCAGTTGCCCCACCAAGCCCAACACAGTTCAGTCAGTTCAAACTACGAAAAATAAGTACAACAATAATGATCTGTTCCTGGTTTCCTGCGGATGTTCTGAAACCAACAATTCAGGAAAGTAATCAGAAAGAGAAGGGACCAATACAAATCTAAAACTGTGGACTTCTGAACTGCGTTTTTTTTTTCTTTTCGAGAATCGTTACAGGTGTAGTGTGTGTCTCTATCTGCTTCCTGACAGCTTATTATCTTCTCTTTTTCCTTCTCCCTATTGTTCTTCCTCTTCCACTTCTCCAACTGTAAAAACATTGCTTTCAATTCAACTCGAGAATCATGCAGCAAGAAACTCAGTGGGGAGTGAGTTATGTGTGTGTGTGTCTGTGTGAGTGTCCAGTGTCTCACTCACTGCCTCTGATAGTGTATGCTCATAAGTCTTGGAGTCAGTCAAGTACAGTATCTTTGGCGTATCCATCCCTTCCTCCCTCACTCTCTGTATCTCTACCTCCATCTTGTTGGTTCCCCTGTTTGTCTCGTCCCAGTGTTGCTTTACAGATTCATCTTTCTGTGGCACTGTCTGCCTGCACAACTCTGTTCGCTACTCGGGTTTAGTTATCTCGGAGATTCAGAAGCACCCCTGCTTTTCCAACCTATGTTTTTTTATCCTTTCCCCGTCGTTTTTTCATTATTTCCTTGTTTCCTACACACTCACACACCCCTTATGCCTCTTTCCCTTTTGGGACTGTTGTTATCAAATGCGATTGTTCAATAGCTGAAAATAATAAGCATCTTTTGAAGTCTGCAATGGCTTTTGGACGTCTCTGTGGTCTTTCATGCAGATATTGCCTCCATTTGTGACGGGGATAAACAAAAGATTAAACTTATTTTAAGGTCAGGCACCGTGTGTGGGTGTGTTGTGTCAGTGTGTGTGTATGTATGTATGTGTGTGTGTGTGGTAATTTGCCCCCTTAGGGTCCACAGTGGCCTCCTGTCACCTGGCCAATCATATCAGTTAGGTGTGTTCTGATAACCTTATCTCTGCCTGAGCTCTGCATAGCCATCGGCCAAACACACACACACACACACACACACACACACACACACACACACACACACACACACACACACACACAGTTTTACACTTTTACACATAGCAAATGAAAGAGGCTAGAGAGCAGATAGGGATCAATGCCGCTAAATCAAGGACATGCACTATGCTGCTTCTCTCTGTCTCTCTGTGGCTCTTATCTATAATGGAAAAGCCATACATTTACAGCTCCCTGCCTACCGTATGGTCATGCTCAGTCACTACATGAAATACTGCAGCAAAGTGTTGGTGCTGGAGAATTAAAGGCTTCGGTGTTCAACTTGCTGACTGTCGTTGAGTGAGAGACACTCAAACAGGGCTGTGCTGTGGTGTGTGATTTTTGCTACAGGACTGTTTCAAAGTAATTGAAGCTGTTCACTGATATGTAAAGAATAGATGTAGTGAATACTCTGCTCAGCACTTTAAAGACTGCACAAATTTCCCTGTTTTGGTATATCTGTACAGAAGACCGTGATGGAACTGGGATGTTGTCGCTGCTGCAGGACAATTGCTGTATTGGGATATATTTACCATTATAGGAGTGGGAGCTGGGGTGGAGCGGTGGCTGGTCAGCATCATTATTTCCAGAAAAACATGGATTTAATCTTCATTTGAAAATATGAGGTGTCAGTATTATTTGGGTCAACCATCCATGTAAATACATTGCCCTCCACATCAGAGGAACAAGGACACAATCCATAACGCTTCCTTTCCCTGTGCAGGTCAGAATACCCCATTCCCTATATGCACTCATAATGCTTCTCTTGGTACGAGGATGGTGTAAACTGCCTCAGGTTACATCTGCAAGTAAAAGCAGTTGTTCAGGCTAAGGTAGTGTTCAGGTTATCGGTCAAAATAATGGAAAACAAATTATATAAACATATTTTTCCCTTGTTTTGTATGAAAATGGCCCGGGAACCAGTGTAGTGGCAATGTAACTTTTAAATAGCTGTGAAGACCAGTAAAATTATACGTTTAGGGAGGAGAGGAAACAAATTCACATATGTTGGATTGATATATTTTTTTTTCTTTTATCTTAGTTTCTCTACAGGGTTTTCTTAGAAATCAAGTTATCCGACCTAAATTCTGTGGTGCTTCAGGAAAATGATGATGATGTAAGGAAGCTAAATCCAACTTATATTGCTTCAGTAGTAAGCAGTTGAACAACATGGTCAACAAAAATATTACGTGGGTCTAGTTATTGATTCATGGAGCTAATGCGTCTGATGAGCTGAGAGTTAAACCAGCCAGACCAAGGCTTCCTGTTTACTCCTTACTCATTTTGTTGTTGAGTGAAGTTGTGGACTGGCCTTCATATTTAGTCCACAGACAGTGTTGACAATCTTCTCATGTATCTCTCTGAAAGAAGCAAATAAGCCTACAAGATTGAATCTGTCGCAAGAAGAAACTGCTCTGATTTAGCTGCTTATCATTGTAACATTGTCTGACTCACAATAGTCAGTGTAAAGAAAAAAATCAAAATTCAAGCAACAAATTTGTCTCACTTGTCTCACTTGTCAAAACATGGCACCAATATTTGTCACAACTCAGAACAAACTCAAATGCACGATTCACAGAGATGAAACATTAGAACAATTCACCTTTTAAATAAATTTAAAGCAGACATGAGCAGACAAGGGCTAAGGTTTAGTCAGTCAGTGATTGGAAAGAGGCAGACAGGCAAAAAGGAAGCAGCCAAAAGGCAAAGGCCAAAAACATGAAAGAAGTCAAAAAATGAGCAGGATGTTACAAAATGGCTTGAAAGCCACTGAGAGAAATATGACAGACAATGTGGCAGAGCTGAAGCTGAAGTATATATACAGGCAACTAATGAGAGAGTGGGGTATAGGTGAGTAGGTGGACGAAGCGGAATCAGGTGACAGGAAATGCAGACGGGGCTGGGGTTACATCAGGACAGGTGGAGGTAACAGGATCCAAAATAACAAGACAGTGACTGAACACGGCAAAGCAGCCAGGGAATGAATGAGCAAATGAATGATGCTGACTGTTCAGTCTGAGGACGAGGTGTGTTAGAGCAGTAGGGGCAAACAGCCTCAAGCCACTAGCTTCAAGCATGAGATGGGCAGAGGGCTACAGAGGTCGGGTCTGTGCATTTCTTTTCAACTACCTATTGTTTCTTAATTTTAAGATTTTATTATTCAGGTGCAAATGAACTCACTGTTCCCTCTGGAGCCTCAACAGGCTTTTGTAATTCTGAGCTGAAATAATTTGATATCTTTTTAACCTAAACACGGAGTTTAATAATAAGACATGTGCCACAAGGGATTCCAGATATTGCATTTTGAAATTAAGTCATTTATTTTGATATTCCCAACTATCTCAGAGATGCAAAAATACAAAAACTGACACAATGATAACAGTTGTCTACAAATGAGGAATATGAAACGTTTCACTGCAAGTAGGTAAAAAACATTGAAGGTCAAAATAAACGAGGGAAGAAAGACAAACAACTCACACTACTTCATACTTCTATTTTGTAGGAACATGTTATTTAAAAAATACTGTGACGTAAATATGTGTGTCATTCTCTGATTGAAATACCAAGGATTTACAAAATCATTATGATGCACTTGCACTGGATTTTGCTTTGATTGCATCTTTTGTGTTGCCGTCCGCCTTTTGTGAGGGTTATCATACGCTGTGTACGTGTCAATGAAGCAAACATGAACCTAAATGACAGTCCTTATGCTCTTGATGTCAGCATGTTTGAAGTGCTCACTTTAATGTGGGTAGGAAGGGGAAGAGGCATGAGTCAGAGGAGGAGTGTGGGTGGACGATGAGTAGATCTTAATGTGCATGGAGCATCTCAAAGCTTCGTTGGCGTAACTCATAGGATGGCTGAGATCAGACAGAATGGTAGATTGCAGGTTTTACCCTCAGCTATTGGGATTGCTCTGCTCTCACTCATCTCTCACACTCCTTTTTTCCCTCTCTCTTTAAGTCCTCTTGTGCCTTCATTGCCTCTCTCAATCGTTTCTTTATTTTTTTCATTCACAGATGTTTCAGTAACTCTTTCTTGCTCCCACCAACACCCTGTCTAGTTTTTTCCCTCTCTTACTGTTCTTACATGTCTCTCCTTCCTGCCCATTACTTGAGCCAGTGAAAAAGTCTGTGCTACAACAGTCCTCTCTCGCTGCTGCAGACTGGATCATATTTGATGAGACAGGTAGGGGGTGGAGGGATGCAGCTAATATCTCTCCCTGGGTCCCTCTCATGGCTCATTCTTTCTAGCCTATTTATCGTTTTTGTGTGTGTGTGTGTGTGTGTGTGCGTGTGTGTTTGAGGCAGGAGGATGCATGCATGTGTAGGTGTGCCTGAGGCAGTGATAATCCATCAGACACGTACACACTGTGGTCATAACCATTTTCCATTAACTCATTGCCTCTAAACTCAGGGTATCATATTTTAGAGATTCTGTCTTGCAGGTGTGTTGTTCCTTACTATTTCCGGTTTGATTAAAGTGAATAAAGAAAATGTATAATCAGCTCCAGAGAGGTAAAAAAATCTTGTGCAAACTTGCTGACATAAACACATAAAATACACATCCACTGTACATATATGGTCCTATGTTTTTAGAGAGTAGTTAAAGGAGCTGAGCTTGTAAACTAATTGTAAAATAAAGTGCTGCCCTTGGTGCATTTATCCTCACTGTATCGCGTTTGTATTTTATTAATGCAAAAGTATAAAGGCTTTGCTCAGTATTTTATGTAGTTCCATCAATCGTTTTCCTTGTTTTTCTTTCTCATTCCTGTTTAACAGCACTAAAAGTTAACATACCTCAGTTTCTCTCCCTTTTAGTTTTACACCCTCCCACTCTTAATCTAGTGTTCCTGGAATACCAAATAGAGGAATTTCAGTATTTTCTATGTTAACAAGAATTGGGTGCGTAAATGAACGTTTTCAGATCACCTCTGCCGGCAGCCTTGTCATGACGATAGTGGCTACAATGCATCTTATGAGTGAACTGCAAAAGTCAATGAAATGTCCACTTACTGTGCCTTTTTTCACTAATAAAACACACAAATTGTTATTTGGGGTCTTTGGGATCTCAAATATGATTATTTTGTAAAGTTTTGTACCATCCATTTTCTAACCCGTATTTAGTTCAACAAAGGGTCTGCTGTTGAGTTCAAAAAGATATTCAAGGAACTAATTTTATGTTGACAGCTTATATCATCACTGTTTATTTTCAATATGATGTGACAATATTATTTTGGTTTGTTGGTTCAGGAATATGCAGGACTTTATTAGTTTGCTTGTTTATGTTAATGCCATATGGTGTTGACTCTCCTGCACAAGATGAACCTGCATGTTGTCTGTATTATTATAGAAGCATCAGCCATCATTTATTTGTCTCGGTGAAATCCAAAATAGCATCAGAACATGTATCTGAATTGAGCAGGTGGTGTCATGCCTTCACTTAAGTATTACCATCCTCAATTTGCTAACTGCACCACACCTTTCTCAAAGAGGACTTTTTTGCAATGCTAAACAAATCGAGTCACATTTGTTATTGACTGAAGGCGAGATGCATGATTTGAAAGTGACTGGGGTGGGAAATTTAATCGGAATTTTAATAATTGAACATGATTTCTTGCACAAGGACATCCTGTGCTCTGCCTTTGATGGGCATGAACCTCTTTTAGCAATTATTGAAATTACTTCTGTATTGAACAACAATATCTCTCTGACCTTAAGTTCTGTGCGTCTCTCACATAGACAAATAGACAAAGTGCCTTGATTGTCACCTGTTGGTTGGCTGCAGTATAGGTTATAGATCCCACCTCCTCCATGGAAGTGGATGGGACGAAAAATGTAAGGTCACACACCAAATATATTTTTCTCAAAGATGTTTTTTGTCATTTTAGGTATATGTTATCACACCTACCAGTATGTTTGCTATAAAGGTCCAGTGTGTAAGAGTTAGGTGAAAGGAATTTATTGATATAAATTTAATATAAAATATTTTTAATGATGTTTTCAGTGTGTTTCATCTAAATTAACCCAGATTGTTATTTTATTTTCCCTTTTTATATTTAGTTCGGGGGGGGGGGGGGGGGGGGGGTCCTCTCTATGGTGGCCCCCATGTTTCTTGTAGTAGCCCAGAATGAACAAACTAAACGCCCTTTGAGTTTTTATGAAAATTGAAATTTACCACAGGTTCTCTTTCATGTTTGGAAGGGGAGGATGAAGAGAGGGGTATTTAGCTGAACATGCAACTTCACGACTTTATGTCACTCAATTCTACACAAAGCAACTTTAAATCATTTTAATAATGTTAATGTAAAAAACTAATTATATTCTATTAATAAAAATTGTATTCCAGTCCCAAATTAAGTTTCCTTCAAAAGATATTTGCTGTTGTTATTGAGTTGTATATAAACTTAATTTGAAGAGGACGAATCCAGCTCATGGTTAATGATGCTATTGCTACACTGGCATACTGCTGATATAATGCAGACAACATTAGAACAGACTTTGTGTTTTCTGCCAATGCTGCATTGCATCCTATATACCCATTGTGCTCCACTGTAATGGGTTGTGTATGAAAATAGGTGGATCCACTGATTCCCTCATCTCCCCCTTATTGAGTTTACTCCTGAGACAGGACAACTAATTAGCTGTCAGACCAGGACAAAGAGATACAGAGACACACTATAGAGTAATTATATACACTCACACATGCTCTTAAACCCACACGCGCCTGTGCACACACAAGCACTTCCACTCAAAAGGCTATGTGTTGATGGCGACACTTGACAAGTCAATAAGCCAATGGCTTATCTTCCATTCTGCTCCTCTCCCCTGCTCCACTCTTTATTGATTGCATCCATAATTATTCACTTTATCTAAAGCTGGAATTAGCCACCGTATAGCTTTTTAGCAATCCAAAAACACTGACCCATGCATGCTTGTATTGTTACACGGACAAACTCACAACTAGATGCAGTGCAGGCAACGCTCCAGACTAACTTGTTCCACTAGTAGCACTGGTGATCCTTACTGAACATTTTACAAGCACCAGCACAAACGTTAGGCGCAGCACTGATAACATGCAACACAACATAATCATATTTTTTTCCCATCTTAACTGTTTTCTGAAAAATGTTTTGATAATAAATAGACAATTTGTAAAAACATACAGGAATGTGTGGTTTTATTATCGTTGTATTTCATTTGATGGCCAATACGATGATGGTTAAAAAAAACAACAGGAGGCATATTTGCAAGTCACAGTGTTACATCTAGTTATAACATTTAGTCATAACAATTATCTCCAAAAATATTTACAAAATGCGACTAATTGGTCGCAGTCTGGAGGCCTGGCAGGTGTTGAAAGATTAAATGATTGATTGAGGAGACCAACATAAAAACCAGAGAAGACTTTCATTCAAACCCCACACATTGTGTCTTTATGAATTTATTCCTTCTAATCTTTAGATAGTATTTTTTCTTGAGTTAAAGCTCCTGACTTTTCAATTATAGAATTTTATGGGCAAAAGTTACCTTTGGAATTAAATTCTTTAATTTGTGCCCCATGTTTGGATTTGTTTTTTTTACTTTAACTGATCAATTGGATTCACATACACATTCCCACAATTATATTAAACCCCTTAAAGGTTAATTACTAAATATTGAAAACATAATCCATATTCACTCGTTTCAAGGGTAGTTTATGATGTAATCCCCTTCTGCAATTGTGCTCAGAACAAAATAAAATTAGATTTTATTATTACGGAACATGTGTTTATCTAATATACCAAATCATTCTGATTCTTGAACATGGATTTGCCTACACTTGCTTGTCACTGTTTGTGTTTGGTTCTGCTCCTATTAAAACAGTGCCTTAACATTCGAATCCATCAGACTACTCAATAAGTCCAATAAACAAGCTCTCCAGGCTGCTATCGATCCGCTTTTCAATAGTTGACACTGTGAAGTCAGTCTGCTCCAATCCTGTCCATCAATCTCTCGTCAGTCAATTTGAAAGTCTTTATGCAAATAACCCTGGAGAGCACTGCAAAATATGCTGTAAAACATGGCTAAAAGAAACTCTGAGTGCGAGATGTTCAAAGCAGCAAGAGCGATACTAAAGGGCATTATTTATATGACAGACATAAATAAAGACCCACACAATCCCATGGCAGAATACTGCAATGTTCACTCCAACAACTGTTTCAAATAGCTTTATGACTTTTAACTAGGGACTTATTATCACTCCCTAATCTATTTGTATACCTCTGCACCATTGACCGCCATGCTCGTAGGCATTATCTATTTTCACCGTGTGCCTGTTCATCTCTTTCACATAAATGCAATAACTCAGGAGTGAGACAAATTTGGCACAAACATTCTCCAGAGCTCAAGGATGAACCGATTAGATATTGATGGACTTAGATGAGGGTCACCGTGACCTCACAAAACACATTTACAGTCATACCAAAGAATTCCGACCCTTTTTGTGACAGAATTTTACAGAATTGAGGATAAAGTGATGACATTTGTGTCCAAAAGGTCAAAGGTCAACTTCAAAGTTACGCAATAATGTTTTGTTTTTCTGTCCAGTATTTAACACCATGACTCGGGAAGAGAAGGGAACTTTATGTTCATTAATCATATTTTGTCAGGCACTGAATTGGTGACACTAATCTTGTGTCCTCATCTTGAATCTGTGGTGATTGCATATATCCTCTGTTCTTCCAGTTTTTTAAAATCTTCTCGACATACTGCATATGATAAGAAAGTGAATATTTTAGGGCTAAGTAATAAATTATTATTCTGCACAGACATGGATAAATACATTTCAATTTGACTGCTTTGCAGAGGCATACTTTCACAGAAACAGTTATTCTAGTTTTTTGGTCCATTCATTAGGTTTTTCTTCCATTACACAAAAGACAGACTCCGTCTTCGGTCTTTGCATTTTACCCCCAAACTGTCCCTTTTGAATGCTCTCCACTCTAAGCCGCTCTCGTGAAGGAAAACATAAATTACCTTCCTGTAATGATTGCTTTAAAGACTTTCCCTACTTTCCTCATTGAATTTCATCAATCTTGTACCTTGAATAGAGATGAACCACTTAGATCTAAATGTAAATGTAAATTGACAGCATGTACTCTACCGGTCGACAATAGTTTTAGAACACTTCCAGTTTTCCAGTTGTTACTAGCATTCACATCGTGTAATATCTCAGTCTGCTCTGATGTTTCTGCAGAGATCTTCACATTTCAATCTAGGAAAAACCCAGTAAAACATGGCAGCATTAACCAGAAGGCAAATTAACAGGGCCTGAAGCAGAAATTGAAACTGATGCAGCTAAATGGAGCCATGATTAATTTGACTATTTAGACCAACTGACTTTGCCATGTCCAAATGTCGGATGATTAAACGTTAAATTTAACAAAATGTTCCTCCATTCAGCTGCCAAGTTTTTCTGGTGTGTCTTTCTACAATGGAAATCTTGCTCATCAAGATTCATTCAAACCCTTTTCAAATTCCCACGTAGGTGCTGCATTTGCAAATTTTTATTTCATTTTCTGTCAACACCATCCCAAACCAGTCCCTGCTTATAGTCCAGAGACTGGGCTAGTTTTTTTGTCATTTGAAGTAACCATCTAGTTCTTATTCTTATGTTTTGGGTCATTGTCGTCTGATAGACAGACTCACAGATTACTCACATGTTTCTCACCTTTCTGATAGGGCTATTCATTACTCCTGCAATACAATATTGTCCTAGTAATGTACCAGAGAGTGTAGTAACATAGTTGGTTCCAACACTGCCTTTGTACAGACAAAGACACCTGATGGGTTTTGCTGCAACTTTAAGGCTACAATTCCAATTTCCAAATCCCTGAAAAAGTCTGTTTTCTAAGAAATATATGATTGTTTTAGTTTTTTGTTTTTAACCTTGGGCAGTTAACCCCAAACCTTTGTGTCATTTAAGGTTAGTCACTGGACATTTTTTTTTTTTTTTATGATTTCACCGAGTCCATGTGGTCCTGTCTGATGATAAGACTGGTTAGTCTCAATGCTACCATTAATCACATCTATCTGAACTGGCCTTTAATGAGCCTTCCTGTGGTATGATGATGGAAAAGTACAGTCCCTTTCATCACCCCAGTGTGAGATGTGGAGATTCAGTAATCAGTGCCTCACATTGGCAGATGACCTGTGAGCCACAGGCCTCACACACTGCAGGGGGGTGGTTGGTGTCATGACTCATTTTTGCAGAGGGATGTGAGAAAAATGCAGAGGAGAGAGATGAGGACATTTTATGGAGGCTGTGCAATAGATGACTGACATTTTCTCACTGAAACATCCCCATGAACCTTTCTCACTCTTGACAAACTCATCACTCCTCAACTGCCATTTCATGCTCCTCCTGCAAATGTAAAATAATTTTGCCTGTACAATGTGTAGGTTTAGGTAATTTCAACAGTTTGTGTGAGACTTAAGAGGCATCCAGGAATTGTAATTTTCATCTTAATGTTGTCTGATTTGTTTGGGCTGAGGTAATTCTTGTGTGATATTTCTGGAGCTTAATCTCACATAAAAAACTATACCAACAAACTATAAACGGTCTGTGTTTGCAATTCTCATCGACCTTAGCAATACTGTTCCCAAGGCCTCCCTTTCACCAGATCTCCCATATTGTCTTTATTCCCTTCATCTTGTTCACAGGCATTAATGTCCCCTGTGGCTGATTGGCAAAAATAGTGCTGTGCCACATCTCGAAAATGTTAAAGAAAGGGGGGAAAAAGAAAATCTAAGCTCCCAGCCAAATTTTGTGGTACTTCAGCATGTTCTGTTCTATATAGGAGTTGCTATATGAAAGTGATTGACCATCTTTATGGAGCTTACCACAAGTTATTAGCGCATTTAGTTGCAATCCCTCCCATTTTGTAGAAAAGATAGTTGTATCATTAGGATATTTACAATCAGTACTTACCTGCTAAATGCAAGTGATTCGGGATGGAGGTCTGTATACCTGAATAAGCCTTTCATAATTTGGTCTGCATTGGTTACATTCTGCCTTAGTCACTCGATCGAAAAAAAATCTCCTTTGCCATGAAAAGTAATCTGAATGAAAAACTTTGAAGGTGAACATTTTCATCTCGTTATAATTAAAGGTCAGAGTATCTCTATTTGCAACAGTTGCATGGTAACGTTAATGAGGTTTGGAGAGAGCATCCGTGTTTCAGGGCAGAAAACAATCTTTAGCACTTGAATGCCCAAGCACACTCAGAGATATAAGTGTACACATGTTCACACTCCAGGGATCCTCCAGCTACATCTCCCAAGAAATGGGACCAGATTTAGGCACTTCCAAGTATTCAACCCTGGGGAAGGAGTTTATAATTTTATATGATGCAAGACACATATCACAGGTGAAATGAGGGTATCTGCAAGATGTCCATAAAGCTGCAGAGCAAGTTGTTGTGGGGAAAAAAATCAAATTAACCTGTTTTCACCATGACCACGGCTCTCAAAGGTAGTAAAAAATGAATGGATACATGTTAATATAAATCAATGGACTAGGCAAAAGAAAGGAATATAAGGCAATAAACATGAGGAATGAGTAAAGATGAGCACAGTAACATAAACTATTTTATTCTGTTCTCTCTGCTCTTTTGTGGACATGAAAATGAAAGCAATGTCTAAGGATGAGAGGGTGGCAGAAGAGGACAGAGAGGAACAGAACTGTCTATGGTAAAAACAAAACAAGAGTCGAGAAAGGAAAGAGGACATGCGGATCAGAATAGAGGGAAGCGAGAAACAAGCAGGAGGAAGGGGGGGGTTACGGAGTGGACTGGAAAGGTGACATTTGGTGAACAGGGGCTATTTGTGGTGACATTTTCACACCTCTGCTCATCTCTAATGCCAGGACAATGCGCTCTGCCTCGTTTGTCACCTGCCTTCCTAACAAGCTTGTTACCGCTGCGGCTTCTGCTGCCCCTAATGTGTGTGTTTGTGTGTGCACCGATGAGTCTGTCTGCATGGGTCATCCAAATTTCTGTTTCTCACACTCAAAATGCTGAATCTTTTCATATTCGGGAACAGACCCAAATGTGCTATTTCACTATTTGAACAATATTTCCATTTTCAGTTTTTTTTGTCAGTCCCAACGTGACACAAGCAACTGGGAGGCTCTAGCATATGCCCACATCTATCAATCTCTGTTTGGATAACTGGGACATCCAGTTGTACATGTGGAATGAGCAGGAATATATCACAACATCATTGTTGACAATGAAATCCTATAAAAAAACGATGTGATCATGTGAAGGAAAAGACCTCTTTTCACGTATCGACCTTATTGAAGGAAAAGTCAACTGTACTTTGTTTTCTCCGTGATCATGTAGAAAGATATTACTTACTCAAAGCACTCAGTAAATGGGCAAGGATATTATAAAACATTCAGTTTTCAGTCTAACTCTTGTTTGTAAACATGATGATACTTCCTGCTCTTGACAGGGCTCATCAGTGTGCTTGTCTCCATGCATGTGGCCGCTCTGCGCACGTATGCATGTGGACATTGCTGCTGTTTGCCATGCAAGCCAGTGAGCGGTTTCTACCTCATCACGATTTACACTGGTGAACTGTTTGATCAGACTGCTCAGTGAAGATGATGAACTATGAAGGGCATCGAGGCTGCAGTGTAAAGTGATGAAATGTCTCTTTATAGTGTTTCTTGTCAGGGCTTGACACCACTCATTAATCTGAACCGCTCCTGTCTCAGTTGATGGCAAAGGGATACAGTGATAGGTGACCTATGCTAAAGGATCTGATGTTCAAGAGGAAAAGACTGTGTTACTGTATACGTCCATAGAATGATTTAAATGCCCAATCACTAATCTCCTAAAATATAAATGAAAGGTGTATTAGCATATACAAGTACAAGTCTGGTGGTAGATCAACCTCATAGACTGTGACTTTACCGTATCTCAAATAAAAACAGGTTGTCAAATAAGACCGTTTGGTCACTGAAAACAAAATGCAGAGTTTATAATCATTTAATGTAGATTACTTTGTTTTCATAATCGCTGGAAACTATAATCTTAATTGGATTTCAATTATTCGCCAAACCCTGCAAATATAACACACATTCCTGATACATGACTTCAAAGAGAGATGCCTGATTCAGGTGTTTACCCGGCAATTGCTAATGTTACGATTACTTTCCAGAGTATGTAACTCAGTATTTATAGTATTATAACCCTTTAAATTCATAGAAATATTACTCAATTAAATTACTTAATTACTCAAACTTTTTTAAATTACATAGAATGAAGTTCTCTGAACACATGTACAGAACACACACACAAACACAGGACACATGGGGGTAGACATATACACTGCATAAAAATAGACTAATGAATGTCAAGGGGAAACGTTTGCTTAATACTACATTAAAGCAGAATGTGCTATTAATGCAGACCCAGGCCCAGTACCACAAGCAATTACTCTCATCCCAAGCATCTGAGTGGACCTTTACATTTGTAAAGTGCACAACTTCCCGGTCCTCTCTGCCCTGTCACTACTGTGTATTTCTCTTCCATTTGGACTGAATCATTCATCAAACAAATGCAAAACAGTAGACTACCATACACTGACTAATGAATATAGCTTCCCTACTTGCCCTTTTCCTTTCTTCATTCCATCAGGGTCTCTGCATCTATTTCATTGTCTTCTTTTGTTGTAACCTGCTAGTCACCTACATTGATCATCTTCCTATTAGACCCGTCCCCTGCAGAAGGAAATGTAATTCCTAACGATGGCTCCACCGAGCCGGCCATCATTGCCAATACGGCACGAGTTAAATGTAAAATGTTTTAAATATACACATCCCATATATATATATTTGTGTGTTGCTTCTGTGAAATCCTCATATAAGGCTGTAAGATCACCCAATTTTAGCAGACCTGTTTCCAGATGAGTAACCACTAATGTTGGCTGTGATAAACCAACCACTGGTTCTGTCTCTGACGGAGAATCACTCATCTTCATCAGGAACTTGGCCATGTCCGTCAACTCTCTGTTGCACTTGCAGTTCATCAGTGAGGTTTACGAAAGGCAAGCTGGCGAGCCATCCCTTGGTCCTGGAAACTCTTCAGTTGTTTATTTCTCAAAAAGTCGACAATGAAGTCAAAGAATTCCACCTTGGTCGATTCCACAAATGGCAAATCTTCACGCAAGACACTGCAAGCTTGTGGACAAGGTCTCTATTGGCAGAGCATGTCAACGAATGAGGCTGTTGTTGGATGTCCCACCATAGGTCTCATAAAGATGCCATCTCTGGAACTACTCTTTAAAACAACATGCTTGTGCCCCAGCATAAGAGAGAATGTTGTGATTCTTTGATTAGTGGTTTTGCAGTGAAACGACAAAATAAGAGTTGTGAAGCTTGTAACTGCCATGCCAAGCTAGCGTACCTGTTGATTCTGGTTTGGGTTTTTTATAAAAGTAAAGATATATAAATACATTTTATTTTATTCCATGCACTTTCAAATATATTTCATGTTTTGTTTAACTGTTTCTGAATATGTATGTTACTAACAAGTAGTAACCTAAAATGTTATTTATTATCTTGTATTTTCTTATGTTGAATAAGCAGTCAAGTTGAGTTTAGGCTCAACTTCGCTGCCTATTTGTTTCTACGTTAAACTTTTCCAGGCTTTGCAGCAGGTGTCAGATCAGCCAATCCCCTAGACCCGAGGCCGACAACACATACAGCCTTATTTTGCAAATCAAACGAGCCTTTACCCACAGACACAAGCAGCTAAAGCTTATTTACATGTTTAGAGTGATTACACAAATCTATCTAATCCACGGAGAACATAATTTCACATTCAGTATTTGGACATTGCTGCCAAAGCCTTTTACTAATTCATTAAAGTACAGAGGCGTTACGCAACCCAATTTCATTTTAAATCAACTTTAATTCATTTCTATTAACTTGCAAATTAAATAGTGTTTCAAAAAGGTCTAAAAAAATAGCTATATGCTGTCATTCAGTTGATTAGTAGATGAATGTACGTTTTATCTATAAGCAGTATTTGTGTATGGAGGATTGTTTGCATTAGCCTTAAAGGAAGCTTTAACAGGAAGAGGAGACACATTTTCTTCCACCAAATATAGTGTGTTTATGCTTACATGGTATATTTGAAAAATACACAAATAAAGGAGTAATTATGAGTTTAACAGGCTTAGTGCACATGCATCTGCAACCCTTAAGTTTATATTTCGTATTTTCTTTAAGTAGAATTTAAAATATCTTTATCATCGGCTGGCATCAAATAATTCAGATAACACTTCCTTTATAACAATATTTGATGGTCTTCTTAGACTTACGTGTTTTGGCTTACTAAAAACAAAACAATGGAATAATAATAACTTTCAAGCAGCTTGTCACCAATCACACTGTCAATCTGTTCATTTAAACTGCTTCTTCTCCAGTGTTAGATCATAAATTAGTTAAATGCCTTGTTGCTTTGGACTAAGGTGCTGAACAGTGATCATGATATTTGAAATATATTTATATACATAACAATAAGCTACTTAACAAGTATAACTTGCATCACGTGGTCTATGGCGGTTTAAGATGTGTACCACATATTTTCAATAGCCTAGATACAGTCTATGATTCAAATCAAGTCTTTGGTCTTTGCTGCATGCCATGCTCTTCTTCTGTTCTCACTTTTCCTGAGGAGAGAAAGTGCAGCTATCAAGCTGAAATTGTGTGAATTATTACACAAAATAGGTCAATTATTAATTATGACTATAATCTCTAGTCATAATTATGATAATGAAATAAACACAGATAAATAACCTTAAAAAATGTAATATGTATCTCCTCTATTGTTTGAGGGACTTGTAATATTAGGTAACAGCAAATGACTGAATGACACACAGGCAGGGATGAGTCCTTTAATGAATCCTGTCATTGCGATGAAGGAGTCCTGGTTAAACCTGTGTTATTGTGCATCTAATTTTCTCTCCTTCCGTGGTGCAGAGCGGGGGAGAAAGGGGAGCCTCGTACCACTCCAATGAATGGTAATTAGTTTTCAATTAAAGACATTAATTAAAACCCATTCTCTCACTGAGTCCTTTTTTAGTGCTCATCTCACTGTCAACTCTGGCATTTAATTAGTCTCAAAAAAAGTCGTGAGGCTGCTCCACGTGTCCTACATCGGTCCCTCGAACACAAAGCCGTCCCTACTAACACTTACAGTGGCTGATGTCTATGGTTTTTTCGAATATTGGTTTTGAATAGAGCCAGTGGCTGAGCTCAGCTTTGTTATCATGACCTCATTTGCGCGATTATTGTTATTTGTAGCTCATGGTAGTGCGTTACTATAATGTCATTTTCTGACTTCATAATGACTTCACAACGTCATGATTTCTACCATATCTTTGATTTTGTCTATCGTTCATTGGATGCGGAAGGACATTTGACTATTGATCTATGTGTGATCATTTTCGGATCGATGTAAGCTTTACATTATATCTGACTTCTCTTATTAGTTGTAGAAATATTTATAATTTTTTTGTTAACTCTCACCTTCAACAAATCCTCTGGTTAATCATCAAATCAAAAGTCAATCATCTGCCAATATCATCCCAAGTATTATTCCCACCAAGTTTAGTAAAATTCTGTTAATGTATCTTTGAGTTATTTTGTACACACACAAAATACAACATTACTCATAACCAGGATAATTTATATTACTATGGTCATGATATGCAACTTTGATGCACTTTAATTTCTAACCATTCCTACACAGTTTATGTGTACGCTCTAAATGCCATCGTCAACAAATGTTACTTTGTCAGCAGATCAAGATATTTTGCATTTGAATGAATTAATACAAATATTACTAACAGTAAAGTAAGATCATGGTATCACACGTGAAGTGACACCTGAATAGAGCTGCACAGCGAGAGAGGAGCTGCGACACAATACAGCAAGTCGCTGCTGGGGTGTGCTTAAAATTGACATCACTGTCCTCAGGGCAAAATATCTGGCTTATGAGTTAGTCTCTGCCCCTCTCTGTGTTCTTTCTCTTTTATTCTCTGGATTTTCTCTCAAACTCTTCACCTACAGCTGTCGCTCTGCTAAACGTCTTAAAAAAAGTTGACCCATGTGATGGGACATCAGGGAATAAACGACCGAAGCCGCTTCTCTATGCTGCCCTGCTCCTCAGGGCTGGTGAAGATAACAGCAAATAACAACATGGTATAGTGTGTGTGTGTGTGTCTGTGACTCAGGAAGAGATTTAGATGATAAATGAGTGACCTTGCCTAAAGAGTTGCATGTCCCTGTTGTGAGGCTTGATGGAGAGGCTGCATTGGGTCCTGCTGTGTTTGTGTGTTCGTCTCTGTGTGGGTGCATCAGTGTGTGTGTGTGCCTGTTTTCTGTGTTTGTACACTTAAGAGACGCACATTCCCTCGCATCTGTGAGCATATTCTCCATATGTATAGTTGGAGTGAACGCAAATCTATCCACCAGGGAGGGGAGAGAAAACACAAACATGCACACACATTGACTTGATTTCTAAAAATACTCACTTCCTCTCCAAATGCTTTTGAAACACAGCAGGAGAATTTTAAGGAGACGTGAGATGAAAACATTGGCTGATATCCAGCGTAAGTGGGCTATCTGTGTAGCAGTGTGTAGTTTCACTACTGTTTCTGCTTGTGTTTACACCTGTGTTCTTGCTGCATATGTGTGGCAGATGCTTCTGTGTGTGTGTGTGTGTGTGTTTGTCTGTGTGTACTGTGCATATAATCAGACTTAAAAACTGATATGAGACACCTATCCTCCCCACTGGGTTTGCAGATGCCAGCTGGAGGAACACGGCTTTATTGTTTCATCGAAATGTCAGCGCACAGCGTGTGTCTGGCATGTGTTCATGTGACACTCCGAGATGTTCGAGGGAAATTTAATAATTTATCGATTCGTCATTCTCAGGTGGACCGTCCAACCAAAACTCGCCATGTTTTATGTACGAGTTAACGCATGGCCTAAGTTTTTTCGAGAGTAATGTTACAGTGTGCGTTTTTGTGTCCAAGAGTGCCTGCACTTGTACGTGTATGTTTCTGAATGCACCAGTGCATGACAGGACTCTGTTTTGTTTCTCTATTATTCATCACTCTTCAATGTTTTAGTTAGCGTCACATCACGTCCTTGTTGCTGCGCTGTGATGGGCCAGAGCAGGCCGGTGGCATGATGAATCACAATTGAAAAGATGTCAGCTGGTTGCCTGCGAGCAGCTGAAGTGTGACGGGGAACCACCAGTGATGATGTACACACATGTTCAGGAGCAAAGGTTTAGTGCATACATTTTCACTCTCATCCGTAGCAAACCTGTGTATTAAAAATTCCGTTTGCTGCAAATCTAACAATAAATGGAGGAATCTTAGTGGATGCATTGCTGAGGATCCAAGGAAGCACAGTGTTGACTGTGAAGATATTGAAGGAGCTATTCTTGAGAAAGCTTCAAACATTGCTTCTCTACTTGATACTTGACATGAAGAAAAGGGAGAACTACATTATGATGGTAATAAAGCAACTGGGTAGTTTATGGTGGGGCTTTAAAGGCAGCAAACTCCGTTAATGACAAGCAAGACTTACCACATTTGACCTGATGCTGGAGCTAGATGAAAAGTTGGAATATAATATGAGTAGTTGCTTTTCATTCTGAGAGGGACAGGAATTTCATGGAACCCAATCAAGTAATTGCGGAGATAACTCGCTCACAACCAGAAATGTCAACCTCATGGTGGCATGAGGTAAAAAGTCAGGGGATCCCTAGTCACAAGTCAGTAGGGTCCATTGTCAGGGAATCAGGCAGATCTGCACCCAATTTAAGGGCAGTCACTCAATATATGTTGAGTGGTGGTCTTACCGACTGTCTTGGGCGTCCTTACTAAAAAAATCAGTGTGGAATTACAGCAGAAATGCGAAATTGAAACACACCCAACAACCATTACATTTTACTTTTATTGTCTCAAAATTCCCACACATACTCGAACAATTGCATTCTCTCCATACTCTTCCCTTTTGTCTTCATGCTGGTGTGAATATCTTGATGTTCTGACAAAATCAATCTGCCTTTCATTTGCTGTATTTGATCAGTTTCTTATACAGAAACATGTGCTACTCCTTCCTTTTCTTTTTGCCTTGCTCGCAGTCTTATAATAGCGTTTAAACTTTTGCAACTTTCAGAGTTACAACATTGTGGGTGATTTGCATGCTAGAGCAGAGAGCATGCTTGGAGCCCTGCCAGCACGGAGCTGTAGCAGTCTTGTGAGGAGATAGTGGGAGCTTGGATCAGGAACTTTGCTTTTGTGAGAAATGGCTCGATAGATGTTGTACAGAGTAAATTGACAGTTGGCACTTTGGCTGTGATGCTGGTCTCATAAGGCACCTGACAGTCTGGACTTTAGTTCTAGGTTTTGGCAGTGAGGGAAGGTGAAAAAGGGGTTTGATAATAAAGAGCTCTGAACACAGGAAGTTTGCGCCATGATGGACCAACAGCATGGTTTACTTTGGACAGAGGGGGACACAGCAGGTGCAGACATTATCCTGACAAAAGGAGACATGTGCTTTAACCTGAATCTCGGAGCAGGTAAAAGAAAGGATCTGTTAACTGTGATCAAGATTCTAAAGGAGAAAAAGGTGATAATAGTTCTCAAATGTTTTTGCATGAAGAAAAGACGTGAAGGTCTGAGACCAGAGGGACTTCAGAGAAGGGGTCCTGTGCGGTGGAAAGACACCCTGTCTTTGTTAGCTGCAAGCAACAGCCCTCTCAACAGGAGGTAAATCTTAAGCATGAAGACCCTGCTACATCATTGTTGCAGGAAACGGGAGCATACCCAGTTGGTTGCGCAGCCTGCAGTGTGGGAAGAATACTGTACCAGGGAGGAGGATGAAGTAGCTCCGGGCTCAGCTCAGCTCAGCCGAGTCCCTCTGTGACTTCCATGAGTGCAGTCTTAAAGGGATGAGCTGCCCTGAAGCCAGACTGCTGGAGCTCCACAGAGCACAGGTCTTTACGCAAATAACACCGAGTCACAGTCAAACAAAGGCACCGCTAAAAGCAAAAGATGCTCTGATGGACTGCAGCAGACATATTGTCATTACCTGCTCCTCACCGTTTCTGAATGTAATACCATTGCTCTGTCTCAGTCCATTACGCAGCTAATCTTCTGTAAGGGTATAAATCGACATTTTTAGCCTGTTAATCTTTTTTTACTGTCCTTTTTTTACGAGGAATACACTATTAGTCATTTGTGGAAATTGATAGTCTGTAATAATCTCTGCTTTTTAATGTAATCATGACAGTAATACTGGCAAAGCACTTTTAGATGTTTTATTTTTTTTTCAGTTAAATCAAGTATTCGGTTAGTCAAATCAGTCCTGTAAACATTAGATGGCTAGAACCAGAACTTAAGCAACTCCAGACAGTGTCTCTCCTTTATCATTTTTCGGGATCAGAAACTTGTCTGACTTTAGCTGTGATGCCTCATTAGATGGAAATCGGCATGACAACGTTTTTATGTGGCTGCTAATGATAAAACACTTGATCTGTGCTGTGCAGGCTGGATGTGTATTTGTGTGTATTTGTGGGTTTATTTGAGGCAGTGTATGTGCATATGCTTGTAGGCATGGATTCTGACATGCATGATGTGTATTAGTTAACATGTGTGTATATGTAGTAGAGTTAAAAACATGCAGATTAGCCTTTCTCAGATATCGGACATTTGATTTACTGGTCGATCCACGATCCAACCCTCACCTGTATGAGTGTGGGGTAGTGACCTGGCCATACCTGTTTTGCCAGGCCAGATGTTTGTGTTTTACATACAACAATTATTTTTTTAACTAAAGGTCCATATATTTGTTTGTGCTTTTTTATTTGTGCTTTTTTTGTTTTGTTCTTAATGATAACTTTCATGATTGAATTGTAAAATATCAATCCTCAAGGGTTCAATAACAAAATCGAAGGAATCAGTGATTCAGTTATTTCAGACCCACTAACGTATTTGATGATGGGTCTGCTTGTGGAAATATGCCCTCATGGCTGCCTCAGCTGGAGATAAGCCACTAATAGGCCTGTTACTGGAGGTCAGTGGCAGTTTTAACACACACACACACACCGAGTCGTGTCCCCAGGAATTCAGGGGACATAACATACATTTTCTGGAGACTTACTCTAACCTATATCTAGACCAAACCCTACAAGACATGTTCCGATAATGTGACTGATTCAGGTACCCACAACATTAGCAACACACACACACACACACACAGAATTACATGCTAGAGGCTGCACATTACCCACAGCTTACAAAGGTCCACAGGTTAATACCATGAAATAAAGACTCAAATCTCGAGGCAGCTCACTGGCTACACACTGTGTTAACCCCTTCAGAGTGTAGTAATTACTTGACTTGACGTACCAGTTATGGTCATTGTGTCACGTTGAGGAAAGAGAGGAAGGTAGGTATCTGTAATGGAATTTCAGTTCAGCTGAGAATAATGTGACTTGTGTGGTGGTGCGGTTGGCAGTTAAACAAAGGACTTTCCTTTCTTCAGATGGAAATTTGCATTGTCGACACTTTAATAATGATTATGAAATTACGATTGATACAGTAATCCAAACTGGATTGTACAGTGTGAATTGTTACAATGAGTGCTACTGCTTCTTCATGGCCAAATATCACCCCAGTTATAACTTATTTTTCATTGCTGGATTGAATATTTGGTAGGTGCCACTGAAGATGAAGCCCGGCAGCAAGGCAGTTGAAATTGTGGTGGTAGCAAGGCGAGCAGGGCTTTAACAAACAAAGTCAAACAGATCTTAGTGTGTATTTATTTCAGATTATCTTGTAACTCCCTTTTCGTATGGTTAGTTAAACAGAAAATCCATCTATCCATTTTCCTCTGCTTGTCCGAGATCAGGTTGCAGAGGCAGCCGGTTAAACAGTTTATTCCAGACCTACCTCTTCCCAGCCACACTTTGCAGCTCCTCCTGGCAGATCCTGAACTGTTCCCAGGCCAGATGGCATAAATAGTCCTTCAGGCGTGTTGTAGGTCTCCCCCTGGATCTCCTCCCAGTCTGGTTTGCCCGGTTAACCTCCAATGAAAGGCGAAAAACTATTTTTGGCTGCTTGTATTCACGATCGTGTTCTTTCAGGTCACTACTTAGAGCTCATGACCGTAGGGGAGGTTTTGACCATAGATCTACCAATAAATCTAAAGTTTTGCCGGGTGACTCAGCTCCCTCTTCACCACAATGGTCCACTTCGACTCCCACATCACTGCTGATACCACACCGTCTCGCCAGTCCATCTCATGTGCATGTTTCTCTCACTATTTTCTCTTTATGCTTAAATATAGTCCCTAAATTGGACATTGGTGCATAGGGTCAATGC
Source organism: Platichthys flesus (assembly GCF_949316205.1). NCBI lineage: Eukaryota > Metazoa > Chordata > Actinopteri > Pleuronectiformes > Pleuronectidae > Platichthys > Platichthys flesus. The sequence continues at coordinate 16,543,758 of NC_084951.1, forward strand.
TGGTTACACAAAATATTTAGTTTTTTTCTTTATTTTATAATTTTTTTCATTTCACATTGGTTCATCTCTGTAAAGTGCACACAAAAGTAAATACATATTAATATAATATATATAAACTGCCACATAGGCACATAGCTACAGCCTAATGCGCACAAATAACATATTTAATTATAACAAGTGGAATGTAAATGGTGTGTATATTGCACACTGTACACTGTAATGCATCCAAATGCCAGTTCAGCATTACAGAATATAGGCTTATATGGCATATACAGATTTTTTTTCAGACTTTTTTGCGATGTTTGATTGAAAAAAAGCTATTTAACAACCATAACTTAAATATCAGGTTAACTTGCAGAATGTTGTTTGTGCTTAGAACTTAATTAATAATTTAAATACTTAATTTGAATCATCTAAATGTGTGTCCTACTAGTAGATATCTTAAATTAAAAAAACACATACTTTTCAAAAATACTTACTTAAGCAGTTCAAACCAAACGCCCATGCTTCAATAAACCCTGATTATTATTGATTTTAGGTCTATTGCTACTTTGAAAACTAATTGGAAACAACCATTTTATGGCCGTGGAATCACTTCTCCGGGGAGAGCAGCACTCAGACCTTCTGAGCAGAGCCTCAGTTGCTAAATCACTATCTTCGATGATGCCCTTGGTTGAAATTATGAGTTGTCTGAAGCGACAGCATGCAGCCAATTGTCCCACTGTATGAAATGTATGTATGTGTGGGTTTGTGTATGTGTCAGGTAGCCCTGCTGTGTCCCCATTACAGTGCTTTACCAGCAAAAACAAGATTGAAGGCTCACTTGTGTCTAATGTTTTTAATTCACGTCAAGAAGAAACGTGTGAAATTTTATATGGAAAATTAAAAGATGTTAATTTCCTGCTTTGGAGACAGTGCGCTGGCATGAATAAATTACATTAAATCGGTGCGATGGTCTCAGACCTTAATATGTCTGAGAAAGGTGGAGTGCCGTTCTCATGAAACTGAGGGTGGGAGCTGAAAGAACAGAAAATACAGTTAGCAATTATTATTGCTTGTCTTGGGAACGGCTCCACTGGCAGCTTTCTGTTTTTATAAAACTGAATGCTGTTTATAATAAAGTCGTAATGAAAGAAGGAACAGAATCAAATCAGTTTAAATAAAATTAACGGTTACAAAACAGCTGCAAGCCATTATGTTTGTTGACTTTGGTGTGTGTGTGAGTGTCTATTTGATTCTGTGCAATCTTCAACACATGTAGGCGTAACGTTATCTGTTTGTGTAGGCGTTTGCGAAATAAAAATGTATGCAGTTCAGTAACTCATGCTCAAATCCTATTGATTCTGCTTCAATACCCTATGGAACTTGTTTGTCTATGTGTCACACACGCTAGAACACATCGCAGATATAAACATGTTACAAAACAATTAAGTGTTCATACATCCGGAAATGAGTCTAAAAACAGAGCAGTCCCATCAGTTAAGGGTTTTCTGTTTGGTGGCATTACAGCTAATTGGCTTTGCTTGAAATTGCACATTAAACTTCCACCTCCAGAACATTGCTGTACATATCGCATTATGTGTGGAATATGAAATATGCCAAACAGAAAATGTCCCCATTACACGACCATTAGGAACTTCTCTATGGTTGACTATACAGTGTTGCTATCTGATAAGCCAGGAACAGCGCTGGGCTTATTTCTCTAATTGGATGCCGGTAAAATAACAATCAAGAGAAATGGTCTGTAATATACACTCGCCAAGCCCATTGCACATTATGGACTGTACTCCTCTGAGACGTTATTAGGGATTTAATATAAGCTGCCATGGTGGGAGTTGGCTTCTCATAGTAAAGAATGGATTCTAAAAAACTAATCGTCATCTATAAGGGACTTGTTTAGCCCAGGATTACACAATCTTTTATGGTTACACCTCCGCTCTCTGTCAAGGAAATGAACACACTTCATCAGCCTCAGGAAATGCTCCAAACAGTAGCACTGTATTTGCTGTTTAACTCAGATCAGTAGTTCTGTGTGACTATTTCACGTTTGTCCCTACTGTCGGAGAACCTCCCTTTGTCATCATGGTAACATCAATAAATGCTTTGTATCATATTTTACTTGGGTTTAGAATCAAGTTTCAAGATTGTAATACTCCCGACAATATATGCCTACTTTAAAATGTCTTGCATTAGTAAATTCGATTGGAACATTTTCATCCAATAGAGGACTAAACCAGAACCATTTTACTTTTCGCGTAACACTATTCAAACCAGTGACATACAAACCTTACATTTGGTTACTGAAAACAAATAATGGAATAAGTAACATAGATTAATTAGCACCTTTTCTGCAAGATGTCAGCGTCAGGAGTCGGCTGTCACTGTGTCAAAATACCCCCCCCCCCCCCAAAAAAAAAACAAATCAAACCTGGCTACTAGGCATTTTAGGCAGGTTAGACATTTACACTGGTTGTGATTTCCTTCTTCTTTCACTTGTTTAAATAGAAGCCGCTAATTAGTTCATGTTTTAATGCAGACATGTGTTGCAAAGACTCCTGGAATCATCATATTCGTGTTATCGTGATTGCTTTGACGCGTCACTTCTCTCACTCTCTCTTGGCGATCTCCCTGTTCCCTCCTGATACAAAATTATGTGTACGACATATGTATGTGAGTTTTTTCTTTTTTTTGCCAGAGAGAGAGTGAGAGAGAGAGAGCAATAGAAGCGAACGTGAGTCTAATGCCGGTGGCTTAAATATATTACCTCAGAATTTGAAATCGATGTATGTTATGTAGTCATTTACGACATTCGACGTAGAACAGGTCAAAATTCAAAGATGATATTCCAGGTGTTCATCACATTCAACATCATGGTTAAAGTGGTTAAAATGGGTAGAACAATGTTGACTAAATGAACGGCAGTCTTTACGTGAAAGTTGCCCTCTCCCCTCCCATCCTCCATGACCTTCGTCCTCCGAGCATCATAACATCTGCGGCTGTCAGTTTGTCAGTTTGTCCCTTTGTGCTACATCATCGGACTTTCCCCTTTGCTTCCGCCATAATAACTGTGGCCATTAGAGGTCCCCTAGCTCTAAAGCATGTCAGAAGGTTGTATAAAGCTGCTTGCACAGATGGCTTATGGGGTCGTGTTCTTACAGGACAGTCTACTTTAGACAGATAAACATGTCTTCCATTTTGAAACACTTCTGTCCTATGGTCGCCCTATTCGAGCTTTCGACATGGCACTTGTCTTGCAGTATATGCTCATATGTGTCAGAGGGAACATGGAAATGACAAGGAATATATGGCTAAATGGGGTGGGGGAGAAATCCACATTGTGATGATGCAAAACATCAACTGTAGGTCCTGGTATATGGAAGGTTTAGTGTAGCATTAGTTATTGTTATTCTGCAGTATGTAAGCTGTGTGCCCATCCATCTCCGACATGATGACAGGATATAGCTCATAGCCAGGACAGCTGTCTGCAGACACTGTTACCTGATAGATAGTAACAACAGAAGAGTGACAGAGACAGAGAAAAAAAACTGATCATTCACATAAGAACAATGTAGCACTGCAGAGATAAGTAGATGGAAAACAAAGGTAAACAGTTTTATCTGCTTTTGTTTGATTCTTGTTGAGCCGCACACTGTGTGCGAATACACACTTGTGCAGCAGTTGTGCTGCGGGATGAATGCTGTGTGAGTGTGTGGTTTCCCCTGGGGAGATTTTGTCCTGCTTTTGTCCACACCAGTGGAGGTCTTCCTCTGGGAATAGTAGAGTTCAAAGCATTGGTCCTTGATATATGAAAGTTGTGAACCTGATACATCAGGAAAGTCTCGAGAGAATCCTTTCAATGATGGTGCAAATGTTTACATTGATGCATAGATTAACTGTTTAGTTTTGGGTGGTAAAGGGTAAAGATCAAGTCTGTCTCTGGGCCAGAGGGCACTAATTCTAGTTTTCAAATGCACTTTGTTTCATATATGCATATACACCAATCAGCGGTTTTATGTTGTGGCTGATGTGTAGTTTAAAAATATGCGGGTCTGTGTGTGTTCACATGTGTACTTACAAATCCGGGCACACAATTAATGAGAGGTCAAGTCCTGCTAGTTGCGCATGGGAGTACCATCGTTGTGTAATTTTACATTCATTAGGTATTGCCGTCCAACCATTTCTGCAAGAAGATGGTGCCCTCATTTTAAGAATTGCCCTGCAAGCAGACTTGATCTCATGCATCTATTCCCACAATCCCTTCTCTGTGGTGTGCATTTAACAGCTTTAATTCAGCTGTAAAACAGGCTTCCAGTGTATAGTCTCTGCTGTAGCTCTAGGTATTATACACTCTACTCAACTGTGCCTGACTATCTCATAGAAAAACATCTGAAAAGCCAATCTAACTACTTCTGCTCTTTCTCTTCTGTTCCCGAACCTACCCCAGTGCACCAATGTCCATTTTAATAAACCTTAATTACTGTATATTTATTTTCCCCTACATTTATGTATTTTAAATTTGGTCGGCCTGTTGTCTAATGCACACCTCCAGGGCATGCTGCCTCTGTGTTTTGCCATGCAGCCCCGGCCCAACACCCTGTAAACCTGGGATGTTTGTTTACATCAAACTCTCATTTACCCCAGTGACTGGGAGGCATGGTGGCAGAGGAGAAGATGTGTGCTGAATGAGGCTATTTAAATAATTTAGCAGAAAAGGTGTACGCCACGATAGTGTGAAGGTCAAATCCGTTGTTAAGGTAGAACATTGATTGTTCCACACTCTGTTGCTAAAATTAAAAAAGCTGGTGTTTCTACGTGGCTTTTTCTCGAGTTGTTTTCCAGGATACCGTGTTTTTTTAATGTTTGGCCTTCAACTGGCGTATTCACCTGCAATGCTCTTGTTTAGTTTCAGGGTCCAGCAATTCTTGGAGTAATTTATGGCCTTTTTTTAAATGAAATGAGAGGTGGGGCCATGAACTGGGGAAATTTACCTTATTCTGTGAACAAAATAGAAAGTGTACAATACCGGGAACCTACCTGTCACTCATAGTTTGTGCTGAAGAAGATTAGAACAACTGGATTGGAATCTATTTTTTTTATGTTTTTTAAATGTCAAATAGTTAGAAGTAATTTAATTTAACCTGCAACTGTTATAAGGTAAATTTCTATGTTTTGAATTTTAGCTGCATAAACAATAACTTTCACTGGTCACTGGCTATTAGACTGTTTTACATTAATTGCAGCAGATTGTAATTAGCGCTTCAATAAGAAGCCAAAAGTACAAGTCATGTTCCAAAGAACACTGGTACCAAGTTCTTTTACTAATCTCAGAGTTAAGGAAAAAAACCATGGACTGGATGAAAGGTATTGACCGATTCTCCTTGCTGTCTGAACACTCAACAATAATAGAACAAAGGATGGATAATGCAGAGTACATATAGTGCACAGATAATACAGTATCCAGTTTAATTTTATAAGACATACACAGTTGGCGTTGTTAAAAAGTTTTTGCAGCACTTTAAATCCATGTCAATTTGTTTATTGGCCATACACTGATTGGCATTTGACTTTTAACTAGTTATTCCTGTCAGTGCCTGCTCACAATGATAACTGTTAAATCATCATTTGCACACGAGGACATTAAAAACAGACTCGATTTCACCTCTTTTTGACTTGTTTTGAAAGCATACGTTAATTGGAGTTGTGAGCATATCGCTTACACTCTTATACATGCCCATTAAAAATACATAAGCTAGAGAGCTGAAAATACAGCTTATTACTTTTTCTGTCAACACTGAATATTCTGTTCTGAGAATGTTAAAAACACTTTTGTATGTGTTCGACAATTCACTCCCAGGATTTAACAAGCATGGTCACTGCATAGACTCAGCTCCACCCAGGTGGCCATCAACATCCTGTAATGTTGGAAGGATGGTGTTACGTGCCGTGTTTTGTCTCTCTCTCTCTCTCTCTCTCTCTCTCTCTCTTCTTCCAGGTGGGTGCTCTGGAAGCACCTCTACTGGCACATCTGAGGCCACTCTGGCATCAGGGTGTGGCAAATAAGACCCCGAGCAGAGCGTCACATGTCGCCATCGCGCCAAGCAGCAGTTTGGGAGAAGTTGTGGTGTGTGGACGTACTGTGTGGAGTGTTACTGTTAGTGTTCCGGTGTGGAGAAGTTTGCAGTGTTAAGTATTATTTTGTGTTTTCTTTTTCCCCTTCTGTTGTGGGAGGGGCGTTTCGTGTTAACCTATACTTCTTTAATAAATACTTCTTTCATTTTAAAAACTCATCCTATGGCTTTCTTGTTTTTGGCCCGGTTTATTTTCTAATTGTTTGTAACTCATACCCAAGACATCTTAGGGACATAACAGATGGACTTTGTTCTCCTTGTTTATTTACAAAGTAGGTTAGACCCAGAGCAATGTGTCCTTCCTTCTCAGTGTATAGTCGTCTTATTCTGAATTCATTCATGTATGGGTCAGTAGAAAACAATATAGGACCGGTAGGAGCCTGTTAATTAGGAGAGATATATTCAGTGTTGAATATCCTTTTTGTATTCAGCAGCATTTGAGTGAATCACTGACAAGGGCAGCCATTCAATAATGTAATACAAGCTGTTCTAATGTAAGGTATACACACAGTGCTTGGTAGAGACAGGTGGAGAAAGGAGAGGCAGTGAGAGGCTGAATACAGTGAAATTGCATTAGACAGCTCTTCAAAGGTGAGGTCAGGGCCTTCAGGAAAAGCAGTGAGAGAGCTCACTTGTACCTTCATATGTAAGTGCATTCAAAACAAGCGAGCCTCTGTGGGGTTTTATTTGTGAAGTTGTTTTGTATCTGTTGAAGCCTTGCAAACACAAAAGTTAAAATATCTCCAAGCCAAATTTCTTCACCTACACCTGTTCGCCTGTAAATAAGCACAAGATGCATTTGTACCGGGCATGTTTTTGAAGGACTCCTGTGAGAAATGGGCCTTGTACCTTCAGTGATAGCCAATGAATATTTGGTGATGGGTGGATGACAAGAGAAAATTTGATTGAAATGAAATATGTAGCAGTGGGGCTGAGAGAAAGACGAGGGCGGAAAGGTAGAAAAGATTGAGACAGTGCAGAGAAGAATTGTTGAGTCAATATCCAGTCTCCCCCATGGCTAAAGTACTTCACTAAGCCTCTCACACTGGTATGGCCTCTCTCCTGCTCTTGCTTGTTTATCTTTGTCCGCCTCTTCTGCCTTTTCTTTCCCACTATCTGCAGAAGTAGCAGAGTACTGATAGACAGGAAAGCATTATTGAGATTTGTGTAGATTATTTTAATAATTTATTATTTTGCTGAATGTTTATTCAATGAAATCCTTTATAAAACATTATAAATTAGTTTATATCCATTCCAGATAATCATTGAGAATCATATTTAACAAGTGAAGAAAAGGTCATTCTGCTCAACTGTGAGAAACGGTCACCTTATGAAACCACATTCTTTGTAGAGGTAACTAGAGGGGCATTCTGAGTCAATCAATCATCAAAGTGTATCTGTATAGCCCATATTCACAAGTCACATTTGTCTCTAGGGCCTCAACAAGGTGCAACATCCTCTGTTTTTAACCCTCAACATGATTAAGGAAAACTAGTATTTAAAACATTGATTAGAAGAAAACAGTTTGTTACAATCATGAAAAATGTGTCAATGATTTAATTATTTATACAAAAGAAAATGTCAGATTTTGGCAGTAATGGTGGAGCATGTGAGTAGGTATATTGTATGTCCAGCAGTCTTGATGTAATCAAAGTCCACAATCAGCTGCCACGACAATCATGATCCACAACCACAATCAGATGCCAGCACCATCCACAATTCATCATCATGATCCACCACCACTCTCAGGATCCACCATCATGACCACCTGCCACCACGCTCATGATCCATGATGGGTCTGATTCGCGATCCACCGTCATAGTGAGCGTGCATACCTCTGCCCAACCTCTTTAATGCTTTAACTACCTCGTTTTAAAGACAGTGAAAAAAATAAATCCTTGAACTTCCCGTCTATCTGCCTCCACTACTAAATTGAGTGGGTGCTTTCTTGGGTCAAACCCTCAAACCCAATACAACCAGAAAACTTAATTTAAATCGCTTCCGTGTTAATGAGTAATCCTGCAATGAAACATCTTCAGTTAAGGTAAGTTACAATTTATTATTTAATACTTTTTATTTTAGAAGAATAAAAAAAAAATCTTTGAGCATTTCGAAAATTATACACTAGAAGCATAAGCATAAAATGTAATAAGACATTGATATATACATACTGAAATCAGTCAAATTGAATAATTATGTTTAATTTGTGCACATGACCACCACATACATTTAATGAGCAGTTTTCATTTTTTTATGTCTGAAAGTAAATGTAAAAGCCCTTTGTACAGTTTGAGCAGCAGAGTTATTTGACAGTTTAAGATTGGAGAAGTAAAGTGTTTTGTTTGCATTATTTTTTTAAAAGAAATTCCAAGGTTACATTGAGATGTCATCAATGTTTTATAATGTAACAAAATCTGTCTGAACAGTAATTTTATTATAATTTCAAGATAAATTGGGCGTGGTTGTAAAGAGCAATGAAAGTACAGCTCCTACACTACTCAAACTCACATTGGGTCTAAACACAGAGACAATTTTATCCTTCTGTCCCCGTCTGCTGTGGTTTAAGAGAGTTTTGAATATAATGTTATTTTTCAGAAAGTTCCATAATTAAACTTGTCTACATGAGATATATCAGTATTTAGAGTTAAGGTGAGTTGAACCTGCTCTTTATCCTCATTCATCTCATCTCATCTCATCTCATTTTCATCCGCTTATCCGGGGTCGGGTCGCGGGGGGAGCAGCTCAAGCAGGGGGCCCCAGACTTCCCTTTCCCGGGCCACATTGACCAACTCTGACAGGGGGATCCCGAGGCGTTCCCAGGCCAGTGTTGAGATATAATCTCTCCACCTAGTCCTGGGGCTTCCCCGAGGTCTCCTCCCCACTGGACGTGCCTGAAACACCTCCCAAGGAAGGCGCCCAGTGGGCATCCTTACCAGATGCCCGAACCACCTCAGCTGACTCCTTTCTAAGTAAAGGAGCAGCGGCTCTAATCCGAGTTCCTCACGGATGGCTGAGCTTCTCACCCTATCCCTAAGGGAGACGCCAGCCACCCTTCTGAGAAAACTCATCTCGGCCGCTTGTACCCGTGATCTCGTCCTTTCGGTCATCACCCAGCCCTCATGACCATGGGTGAGGATATGAACGAAGATCGACTGGTAGATCAGTGTTTCCCCCAGTAAATGTCTCAGTCAAGGTGGTAAGCAGGCGGCGGTGCTGTTGGCGCGGCGCGTAGCGGCGCGGCGAACATTTTTGGGGGTATTTTGCTCAAAGATGCCAGTACGCATGAATGAAATAAACAACTGTTTATTTCAATATAAATAAACAACAGTAGGTACAAATGTTGTGGAAAACATGCAGGCACTACAAAATAGGGTTTAAGCCGGTTTTTAAGAAAAATCAAGCTGCCTCGGAAGATGACAGTTTGTGATGTCGGATTCCGTTCAAATTAACCGCCTATTCATTGTGGACGGCAAGAAAAAAAAAGTTTTCGCGCATGCGCACCTGATTCTGTATGATTTAACATGTACGCAAATAAGCATCATTCTTTGTGCCTTATTTACGTAAATGGTATGCCACATAAGCCTTTACGTTACATATCATTCATGGACCAATTAAAATCGAGATATTACTAGACATTTACGCAGCTTAAGGCCAATGTATGCTACTCCGAGTCCGTTGCGGACTGACGGAGCGGACGGACCCTTTTTGATTTATAGTTCTACGAGCCTTTTTGTTGTGAAAACAATTCACCGCCAGAACAGTAGATGGCGCAACTGAAGTCGAGCTTAGAGAAGCCTACCTCATGAGGTATATAGAAGAAGTCCACGCTGGTTTATTTACGTCCTCCCGGCTCCTCACACACAGTGAACGATGGCAGCTAACAGAAAAAGGATGTTGATGACGCGACAGTTTTTGCTGAATAAAGTGACACCCAGCGGGTCATAATGCTTATGTTATCGTGTCTTAACGCAGCGGTTCCCCGGTCTTGTTTCCAAACTGCGTTGCTAATTCAACAGCTGCAACAGCTTGAAGCTACACGGAGGCAGCTAGCTTCCCCCCAGCTTCCACACACAGTCAGCAGGGACACCCGATACTAACTACTACCGTTAGTTAGTATCGATCTAAAGTGTTTGCTTCTAACCTGACGGTGTTTGAGAGAGTGTCATGAGCCGTGGGATTAAAGTCAGCGGGTTTTTGCGCTGTTCCCACCGCAGTTAGCATGGTGGTTAGCCCGCTAGCCTCGTTATGAAAGTTCGTTATAACAGTATGTGACCGTACACACGTGCCGTAAGTGCTCTAACCAGCCACCGTCAGCCGGACAACGCCGCTGGCTTAACACACTTGTCACATTAATTATAGAGTCGTAGTTGTGATTTTGGTTTATTGTGATGTAGGGAATGGAACAGGAAGTTTCCATTCCGAAATGCTGGCGTTAGCGGACCAATCACAGCCAAGGGCTATCCGTGGGCTCTCCGCCATTTCGACGTGTAGTTAGAAAAAGGAGAGCTGCACGAAAAGCTCTCCGAGGAGCCACGTTGGAGAAGGCGGTCCTATCTGTCCGTTATGCTGTAGTCCTACATAATGATGAATGCTGTCTTTTATTTTTAAGTTGAATAGAAGTAGTACCGGTAGTTTGAATCGGCGAAGGTTTGACTTGTTGCCTTACGTTTATTCTGCCCTCGGTGTGAGGGACGGGTCCGTTAAGTCGATGGATGCGATGTTTAATCATTTAGACCAAACTACAGTAGGCTACGGGCAAACCTGAAGTCACCGTCGTGACATTTCATATACGTCCCGTCTGTGTGTGTGAGTGAGTGAGTGAGAGAGAAAGAAAGAAAGAAAGAAAGAAAGGGAGGAACTTATTTGAAATCGGCCGTGCGTGCCTGTTTGTTGTTTATTGTTTTTGATTTAACAATATATAGGTTTAGAGAAATCTGGCTTTCAGAACTCAGTGCCTACCCACTCACTGACCTCACCGCACGTCACTGGCGGTAGATTGACAGGTGACTATGATAGACTATGCAACAATATAATCAACCACCAGATGTCGCCGTCTCAATTACACTCCAAAAACTTTATTGGCACGACTAATGTTGTAAACAGTATTACCTGAGTATTATCAATGCCATTTTTTTTTTCAACTTTTTTTTTTTTTTTTCAATACATTGGTAGTCAAGGCGGGGCCCTAGTCTTGTTAAGGCGGCCGCCTTAACAATAGTGCTGGGGGAAACCCTGGGTAGATCGGGAGCTGGGTAGATCGGGAGCTTTGCCTTGCGGCTCAGCTCTCTTTTCGTTACAACGGTGCGGTAAAGCGAACGCAATACCGCCCCCGCTGCTCCGATTCTCCGGCCAATCTCACGCTCCATAGTACCCTCACTCGCGAACAAGACCCCAAGGTACTTGAACTCCTTCACTTGGGCTAAGGACTCATTTCCTACCCGGAGTAAGTATCCTCATTCACTCACTTAAATATATATTTGATATTGTCTCATCCGTGGATTTCTTTATGGTATCAGCTGTTTCCTCCATTTACTTCTGTTCAATTAGCTATGAAGAAAATTACAACTCTCCTTCAATGCAATTCACATGCTCTTGTTAACTCTAAATCGGTGATGAAAATGAAATAAAACACATTCTGTTACAGTGGGTACAGATTACAGTAATTTACATATCTCTACTGTGACCACTTATATGAGGGATAGAGAATATAAATATCTTGGCATCTGGCTTGTGGAAAGATCTACTTTAAAATATCACATGGGGAACTTTTAAGTGAGACAGAAGATTGTTATGCTTGTTTGAAACTAAATCAGTTTTCCCCTCGAGTTGCAGAAAGAGGATTATGAAACAATGGCAAATGTACTTCAGTATGTGGAAGTTGCTCGTGTGCAGTTGGCGCCTCACTTGTTTATAGGAGCACTGTGAAAACCTCAGGTTTACAACGTTTTTCCAGCACTCGGGGAATAAATGATCTTTATCACAGCAGCGTCCTCTCTTCAGAATCAGATCTGAAATGATCCAAAAACAAATGCTTGACAGCCAAATAATTTTTCTTGCATTTGAGACTATTCATTTTAAAAGACTGTGCGATTCGACGAGTAATAGTAATAAAAAGGACTGAGCTGCCATATATAAACTCTCTGATTGGACTGTAATCGAAATGTCATTGTCCAATCGGTTGTAAAGAAAGGGACAAAATTTGTTCATGTAACTCCACTGTCACTTAGTGTGGGAACTGAGTGCTGAATTTGACATGTAAATTTCTGCTTTGCGTCTACACAAACTTATGTTCATGAAAGCATCTCTTCAGAGTGTAACCTCACGTTTGAACAAATACAAATCTTTTCTACACATTCGCACACTTTCAACCTTAAACTTTATTGACCCCAGTTTGAGTCAGTGCTCTGGTCCATAGAAACGGTTCTGCTGAAGAGAACAACAGTAAATTGCTGTTTCAGAAAAGTGTCCCGAAACGATGTGTGCTTATTCTGAATTGACAAAGTCGTCTAGCTGTTGGTGTAACTATGATGGAAGTAAAGGACAAGGTGCAGTGAACTTATTAGAGTTTGATCGAGGTCATGGTGGATGGATGGGTCAAAGAAGACTGTTTCCAATTTCCAACCACAAGTCAGTGTTTTCCGGAAGTCGCTGTACATGTGTACATTTTTGGTTTCACAAATAATTATATTTTCATATAGCCTTGGTCATGAAGTAATATGATTTAAATCATAATCTTTACCTAAAAACCCCAAACCAGCTCATTTTCATGCCAAACGTGGAACCTGGATCGTTGCGATTCTACAAAACGTGTTTCAAAATGGGACTTTGCTGGGTTTCCAACACAATCAGCAGCACTTGGGTGAATTATGATACTGGAATAAAAGGAAGAGGAAAACAAACAACAAGAAAGAAAAAACACTGTCGTGTCAAGTGATGGGGAAAATGTCTCTATTATGCAACCAAACGCCATTGTACTGTTACTTTGGAAAAGTCATCTGTGCTCTCTCTCAGGGGGAGCTGGTGTTCTCTGCGCCCTCAGGAGACAATTATACAACTCCTTTGTTCTGATTTGATTAAATACATTTCTTGCAGCAGCACCCCTTTCTTGCTTCTTTGCACTAGGTGTAATGTCTCCAACAGTGTTCCAAAACACATATTCACAAACACATGCACACACACACACACACACAGACAGACGCTTGACTGCCAGAAGAGCTGAACAGTTAAAGTAAAACTCAAGGCTTAACCACCGATCCAGTTTGCTGAACTTTCTGCTCTATCGACACTTCTGCTGAGATTAAATAAAGCCCGGCTCCTTCCTCTCCCTCTTCCTCTCACTCCATCACTCCTCTCCTCCCTGTCTCCCTCCCTCTTTTTTTTCCATTACCTCCTCTCCACCTATTCTCCATACTACTGCCCGCCGTGCCCTTTCATATGCATTCAGGATTATTATCAAGCTCTGATTCTGTTTGTGTGTGTATGTGTATGCATGAGATAGTGCGCGTACTTATTCATGTACTCGCATGTGTGGGAATGCTTGCTGAGATTACCATTTATATCTTGACTGATCAAATCCGTGTTGTGGAATCAAGCGGAGGCATAAGAGACGTGGGACATAAAAAAGAAAAATAATTATGCCAGTGGTTATTACATAAGCTTGCTCCTCATTTTATTGGTACTCGTTTCTCCATCACCTCTCCTCTCCTTATTGTTGGGCTTTCTCATGAGAAGATGATTTGCTGTGTTACGGAGGATTGATGACTTTTTTTTGCCTTGGTTTCTCTTGGCTTCTCACGCTGCATACTGCTGACATGGGTCGAATTTTTTCTTAAATGTGTGAAGATCCCTCACACATTAAGGCAGTTAGTGGATTGGATGATGCGGTTGCTGTGGGGAAATTAAGTAAATACACCAGCAAGCAATAGCACTGCAGAACAAGCTGTAAGGACAGAAAATTGCATGAACAAATCAGATAGAAGATATGTCTGGGGTTGATGAAACACCAGTGGCCTCGCTCTATATACCACGACCATGTAGGCCATGTACGAACTGTGTTGCAGACAGGTTTTGAAATTGAAATTGTTTATCTGTTTCTAAGAACATTAAGAGAGAGAAGTCGTCTGAGCCGTGTTTTAGCAGACACACCTGGAGCAGACCTGGAAATCCGAACCGGCTAAAAAGCATAAGTTCCGCATATACTGTTTCAATCCTCACCAACACACTGGGTGTTCTCCGATACCAGGGGCTTCAAGGTTAGTGATGGTTCCATGCTGATTTATTTCCATACGAATTGTTGGGGGGGAACTGAAGTACTGCTTACTTTGCAGCGTGGACATTTCTCCAAAACACGTGAAAAAGCGAAATATTTCTATCTGAGCTCCTTCCACTACAACGTCTACATTTATGTTTTAGTTTTGTGATCCATCATGTTGTTATTACTACTTCGTAACATCCATGAATTATCTTTTTTTCAATAGTCTTTGTGATTTGTAAGTTTCTTTCTTGTTCTTATGAGTAAAGCAATATATATGTGTGTATTTATTCTTTTTGATAGTTACATTTTGAGAATATATTGTACAGAATATCTGGACTTAGATAAACACTTATCTTAAGTTAGAAGGTTAAGGCAAAGGTCCATAGTGGTTAGGTTTTAGGCAGAGAGAACGTGGGTAAGGTTTAGGCAATAGTAGAGGAGACTTAGGTTTAGGCATGGATAAACAATGGTTAGGCTTAGGGCAATAAGGCCATGGCCAGTCTTATTTAGTCTATTTAATGTGATCCCCTGTGTCATTCACTTTGCTTTAGTTATATGTATGTTATTTTAGAAATGGGGTTTTCACTTTTATATATCATGTATTCCTCTACAGAGCATGATTACTATCGCCTCCTAATTGGTATGGATTTTTTTTGTGTTAAGGTTTGAGCATTCATGGAGTTCTTCCTTGTCGGTTATCCTGACACTGATGAATCTGATGATTCTATAATGGACCAACATCCAACTCAGCAAACATTTTATGAGAAGGAAATGTTGTGAAGAACAAAAGCATTCTGGTATGCTGCTGAAACTTTGAATAGCAATAATTAGTTGATAGTCCATTACCCCCAGGATGTTTCCCAACTAATTCAATTGAATAGAATCTGAACAGCAATGAATAACCATGCCTTGACATTACTCTCACTTTGCAGATTGCTAGTACCAGATGTTTCCATGAATTCAAGTGATAACAGTACATCAAGCCCTTCAAATCCTATGCCCAGAATGGCTTCACAAAGGCCCAAGAAAAACCTTCCCGTAAACTTTTTTTAATTCCTCTAGTTGTCACTTAAAGCGTGGTGCCATTCAAACTCAACACCATGTTCATTAACTAGATCTCAGATATCTCTGCATATGGACAATCAACTATGCACAGTTCAGTTGTCTTGTTAGTGAGCCTGGTTTTGATTTTTAGGGTTGTTACCTTTTTAAGTAGTACGTATATTCATTTATTTATTTTCCAAAATATTTTGGTGGATTTGTGGCTGGGGTGTGCCTTTTCATGCTTTACTCTACATTTGACAACCAAATAGTTTTGAATGTCTATCTTCCCTTAGTTTACCTTTTTAATTTGTACATTAAGTTATAGATTGAAAGTGCAGATGAGATGTTATCAATTATTTTTTCCTCTTTTCCCAAGATGCAAATGAGTCCGGTTGGATCAGACGACTCAAGTGTAGATAGCGAAGAGGAGTATATTCCAAATTCCATGGAGGAAAGCACAGACAGTGACTCAGCTTGGATTTGTCGTCAAGTCAGAACAAGATGCAAGTCTGCCAGTCAGAACAGCTTCAAGTCTTCAAGTCAGAACAGCTTCAAGTCTGCCAGTCAGAGCCAGGGAAAGTCTTCCAGAAAGAGCCAAATCGAGTTCAGTGAGAACAGTGAAATCTTTGTTCGAGTCCGAACAAAGATTTTCTGCTAGCAGAGATGATGTGAACGAAGAGCAAAGGGCACAATCAAATGAAGTCTGTGTGTCAACGCACCTTGAGGAAGAGGCATCTGTTTATGTTAATCCAGTTTTTAAGAAGCTTGATGGTTCAAGAATATATAATAAGAAACATCACTGCTTGTATTGTGAACAAATAGTTCAGAAAATGTCAAGACACTTGTTGCATAAGCACAGCGATAAGGTTAAAGTTGCAAAAGCGTTTTCTTTTCAAAATAATTCACAAGAAAGGCAATTGGACTATATCCGAAACAAAGGTAACTTTGAACACGATGTTGACTGTTTGGCAGTAGAGACGCCAGTGGCGGCTGGTGAAAATTATTCTAGGTGGGGCTGTAGGTGCCAGAAGCTTTCGGTAACTATCCCAATAAAAGAACCCAAACCAAAAGATACCATTGTTTTAGGGATAAACAATAATTATTTAATTGCCCTTTAAAAACAACAGTTTGACAGATAATGACAATGATATGAGATGTATATTAGTGAATACTCTTAATACAAAATTCAAGTTCTTGAGAGACATTTACAAGTGGTTGATGATTAAAAATAACTATATACAAAGAAAAACTGTCTCATAGGAACATAAAATGTACCAATTGGATTACATATATTAGTGAATACTCTTAGTACAAATTACAATATCATTGTATATTATTGTAATATTTACAGGTGGATGATTAAAGTTAACTATATACAGAAAAACTGGTATACACTGTAACAAATTGCTGTAAGAAAACGGCCAAATTATCACAGTAACAAACAGTTTTCCATTAAAACGGTAATGTTCTGTAGAAAACAGTGCATTCTGGGAAATATGTATTGGTGGTTTACTTGTTGTCTAAAAATACTGCAGTTTACCGTAAACCCCATTGCATTCTGGGGCAGATGCTTGAATCAACCCTGGAGAGATCCCATTATTACAGAGCTCTACTGTTTTTCTATTGGAGATACATGTGAATGCAACTACAAGAAGCAATCTGTGGACCTGCATGGTGTTTGTAGATTATCCATTTAAATCCGGCATTTTATGCGCAAATCACACAGTAAATTCATATACACTTTATTTGATTGGTATTATTTGCTTACTTTTGCTGTCTTTAAACTAACTCTGACTTGTTAGCAATGCAACTAAGCTAGCTTGCAGCACTCACATGTGGTCCTCTGAACCTGCCATGGTGTGGTGAGTACATCAGTAACACAATAGGCTTGCTAGCAATGTTTCAGCTTGTTGTGTGTTAAAATTGTTATTATCAGCACTAGTAGCATTAACTTAAGAGTTATTACAACAACAGATTGAGTAGAATGCCCCCTAGTGTTGGTGAAAATTTGCTGAGTTACAAGGCGCCGTGTCGATTTGACTCTGTAAAGCCCCGCCCACCTCGTCATCCTTCAAACCGATGAGATCAACCGCCAAGATTTTTCCAACCGCCATGTTCTCCCCGTCGAGTGGCCGCGGTAAGTTTCTTATTTTCATATATTAACCCACTTTTTATGTTGACATTTCAACAGAAATTGTGTTTATGAAGAACATTGTGTTGCTCGCCCCCGTATTTGATCGGGTTTTGTATCTTAACACCGAACTAAAAACGGCTAACGGGACCGAGTGAATACCTAGCTTAAAATGCGCTCCTGTCCAACTTGACCATGTCCGCAAAAGGTAATTAACACAGGTTCCCGCGAGGTCTTAAAAAGTCTTAAATTTAATAATCGAAATTTAAGGCCTTAAAAAGTCTTAAAAAAGGTCTTAAATTTGATTCGGCCAGGTCTTAACAGCGTCTTACAGCGAGAAAATAAAGTGGCGCCGTTAAGAGGGAAAGAAACGTCTCATCCTCCTTTTTCACGGAGTGGTCCGGATGGCTCGTTACCAGTCAGCGAGCCAAATAACCAGTGAGCTGCCAACTACGGTCCGGAGCCGCGATGCTGGCCTCGGGGAGGTTAAGGTAACACTTGTTCTCCAGTAAATGTTTTTTGGGGAAAGGTCCGCGCTGCAAAATGTCCCCCCACCCAACAATTCGTAAGGAAATAAATCGGCATGGAACCAATAATCACTTACTTTGCAGCCCCCGGTGAGAACTTATCGGGGACCACCCAGTGCCTCGAGACTCAACAGGTGCGCAGCGATCAAGCGAAAAGAGGGACAATTTACTCGTGTGTCGACGACTTTTGTAAATAAGTTTGTTGTTGGCTTTTCACCCAAGTGGACTAGGTGAGCTTCACGCTCTGTCCCGTGCAGCTGGGTTAGCACAGGTACACAGTGGCTAACAACGTTACTCCCACGAGCCAACAACGATGAAGAGTTTTTTTCAACCTGTTTGCGTTGAGAACACAAAACGAACGAAAGACACGGCACATACAACAACGTAAATGAAGCGAACGAGGACCCACCAACACCGACCGAAAAAGCGCCAACGACAAAAATGTAAACGTATAGATACAGCTACAACGCTGAGTGGGAGCAGTCTGTCTGTCTGTCTCTGTCTGCGTGTGTGTCTCCCTCTTTGTGTATGTGTGTGTGTGTGTGTCTGTCTCTGTCTGCGTGTGTGTCTCTCCCTCTTTGTGTATGTATTTGTGTGTGTGTGTCTGTCTCTGTCTGCGTGTGTGTCTCTCCCTCTTTGTGTATGTATTTGTGTGTGTGTGTCTGTCTCTGTCTGCGTGTGTCTCTCCCTCTTTGTGTATGTGTATGTGTCTGTCTGTCTCTGTATGTGTGTGTCTCTCCCTCTCTGTGTATGTATGTGTGTGTGTCTGTCTGTCTCTGTCTGCGTGTGTGTCTCTCCCTCTCTGTGTATGTATGTGTGTGTGTCTGTCTCTCTGTCTGTGTGTGTGTCTCTCCCTCTCTGTGTATGTATGTATGTATGTGTGTGTGTGTGTGTGTGTCTGTCTGCATGTGTGTCTCTCCCTCTTTGTGTATGTGTGTATGTGTCTGTGTCTATGTCTCTGTCTGTCTGTGTCTGTCTCTGCATGTGTGTGTCTGTCTGTTATCCATTCATACAAAGATGTAACATTCATTCATTTTTAGGGTGTGCTACGACTCTCTGGTCCTGTGCTAAAAAACTGTCAGCCTCTATAGCACTAGTGCTATGTGCTGAAAAAGTTAACGTACAGCCCTGGACTCGGGTGTTTTATTAAGTAAAAATGGAAGTGGTGCTTGTCAATTCTGTAAATAGCTGATCCTTTATCTGCTGTTTGGTGGCCTGAAACAAGCTACACATTTTTATTTTCAAATTGAACAATAAAAGTTAACGTTAGTCTTACTGCAGGGCTCTGTTGAAAACCACGCACTTGCTGTTAAATTTGTGTTTTTGTTATCATGATAAGCATATAAGATTCTGACAATGAGGAATTGTGTGCGGCAGGAACCATGTTGATTAAAGCCAGGCTTGGTGATGTCCAAAAATTTGATGGAATAACGGAGCCAGATCTCAAAGAGTTCTTGATTGCAGGTAAGAAATTGACATTAGACTCAAACATTGCACTGGAAGCTTTATGGTGCTAAATGTGATGGTAACTTTCTGTACAAATGTTACCATCTCTATTGACATTGAGAAACTTTGAATTCTTTGCTAAAAAAAAAGTTATAATACTACAAATACTTTTATTATACACATTAATTTATTCATGTTTGTTAAAAAAAAGTAGACTAATGTTCCAGATTCATTGGACGTGAATGTTTGACCATCATGAACACATACAAGTATTTGTCTTTTCCTGAAGCATTTGCAAAGTTTGGTGTGCCAGCTGTGACAGAAGGTGTGAAAGTTTTTGACAGTTCTGGGACTGAGTTGGATGACGACGTATTTGAGGACGTAGTAAAGGATCCCTCAGCTGGATGTTGTCCAGCTGCTGATGGCCCACTTTGCAGAGACTCCAGATGGACTTATCCTTCTTGCAGACGTAAGATTGTCTCTCTTCCTTTTTCATTCATATTTCATAGAATATTTGGCATTATTTAAAATCAACTGTTGAAACTAATATCCTCACCATGACTTTGTCATCTGTGCTGTACAGTTGTCTTCCACTGTGGCTGATGTCGAAAGAACCCTTACCCTACCCCTGACTCCTTGTCTAATACTGCTCGGTATGTATTCAGTGGATTATCAAATGTATATTGTACTGATGAGTTTTTCAAGTTGTCTGTATTTCAATTATGCATGAATGTTCTTTCAAACAGAGATTTCATACAAGTAAAGATGCTTTTTTTCTAAAATTCTTCTTCGTGATTCCACGTTTCAGGTGGAACAGAGCAGGCGGCAGTTGGACGATGGATGATCAGCCTGGAGGGACATGTCATTTGTGAGGGCATCCAACAAGCATTTGTGACAGGGCTTGCTGCTCTGTTTTCAGTGTACTATATCTTCAACCTACACTACCAAGAGGAAGCTGCCTGTACACTTGAATTCATTCAAAGGTAAGACATATTTCATATTCATGAACAGTTATAGTTATAATATAGCAGAATTAATGTCTATCCAACCTCTGATCTCAGACTACTATGTTTTTCAGGCGATTTGTTGGAATCAATCCAGAAAGAGGAACAAAGGCAGGTCGAGGCAAGATCATCTCCAAGAGGACAGGGAGAGTCGTTCTAAGAAGTCAGTCACAGTTAATACTCATGTCTCCACTCTCCTGAAGAATCTCATTGACTTCGAGTGGAATTTCATTGGCCAGTGAAAGCTCACTACCCAGGTACAGCCACAGTTATTTCCCAATGTCTTTTTCTGTTCATGTAATGTTGTTCTTTTTCTCTTGGCCAGCAAATATGGTTCAATGTACACAAAAAGGGAACATGTTCATTTGTCCCAGGGAAGAAATGGTATGGCTGGATTTGATCAGTTTAGCCTTTTAAGGTCACCGTGTAACAGTCAGTAGAATCTGAGCACACCTTGGATCAGTACTATTCTTAGAGGGCACAGGGTCTGCTCTTAATGTAATTTCGTATTTATTGTTTTATATTTATTTTAAGACTCCTTTAAGTTCTAATTAATACAGCTTACATTGAAATGCTGAATGTGTAAAGTGTATTCTACTCAGGGAGATTTTGGAATTTTGTATTAATAGGTTACTCCATACACTGTATGACACCTTGGTTTCCCGCTGTTCAAATTTTGATAATGTTTGAAGAGAATATGTGTCTTTCCATTGTGGTGTTAGATGATTGTTGTTGTAAGCACTTTGTCTGAGGGGGCGCTCTTTATTTGCCAGAATGAACACTCAAGTCTTTCATTTTGTTGGCTTTCTATGAAAGTAGAAATGTCTTTGCTTCTATATTGTTTGTGGGATTTTTGTTCTTTTCTCATGCATCATTCCCCACAAGTGTATAAAAATGTTTATAACTGTTATCACATTTATTGAAAAAATGATAACTGCCATGTTGTTTTGCACACTGAAATTTACAACTGAAACAGACACCTAATTTGTTTGTAATCAAAAAACGATTTCAGTTGATGTTGCCTTTTCAGAAATAAATGTTTGGTTATTAAATGATTCTTCCTTGGAATGTTTTGATTGCTTAATTTTAGTTCACTAAATGATTGAGTGTGTATACGTTGTATAGAGAATCACTTAAATAGCTAATCAAAGTAACAGTAAAGGGAATGTTTAATTCATAGTAATTGATTCTGATCAATAATGCCAGTAAAATGCTCTTTTAAATTTACATTTGCTGTCATTGAGATTGGTGAAATTGCATTTAAAAAGAATACTGTACTGGCTACCCCACAACCAATAGTATACAGTAAATTAAAAAAAGAACAGTACTACCTTGTTTTAGTACGTAGTATTATAAAAGTATTAAATTGTAAATAATATCTACGGGACGGTAATATACTGGCACCCTGCTGCCAGCAGTTTACTGTTAAGACATGAAAATACAGCAATAGACTGTAATTCAGCTAATTTCTTTATTATGGTAACATACTGTAAAATGTATTACAGTATGTGTACTGTTAAACTACAGTAAACTGCAGGCAACCCTGCTGCCAGCAGTTTACTGTTATTTAACATCACAATTTGTTACAGTGTAGGAACATAAAATGTACCAATTGGAGTCTAATCAGCATTTATGTCTCACTCCCTTGAAACCTGGAGACTGTGTGTAAATATTGAGTTGTATGAGTGAGTGAGTTTATGTGTGAGTTTGTTTGTGAGTGAGTGAGTTTGAGAGTGTGAGTGTATGTGTTTGTGTGTGAGTGAGGGAGTTTGAGAGTGTGAGTGAGTTTGTGAGTGAGTGTGTGAGTTTGAAAGTGTGTGAGTGAGTGAATTTGAGAGTGTGTGTGAGTGAGTTTGAGAGTATGTGTGAGAGGGAGTGAGTGCTCTTATTTGTACATGAACTTTGCTCTTCTGTCTTTCTGAGTGGCAAACTTCTCAATGACTTTGGTGTTAAAGTCAGGAATGTTCTGTATCAGGTTTTTCTCCATGGAGAGCATAGCCAGTGAGTTCAGGCGGTCTTGTGCCATGGTGTTCCTAAGGAATGTTTTTATCCTCTTTAAAGTAGAGAAGCACCTCTCTGATTCTGCTGTGGTCATCGGTGTGGTGATGAGAATCTTTAAAAGACTTACAGTCTTGCTGAATGTGTCCTGAAGGTTGTTTTCCATGAAAACCTGGAAGAGAGACAGTGCGCCACTGCAAGCCATGAACTCTTCATTTGCATAGACCAGGGACAATTCTGTCTTCAGTTTGGCCTTGTCCAGTGTGGGGTAGGCTTCCAGAGTGGTTTCCAGCGCTGAATCTGGGAACTTTACGCTGTGTTGGGGGAACAAGTCTCCTTGCAGCAGAGTGGCACTGATGAGGTGCTTGGTGAAAGAGAACCTCTCCTTGGCATGATTCAGAATGGTATCACATACCTATGAAATGATACATCATTTTAAAAAAGGTCACTACACATAATAAACAGTAGAATTAAATGTTTATATATCACCATGTAAATATCATTAGTATCTCACAAGGACAAGGAAAGCTTATTGTTAAATATCATAAATATGAAATAACTACATCTAAACATTTTAGCATGTTTGCTTTTTTCAGTAGCTGTATGGTGAATAGTTCAAAATATTTAAATGCATAGGCTAACTGTTTTATACAGGAATTTAAGACAAACAAAGATACCAAAAGTAAAACACCTCATGTCCTGTATATAGAACAATGTTACATCTTACCTCTGTAGCTAACCGGTGCTGCTCCTCTTGGCCTAGGGCCCTCCGTTTCTTTGTGGATGGCTGCTGCACAGATAGAGGAACGGAGTCCCTGATACAAAACAGATGATTCATAGTACACATTCGTGTAACCGGCAATCGTTCCTGGCCAACTGGTCGTCCCACGTAGGCTGCCTCAAAGGAACCGCTAGCGTCCGGGTTGCTCAGGTGCTACCTGAGCAGCACGTTATCTTGCTAGATGACGGCGGTACACCTCCGCTAAATCAGCTAGCACTGTACGTACACGTGCACAATACTGAGCCAGCTAGATAACTCCAAAACGGAACATAGAATACTGTGCCCTTTCGCGAGCTGAATGAAAACAAAAAACTCTTAGGTACAAAACTGAAAGTGGCGTCACCTTCTTAATACTGCTGTAGCATCCTTATTAATTTCCCTCTTTTACTTCACTGTTAGTTCAACAAAGTCGGTCTCCTTTCTCATCTCTTTTTCTCTCTGTGCTCTCCCGTGTGTTTGTTTAGATCCCGCCTCTCAACCAATAGGGAGTCACTATTCTTGAGTGAAGTTCATTACCACCAACTGCTGACCATTTCACCTAACTAGCATGTTAGATTGACTAAACTCTACCTATTTTACTTTTTTAACTTATTACTGAAACTTTGTAGACATATGATTGCCCAACCATATCCCCTTGCTTTATCAACAGTTATTTAATTAGCATCTTTACACTTTGGGTATGCCAGACAGCTTCAGATATGAGAGACCCCCTCAGATTTGGACTTTGTTGCTTTCATGGGAGCTAGTCCTCACTCTCTGGGAGCTCGGCTCCCTCTGGCTCCCACGTAATTCGAACACTGGTTCTTGTTCTTGTCTACTTGACGCCGCCATCTCGATTTCCTACACTTATTTCTGGTTGCTAGGATACTTAAAGCTTGGGGCGCTATTTTTAGTGCCCCAAGCTTATCAAATTTGATGACGCTCATTGGCTAATTTACCCGTTGCGATGTGTTTTTTTGCCTCAGCAACAGCCTACCATTGGCTGAGCTGCTGCAGTGCTCGGGCGACTTTCCCAGCGCCCCAGGAGGGAGGAGAAATGACCATGGACACGAATTATCCCCTAACTAATGGTTTATATTATATGTATGACTGGTTCTTGATGATTCAAAACATATTTATTTGTAGAATAAGCAGTACTTAAATTCTTATTTTGAAAAAAATAAAAAAATAAAAATAATTTAAAAAAATCACTTTCAATCAGGTGGGGCGGCGCCCTAGCGCCCCCTATTGGCCAGCCGCCACTGAGAGACGCAGTAGCAATCTTTAAAAAAAAGATTGCAATTGCCGTCAAGCAAGACCGTTGCATTCTAGAGTATCAGCTGCTTCATGGGCAGAGCAGAAGCTGCAGGTGGTTTGTACCAAGCTGGAGTTTCTTTTTCCTTCTCTGGGCTTGCTCATTGTGCTCAGTAGAACACGAGACGCTCACAGTCTGACATTTATTTAGACATTTCTGTTGTTATTACTGATTTATTTATTTATTTCTGTATTAATTAATTAATTTCCTTTTTTATTCATTTATTTATGTATACATTTATTTATTTATTTATGTATACTTAAGTCATGTATGGTCCTCCATACCTCAGTTCTTATTAGGCACATGAAAAAGCTAAATATTTCTATCTGAGATGGGAGTGCCTTCCAGTATAACGTTCAGAGCAAGAGTGAGTGAGGAGACTGAGGGCTCCTCTATTTATGGGCTGCCTCTCACAGACTACTCCCCCTTGTCTATTCAACTATGATCCTTTAATTCTATAACTTTGAATAAAAACAAACTTATTTATATATATATTATCATTCATGATACCGTGTATCTATGAATATATTATATTTTATTGGACTTAACTGATTATTTATTTATAATCTATTTAAAATAAAATTGTGACTTATGACTTTAAACTAATTTTGTATGGATAAACTGTGAATGGTTTAACTCACATATTACATGTTATTAATTTGAGTTGTCTACATCCATGAATTGTTTTTGTAATAAATCAGGTTGTTATTACTTCTTCGTGACGGCTACGAATTTTCTTTTTTTGTTATAACTGAATTGTGACTTGTGATTTTAAGTAAATTTCGTATATATAAACTGTGATTGTTTTAACTTACATATCAAATTAAATGTTATTTATTTCCTTAGTGTTTATTTGAGTTGTCTACATCCATGTATTCTTTATATGATCAATCATGTTATTATTACTACTTCGTAACATCCACAAATTGTTTTTTCAATAGTCTTTGATTTGTAGATCTCTTTTCTTGTACTTGTGAGTAAATCAATATATATGTATATTATATACATATATATGTGTGTATTTAGTCTTTTTGATTAGTGTAATTTATGTTGTACAGAATATCTGGACTTAGATAAACACTGTTGTTCTCAAATTAGAAGGTTTTAGGTTTAGGCTTAGGTTTAGGCAAAGGTCCATAGTGGTTAGGGTTAGGGTCAGGATCCATGGTTAGGTTTTAGGCAGAGAGAATGTGGGTTAGGTTTACAAAATAGTAGAGGAGACTTAGGTTTAGGCATGGGTCAAAAATGGTTAGGTATAGGGCAATAGACCACGGCCAGTGTTATTTAGTCTAGTTCTGAGGTTAGGTTTAGGCAAGGGTCTATAGTGGTTAGGGCAAGAGTCTAAGGTTAGGTTTAGGCAATAATAAAGTAGGTTTTGGTTTAGGCTTGGGTAGAAAATGGTTAGGGTTAGGGCCCTAGTCCACGGCCAGGATTCTAAACCCACTGTTCACTCTATGAATTGGGTCTCCTGTGTGCTGAATATTCTCTTCAATCTAAGTAAGTGCTCCATGTTGTTTAAGATTCATGAAATATTCACAAAATTGTTGAATTTATTTTAACATTCTTAACTTCTTTTGTGTTTAGGAGGAAGATCCTTCTTCTCTCCATTTTCTCTCGGTCTATATCGGTCCGAGACAAATTGTATTGGAGGCCTGCTACTCTAAGTGATTTTGGTCCATGTAATATGAAGTGTTTGACTAGAGGAGTTTTTTTCATGTGTCTCAAATTATACCTGTGTTGTACCATTCTTGTGGCTATGGAATTTTTCGTTTCTCCTACAAACTGTTTTCCACATTTTTAACAGAATATTATGTAAACGCAAATGGAAGTCTGTGGGGTGAAATCCTGTGAAATTATGAAATTGATCTTGGATTGTGTGTTTCTGATGAACTTAAGTTTACAAAACACTTGTAATAACATTCTTGTGATGCATTGGTGTGAGTGTTACCTTATTCCTCCTGTATACCTGAATCTGTCCAGTAATCCTTGATCTTGTATCATTGTTTGAAAATTGTTCTTAAGGTTGTTGTTCATTACTCCACTCATAGTAGAGAATGTTGTAATAAGAGAAGCCATTACTCCATCTATTTGTTGTTTGTGTTCTTTTAGTTTTTAGTGTCTTAAAAATGATCTTGAATATCCCCTTTTTCGTAGAGCACTAAACAGAATTTTGACTGCTGCTGTGAAATCTGACTTGTGTGTACATATTCTGCTTAAACTCACCAGCTGTGATTTTAATAGTCCCCTGTAGGTGTGTCTGGGATGTGTTGAGATATCTATGTTTCTCTGTATCTTGTGACTATATTTTACCTATATCCTGCGAATAAATATTAGCTGTATAGTTTATATAAACTAATGCACAATACAAAGTATAAACTGTCACTGTAAACTGTGTAACTAATCTTTTTAACTCAGACACAGGGTCATGCCCAGATCACGATCACAGTAAGAGACAAAACAGGAAACCAGCCGTTAGCAACTGACTGGTAACCAGGCACATGCGCAGGTGCCAATCTGAGTGTCAATCTGACTGCAAAATACAATTTGGAGAAAGTGTGGGATGGAAATTCATCTTGAGATATGAAATAATGAAATTCTCAGACTGGAGTTGCCATTGATTCTTTGTAATGTTAGGATCTGCAGAGTTTGCACAACAAGCACAGGTTCTCAGGAAAGAGACAGGTCTTGCCAGAATTAATACAAAGAGGTATTTCATGAAACGTGGTGAGAAAAATATATGAAATCCTCCTCGGTGTCTAATCTGTGTCTCTCCGATGTAGCAGGCTCCCTGTTGGCCAAGGCCACAGTAGTGGGACACCTGGTCAGTTGAAAGTGATGTGCTTGCAAAAAACTGCACTTTGAGGAAACAGTATACATCTGGCCAATAACTGAATTCCCTCAAAGAAAAAGACCCGCCTCTGTGCTGCACCCTGTGTCTGATTATATACTGTGGACTTAGGATGTGGGTGAGCTTCTTCTCGACATGATCCAGTGAACCTGGTGACGTGTCCGGCAGAACCCCAGAGACTCTCTGTAAGTATTGTTCTTATGCAATAAACTTGTTACTGTGAAATTTTTGAACATTGAATTTGTCTAATCATTGCCTTTCCCATCTGAACCTCGAATCAACGAACACAACGCTGTCCCGTCCGGACGGGACCGGGCTCGACAGATGAAAGCTCGTTTTAAAGAGCAGTGCATGTGTATCAGTGTCCTTAAAATAAACCTTGATGTCCAATTTAAGTGATTGTGTGAATGTCGGTCCCTTGAATACCGTGGTGGCCAGAAAGTCGTTTCAAGTAAATGTGAACGCGTTGCGGGATCTCCGGGGCATCGTTGAGCCACTTTGCCAAGCCCAGGGAACATTCCCCCAGAATAAGTACATTTTCACCACTTTCTAATTTTCTGCAAATTTTGGTAAGAATTTGAGCATTTTAAAACCCTCAAAAAGCCAATTCATTGGACTGAAAAAAAAAATTCTTACAATTTCAATAGGGCCTCACTGTCTGTCAGAGCCTGTCAATGCTCAGGCCCTAAATACAAAAGAATCAATCTGTCACATGAATGCAAAGCCTTGAGAAGCACTGTTGTGAAAATTGAGCCTGATGCAGCATTTACATAAAGGTCAGCAAAAAATCTGGTTTTTAAAGCATTTCTTTAGTGCTGGGATACATCAGCCAAGCATCTTTGAACCTGCACAAACAGCTCAGGTGAAAGAGCTGTCACCTCCACCTCTTCATTCATTCTCCCACTCTTTTTGAGCCTCCTCCTCCTATAATAAAGACCTCTGTCTGAGCCGGTTTAGGGGAGGGTGAAAGTCTGTGGGCTCAGGGAAAGCATAGGGAGGATTTCCTGCTCTCTCTCTGTCAAGCTGTGGGGTTATGTTGGGTTATGGGAGTGTTAGGGAGGGGAGAAAAGGTCTTAGCAATGGAGGCTCCCAACTGTTCTCATCATTTGGAGGAAAGTAGAAAGGAAAAAAGAAAGACATCAACAGGCAAAGGTGCAAATGATGTTGGAGGGAAAGAAAACGAGAGAGGGGGAAACCAACAGAGGCTGGAGGTATGTCATGTAGAGCTGGTCGATATAACTTCAAAGCAATATCGCAATTATTTCCAAATATTTTTACCTCAAGATAGGAAATTTATTCAATGTTTTTCATTATGTGTTAAAAAACTCCGGAGCAAATTAAACAAACCCAAAGGGAGGAGATGGGGCAGGGTAGGAAGGCACAGTTCAAGGTATACCGGACATGTGTGTCTGACCTTATCCTGAAGCTGCGGGCCCCCACCTCAAAATGAATGATTTCTCTGTGATATCCTCGTTCCTCTTCATTCTCTTGTTGTTCACTGTATTGCCGTCCAGCATTTGAAAATAAAAAGCGTGAAATTAAACAATTCCGCGGTGAATCAGACCCCTGGGGGGCCCCTGCATCTGTCTTTGGGAGCTTCTGATGGGGTAAAAATTGGGTTTTCACTCCGGATGGGACAACTGCGTGTATTAGAAGAGGCCATTGCGAAAAAAGAGCAAAGCAGAGCAAGACTTTCCAGCTTCCCTTACAGGATGAGCAGCCATGTGGAAAAAGAGCTGTGTTTGCTATAGACTTCAACTGCTTCACCACACGGCTGCATAGTAATCCGTGCACTTGGCCTTACTTTGACCTACAGTTCCATCCCGAGACCCAGAAAAACCTTGAATAAGCTGATGTTAGTCGGCGAGGCTCTTTCACGCTTTTATTTTTTATACTTCCTGCCACTTATTATTTAAAAAAAGAATAGACCAGCAGACAAAGCAATTTCTTTGCTACCACGGCCCGACACATTTTAAAAGAGGTGTGGATTTCGATGGGTATCACTAAATTGGGAAATTGTTTGTGAAGCACTACAACAAATACTAGGTTATAATGTCCTCTATGAGCTGTTTTGTACTTTGTCTCTGTAATTATCCTGAATAAGGTTTAATGAAAAGGGTCAGGTATTCAGACTTACAATCCAATCATAAGGAACTGGAGGACGGTTGCAGCCTCGACTAAGAACCTGTAACTAATAATCTTTGGAAGAAATGTTCTTGATTGACAAAGTGGCACATACTGTGAGATTACATACACCCTGAAGTAAAATGGGAAAAAATATATAGAGTTAAAATGCTGCCATCAGAATGCGTTGTATAGAGGACTGTATAAGTGATGGGAAAAATGAATGGACTTCCCAAAACAGTGTTTTTTACCTGAAAGTGTCATTGTGCACTGTGGTGCAGTGGTGCCTCACGCCACCTTTGTTCCTGGTTCGAATCCTGAGGTCTTTAAGTGGAGTTTGCATGTTTTTCCTGTGTTTGTTTAGGTTCTCTCCAAAAAGTCAAGTTAATTGCGGAATTTGTGTGAATGGTTGTTTGTCGTTGTATGTTGGTCCTGTGATGGGCTTCCTGAGACTTCACTGCCTTTTGCTCAATGTCAGCTGGGATTGGAATCACATGACCATCAAAGTATATAGATAATAAATAGTGTTGTTGTTTAGTGGAGAAGATCTTTTGTCAATTTTGTAATTTAGTTTGTAGTTCAGTATCCTGATGCTTTTTTATGTACAATGTGATTATATTATAATAACACACGATGTGATTAAAAGCAGTGTCATACCTCTGTTACAGTTTGACTTCAGTAAACCTCCCTGAGCTACAATACACTGCAAACATAATGATGCAGGGAAGAGGACTGTATTTCCACTGTGTCTTGGCAGAGCACGGTGAGCTATAGGGATAAGTCCAACAGCTCACCTGCTGTACAGGCCAACACTTCTCCGTTCACCCTCTGTTTAGATCAGAGATCCCTATTAAGTCTGTTTACTTACTGCAGTCAGAAATGTGTATGTGTGACTGTGCTTTTGTGCTTTCGTGTATGTGTGACTATGTATTTGTTCATAGCATGTTTTATTCGATGCCACACCACATAAGCAGGCGACGTGCAGGCCTGTAGAATTAAAAGAAAAAAAACGGAATTCTCTTTCCTAAAAAAACCTTTAACATTTAACTTGAGTTTCAACTGTTGTGACAAAGTTGATCGGAAGGAAGTTTTCATTGTGAATAATGATTAGAAAATGATGGAATGAAAGTAGAATATACTTTTCGATATCTCTGGCTGTGTTTCTTTACTGGAGTAGAAAAACATAACTGAAAAAACATAGTGTCTGCTGTTTTGTTGTCTCCATGTGTTAGACCTGCATTTCTAATGCCTGTAAAAAACATATCCGCAACTCTTGAGGAGCACAGGACATTTGAAATGAAACAGACTGTGGACCAAGTTTTCCTACCCCACAGATTGTGGCTCCATATGGTTGAAAGTTATATAAAGTGCTGCAGTATGTTGGGTAAACTTGGGTTAGTCCTGCTGCAACAGTTTGTTCACAATCAGGGCAAGTTAACTTGTAATATAATTTAACCTCCTGCCTCTAAAACGTCTTTAAATATTGATATCAATTTGAATATGTTACAATCAGATTTAAACCTGTGGTGAAACATTACTGTTGGGAGAATTTGGCTTTGCACCAGACTCACACTTGGAATGAAAGCTTCCAATTGAGCATGGCGTTAGTTCAGGGAGGCCACAGAGTCAAGCTTAGCCCGATCGCAGTACATCAGCTGATGGCAAATGATGGCTCAGCTTATTCTCTTCAACGCATCCAGATTTCAAATTTCATACAGGGCGCTCCATCGAAGCTGCCTGCATATCCTGACTGTAAGCTGCTTCGCAACCCATCTCCTCCTCAGGGCCTCCTTTTCATACTGTGTCTGACTTAATCAATGTCAGATCTGTCGTCATTGATGTCTGCTATATTCTGTTCACTAAGAAGAGGAGGAGAGGGGGTGCACATAAGCACGTATGGAAGTGCTGTAACGTCCCATAGCAGAGCCCTATACTGCCATATATAACTTATTGTGAATGGAAATAGTAGTTTCCCTCGACTAAAGTGTTCCTGACTGAAACGTATATTGTGCATTAAACATACTGCCTCAGGCTTCACCCGTCCAACAAGTCAAGTGAATTCTATTTATATAACCCCAAATCACAAATTCACCTCGAAGGGCCCCACTGTCTCCGGTTCTCGTTGCTTCTCTTGCATGTGCTCATCACACAAATAGATCTGCATGGATATACATTATATAACAACTGTGGTAAGTGTTAGCTACAAATTTACAGATAGCTGGAGTTATTCGTGGTCCATGAATTCTCAAGACTGACATTTTGTACTTGGACTGAATGATCTTGTCAGCTGTTGGACAGATTGACAGAAATATTTGCGGTTCCCAGATGATGTATAGTGATCTGATTTCTTATAGTGCTACCAAGAGATTGACATTTGATGGGAAATTACTCTTTCGAAAGGAATGTTGTGAATTTGATATTTTCAAGTAGATCCTTCTGGCAAATGAAAAATGTTCCACATTGGATGTATCTGATTTGTTTAAAAGAATGACAACCTATAACTTTATCATCTGAAAGCATAATATCCTTCTTCCGCTACCTGAAGCGACAAAGGCATCTATAGTACAACCCAATTTTAATAATATAATAGTCATTGAAGAAAGTTTTTTTGCCAGGGATTTGCTTGTTCATCCATGCTTTGCTCTTTTATTCAGGTGGAGGGGCATTCGCTTCATTTTGCATATCAAAGGCACGGTGTCTGATGTTCAGGATATAGTGAAATATTTACCTGTGATGCCTGGAAGACAGTGCCTCTTGATTCAGCGACACTCTATCCACTGCTTCCTCGATATCTCTGTATTGAGCTCTCTCTTCCCCTCTCCTCTCTTCGCGTGCTCCCTGCATCCATAGATTATGTATTAAGTACATCATCATCATGTTCCTTATTTCACCCCCGTAACCCTGTTCCTGTGCACCCTTTGAAGGCCTGTGGAAATAATAATGATGTGTTGTTGAACTGGCATTGGATGAATGTTTGCAGTTGTTCAAAAGGATGAGAGGATCAGCATGTGGTGGTGCAGCTGGAGGCTGCATAGGAATGTTTCACAGGTACACTGCCTCACAAACTAAACAGATGTCAATATAAACAAGACACATACAGGTTTTCGCACATGAATAACAGGATACTTCATTTACAATATTTATTCCTTTTAGCTTAGCTCCAACCTGTAACTAGAGACTAAATATTAAATTGTTAAAGCTAAGGCCGATGTATGTTATATATATATAGCCTGAACCAGGGCTGCCCTCCAAGATGTTCTCAGATTTGTTGCCTATACAGTTAAGGCGCACCAAAATAGAGGTGTGAGACAAAATGGAGATCACTGGGAGGGGAGTGAGGGAGTGGGTGGCATATTGATTTAACAGTGTTGACTAATGAGGAACAAGCATGGCTGATGAAAGATGTAAATGGCTTGTCGTTCAATTTACCAACACACTTTCCCCGCGCAGGTTCATCTTCTCCTCCCGCTGCAATCAACGGTCTGAAAGCTTGCGGATACACACACAAAAGCAGCGCGAGTATGAATAATTTAGTGCTAATGGAGAAATAAATAATCTCCTCATTTGCATCAGGGGTAATTGATTCAAGGGAAGAGTTTGCCCCTCCTCCCCTCCCCCTCCCCCCACCCTTCTCTTGTCTTCCTCCTCTTAGTCCATCTCCTCATCATTCCCACATTCTGTCTATCGGCAGGCTGCTTTCTCCCCGGGGCATTTGTGTGTTCCATTACTGCTCACCCTGCCCATGACAGCTACTATTAACCTTGGAGGTGTACGTGTGTTTGTGTGTGTTTTTAAGTGTGAGCGAGCTAGGGCAAGAGAGAGAGTGTGTGACCACGTGTGTGTGTCTGTGTGTGTGTGTGTGTGCATATGCAATAGTTTGTGAGTACATACGTTTCTGTGAGTGCATGAGATACAGTCAGTCGGATTAAAGGAGAGAGTGAGATAACTTGCTTGGAGAAGTGTCTTTAAATTTGTTTGTGTGCGTTTGTTTGTGTGTGTGTGTGTTAACAGGTGGGACATATTAAAACAGCCGAAGGCAATGGAATTGACTGTTGGTCTGCAAATAAGGAGGGGAGCTCATAGGCAATAGTTCTCATTTTCACAGACCCTATGCCAAACTAAATAGAGGATACACAAACACATACACACACACAGACACACATATAAATATATATACTGTATATATATATATATATATATTACTCTCTTACTCTGTGTCTATCTTTCTCTCCCACCCATCCACTCTCACTTTGTTCCACCTTCCACTCGAGCCAACTCACAGTAATGAAACTCTAATGGTCTGCCATTCGTTTCCGCTCTTTGCTTAGTGAGGTGATGCAGCGAGGGCTAATGGTTCTATTTGTGTGTGTGTGTGTGTGTGTGTGTGTTTGGTGTGTGTTCAGGACTGTATCACAGATTGGGAGACAGTGGTATCATCAGCCTATGGGCCCTTTAACATTTCACATGGTGCTCTAGTGGCCAGGTGCCCCAAATAACTCAAACTAATGTCTCAATGCCATTCTATTTACTGCTGTGGGGTAGATTTTAAATATAAGTGTGTGTGTGTGTGTGTGTGTTTATATTGGCAGGAAAGAGAGATTATCCTTGGGGAAAGCAGATAGATGGAATAATGCATGTTTTGAATATATTTACTATGCAGAATGTGGATGGGATATTGGGAGGCATTCAAGCACTGATGGGACTCAGTAATGGCAGCAGTGTCTAGGTCTGGACACACACACACACACACACACACTTCCAATAAAAAGCTGACAGACATAAATGACTTAGATTAATGATGATGCAAACATTGAAGAAATACAGGTGGTTCCTTTTCTTCAAACTCTGTCTCTGTTTTCTCATTTGATGACTCATCTCTGTACACCTTTAGTACTGGGCAGGGCATGTGTTTTCATATGTGTTCACGCTGATATGTGTAGCCCATCACACTGGTTTTGATTACCAATGATAGGCAGTGTAATGAGGTGTCATAAAATCAGATTAATTTGAAGGTAGGTTAGAAACCAACGCCAGATGCTGCCTGCCAGCTTCTCTCTCTCTCTCTCTCTCTCTCTCTCTCTCTCTCTCTCTCTCTCTCTCTCTCTCTCACACAGACTTCAAACACAGAGTTGGGGAGGGTATGTGGTCCTTTGTCTCAATACATCTCTCATGGGTATGCGTACCTGCGTCAGCTCCTGTGAAGGTAAACACAACTCCATCACGGTGACAAGATCGATACCTTCTCGTAATTCCTGTCTCGACACATTCACCCTCTCTGCCCGTTTGTGTGAAGGAGGAGACCCGTACTTTTCTTTTTACTCCATGTATTGAACATTTTACTTTTGTATATTTAGAGGGGGATATTCAAATTCAGGCTTGAGAGGGCCGTAACTATTGATTAAACTCAAATGCACACCCTTTTGACAACTCTCCCCTTGTCGTGAAAACAAATCCCTTCATGGCAAAAAAAAATGGAATATGAATATGGTGATATAGCCCCGACCCTGCTCCCTGTCTCTCTGTGTTGGCATGTTGTGTTGGGTTCACATATAGGGATCGGTCTCACTGATTAATAGTAAACACTGCAAGTATGTTAATTGGTTTTACCGTGCAAATGACATATTGCCGCCCATCATAATATAATGGTAGAGGTAAATACAGTGCACTTACACAATAATTGACCAATGCTTCACACCAAGAGTCACATTAATACTCATTCAGCCCTTTTCTATCACTCGAACATTAGGGTCAGTTGAGGGTTAAGC
This sequence comes from Platichthys flesus, assembly GCF_949316205.1. Classification (NCBI taxonomy): domain Eukaryota; kingdom Metazoa; phylum Chordata; class Actinopteri; order Pleuronectiformes; family Pleuronectidae; genus Platichthys; species Platichthys flesus. Next base: position 16,579,102 of record NC_084951.1, read on the forward strand.
GTCGAGGACACTTGGAGATGCAGACTGATCCATCATCCTTCACCTGCTGTGAACTGACCCACAGCTGCCATAGTAAAACAGTTGTGATCATAATATCATATTTAAATCCTATGTATTTTATTGTGGTTGTTGTATATTAAACCTTTTTATTATATATTTAAAGTCAGGTTAGAAAAGGTCGTTCTTACATCCCATATTCCTCTTAGATGGAGGTTACCAGTGTAACTTCTACAGATATTGCCGAATTGTGAGTCGTTGTTTACCTCGCAGGAATAAATCATTGACAACAGAAGACAATCACAGATGAGAGGACGAGAAGTCTGAAAAATGTTGCCAGGGGAAATGATTTTTGACCCCTTCAAGAGTTTGACAAGACAGAGTGTGAGTCTGTGAGTTTGAGACTGACAAATGAAAGAAATGTGGCATTTACATATTAATGTATTCGATCCTGGATTTTAGTAAAAAAAAAGAAGCTTCAATGATGAGGATGCTCTTTCTCCTTGGATTGATGTATATCAAGTGTAAAAGTCTCCGTGTGTCTTTTTATCTATTTGGTTTCCCGTATGTTCCTCTAAGTATTACCTGGGATATAGGATGGACTTAATGAAGGAAAAAGTCAATTGCTGTTGTCAAGTAAACCCTTATCTGAATTTATGACAATAGTCTGGCAGAGAGAGGATATGGAAGGAGCATCTTTCTGCCCTCTGCATACACTGTTTTCTTGTCCAATTAACGACACACTTTAGCATGCTCACATACATACACACACACACACATACACACCCACCCCTGTCTAATTAATGCAGGAACCTGCTGGCAACCGAGAACTGACCTGAAAAGAACTCTCCTCTTTCCACTCCTCGCCTCGCTCTGTCTGCAACTTTCTTTTTTACATCTTTTGAAATATGGGTTGACAGAAAGTGCAGCTACCTGTAACCTTAGCCATCAAATTTAAATCTTGCATTGCTACTCTGAGCCAGATATTAGCTGTCTCTATCCGCCGGATCTTATTTGTTTTTCCTCCTGTTTTCATCAAACAGAAAGCCTGTTGTTGCTCGTTGGCATGAGTGTGACTGTGTATGTCTTTGCATCTGCACTCTCGTAATAACTGCTATCATCCCTCTGCTGGCCCCATAGCTCCCCCCCTGAAGATTTCTTATTTGACCCAACATTTCTGTCCTTATGTGTATAAATATTCTTTCTTCATTTAGCTCCATTCTTTTATCTAATCTACCCACCTGTGTGTGTGTGTGTTTGTGTGTTTGTGTGTGTGTGTGTGTGTGTGTGTGTGTGTGTGTGTGTGTGTGTGTGTGTGTGTGAGATATTCCCAGAATATCTCATGAGATTGTTGTAGTTTACATCCAGTGATTTAGAGAAGCCCCCAAAAACATCTAATTTCATTTTAGTGTTTATGAACCAAACACTCAGTTTGAAAGGGGTTTTAGAGGTATGTGTGTGTGTGTGTGTGTGTGTGTGCGCATGAGATGTCCATGTCCCCTTGCTCATGTGTACAGATGTTTAACGTGTGGGTGCTTTTAATAAGGGCTTTATGAGATACGTTGATGCGTCCTTGACTGTGAAGTCAAGTGCATGCATCACTGTGTTTGCGTATTATTCTCCTGCCGTTACCTATCTGGTGATCCAAAGGAACCAGAAGTACTCACCTCCAGCTCCAGTAAACCCCCCACTGCCACCAACACACACTGAGAGCAAATGATAGTGCCGTTGATTTCTCTGTTCCTTGCTCGGTTCGCTGTTTGACTGGCCTGGAGGTCTGGTTAAATATAGAGAGGGAGAGCAAACATATCAAAATTAGATCGGGATGATTAGATGCCGCTCTCGAGTTTCACAGTGTTATTGAAGAACTCCTCTGATTGACACTTTCACTCACTTCCGTTAGAATGGATGAAGATGGAATTGAATGATTATAGAAGGTGCTGTATCATAGAAAACTAATTTTCATCATTAATATGTAATGAATGCCTCAACGTTTAAGTTAGTTTATCTGTCTCTTGCAACTGCTGTTATCTTTTAGTACCATACATTTTAACATATATACTCCTAGTTTTCCATAAAATTTGGTGGAAGGATGCAGTATGAGTCAGACGGGAACCCATTACATTTTGGTGTGGATCTGGATAAGATGGAGAATTCAGATCTTTTTGTGTTCACTGTCTTTAACATTTCAAGATTGTAAATTTCTCTCAGAATAGTTCATAGATCTTGTTGAACTCAGACCTTTTATGGGGAGTTATATTCATGAACGTCTGAAATTTAGTGTAGATCCTCATACAAATTTTGATCGAGGGAAGTTACAGAGTGCAAGTCTATTTTTTCATTTTGTAAACATCACTGTTACATCCCTTCATACTTTCGTCATCTCATTGGTTCATAATTCCCTTTGTCTATTAGTTTATCTCTATTCATCTTCATGTGTTTTTGTCACTGTTTTAAATGTGTAGTTAGATGCTTAACTGAATATTATTTTACCGATACTTACTGGGCCAAATGAAAAATAAGGTTGAATATTTATCATTCATTTAATTAAGGCAGAATACAAATAAAAACACTGGAGCTTATAGTTCACCCCAATTTGACTGAATTCCTTCTGTCATTTTCCTCCTCTAAGTTTCTGGTTTCAGTACATTCACTAAATGTTTTTTGCTAGACGTGTTGATCTGAGTTCAAAGTACTTCAAAATCAGTCAAGAAAAACATGAAAATGAAAGGACTGAAATAAATGTTGACTCAAAGCGGGATGTGTGTTATAGAAAAGAAGGCAGGAGCTACAGAGAGGCAACTGGCAACTCTGCTGTGGAGATGCATAACAGATAAATCATAAGGTAAACACAGAGGAAGCCCTGGTTGAAATTATTTAAATCCTTAGCTCAAATGGGAGCTTGACTGTCTTGGTCATTGAGCTACATAAAGGCAACCATTTGAGAATTTATCCTGATCGGAACAAATTTACACTTCCAAGAGTATGTCATTTAGGAGTTTGTAACTGTTAATATATGCAAGAGGCAAATACAGTCACTGTATAGCTCAAAATAAGTTAACCAAATAAAATGTTTAAAGTATCGCATTTTGCAGGTCCTCTTCTGTGGCTCTGAACTGTCTCTGCTCAGCTCAGTTATTATCTGTTAATGGCTATGGAAGCTTTGTACATCCAGTTCCCTTTTTTCCGACACGAGCCCATGTACGTGTTGCTGTCGGCTCTCACCCTTATGGACTACATGCTGTCGGACAGTAATGTCCCGATGACAGACGACCATCGAGGTAATTGGCTAATGGTGGAGAGAGCATTGCTTAATTACCTCCTTCATTTGATGGGATTGGAAGCAGCACCGAGGTGACATTTGGCTACATCATGTCCATCCTCTTAGTCAATTAGGCAACCGAGGGAAAGGGAATGAATGGGAACGGAGAGGATTCATTAGTCTGTGGAGCGACGGTAACCATCTTTTTCCCCGACAAGAAGATGACTTTAATTCTGCACATTTACGCTTGCATGAACACATGTTGTCTCCAAGTTTCCCAATCATATTTTCCACCTGAAGTTGTCCACTCTTCTCACACACACACACACACACACACACACAAGCATGTACACACCCCAATTTATGTAATCATCATAGCCTGTCTTTCCAACAATCACAAGAGAATCTGGGCAGCCCTCCGAGGCTAGAATCGAGATGGGACCCACTCAGTCAGTGAGAACTTGCCTTCATTATTATTATGAAGCTGTCGTTTGCAACTGAGAGCACATAAAGATAAAACTGAGCTGTGTATTTTTCTGCCATTTACACGCTGACACAAACACACAAAGTTACATTGTACAAGCACAAACAGACACACAGTCACACACACGTAATGTAATAGCCTGTGGTTATATATCTCTTTTCGATGTGGACTCGAGGGACATAGATTTATGACTCCTGTCTCCACAATCACTTTTGAATTCAGAACTCGGTTGAGCAGCACAGAAAAAGACTGCATGTGTGTGGCACGGCAGGCAGAGTCATGTCACTACATCAGAATGATAAATGCACATAACATATTCGACCACACATAATTGAGATCGCTTCAGGAGTGAATACTTAGTGATGAATATACAAGGGACCAGCCAGAAATATCTGAACCACTTCTTCCATGTAGTCTGATTGCAACATTTTTGAATCAACAATATCCGCCTGCAGATTTTCTGATTATTTTCTGTGATTTATTTCATCGCAATAATTTTCTGATTTAAGTACATCTGTTTTTCTAGAACTACTACATTTACAAACCCATTTTCCAGTTTATTAGCTGCACCTAACTACAGTATTACTAATGCATTCTGTGGCACTCTTTCATCATGGCTACATAGTTAGTTTTTAATGAAACTGTTGTAAAGATCATACTTACAGCTCAGAACATGCCACTTTTTCTTTAAGATGTGTCTCTGTTATTTAGTCGACTTTCTCTAGTCAAATGAAAATAGAAATTTCTGAGACCAAGTGCAATTTACCACAACTGGCAACTCAATGCATATTCCTAAATAGTTTTTCCAATTGCTTTATGCTGCCAAACGTAATTGGTGCCTGGATTATGTTCACAGGTATGTTTTTATCTTTTAAGTTTTGAAGTGCTACTTGTCAGTTTCAGTGACGTGGTTGGTCGGGCAGTTCGTATTTGTAGAAACATTTGGTAGAAAATATTCCAGTGTGGCATCGAGTACACACAGTACAATTATACCTAAACACAATTCTACAAAACATTTTTCAGAAATTTTCTATGTAGAAATAGTGTAGAAAATCGTATAACTTCCCAGTCCCAGGAAGGCAGCACTTGGCCTCTCAACCTATGCTGCCGCACCTCAACTTAGTGGTGGGCCAATGCAGAAGGTCTCTTTTTATTACCAACAGACATGGAGCTAAAAATAAGAACAAGAAAGCTGAAACAGACATTTTACTGTTCTATGTGCATAGATGTAGGCAAAACAATAGATATGTATGTACATATGTAAAGCATGCAACATTAAACCATGTCTATAAACACAGAATTTGCTTTAATTGTTAACGATAATACAAAGTGCAGGACTGAGATACTGAAAACGGTTCACATCCTGAGTCCCATCTGGGTTTAGCAGCAGGACTTATCAGTGTCTCATGCTTCCTTTCCTTAAACACAACCATAACAATGTTTAATACTGCAGCAGTGACTGCATGTGGATACTTTACTGCAAGATTGCTTATTTTGTAAACTGAAATGCAGTGAACACTGCAGCTAAACATATTACTGATATGTCTAGTATCAGCATTTCCTTGTTATGTTGATAGAAACTGTTATCTGGGCGCCATTACGTTCCCTTTGAAACATTAGCTGCATATTAACCTCATTTGTAGGACGCAACATTGTGGAGTGATAGTGTATCTCTGCCATATCATGAGCTGGAAACTTAGCTGCATCCCTTTGTTATCACGGACACTGATGATTCTGGCCTGTATATAGATTCCCATAATGCTATTGTAAACAGAGCAGCCTTCCAGAATAATTCACCCCCATCCCACCTCACAACACCAGCCTCACTCCAAGGGCTTAGAAGGGGGAGCTCCTGGGAAAAATCTGGATTTAGCACCATCGCGGCTGCCCCAGGAATATTTTCAGCACAGGAAGCACACGCTTGTCTCCAACACATTCATATGCAGAAGGATTTATTTCTTCATTCAAGATTAAGGCAGATTGTCTGAGCATCTCAATAAGAGGGTCTCAACAAAAGTAATCCCCTTCGAGGGGGGAGGAAAAGAGGTGGAGTCTGCACGTCTTTAATCAGCCATGGTAAAACTCGACATTATGGACCAGATGTGTGTATATACACTTCTGGCCTTTGTGAATGACTTCATGAAACATAGACTGTGCATTTCAAGTGGAGGCGCAGCCAGGGGTGTGTAGCTCGTTTTCTCGTGGGTGTCACCGGGGCTGCCAACCATGAATTAATGAATCAAGTTGAAAATGTCAAAGCAGGTCCCAGATCGCTCTGCTGTGGCTCAGCTGTAGAGCACTGTCAGCACCAGGCAGCTAACCGATGGTAAGAGGCCTCACTTGCAAAACAAACAGTCACACACAGACCCACACACACACACACAGTCTGCCAAGTCTCCCATTTCTCTTGTTATAAAAAAGGTCATTCTTGTCTCTTCTCCTCTCCCGCTTCAGTGGCTGGTCAAATCTCTACAATCTAGCCCCACTGTATACCCCAGAGTGGTTTCAGCATGCAAGTGTTGGTGCAGCATTATTATGTTGTGACTGTATTGGTGACAGTTTTTTGTTTTTAATCATCTGGTATAAATGGAAATGTTCCCCCTCAGCCAAATTAACATTCTGATGTCGTACAGTATCTGTCAGTGCTTTACATCCCATTTAGATCCATCCTACCTCAAGACGCCATGTTCTCTGTGAGACAGGGGGCGTACATGCATATATGTGAGTGTGTGCGTGTATCCGGGAGTATGAACAGGTTATCGCGCAGCTTCATTAAGAGCACAAGTGTGATAGTCTTCTCTCCACACTCCTCTTTTCATCACCACCTCATCTTTCTTTGCCTTTCATCACCCTCTTCTCCTCGGTGTGTGCCCGCAGCCACACGTGATTGATAAGGAGAGAACAAACAGCACGACATGGAGAGTAGCTCAGTTCATAAGGAACACCGTGTCCTGAGATTGTTTGGAGGCCTCGCAAACACCCACACAAACACACACCATCAAATCTACACATAATTCGGTTGTGAATGTAAGTGTATCCAATAGCGTGATACAATTTCCTCCCTCCCAGTTGTGTTGCATTGTGCAGATTTTTTTTTAATCACGTGTGTGTGGTACTGCCTGATTCATTATTAGCCTCCAGATCTTACAGGGGCCCTCCCCACTTAAATCCAAGCAGAGCATTTTCTAATCTCTATCATTGAGAATAATGCATGTGCAACACGAGCAGCTTTCCAGCTCTGTGATCGATACCGCGTCGTAGGACACACATTTCAAGACTAACTGAAGCACGGAGGCATGAGCCAGTGGTCACATTTAAGTGGCCAAGTGCCCTCTTAAATGTTGTCACACATGTATCGTACATGGTTGGATTGTCACGTAGATGCACGTCTGTCAGCGGGGATGTTGCTGATGAAGCTTGTAGCAGTCACTCTCTCACAGACGAGCAGCACTCAGTTATCATCAGGACACTTTGGAGAACGATGTAAAGTATATATGTAACAATATTGAGATCATTCACAATATATTTATGGTACACAAACAGGCAAGGTTATAGTGTAAATATTTCAAACACCCACAAAGTGATAGGGTTACTGTTTACGTCCATGACAGCTTTCGAGTGGCTTTAAACCAGTTCATAAATCATTTTATGTGCTGGTCAATTTTTCATGATCAGAAATCTCCATTTGTTTTAGGGAGAGGGCAAGAACATCCCAAAATATCTCATGAGATTGTTGTATTTTACATCCAGTGATTTAGAGAAGCCCCCGAAAACATCTCACTTCATTTTAGTGTTTATGAAGCAAACACTCAGTTGGAAAGGGGGCTTAGAGGTGTGTGTGTGTGTGTGTGTGTGTGTGTGTGTGTGTGTGTGTGTGTGTGTCATTATGAGTGAGCAGTGTTTGGCCTCATGCTCCTCGTCTGTTCTGATTAAATCGAAAAATGAATGGATGAATTGATGCCTATTATGTTACATAAACCAATGATCGGCACCAAATTTCACATTAATGTCTATGAGTCAGAGTTGCAGGTTTCCTATTCCACAGTTTCTAATTTTGGGGTCAGGGCCCTCACAAGTATGGTTGAGCTGCACACTAAGCCCAACCATAGACAATATATATAGACTGTCAACAAGTAAAGCTAAATCATATGGATTGCCCCTGATGGCTGCCTGCAGTATACATAAACCCTGCCTTCGCCATGATGGGCCAAACTGAAAAGTCAAAGATGCAAACAATTGTGTCCTTCAAGCTTGTTCTAATCACTATCGTTTATGTTAAACCTTTTTTTTTCGAGTAAGTTTTGATTTAATTAGTCATGAGACTGACTTATGATTAGTCAAGAGCATGTTTGGTTGGGACCTCGCTACCTCTGCTCCAAGATCAGCATCTGGGATATTTTGGCATCTAAACAGTCAGGGAAAATGGAGACGCATCATTTATCTTTATCTATAGTCTTGTGAAGCCAGCGCTGTGATCATCCAGGTTGAAAATAGGTCTAAAGTGGAAAAAAAAAACTCAATCTGGTGAGATAAATACAATTAATTACTTTGATTAAACTCCTCAACATGTATAGATAGACCACCTGTGAAAATATGTCATGAGAACCTGTTTTGAAGCCAATAATGCAGTCCTAATCCCTGAGATATATCATATTTCAAATGGATAGACTCTAATCCATTGCATCTGTTTTTTTTCCAGTCTGTATTGGAAGACCTCAGTGTGTCTTCACTGAACACAAGAAACTGACTAAAATGTCAAAATGATCATGTTGAATCTCCCACAGATGGCTGATGTTCAGAGCAGGACGAGGCACCTCACGCTGCCTGTGTTGATCAGCACCCATCGAGTGTGTGGTCTGTTTACCACCGACTATACGCGTGCACGTTTTACCTTCTGCTGTACATGTGTGTCTCAAGGCTGTGACTCAGCTGCGCATAATCCGGTTGGTGACAGCGGGGGGGTGTTCAGTGTAACTGTTCTCGCTGCCAGTAGCTTTGGTTCACCATTTACCTCTTTTTTCTGTCAGTCCCAGTGGAATACACATCAAGCCTGTTTCCATGTTGTGGAGATTTCAGCCTTTGAAAGAAGCTTCAGCGACCGTGCAGTCTCCGCGACGTCTCTTCGAGTGAAATCCAGCATGCATCAAATGAATAACAATAAAAAGACTCTTCTTTAAGGAAACTTCAGCAGACCTAAAACAGGACTTGTTGTGACAGTTTGATGGAATGGAGGCATGACTGATTTGGTACGCTGTTTGCACTTTTCTACTCTTGAAGAGTCGGCCACCCATCAGGTACAGCAGCACCTAAACAGATCAAATAAATAAGATCTTTCTAGTACTGAGAATAAATGTGTGATCATATAATTATTGCAAAAATACATCTAAGAGGCATCAGGAATTTGTGTAGGAATAATGATTTTAATTCACAGAAAAGTTTTAAACCTCAATTATACTGTTGGTATTTGATTTCCCTTCATGGACGATGACATTCCCTTTGTTTACTTCGGTGACTGAACATATTTGCAGAGGCGGCCAGGGCTCAGTTCCTTCTTTCAACTCTATTTTCTTGTTTTACCTCAAGCTGAAGGAAGCCTGATGCACTTGCTTAGATAAATCTTCTTAATGGTGAAACAGACCTTTTAAAATCTTTTCAGAGCTGTGGCTGATAACAGGATGCTAAAAGGCTGACCCAATAAAGAGTTATCTAAGGTCAACAGATGCCTTGGAGAAACAATCACACCAGGACGCGCGCAGGCACACAGATTCCTACCTTTTCCTTCGGCAGTACACTCACTAAGTGTGGACAGATATTTCTAGTCATTCTACTCACAGAGGGGACCAGCACGGCCCACAGTGGAACTGATTGTGGTAAACACAGAGTGGGCCATCGACATGAAGAAAGTCTAAACATAGACTTTCTTCATGTCTTTCCATATCGATCATTTTGACCATTGAATCATCTTAGTTTGACAAATATTTTGAAAATAGTCCTATAGTGTTGCATTATATTAGCACTACACCAGTTAGATGTTATGCAAACTGGCTGAACCGTCATTTGTCATTGTGACAGGTTCTGGCAAATTCAAGTAGCCGACAACAACATCCTCTGCCGACAGCGTCACAAAGCTAAATCCAACTTGTATTGCATCGGTAATAAGCAAGACAATTAGATTAACAATATAAATGTCTGTTTATAAAGGGCCTTACAGAGCTACTGGTGTCTGATGAGTCGTTTGGAAATCTACTGCAGAGTCAAGTCCTGCAAGGAGATCCCACTGCAGTAGAGGGAGAAGGAAAGTTTTGTCAGTTTAAAGACATTAATTCTTCATTAAAATGTCTAAATACCACTAGACATATGTTATGTATTTTGTTGATTTATGTAGTTACCATTGTTCAAAATATTTCACACAATGTTCAAACACTGAGGCATCCCTGATTTCCTTCAAGCTAACAAAACATTAAATTTTGTTAAATTTTAACTGCATCATATCAACTTTACTTGTGGCTTTCTGCGACCCTGCTCTAACTTACAGTTCAAACCATCCACGGCAAAGGACACAGTTCTAGCCAATTAAACAGTTAGCTGTTTATTGCAGATCTTTGCCAGAGCCCCTTCAGCTAGATTTTCATTTGCAATAGTGGTAAAGACACCAACTCCCATGAGCCCCTGCTGTTTCACTTACAAACTAAGTCTTCTGTGATGGTTTTCAATCAGCAACAGTTTCATTAAATTATTAATTAATCTTAACAAAAAGTTAGTGTGTGCTTTCACAGTTGATGATGAAATAAACCCTTAGCTTGATTATTAGCATTATGCTAACTGTTTTTCATCATCTTCTAAAACCATTCCTTCAGAGATCTCATTCGTCAGTTGCAGTACATATATCTTTGTATTATCACATGTGCATCAGTGTGTGTCTGTTTGTCCACCACCATGCCGTGTTGTCCACTGCTTTTATGGGCTTTTTGAGTTACAACCTTTAATAAGGATGCGTTATTATTATGGGTTATGGGAGTTTTTGGCGTCTCTGAGGTTGTGCAGTGATAAAGCTGTCAACTGAATATTACCCAGCCAGAGAGAATTTACTCCCCTTCTTTAAGTGTGTGAGTCTGTGTTTGCTCTGACTTGTGGCTTGGTCATAGCATTTACGTGGTGTTCTCACCACAAGGAGGCCCAACGACTGACAGATATTAATCGCAATAAACATTTTTTTTAATTCATTTCTTCTCCCTGGTTCCCAGCATCAGAGAGAGAGACATATGTGTGCTCTATTAATACTCAGGAATATCTCTTCCCATGCAGACACATTTGAACAAGCACAGATGCACTAATGCACCCTCGCTGACCCACATTCTTACCCCACATTCCCACATTTCTGCCACAGCGATTTCCTCTCTCCATGGGGGAGAGTTCCAGGTTTAACCCCCTTTTTCTCCCTGGATGTCTGGACCGTCTCGTAGCAGTAAATCTGTCAATGATGGATGCTCCCTGCATAAAAGCCCAGTGTGTGTAGTCCCACAGATGAGGTCGTACACTGGGAGCAAGCTGCCGGAGTTTGGTTGTCACAAGCTGAGTCTGCCTGTGGATCAGAATTTACGCTTATTGGAATAAAATAACACTTGCGTTGTTCGCATGTGGTGGATTAATGTGCAATAAACACCCTGAAAGAGTGCAGATACATTTAGAGCTAGCCTTTATTAATTTAATCATTCTTTCACTAGTTTGTTAGGTCAACTTTAGGTTTGTTAGGTCTCTTCTCTCCCCCACTCTAAGGTGATCACATCATTGGGACTGCAGTTTGTTCTCTTCTCGCAGCAGTAGCCCCCTGTGTATTTCTCTTATTTTGTTTTATTTCGTTAATCAATTGCACTTCAATAGAGACATGTCTTGTATATGATATATTATACACACACAGAGAGTCTACAGCTGTCTGTGGTTTGGTAAAAGCTCTGGCTGGCCGAACCTCCTCTGCATGCAGATTACTAATAAATGAGACAGACACAGCAAGAGAGAGCGATGGGAGAGGAGTCATCCTCGTTGTCCCCCTGAGAAACTCGGCTCATACAATGTTCTCCATGGAAAGCCTTGGGTGATGCTGGGAGTTGGAGGCACTTGAATCGTTTGACTGTAGTTCTTCAGCTAAATTGAGCCCCAACTGAATTCCATGTGGATTATCCCCAAAACGGCAGCAGCCGGACTGACTAGCAGTTCACGGTCGCGCCTGCTGTCACTTCAGTGGCCTCAGTGTTATGCAGCAAAGTTCTCCACAGATTCCCACTGCATGTAGTTAGCCATTATTAATGGGTCATCTGCCTTCTGACACCTAAAAGTGTTGACGTTTAGATGGACTTAGACTAAAAGTGGCCCCGACAGCGTGTCTAAATATGTGAGACATGGGGATAGAGTGGAGAAGAGAGAGAGAGAGGAAGAGAGGGAGAGCGATGCAATTAAACAGTTTTTTAGACCTTTTTACTGAGAGGAAAGGTCAAAGATCAGGCAGACATTTTTTTGAGCGAGCTCCGCGAGGCTCTGCTTGTTGCCGTGGGTGTGCAATTTGATTTATATATTGCAGATGATCAATTGTCAATGTCTGTGCAATTGTTTGAGCCTCTTGGGAACCTTAAAGTAGTTAGTCCATAAAAAACAAATACACAGTAGCGTCCTTTAACATCGAACATATTTAAAGAACCGCTCCTCTGTGTGACAGAAGCTGCTAACTATAATGTACATTAAAACTTTTAATCTACAATTAATTCCAGATAAAGTTTACTTTGAAGCTGATGAAGTATAACACATGGAAATCCAACACGGCACTAACCACATTTTTACAACAATACACAAACACGGCAACAGCTGGAAGACAACAGTGAAATCAGATTACCATGACAACACAATCTGCTCAGTGCCTGGTGCTCTTGCATGTTATTAGCTGTTGTTATGGTTTAGTAGACGATTAAAGCAAAAACAATTGTTCATTGTCACAACTGCCACACTGGGATATATGTTGTCTTCAAACAAATACTTGAGTCGACCCATTTTAAATCAATTTTGATTATATTTAATGGATTTAACAATTTCATATCACGGGAACTAATGTGCCACTCTAAACAGTAACATCCTCACCTCTCTTTCCTGCCTCCAACTTCACAAAGTTGGTTTCCACTCCCTCCCCCCTCAAAGTTTCCACCAATCCTTGGTCAAGTCTCTAACCACATGCTAATATATGCTAATCCACTCTGAATTTACATGCCACTGTTGGCCAATGAGCTGAGCTAGAACAAAAGGCTGGAGTTAACATTTCTGTCGTCACTCAGCCGCTGCAGCTCAGGATAAAAGACTTTTCAGATAAAGATGTGCATGAAGACACACTCAGCTTTCAAAACAGCTCCTGCTGTGCATGCTGGATTTTACTCTCCACCACGCTCTCTACATGTATAAAAGTAAGATTTCAGAGCAGGAAAAGAGTGAGTGATATCCGGTCTTACATCTGTGCTCATTTCAACGGCTCTTCTGCAAACGAGACAGTTCTCCTTTTGAGACTGTCCTCCACGACTCCCCACAAGGATATGGAGCAGCCAGCCTGAGGGACAAAATAGCCTGAGGGGGTCCTGGGGCAAATCTCATCTCCTGGAGACAGATTTTGACCCCTAACCAAAAATAAAATAATTAATACTAAACTTTATTTCTGTGGTGCTTTTCCTAACAAATTTACTAAGTGCTCAGAAATAAAAACTCATAAAACAAAAAACTCACAAAACAGGAGAATAGAATAAAGTTGGAAAACTACAAAACATATTTATAAATGTTTGGATACCAATGTGAGTATTCAATCATATACATTGATCTTATTTTTAAAGATATATACAAATGTGGAAAAATGTGAATTTGGATCATTTTATTACACAAAGCCAAATCTAATCACATTTTATTCGTAAAAACACGAGCTAGGGAATCTGAAATTACAACTAAATACTGTTTTATGAAGAGCAACAATAATGTTCCCAACAGCAAAGTCCCTTTACTCAATAATCTGTCAGTTGAAACTAATCTTAAATATCACTAGGCTGCTGCACACTGGAGGATTTTCAACACTTAAATGATTTCATAAACGCCAGAGACCACCGACATAATGACAGATTGAACCCATTATAAATATTATAATCATCAGAACACACACACTGGATGATTCTGCCAGAACTTCTGACCACACACTTGGTCGTTCGTATGAAACTATTTCTCAGAAACTTGCAATATCTTCTTCTTCACTTTTATTTATGACGTATGGCAAACAACTTTTAAACTGGAGTGTGGAACTTGCGTGAATGAACATGGAAAAACAAACATGGAGGAAGACCACGCGTGATCTCTTTTCCCCCGAAAAAAAAAAGGTAAACCCTAACCTATGGATGTATTCATGGCTGAGAAGGCAGAATTGGCTTAAACATTTTGTGAGTTGGAAATGTATCGTTGTTTTTAGTCTTTGCTGAACAAATACGCAAATCCGGTTGGAGACACTTCCCGGTCAGCATCACACTTCAGGATTATTTGGGCAGATAATCTGCTCCGATTGACCCCGTTTGGAAGAACCCAGCGGCTGTTGGATGGGCCAAATCGGGTCTAAAATCAGACCAATTAGTCTCCAGTGTGCAGGAGCCTTGAGATAAACAATATTCCTCAAGTTGAAAGACTGAGTGAAGATCAGAAGAACAGGCCCGTAGCTCGTCCCGTAGTTTGTCCTGTAGCTTGTGCAAATAAGAAAGATTTAGGAGGAGGAAGGTTATGTAACATTGCTATGTCGACAAAACACAGGATCCTCACGCGGGGGACTGCTGTTCATTGCTCTTGTAAATTATAATAATGGTTTCTTATTGTAATGACCCTTGTACAACCTTAACTTTGTGTAATATTGTTACCTTAAACAAACTACATGGGTGTGGACAATTCCATAAGCAAAACTGTGTGTTTATTATTGTTACACATTGTGCCGGAACACGCCTGTGGTCACATAAATATTAACATAGACACAAAGGGTAAGAAGAATACCCATGGAAGACATGATATCTCCCCTAAAGTGAAGCCAAATAATCGTTCCCCTGGGGCTGGCTGCAGTATAAATCATGAACCCTGTCTCCTCCATGTTAGCAGATGGTACACATGGATGGTTAATCGCGTGTATCAGAAGGACTCCACACGCCACACTCCACAAACACTACTGGTTCCAAATGACGTGAAATTAACAAGATGCCTGCACCTGTATTGAGAACATTTGTCCAGATGTCTGTACAATCGAGGGAAGTGGAGACGGACAAGTGACGTGTGAGGATGTTTAAGATGAAGGAGTCGCTGCTCATTCCGGTTCTCCAAAAATCACAAGAAAAGAGCCTCTTTCCCTCCACATTGAATTTGGTCATATTCACAAAAGCGTTTGCTCCTTCACCGCTGGAGTTTTCTTTTTTTGGCCTCTCTGTGAGTGGAAGGCTGAGTGTGAAAAGCCTGGTTAACCTCAGTCAGGTCCTTGGGGGATACTAGAGTGCTGCGTGCTACATGTCAGAGGCTTAATGATGGCTCACAGTCAACTCTAGCTCAACTCAGCCTCCATGGTGTGAAAGTGCATGGACTCGTGTGCACGTCGGCTCACGTGTGTGTGAGCGAGTGGGGGGTGATTAGACATCTGAGTGTGCCTCTGTGTGTGTTTCTCAGATCAAGGGTTAACCACATAGGGCACGATGTCAAAGGAAGGTCTACGGTGGAGAAAACACTGCCGGCTCCACTCAGCTGTTACCATGGAGACAGGACTGCTAATTCTTCACGGTTCCTTAACAGCTCGGCCACAGTTATCAATGTTGTCTATATTGATTTGGTCCCTTTTGCAAATTTATGCTCTAGTGAAAGGCATTAGACATTTTGAAGGCACTATCACTCATCTTTGCGCTTTGTGTTGATAAGTGATCCTCATCAGGTCAGAGAATCAGCTGCAGTTCAGTGTTTCACATGTATTTACATATTTACAATCAAAATTATGATTTTTTTGTTTGATCAGTTTCAGTCTCTCTGCTACAACAACTGCCACTGACACACTTTAATGGCAGTTGCAGTTTAAATGATGTTGGGCCTTTCTCGATTTGTGTTTCAGACTTTACTTGTGTAGTACAGGTCCAATTCAAAGTCCAGATAAAAATGGTCAAAACGTTGTTTGACAGCAGTATCACTGTGCACCTCAACACATATTTGGATAATATATATTTTGAAATTCACTCTATTAATAATAATCTCATGGACATTCAAGACTTTAAATCGGACAGAGATGTCTATCCCCTAGGCCACGCTACTGGGGAGAGCGTGGCCTAGGGGATAGAGCGGGTGCTCTGCAACAAGAAGGTTGCCGGTTCGAATCCCACTCTATCCCATCTGCATGCCTAAGTGTCCATGGCAAGATACTGAACCCCTAGATGGCCCCTCATAAAATGATGAGTGTTCTTAAAATGTAAGTCGCTTTGGATAAAAGCGTCAGCTAAATGACATGTAATGTAATGTAATAAAAAGATGTAAAGTCCCAGCTCCTACTTTATATTATTTTCCCCTGTTACCAAAAGTTGTGAGATTCTTACAAATACAAGACAAGAAACTAATTAAAAGTGAACAGTGGAAGCAGCTATCTTAAACCGAACAGACTGGAAAAGTGATCAAAATCACCAAAATATTTTCTTATCTAAATTGAAGCACTCAAAGCTCAGAGAGAAATGCTTTTAGATATTGGAGCTATGAAATGACAAACTCAGTACCTTTCATCTGATATTTAATTTGATTTGTAAGCTGTTTTTTCCCTCAGATCTTTCATTTCTGCCAAAGGAAGAGAACTGAATAAAAAAGATAATTCTGATGCGTTGAGGACAGATATCTTCTGCAGGGAAAATAGGATCTTTGGATGGCTCAGCAGGCTTTTTGCTGTGTGTACAGTTGTCTTGGCAGATCACATTCAATAGCTTATCCAACAGTAACAAGTACTTTCTATGGTTTGTGAGTTGCTCAACTCATCAGTTCACTAACTGTGAAGAGTATTGCGGTTTCTTGTGCAAATATTTAAATGGCTGATACAGCACATCCTAATTGTATAATAACCAAGGTCATTGGAGCCCGACTAATATGGGTTTTTGTGGGACGATGCATTAGGGGGGTAAAGCTTTTCTGATGCAATATAGCAGCTGATATATATTAGAGAATACATGGTTATGAAAGTAGACATTGAGGCATGATATTTTACAGTTTAACCATAAACTTTATTATGAATAGCCAGTAGTAATAACAACCAGTGTAAATACCCCTACCAACACCCATTTAAAAAAATATATGCCTTGCAAAAGATGCTTCCATGAGGTGCAGGAGACCTTAATCATACATCCAACGTGTTTGTGTGTGTGTGTGTGTGTGTGTGTTCGCACATGCACAAAACAATTCAAGAACACATGGACACCCCTGCAGTACAAAATTGAATCCATGTTATGCTGAGCAGAGTGACTCTTCCCTGATTGCTAAGGATGGTAAAATCCTTATGTTCTTACGGCCACCATCTCCGGTGTTGCTGATGATCAGTCTGACTGTGATAATTGCCAGTGTGTTCGTATGACGATGCAAAGAACTCTGTAATTTTGTTTGAAAAGGAACGGCATACCCCCCTAAACCCACTTCAAACTCCTACCGTAAGCCCTGAATAAAAATAAATCACAAATACAACCAATCATGTGGAACTTGAAACTAGAAGATAAACACATTTTTACGTGAAATATTTGTGCACCTCTTTTCTGCATTGTTTATTGTTTTAAAATCAGTCGATTTTTATCGGTGGAGCTCAGGCTCACGTGTGTGCCTGTGGGGAATGTGTGTATCAGCATCACAGCAGTTTCTACTGTGATAATCTACAGTGCGAAATATCAGTAAAACTCTGTTGGGCCTCCACCATTGCATACACACAAACACACACAAACGCACAACCCACAAACAGTTCTTCCAACAGAGATGCTTCCCTCATTGCAGCATTAAAGGGGTAGAGATGATTCCCTCTATTTCCAGGGAAATAGATTTTATATCAGCTGTGTGTTTGTAAATCAGATCTCCATTTCCAAGAAAGCAGGGGGTGTTACTCTTATCTCCTTGACTGTATTTGTAAAAGCACAACAATATAGGTTACAACTTCTCACATTTCCTACCTGCCTTCCTTGGGAGCGTGTTTTCCTGTTGCAGCTGGCACAGCTACGATGGAATAAATCAATTAAAGTGCAAAAGCAGGATAAAGAAACATGAACGCAACCCTGTTACCTGAAACATACAAAAATAGATATTTCCCCCTTGCTCCCACATCTTTCCCAATTGATTATTGCTGTCTTTAAACCCAAGACCCAAGTCCCAAGACTGTAAGGGTTACAGTATATAATTTGCATTTAGACAGACAAGCTACTGGAGAAAATTCTGATCCTTCTATTGACTACGTATACTGAATTAATCTTTAATTTTCAACTGTTGAAAAAATTATGGCCTTTTTTTTATCACAGACATGTAAGATACAGAACAGAGTGAGAGAGGGAAACAGAGAGTAATCGCAGATGGAAATCAATGAGGATGATGGAGACTAAGGTAGTCTGATAGACGTCTGCAGGGCTGATAGATATATGAGATCATTTATGAGATCTGCAAAACCAAACCTGATTACCTGTACCTCCTCGGACCTCCCTCCCCATCCTACCTACTCCTTCTCTCTTTGCCTTCTTCACTGTATCTGTCACTCAGCCCTGAAATATTCATGCCAGGCTCTGAAAAATGAATGCATCTGCTGAAAGGAGCAGAAGTTGAGAGAGAGGGAAGTTAGTCGTTTCGATGGATACTCCCTCACGATGAAAGCGACTGAGGGATTTGAGTCAGGCCGCTGCTTCAGGAAACGTGGATGATGTGGCGAGCTCACAGTAGCGGTTGCGTGTGTGAGTGGCTGTTTGGGAAAAAGGGAGGTAACGTTATGCCACGTTAAGTGAAGCGGGAGCAAAGAACATTAAATTTGATTGGGAGTGTTACAGACCTCTCGGGCCGGAGAGTGAACAAAGGAATGCCTGAGAGAGAGGAAGGGGGGGGAGCGTGTGATTTGCTGAGTGTGTATCACAACCACATAAATAATGGAGATGTGAGTTCTGCCACGTTTGACCTCAGGACTCTACAGGTTGATGAGACTGACAAGTTTACACAAACTGTCAACAGAAGAACTACAGGGTGAGACTGGTGGTGTTTGGATCAATGTGTTGTATCTGAAAATAATGGGCCTTCATAAGAGGGTAATTACACTACTATTACTACTCTTTCCCTCTCTCTCTGTCTCTCTCTGTCTCTCTCTCTCTATATATATCCTTCTCTCTCTCTTTCTCTCTTTCTGATCTCTCTATTTAATTGGCTGCAGAGTTTCTCTGCTCTCAGTCTCCACAAAGTACATTTTATATTGATCCTCTTTCCTGTGCTTCACAGGCTCTGCTTCCCATAGTTATCCCATCTACTGCCGGTGTCTCTATCTGCTGGACACACACACACACACACACACACACACACACACACACACACACACACACACACTCACAAACACTAGAGACCACAAACACTTAAATCGTGTCTCTTTATGAAGTCGTATAAAGAGCCTAGGGAAATTAAATTGGACAGAATTTGTCACTGACGATCCAGTAGGTTCCTTCTTTTAGTCTTTCGTTTTTTCGGAATACTTTTAGTTTGTAGTTTGACCTCTTCTTCTGCTGAGCAGTGTTAATTTTGGCAGCTATTTTTGATTTAGTCGTAGTCTTAGTTTTTGACGAAAATGCATTTTAGTTTTAGTCACATTTAGTCATTTTTATCCTTCTTAGTTTTAGTCTAGTTTTAGTCACATTTAATAGCCACATTAAACTCCTTTTCTATAAAAACATATAGCTGCAGCCTAATAGCTTAAAAATATATATTTAGTTTTAAATGTGAAAACAAAAAGTGAGAGCAGGTCAGACTGGAGCCGGACACAGAAACTGAACATCGGTACAAACCAACTGCAGCTTCTGCTCTGATCAAGAAGCTGCAGCGCTGATCTCTGATCAGCTGAGACCAGAGAAACTCTGTGTTTTCACTGTTTCCATAGTTAAGAAGCAGTGAGTCACTGAGAGGCTGCTCATAGAGAACGCGCTCTGCTTTCACTGTCTCTCTGAGCGAGTGCGCGGGGCGGGGGGCGGAGCTACGGACCGGAGCGCTATCTGGGGTGCACACACACACACAGACACACACAGACACACTCACTCGCCCGCTCCTGATACTTCATGACGGCCTGATACGATGATGTTTTAAAAATTATTGTGACTTAGTCAACCACCAACATTTTCGTCTCGTCTCGTCTCGTCAACGAAATTTAAAAAAGATTTCGTCATAGTTTTTATTTTCAAAGATTCGTTTTCGCTACGTCTTCGTCATCGTCTTCGTCAACGAAATTAACACTGCTGCTGAGAAGATATGCCGATTTATAAATTCATCAATGACCAGATTATTAATCAGCAGCTAGTTGATGATAAAATGTTTGCCCAAGTCAACTTTCAATAAAAGAATCAAGGCTCTTAATTACATGAGTTTATTGCTTTTCTTGGTCATACGTCAGTTAGAGTTTAATATTTTTGAGTTTCATGCTGTTAGTTACACAAAATTAAACATTCGATAAAATTATTAATCTACTGTATTAATCCTTACAATTATAGGTGGATTTATAATAGTTTTTGTGACCCTTAAACTTTTCGCACAAAAAAGCAAACATAGAGACAAAAGTGAACAATATGTATGTGTTTATTTTTCAGTAGTGTGTAATGTTTATGTTTAGTTTTTAAGGGAAACATTCCCAGTTGCTGTATTGTTTCTATATTCTTGTTAGTGCATGATATCAAAGAGACACAGTTTTATTATATTTTATGTTATATCAACATTTAACTTTCATCCTTTTAATAGGAATGTGTGATATTTGTGTACCTTCAGTGTAGAGTACTGTAGCAAGGTGATAAATCTATATTTAGTGTTATGGTGATGAAAATGGTAACCTAGTGACCTGAACAGGAAATGAATCCCACCAGCAGTCACTGAAAAGCTCCTGTAGATGTGGTGTGAAAGTCAATGAATGAAGATAGTCTCTTCCCAGCCCAAATCCCAGTCCACTGATATCAGAGGTGATGTCACCTGTGTGCCAAGCTTTGATGCCCTTTGGTTTTCCTACATGTTCGTCAGACCTGCTGATATCACATAACTAGATGGGGTGTACTCATGAATAATACACATCAGCAAGTCGAACAAAAACACACCACTGTTCTGACACAACTTGTGTACCAACATTCTTACAGCATCACTTTGTCTGGAACAAGATGTCGGCTTGATATTCCTGCTGTTTCACGCTCATCCTGTACACTGAAACACACGTGGTGGTGCGTCCCACAGGTAGCTAATGCAGAATAACATTGTTTCCAGCAAGCTGGGCTATTAATCATGGATGACCTCCTGCATCACTGACGAATCAGCTTGATCTCACAGGGGAGGGTGTGAGTGTATATACACACACACACACACACGTACTCAAACACACATAAATGCATGCATACACACAGAGGAGTGTGTGTGGACATGCACATGCTCTTATACACGTGCATTTTATCAGTCTAATCTCATAGGAAAGAGCATGCTCTGAATGGCAAACAGAGAATTAATGCAGAGCAGGGGGCTCCCTCACTCGCTCCCTCCTCCTGTCTGAATCTTTACTTATCTGTCTCTCTCATGTCCTTCTCCTCCTCTCTCTCTTTTCTCTCTTGTCTCTTTTTTTGCAAAACAACAAAACAACATCTGCACGCAGTCTGCAGAGGCTGACGAAACACGGCCAGCCGACTGATGGTCTCAGCGACAGTCCTTGGATTTTCCATGATTTATTTATTTTCCACACTTTGCACGTCTCACACATCTACTGTAGTAATTATCAAAAAAGAACAAAAAACAGGGGCTTCCTAATTAAGCACAAACACACACACACACACACACACACACACACACACACACACACACACAGAGGAGACATGAATACAGACATGCATACACCTTTAATGACTAGGTGAACAAATGGCCTAATGAAACATGCTGGGAAGAGAAGCTGCACTGCAGCAGAGCAGTCAGATATCCACTACGCATGATGGTCAAGAGACACTGAACAAACGAGGGGAGAGAGATCTGTGCAGAGAGCACATTATTGGCTAAATAAATAAAATGGTGCAGGCTGAACAAATCTGTTCAGAAGGAAAGGGGGAGTGGGGGGGAAAGGTTCGGTAGAAGCGGTTGATGCAAAGTGCTGAAGGGTAAAGTTATTTAAATTTTACGTTGGCGTGTGTGTGTGAACGCATGTGCGGTAGATCAGTGTGGATGGAAACGCACATACTTGTATGTATGGATCTAGTGATCGCAAACAGCCGTGTGACTTCTAAAGCCTCTTTCTGCTGTGTCTCAAACACTTGCATATCTCACAGCCCTGTTGGAGTACACAATGACATCCTGTCCCCTTAACGCCCACCTCTGTTCCAGTCCCTTTTCCCTGGGCCCTCTGACTGGCTGATCTGTACACTGACAGATATACAGCTCCTGGCTGCCCTACAGTGCTCTGGAGAAATGAGATACAAATGCCACAGTATCTGCGGTATCGCTGCCCAAAACCAGTGCTGTAGCCTGTGGCGGTAAAACAGCAGCTAGGACATGGACACCACAATGGTCGGGATAAAACAACACAATAACCCAAGCGTATTGTAGACAAACGGCAGAAGTGGATTTCATTCTCTACCATTTTCATATTAATATCATGCATTTAACCTAGTACAATGTGTTAAACTTCCTCTGGCCTCGAAGCTAATCTATATTTCTTTGCTGCGTTTAAGGGGTTAAGCTTTAAAGCAGTGTACAAGTCATTATAAAAGCAGGTCATGTTCTTCTTTCCAGTACTTGCCATAAAGCATAAATAGGCTTAATCTCTGTTCCAAACATGGAAGACACACAGATGTTCTTACATCAGTGTGTATCTAACACAGTGTATCTATGTCCTTTAATTTGCCTGGCTAATGCAGCACTCTAGCATAGTGATAAGCGAGTGTAATCTTCTTAGGTGTGGCGAAAGCTTAATCAATATTAACATATTCCTCAGCTCCCTCTCCATTGAATAATTGATATCCCCACACAGTCTTGCTGAGAATGAAATAAGATGTAGGAGTATTAAAATAACTTCCCCGAGATAAAAGAAAATTGATTAAAAAAATATGGCTGAAAATTAAAGAGAATGAAAGGGAGCCTAAGGGATTGGACTTTGCATACAAATGAAGAAAAGGGGTTGGGGGTGGAGAAAAAAGGAACTTTAGGGAAGTTATGAGCCCATTTATCTAACTCCAGTCATTGCACTCGGCCGACTGGGTTCTTACCGAACCAATCAAAGCGGCTAATCTGAGGGATCCACTGTAGCTTCCCCAATCCCTGACCTCCTTGTAAAACATGCAGTTATTAATCAATGATGCTCATCTGTAATTTCCGCATGATTACCTCTTCATTAAAATTTGCTGCGCTGACATCTCAGAGTTCACCTGAAAGGCTTCCTCCCCTCCCAACTCTAATATCCCAGGCATTCTTCTGGCCTAACAGACCATGCCTGCAGGCTCTGACCGACCAGGGCAGTAATTTGCCAGGAAGAATTATAATCAGAATCGAGAAAAAACAGATTTCCAAAACATCCTCTGGTTCTACTGCTGTATTTTAAGTTTAGTTTTATGCCAGCGCACCACAAATTGCTTAATTACGTAAAAGTAATAATACAAAAAAAAGTATTCAGGTCCCTGGCCTGGGAACTGTAAGCTTAACCTCCAACACTGCAGGGACAACACGTTGGAGGATTTTCGAGATGGATGCAGTGAGAGGATCAGGGTTGGGAGGAATCCTGCCTTTGGACCAGCTCAGCGCTATCAGATCACTGCTGACACCTCACCTACCACCCCCAGGGCTTTGGAGTGGATCGCAAGGTGAGAGAGGGAAGACAGACGGACGCCCCCAACTGTGTGTTTGTGCACGTGAATGTTTGGGACAGAAACTTCTTCAGCTGTCAGTAAACTGGGACAGATTCAGCCCATCTCAAGGCAGCTACGTTTATATGGAAGACATTTAAAGGACAAATGTTCTGGAAGGGTTGAGCAGCTCATCTGACACCTCAGTTCAGACGGCGAGAGGAAAGCTGACAGGTGAAAATTAAATGTCAACAAGATGAAGGTGAGGCCAATATGGAGCAAAGATATAGGGAGCAAACGAATATGCATATATATGAGCCGTATATGATATAGATACACAGTAGTTGTCTATTGTTCCCTGTTGGAAATTAAGATAAAGTATTGTTTTGTCTGAAGATCGACTGCTGCAGTAGAGGTCATAAATCCTGCCTCCGTCACCTTAATGCATGTGAACAAACTAAAAGGTCAAAGTACACATTGCATATTTTTTTTAAGATGCTTTCTGTTATTTATGTAGTTCTTTGTTTGTCCTTTTTGTTTTTATTGTGAATTGTGAACTAAACTATGTGTAATTAAATGACTTGACCACATGAATTAAGTTTGTCTCATAGACCAGATGCAATGGTTAACAACAACATATTTTTGTCACGTAAAGGAGAATTTTAAATTTGAGTTATTTTTTACAAATTTGCTAAAACTTACAAATGTATATTAATAGCAGCTAAATTGGTTTTTCTTGGTGCTTCTGGAAGGAGAAAACTTTCCTGTTTAGTCTGGACAGTTACTCTGTGGCAACACAACTCTGAAGTTGCTGTCAGTGCATTAAAGTGGTCTCTAATTCATTCAGGACTGTATCAGATATCTTCAATCTCCATTTGACAGGCAGCTGATGTGTGGTGAGGTGAGATAGCTGCTCAGATCAATGTCTTCGATCTACACACACTGACAGTTACTTACACACTCAGGGACCTATCATTCATGATTAACTGTAGTTTTTTTTTACATGATTTAAAAATCCAACCTACATTTTAACTCTGATTGGTTATCCTCCCCCTGTCTTAACTGAATCCACCATCTGTCACAGTTAATGGTTGAAAGCTTCAATTAAACACCTGCTTTGAATCTTACGAAGCGGTGGTAGGTGTAGCCATAATGGAAACTTATGACAATTAAAAAGGGCTAAAATCTTTCTTCCCAGCATTTGTTGGTGTTTTTTTGTTAATGGCAGACATTAAGATGTTGAATTCATGGAGGGAAAAATGGCAAATTGCAGCCATTCCTGCCTCGGTTTTATGCTTCAGACTAATCTGACAAACTGGAGCCCATTAACTGTCTGTTCTGATTACGCTGGAGTGATAGACAGGCTGACTTCACTACCTGCCTGTTTGGTGGCCTGGTTGTGCTCTCTTATGTGGAAACAGCTACAATAGGCCTTGGAACTGACAATCCACTATTTTCCCACATTTATTTTATTTTAAAGGGTTCAGGCTGACACAATTTTCATTCTAATTTGTGTGACTTTTTGTGGATTTGAAGTGGGTGAAATCTTCCTTATCCCAGACACTCTCTGTCCTCGTTCCATTTTTCACTTTCTGTTCCATTTCCTTTCTCTTTTTCCTCCTCTCTCTGTCTCTGCTGCCCTGGGCTCCTGTCAGCTGAAACAAATAGTAATGTTTCAAACCCGTAGAGTGCAGGGCAGATGTCAGTCAGGCTGCAAACAGTAGGAATTGATCACGGTCAGGGACAGAGTCACTATAACATTTGTATTTTCTCACATGTATCCATACACTGGCTGTGCACTTACCCATTTGTTAATCTAAGCAGAAAGCTTCTTTGAGTCTCCATGCTGCAATAATTTTGAATCTAAATTTTTATTCAGTAAATTCTTGATTTGTTGGTGTCCTTAATGTTGGGAAATACTCAGCTAATTTAGAACCTAAAGGCAAATTCCCACCACTGATTCTACAAGTTTTTACTGATCACGAGGTGTTGCCTACAGAGGACTCCATGAGACCAATTACCTCTGGCAAGAAGATTATGTTTTAACCATTTGTTTGTTTGTTGGTTGGTTGCAAGACTAAATCAATGTAAATGTAAAAACCTGCTGAAAGGATATAGAAGAGGTCAAGGAGGAACCCATTAAATGTTGGGCCGGATCTTGATTGGATCCAGGAATTTGTTTTTCACCTTTTTTCCAGGAAATAATTCATGGCTCTTGTTGGAAAAATTCTAGCATATTTCGGGAAAATTATATCTAGAATGAGGGAAAATATGTATTGTACTGAGTGTCATTCAAGCCAGACTTATGGTTGATGGTCTGGGTTTGTGAGAGTCCTTTCTAGTAGTACGTTGTATGTTGTTGATCTATAGTTCAGGGTCTGATTCCTCATCGATGTTTATTCTTATTATCTTCTAGAAAATAGGAACTGTTTACCTTGGCAATATAGTATTTTCCAGAGACAAGGTACTACTCCAGGCATGATACATATCTATGTGTTTTATTTAAAAAAAATCCTTGTCAAAAGGAGGTTAAATTTCACCCATATTTCCTGTAATGCAGCTCAACTCCAGCCGGGATTCAGGTGTGATATTTCTGTAGCAGCTGAAGTAGCCTCAAGCACAGCTGAAGAGCTGGCTATCAACAAAAAGGTGATTTAGATACACTTTGTGATATGGACAACACTTGTTTCATCATTGAACATTGGACAATTCTTTGCCGCCGTTATATTTATGTTGTTGCTGAAGGTTTACAGAGGAGATGGTTTTACTAGATTTGAATTACTGAGTAGGAGAAGAGAAACTGAGCCATTTTTCAGCTTCACTATCGTGTTGTCTAGACTATCATGTTGTTTTCACTTTCGGTTATCTCCACTGGCAGAAACGAGTAGGAGAGAACACTAGCAGTCCATGATAACCAATCACAGGTCTCGCAGTTTCCATCAGATATCTCCGTAGGAACCATATGTAGTTAGATTTCTGGGTAGGCTCATGTCAGCTGTGGGAAAGCAGAGGGGGAAACATGCATCTTTATTCTCTAAGCACAGAGGTGTAAGGCAGCTGTAATCACAAGTATATCCTAAATCCGAAGCAGCGATTTTAGAAGACGCAATTGGATAAAAATTAAACGGAGGAAACTTGTGTAAATAGTGTAAAGCTATGAACTATATGTATGAACAGTCTAAGGATAAACTTTAATGTGATGAAACAGCTCAGCGTCTCTGAACTACTGTTGTGTACACAGTAAACCTCTTCTTGCAAACTCAAGAAAACTTCCACTTGTGAGATCCCGTGACTACAGCTGATCACACGAGAATGGTGTCGACTAATGTTGTTCCTGTCAATGCGTGAATCAGACCCTGTTTACAGCCAAGACCCGGTCTGGCTGGCTCTGCCTTCTGGCCAACACTCAGGCGGCCATCTTTACTTTACAGTTTCAGTTTCTCACCATCTCCTGGTCCTCTGTGCTTTGTGCTGCTTGGCTGTAGCGTGTAGCTCTGATGGGGAAAATATATGAATTTTTTGTCAATCAAAAGATCAAATAATCTGATAATTAACAATCTGTTCCCACTATGTCATCTTCAGATTAGTGACTTTGTTTCACCGACAGTTTAAAAACCAAAATACTTTCAATTTACAATCATGTAAAGAGAGAAAAAAAAGACAAATAATTTTTACTGAAAACTGAACTGAAGACTATTGGGATTCTATTCATCAACAATTTAATATTTTAATTAATTTCAATTAAATGCTCAGTTGTCTTAATTCTACTTTCATGTTCAGTTTAATTTACAATAACCCTTCTTTTTTTGGAAAGTAACTGCTATTTAATTAAGGTAAAGTACTTCATATTTGTACTTTAGTGCAGTACATATGTAAATTTACATTCATACATCACAGCTTATATTGATGAACTATTACCAAACAAAAGATTGACAAGTGGTCTTTATGGATAAATTATTCCCACCTAACTGTGAAGACTTGTGACAAGTAATTTTTTACACTATAGGACATACACACACACACACACACACACAAGCACACACACGCACACACTCGCCTTTGTTTGTTTGTTGGTATGCCTTCCTCAGCCCCTCATGACAATCACAATGAATCTAGTGTCTTTTCAAACATGGATTTGAACAAAAACTAAAATATGTCCACACAACCAAAGAAAGGTATGTGCACACACAGGCACACACAGTGACACACATCCTCCACAAATCTGCTCTTCACAAGGTGAATACAAATATAAAGAAAAGCTTCACAGGATGGCACGGTGTCTTGCTGGTCTTTTCTCGTTTTACAGATGTCCAATGCGCGTTGCAGCTATTTTTGAATGATGTTTTTTTTTTTTTCCTGCTCTTTTTAGTTGACATGCAATTGGAGCTGACTTCTTCCATTTACATCCAGGAAAACATGGAAAGAACTCCATCTACCTCATCTAGTCCATCAGAGGGAGAGAGGGAGACAGACAGCGCAGGAAATGCTTGAAACCGCACAGGAAACACCACTAAAAACTATTTCCATCGTTAGACCCCACAACGCCATCTCCAACGTCACTCACGGCCCTCCCCACGCACAAGCTAAAACATTTATACGGCCATGCCTGTCTACTGATGGTTCTGCCTTTGAATAATTTACCAGTGGAAATGCAGGGAGAGTTTAATTGAAGAGAAGGGAACTCTATTGGAGATGAAACTCTGCTTTTCCCTCTTATAAGATAAATGCTTTTCAGTTGATGTGGTCATATTCGCTTGTGTCGTTTCTTATCCTCAAAGCTCGCCGTCTGCAGCCGTCCACAATTACCACAGCATTAATGATTCCTCAGCTGAGAGTTGCATGCAGAGTGCTGTCTTTAGTTGCATAAAGTTAGTGTCCATTTCGCTGGCTGTTTTGTATTGTAAACATAGTATGAGGCACAAATGTTGCTCATAGTTAACATCTGGCCAATTAACACTTGTGTGCTGTAGAAGTAAAGCAGGGAATGTATTGATATAGATTTCCACACCCCTGGTGTTGACTCCTGAGCCTTGGAGGGAGCTGCCAGGAAGGTTCTGAACAAACCCTGTGTTTTCGTGTAGTGAAAAAAAGTGTAAAGCCACAAGAGACTTGTCCATGCAGAGACTTTCTTGTTGGGGAGGGTGCATTTTTACACATTGAACGAAAGTTATTTTGAATTATTTAATTAATATCTTCACAACCACTACAAGTCAACAGATCTTCAGTCTGAAGAGAAGTTGAAATGTGAGCAAAAAGGTCTAAATATCGCAGATGGGATGACACGTTTGTCTGTTAATCAGTGAAAACAATGGACAAAAGGAAAATTCGTATTTTATAGCAGGTCATTTTGCTCTTCTTTATTTTCATGATGGACACTTCTTCTTCACATGGCTGATGCAACATCCCATTTCTCCTCCTATCAGGGATCTCAATTAATACGATCAAAAATAAACGTACATAATTGTCACATTAGGTATGTCCAGTGCAGCGGCTGTTCTAAATAAGCCTGTTCGGAGTGGGTCATGTACTTGGCCTGTGTGATGCTGGTTGCAGCTTTCTTTCTGAAACTGTAAAAGTGACCAGCACTAATTAAGCCACAGCAATTAAAACATGACTGAAGCTGCTCCACCGCTGCTGCACAAACCGCTGTTCACCTGTTTATTCAAAGTTCGGTGAAGCTCGACTCACCGAAGTGGGCAAAAGCTCAAACTGGAGCAGTTCTAGAGTCACTTTTGTTGATGAATCCCAGCCGCTGCTGCTACAGAACACTCGCATGCCCATTCAGCCATATTTTCTTTAAAGTTGATCAATACTGATAGTGTCTCATGTCCAAATTGCTGCAAACTTGACACTTCTTAAGATATCCATTCCACATCAATCAGGAAGACAGAGATTTCTGGAATTGGTAGATAGATAGATAGATATATGTAACCCACATACAGGCAACTGCTTATGTATTCTTGTTGTGCCCCCTGCAGAATATTTGGGCTGATACTTCATGTTTTTGGTCAAATGTATTGATTCTCATTTTCCTCTTTGAAATGGACTCAGAAATGAGTGCTGCTGCAGCAAACCAGCCGCCCTGCAGAACATCACACTTTTGAGCCAAATCCAAGTTGCTTACGGCACATTCCCGATTAAGAATAGAAGAAAAAGAAAGAGAGAAACTGTTTGCACGCACTGCAGGATAAATATTGGCTGGGGACATCACTGTTGTGTGCCTGATGATGAGATTCCCTGCAAATAGCAAAAAAAACTCCCTCTCTGACAGTGTAATGCACGTGTACACATGCTCTCCCACAGTAACATACACACATGCAGCTCCCCTTGCTTTGAAGTGCTGCATCACTGGGCTGTAATGGAATTCTGTAGCTGACTGCTGACTGCAGGCTTTGGAGGGGGGTGGATGGAGAAATGAATGGATGGAGAGAGAAATGAAAGGAAAGGAAGGTGGGAAGAATTGATTTTAGGACTGTTTTTGTGGCCATGTGCTTGAAGAATGCTTGCGTGCATGTGTCAGTGTGAAAATATGTGTGCGTGTGTGTATACTCCATGATGCCATTGATATTATGTGCAAAACGCCATGGTACAGATGTTCATTTACTTTCTAATCCCTGTTTTAAAACCCCACCTTGTTCAAAACTTCAAAAAGCCCCCATGGTACAGATGTAAGTGTGTGCAACACCTCCTACCATCCTTCCCTTCCTTCTTCTTCCACCTATGTTTCAGCAGGGTACTGTAAATTACCTTTTGATTCATCCCCTTTAATTATGTAAATAGACTTCATTATCTGCACTGACTCTAAAGTGTTGTGGTATGCATCCATTACACTCTGCGTGTAGTGCCATGAGACTGTTCATTGAGCGTTACTCAAGTGTGTACAATTTTCCATGCTCCAGCTTGTTGTAGGTGCAAGTGTACAATGTGTTCAACAAGGGGTGTATGTGTGTGTGTGTGTGTGTGTGTGTGTGTGTTCAGCCCTGCCTGCTTATGAGTAATTTCTTGTTCAGAGTTAACCCTTTAAGTCACAGTGAAACTGACTGGGGTATAATTTTAAACAGGGTTTGAATCCTTCAATTTTAATTGGATCACTGTAATGCTGCCTTGAAACAGAATAAAACCGAGCTGGAGCCCAATATGTAACTTTAGAGGACCATCGGCCTCCACCCACTCCCTTATCAGTATTGTTGGATCAGCCTGGGGAGGGAAACATTCATAAAAAGACATCTAAATGTAAACAAAGTGCAAAGACATGTGGGTTTTTCAAGGCTCAGTCCTTCAACATTTGTTGTGGACGCTGGAGCAAGAATGTCCCTCAGTGTACCTCATTCTGGCCTTAGTGGTGAAAACCAGCACCAAGGCCCAACAGTCCCCTTAAATCAATTAAGCTGCACCAAATTAAACGAGACGTACCAATGGTTGTGTACATCGGCATTGCTGCATTCCTTAACCTCCTGAATTCAGCTGTGTTTGTGTGCTTTCATATCTCAATCCATGAAACTTCGCTCTGTGACAAATCCAGACGCAGTGTTTGTCAAAGACACTGCGTCTATGTTTAGAGCAGAAACTCTCCTGAGTCTTGGATCCAGCACAAACTGCATGTGACTGTAGTTATGCAAAAAAGTCATTAACTTAGGAAACAGAGTGTGTCAACAACAGCACAAAGACACAGTATCCTTCCTTCCCCACTCAATCCCCTCCCTATGTCTCTCCATCTATTACTTCTCTCCCTTTATCCCTCTCCAAGTTTAACACGGGGGTCTTTCAGTCTCGATGATGAGCTTCTGATTTTGAGAACAGCGTCTGAAGTCGACAGAGGAAAACATCCGCAGCATCTCACTAGCTGAATAAACAGCTGATGGCGCAGCGGGGTGGGGGGGGAGCTGAATGGGTTTAATGAGTAGACTATGGCAGGGTGACCCAGATCCAGTTTCTAGACTGTCACTAAGCTGCCTACAAAAACCAGACTGACAATACCAATCATCAGCAACAAGTCTCATTAATTACAGTGGTGACACTCACGGTCTCCATTCTCAAAATCGACCCAAACACTCTCCCCTGTGTCCGCCGTGTGTGAGTTAGATATCTCTCCCAATCGTTGTCCCCGTCTCCCCCTAATCTCCTCTACTCCTCCTCATCCCTCTATCTCTTCCATGCGCTGAAATGCTCGTACTCTGACTTGGCATCATCCCACCCTCACATCCTCAGCGCTCCACGCTAAATGTCAACAACTGAATATTCATCACAACGCCAACACCCCTCCCCTCTGTCCCTCTAAATCTCATCCCAGACATGGGATCTTTTTTTTGTCACCTACCCTGAACTGACTGATTATCAGCAGATTTGAAAATTACCTATTACAAATATTGCTAAAGTAATATCACGCAATATTCTGCTCCTCCATCTTCCTGTAGCAGATGAAAAAGAAGGCAGGTTTCACTTAATATCAAGACTTTAGGATGAACTAATACAGTATTTCCCAATTCCTTGTAAATGCTTTTTTGAGTTTCAAAGTGCACAACTAATTCACCACATATAGGCTACCTATTGTACATTTGCAAACAAAATTTGTAATAGTCGTTAAAATATGGTAAATGGACAGAGAATGTCGTAGTTTGCTAACTATTAGGGATATTTTGTCTCTACTTTGTCTCATAATGTCTGGCTGTCCCTCTATCTGTTTTTATGTGAAGACTGAGAAACTTTCATTTAATAGGTTTCACTCTTCAGCATGTTTATTAATTCTTCATGGCTCAAGGAAGTTTACTGTCAAATTTTATGCAATTCGCACACGTTATATGTTCAATATGTATAAACTTTAAATAAACAAGCAGCCAGCATTCATCAACATAGGAAGCATTGTCTAAAACGGCACATTCATGATAACGGCAACAAAAAGTGATTCTCCAGTTTGGTTTTCTGTGTTTTGAATCGATCTTCACTGTTCTTTGAAGAAACAGGTGAACAGCTCTTTGTTCTGCAGTAGTGGACATTCCAAGGTTCCTTGGACTGAGTCCTGCAGCCAGTTTTTACTTGCCATGGCTCAATTACTGCGGGTCACTTTTACAGTTTCAGAAAGAAAGCTGCAACCAGCATCACCACAGGCCAAACAAACAGCCCATTCAAAAAACTACTATAGATTCAATCTTGAATAAATACCCCCAAAAGAACACCTCTGGTTAACAGCATGAACAGTAACCATTCATAGTAAGGACACAATCATTTACCTCAGGAGCTTACACAGCAACTAACACCCAGCAGTAAACTCAGTAGGGTACTATACAGAGCTGCCCTGAGGCATACTGCAAAGAGGCATTCTACTGGACTCAATCTGAGAAGACAATCACAGAAAGTGGGGGGACCGAACCAGAAACGACAGGCCCAGCACCCTGACTGAAACCCTTGGGTTATGTCTGGGTTATTTTAGAAAAATGTTCTGCCTGTCAAACTACTTCATAAATGAGGTTACCACTTTGACCGTTGGGTGCCACCAGCCCTGAAGGAGTCGTTGTCTTCTGTTTGCCAAAGTTGCCTTGTCATTCTCATATAGCAAAGACATGACAGCAGCAGAAAAAAGAAACCGAAATGGCAGCGTTTGTTGAATTTGCAGTTGATCTCTTTGAGGAAGGACACATTTTTGTTTGTAGAGGTTTTGAAACAAAACAGGAATCCTTTAAGTCCAAATTGAAAAGACAGAAGGTCAGACAGTTTTCATTCAGATAAAAATGTACGTTTCAAATCTGTACCAGAAGACAAGTGCTATTAACTGATGAGGGGAATTCGTGACATCTTTTTGATGTCAAATAAATATACAGCAGACTGCCTACTCGTTAAGGAGGTCCCCAGACTGTATGTTTGACATCTGTCTTCACGCTATGAAAGGTTGAGTCACCTCTGTCTTATGAGGAATAAATGATTATCAGCAAGGCTGCACAGCGATGATGGTTGTAGAGTACAAAACAATTAGTTCACTAGCTAATGACAGGATATTACGATATTAATCTGCATATAAATTGATATATTAAGAATCAATTGACGTCTGCTGGAAGCTGAGCAGTGAGCCATTTATCTGATCTGCTAATGGAAGAACTAAATACTTTACTGACTGGTGAAAGTAATTAAAACATATATATTTTTCTACAAAAAATATGCTCATTTTCATGTACAAGCACTGTATTAAAACCCCCATCTATAGGTCAAATTATGTAGGAAAATCCTGTAATGGTCTTAAAGTATCAAAAGCAAAATGAGTTTATTGGTACAGATTCATAAACAACTGTTACAACTTTTTAGCTGGGGCTAGTTTTCAGCTATTCAAAATAAGGTAATTGCTAATCACTGTTTTCATTCTGCGTTATTCTACTTTTTTTTTTGTTATATTCATGTAATTATTAGTATATTAACTCGCAATGATAATACTTTTTATTAAAATGAACTGGTGGAACTATAAAAGGCGCTGTTGCATGATCAAATTGGAGAAACTTGGGAGACAAGTCACCTGACTAATGTCATCCGAGTGAGACGTGCATTCTGCAGCTGTTGCTCAGGCTCATATTGATGTCTCTGTGAAAAAGAAGGCCTTGCCAGTCATCTGTTGTACAATCATCGGTGTCAGACTTGTTGAGGAAAAGCCTTCTGAGCTTTGCCACCATAAACAAAAATGCGTGGGTTGTCTTTCTGCGATGCTGCTTGTGTCTCTGCGGACATGTGTCAACAGCAGCCTGCTGCAGTGAGTCTATGTGATGTCATGGATGTGAAAACCACAAGACCACAGACAAGCAGACAGACACACACAGACACACACACAAAGTCATTATGCAGCAGGTATAGAAGAGGGGTCGTATTATCTGTGAATCATCAGTGCAACTTTAATCACTGTGACTCTTATTTAACGCTCATTCAGGAGAGAACAGAAAGGGAAGCATACACCTCCTTTCATTCCTCCCTTGAAATGAATGATGATACCGTCAGGGTTGGGCTGCCTTTGTGTGTCTGTGTGTGTGTGTGTGTGTGTGTGTGTGTGTGTGTGTGTGTGTGTGTGTGTGTGTGTGTGTGTGTGTGTGTGTGTGTGTGTCAGTGTTTGTGTCGATATCAGTAAGTGTGTTTGAGTTAAGTGACAGGTTGAGACCACCATGTGAAGAACTCCTGGGGCCTGCACTGCTTATCAGTTTCACACACACACACACACACACACACGCACACACACACACACACACACACACACACGCTGATCTGTGGAGTTCATTTGTAACCTGCTCAGATCTGCTCTGTTCTCCAAGTCTCATGACAGAACCCTTATTATTTTTAGGCCCTCTCTTCGCACTAGCATCACAAGTCTCCTCCCTCTGTTATTTGTCTTTGCACTTGTCTGACTCTTTCCTCGCAATCCCCGCGTGTCATTATCTAAGTGTCAAGATCAAGACAAAAGAAGAGTTATGGCTGTATGTCTGCATATCACACAACCTGGATGGTGCACTGAATCAGTTCAGCCATGGATGTGTTTCATTAATATCGATTTAAGGATTCAAGGCAGGAAAAATGTGTGAATGGTTGTTTGTCTCTGTGTGTCGGCCCCTGCGACTGGTCTTGACTTTGCATATCCTCAACAGCAATGCGCTTGTGACAGGTACATGTTTCCATTTTGCTTTCCAATGTGAACTATTGCCAAACTGCTGTTGTTTTAGCTCTGGCTCACGCTACACTACCAAAAATCTCTTCTTGGCTCCTCTGATAACAGTACTTGCCTGTGTCAGTACAGCACAACCTCTGTTTTTGGAGCTGTGAACAGGGAGTGATTTGCAGGAGAATGGAACTGTTTTATCTGGGTGAAACTAGCATACTTAGAACTTATTTAATAGAGTATTGGATCAGTACACAGATCTCCATGTACTCATATTTGGCAGTAAAATAGTTAATGTCACAAAAACAACATTAATTGGCAATGATAGCAACAATGTCTTGGCCTTCTCCCTTTAGCAGGTAGGCCTAGTGCTAGGTGATCGTGGCACATTCAATAGGTTGTTATTTCAATCCCCGGCTCGTCCTGTCCACAGTTTTGCTCTTAGGCAAAACTGAACCCCAAGTTTCTCCTGTTGGTCCAGCCTGGCATGGACCAACAGGAGAACCTGTAATTTGTAAAGTGCTTTGGTTGGAAGCACTATGTAAATGCAGTCCATTTAGTGCCACTTACATAGACAGCTGTGGGTACACTGTGTCCAACCTCTAAACATGATACCACAACATTATCCACACACAATCCATCAATCAAACACTCTAGCATGGTCCGATTGGGTCGTCATGATTTCCAAAAAAAGTCAGTTGTCTACATTTTAGTCCAGGTAAAGTAGCGTTTTACGACCGACTAATTGTAAAATATTTTTTTTCAGCATAGATCATTTCTATGAGGTGTCCGGAACAACATACTAAAAGTTCTAAGAAATCCTAGTTGAGGAAATATGTTTGCCTATTTGGGTGTATTTTGGGCATGTTCGATTAGTCTATAGCTCATTTGCATATTAAAATTCATTTAAAAAAAAAAATGGTTATACAAAAATGTTACTTTTCCTTGGTACTTTCATTGTGTAAATGTTCATTTTGATAGGAGTAAAGGAAAAAAATATTTTAAAATTAATTCTATTTTTGGATCCAAAATGAACTCTACTCAGTGTCACTGACAACTCCAAACGTCATTGTAGCGAAACTACTGACTCCTCTTTTTATGTTGTTTCGTTACCTATAATGCACCGCCAAGGTCAGATGTGGTATCCGGCAAAGTGACTAACGTTGTTCAAAGTGGTCTCAGAAATAATGCAAATGCAGAAAGAGGCATCTGTTTGACAATCACTGCATGATTCATGTTACATGAGGGAACAATTAAGACGTACAGCTGTTCATTTTCTCTTCTGTGTCAATGGCACTGTGCTTCATACTATGAATGGTAACACTGTTGGCACATGATGCATCACACTTGAAATGAATCTTTAAGTTTCATGTTCATGCTCGTCAACAGCTCATTACAGATTTCTTCTTTTTAAGTGCCTATTCTTTTCATTGTTTCAAAATGATGCAATGTTTTGTAACATAATTAGTATAACTATAATAATTGAATGAGCAATAGTAATATAATTATTGTTCATTATAACATAATTTGTCAAATAATGTGTCTTCGTGCTTTGCAGCCTCTGAGGCCTGCAGGCCTCTGACAAATGGTTTAAGGAGATGCAGAAGGAGCCAAATATAGAAAACTCTGAAAAATGAGCCTTCTCTGAGACGACTTATCCGATTATGAAAATTACAGGTTTTTCTGAAGTAACGACTGACAGATCTGTTAGGTAAGCTATTATGCACAATATCATTTGTCCTAGCTCTTAGCTGGAACAAATACAGCCGCTGTTAATGGTAACACAGAAAAACAACAGAAAAAGCTGCAGGCTAATCACAAATACGTATATAATTTGATACACTAGAGGAGGTGAAAAGGTTAAAAATTGTTGTTTCATTTGTTGACAAAGGGTATAACGGATTTCTTTTTAACAGCACTCTATAAATTTGAATATTCTGTTAAACAAATTTGGGGAATAGACTACAGGAACAAACTGCTCTGTAGTCAGAATTTGAAAAGTAACAAAACTGGAAAATTTGCTGTGTAAGGTTAACTGGAATAAAGATTAAATGATATTGTGAATTATTTTAAATGAAATAATCCTATAAATTATTGACCTGTTTCAGACAATGATCATTGTAGTGTGTGTAATATTAGACCGAAAACCTTTCGTGAATTTATGATACATTTACACACATAAATAGATTAAATGTCATAAAATAAACACCTTTAATATGTATTTTGGAAGCTTTCTGTCCATTAGTGTATGTGAAGACAGGTTATGGAATCAAATTAATTCAAAATCTGAAAATGTACCTGTGTAGTCGCTCTTGTGTGGTATCCTTCCTAACCATTCTGTGTTCTTTTACAGCCTTTGTATATGTTTATCCTTATGTTACGAGTCACAAGTTTGGGCTTATGGGTAATGGACGAAACAAGCCTACTTTTGAGTGTTCCAGGGCTGGACTAAAAATGTATCTGTGCTGATCCCAATGACAAAGATATTTTGAATGCGATTTTTCCACTTCTGGAACCGACCTTGCCAGTTCTGAACTCATGACACGTCTGGGAAACATGCAGACATGGTCATTCTCCTCCTAGTGTGTCCCCTCCTCCTGCCGCTGTCCTGGTAGGGATGTGTCAGCATCTATTGGAGCCTGTGTCATTGTTAAGGTCTTCTATAACATCTGCTCTGACATCTGTTTGTTAGCAGCAACCATTTTGTCGCCAGCGCTAAGCGGACAGCACACGGACTAATCTCTGCGTCGTCGTGATACTCAGAGCATGGTCACAGATGACGAGATCAATGCTCAGCATCAGTGTTGAAGATTCGTCCTGGCAGACAGATATGAGGAGAGCGTTGGAGCTACACCTGACACTGTACCAGAACCAGTGTTTAGTGCTTTGTGTAACTACAGGGGAACGAGGCTGGCTCGGTATCAGAGGTGCTGTGGAAGCGTCTCAACAAGCCTCACATGGTTGACTCGTGATTGGATTCACGCACAGCTTGAGAAACACCTTGCGAGCAGTTAACAAGTATGCTCAGAAATTGAGGCTGTCATATCCCGATGTTAAAACCCTTATACACATTTCTCTCTGCGTAATTATAGCAGTCTCTTCTGTGCTCTGCCCCTCGTTCTCGCCTCCCATGAGTGTATGTGTGAGAATCTGT
Organism: Platichthys flesus; assembly: GCF_949316205.1. Classification (NCBI taxonomy): domain Eukaryota; kingdom Metazoa; phylum Chordata; class Actinopteri; order Pleuronectiformes; family Pleuronectidae; genus Platichthys; species Platichthys flesus. Next base: position 16,617,679 of record NC_084951.1, read on the forward strand.
ATGTGGGTTTATTCTCTGTAATCTTTTAATGACATGCACTGACGACGCATTGTGGCTCAGGAATAGCCCATGCCATGAAACACACACACACACACACCCACACCCACACACCCACACACACACACACACACACACACACACACACACACACACACACACACCCACACCCACACCCACCCACACACACACACACACACAGAATCAAACACAGACTCAGTGGAAGGCTGTGGCCTCTGAGGAGATTAGCCAAATCAGAAAAGCGTTTTAGAGGAAGGCAGCTTTAATGCAACACAACACAGATTTGTATGTGTGTTTGTGTGTGTGTTTGTGCAATGTTGAGCTTTAAAATGCATTCAACTACACATTACAGAATATCTGCCGTTAAATGTAATTTGTGAGGTATTATTGTGGATTACTCAAAGTGAGTTAAGTATTTTAAATATGTCGAATTCACACAATACTGCTAACATGAAGTTTACAGTCTGAATACACAATTTTTCCTTGGCCTTTTATTTGCCACAGTATTATCTGACAACCAGTGAACAAGACAAAAATAATACTTTCTAACATTTTAGTTTCACTTCACCTCCTCTTTAGAGAAAACAACAGAAAAGACCATCCTTGTTTAATCCCAAAGCTTCAAAGGGGTGAGAAAGACAATTAAGTGTGTGTGTGTGTGTGTGTCCGTGTGTGTGTGTTTGTGTGTGTTTGTGTGCGTCATAGCCTCAAACCCGACATACGTTTGCATCTCTCAGCCTGAGCCCACGTGTGTCACCTCCTTCATCATCACTTCAACAGGGACATCCTGCCACTCACTATCAACATCCAACATTGGCCATTGCATGTTTACAGTAAAGCACAACCCCTGTTTGGATTTCATCTTTCAGATTACTGTACTGTCCAGGAATGGATCTATATTTAAACCTACATTTACCTCATCTTCCTGTAATACTGCATATGACAATACTCTGCTCTCCTCGGTTGTGACTGAGTGGAAATTCTCATCTGCCTGTCAAAGCTGAAGCCTTACACGCACAGTAGGAATGGTAAAACCAGAAATGGACAGGATATATAGAGCCTATATATGTTTATAATCTGATTGGAGAGTAGAGTGCAGAACATCATTGTCTGCACATGTCATGTTCCCGTGATCATTCTTCGGTGATCCATTGTTCTCAGTGATTGACAGCCGTGGGACTGTCGTAGCATTTGTATTAGGTTTCCTGCGCAGCGCTACTGGGTCCAGTTGAAGTGGATGTGAGGAAATTAGTTGTGACAAGGAAACATATTTAGTTGATGTACCAAGTTGAATAACTAATGAGAGGCTTGTAGGCCAATACTAATGGGATTTTTTTTTTTAAACGTGTAATTCTTCATCTGGTTTTACTGAAGCTCACTACATCCAACAACTAAACCCATAGAGTTTTAGACATCAGGTTGAAAAGGATATAACCATATCAGGACACACCAGAATAACAAGTCATGACATGAGGCTGCTCTGGTCCATGAAGTACAAAATCCATGATATTCAAGGAACATCTTGAGGGAATTTCTTTAAATTTGGTCCAAACATTCCCTTGGACTCACAGAGAAACTGACTAGATTTTGTCTATTGAAGATCAAAGGTCAACACAACGTTGACCTCATATGATTCTGGAACACAATTACAGCAGCAGTAATTCTACTTGGATAATGAATCCAGTTCAGTTTAATTTAATCCAATAAGCTTCAAATATGAAATATTTCCCCAAAAAATACCTCTGTTTGGTCAGGATTGAAGGAAACTAATTGTTTATTTTACATAATTCAGTAGTAACAAATTTAATCAAAGTTACTTTAATTTCAGATATTTGTGATTATCAGAATCAGATCAGAAGGTTTATTGGCCAAGTAAGTTTTCACAAACAGGGAATTTGACTCGGTAAAGTGGCTCTCAGGTGCTTACACAGAATACACATCACAAAAACAAACATAACAAAACAAAACAATACAAACAGTCCGAACAGTGCGACGGTCTAAGAAAAGAAGTGCAGGTGTGCATATTACAATTGTCCAGTGAGAGTGAAATAAGTAAACATAGTTAAATATAATTATAATGTATATTATATAAAATATAATATAATTCCGGGAGTAACTGTACAGTGGTTATTTTAAGGATCCGGAGTTATTGCACAGTGCCAGAGTGGGTTGACTGTTCAGTAGTGAGACGGCGAGGGGGAAGAAACTGTTTTTGTGTCTGGTGGTTTTGGTGAACAGCGATCTGTAGCGCCTACCAGAGGGGAGGAGTTGGAAAAGGTTGTGTCCAGGGTGGGAGGGGTCTGCAGTGATCTTTCCTGCCCGTTTCCTGACTCTGGATGTGTACAGGTCCTGGATGGTGGGCAGGTTGGCACCGATGATCTTTCCTGCAGACCTGACTGTCCGTTGGAGTCTGTTCTTATCCAATTCGGTGGCTGATCCAAACCAGACAGTTATGGATGTGCACAGAACAGACTCGATGACTGCAGTGTAAAACAGGATCAGCAGCTCCTGAGGCAGGTTGTGCTTCCTAAGCTGGCGCAGGAAGTACAACCTCTGCTGGGCCTTCTTGAAGATTTTATTGATGTTGGGTTCCCACTTCAGGTTCCGGGAGATTGTGGATCCCAGAAACCTGAATGATTCCACAGCCAACACAGTATTGTTTAGTATGGTGAGGGGGTGCAGTGCTGGAGGGCTCCTCCTGAAGTCCACTGTCATCTCCACGGTTTTAAGCGTGTTCAGCTCTAGGTTGTTTCGACCGCACCACAGGACCAGCTGTTCGACCTCCCGCCTATATGCAGACTCATCATTATCCTGGATGAGGCCGATGACTGATGTGTCGTCTGCAAATTTGAGGATTTTAACCGATGGGTCTCCTGAGGTGCAGTCGTTGGTGTAGAGGGAGAAGAGCAGTGGGGAGAGCATGCATCCCTGAGATGCACCAGTGCTGACTGACCGGGTGCTGGATGTTATTTCACCCAGCCTCACCTGCTGCTTCCTGTCTATCAGGAAGTTTGTGATCCACTGACGGGTGGAGGCAGGCACAGTGAGCTGGATGAGTTTGGTGAGGAGGACTTCTGGGATGATGGTGTTGAACGCAGAGCTGAAGTCCAAGAACAGCATCCTTGCGTAGGTCCCTGGGGAGTCGAGGTGTTTCAGGATGTAGTGCATTCCTGTCACAGTAGCAACACAATTTATCATCATTGTGATCAATAACCAGGCAAACATGACATTGAACTGTTGAAACAGTGTTTCCCACAGAATGAAATTCACTCTGACGTCAGCATTGGTGCTTCCACAGCATCAGTTTTATTAAAACTGCAGTGTGTGTTTTCATTGAACGAACAAAGAACGACACTGAAGTCTTTCCTCGGTAGAAAATGTGTTTTATTTCCCCCCTCTTCTCCAGATTGGCTCCTGTGATAGACAGTAATAGTCAGACGGTTTATCCAATCATCTGCCAAATCTTTTTTTTGAATGCGCATAACAGTTAACAACAAAGCCTTCCCGGATGGTTCAGTGTAACCGGTGCATCAGGTTAAGCAAACATAGAATCTCTGCCGATATACAATCACTGTGGAAAAAACTCACCTGTTGATCGAGCTGCACAAAATCCCAGAAATATAGAGAAACAACATCCTGCAATCAATCATGTTTACCAGCGCAGTTTGTTTTCTCAGTCCTGGCTGAAATGTGCTGCATACAAATATCCTTTCTTTCTTCCTCGCATGTTTGGGATTGCTGTGGTGTAAAATCCAGCCAAGTGTGCGTGTTCCTCCTGTAATACTGCTTGGATTGTTGAGCACTACACGGAGCTCAGTAAATGCTATTCTCTGAACTCTAACCAGCTAATTAATGACATGTCACACATCGCAGAAGACGCCCAGGGAAGTGCAGTATTTCATATTTTCTCTCTATGACAAACAGTCTGCAATGCAGTTTGTCAGAAGCAGGGGAAAAAAAACATATTTTTAATGTCAAGATAAGAAAAGAAATTGAAAAATAACGGGAAAGAAATACAGTTGTTGATGACATTTACGGACATTTCACCAGTGTTTGATTCTATTAAGTTTCAATCTGCTTCAATGTTTCTTTAGAAATGAATTACCACACACAATTTGTGCAATGATGCACTCCTTTGGATTTATTAATTTCAGTTTTATGCACAGTATGTGTGATGCACTATGAGTGGAGTGGGGAGCACTTACAAAACAACCCTTAATTCAACCTGAATCTTCACAAAAGAAAATTTTGTGAGGCTGAGGCAAAATTGAGAGACATCTCTTTTCCTTTGAAAGGTTTTATTCATTTCGTATAATACTGACACATGTACTCAATAGCGGTTAACAGGCGTTTAAAAACACAGATATTAAAACCATTAGAGCATAAATTTATCTTTAACCCCATTTAATCCATGAACCATTTTTACACGTTTACATGTTTCAATATACCGTAACATCTACTTGGTATTAGTCTAACCTCACCCCTGAAAGGATATTTTATTCCTTTGTCAAAAAAACAAAAGAAAATAGACGACTGCTAAACTGTCTCCCCCATTTTAAAAAATGGCGTGTGGTGAGCCACAAACGATTCAAGGTAAAACATGTCCATGGAGGTTAAGTCGGAAAAAGAAAAAGGTTCAGTTTCAGGTCTGAGAAACAATTTGACAGCATCAAGTTTATGTGTGGCACAAATCAATTTAAATATGTCAACTAGATTAAATGACACCGCCATTCTGGAACCACCCCCTTATTTTTCTAGTATACAGGGTAGAGGTCTAAAAACCAGATCCTCTCTATTCATTCCCAGTATGCATATGGAACACAACTAAGCCATAGAAGAGAGATGAAGACTACAGGTTGCCGTAAAGAAAGTCGTTTTTTTGTCATCTAATCCAGTGTGTGGTTAGGTCATAGTTCACTTTGTTGAAGTTTGTAGTTGCAGTAAAGGATTGTGGGTAATGTAGTCCTCTGCATTTACAGATCAAGGACACTCAGTTGTGTTAAAGGTGACGGCAGCCAGTGTTAGAGTCCTGTCTCTTCAGGCGCCATTTCTTGGGTTATCCTCAGCAAAATGAAACAATGACTGGTTCCTCATTGAAGTCCATCAGAGTGTGTTTCCTCACCACTGGTCCATTGTGCTGTGTCAGTATCTCCACCCCCATTTTCTCCTTCTTGTTTTGAGACGGGTGAGACTATCGGGTCACCTGAAATGGGGAGAAGAGAAGTAGGTCACTTAAAATAGCCCAGAATAGAAGTGAGGATACAGCTTGTGACGGTAAAGGTCACAGAGCAGAGTATGAGGCCGGTTCTGCTTGTACATGTCAACTGGAGGTTTTGAATAATGCGCTGTGGATCCGCGCGGCCCACTGTTTGGGAAATTATCTGAAATGGTTCTTGCTGGTGGAGCAACGACAACGTGGCTAGCACAACCTCTTTCTCTTCTGGCGAGAGACTAAACGAGACACAGCTTGAATCATGGAAGTAAGCCCACGACACCTCACTCTCGCTGCCATGTCATTTTTTGTCAACACGGCTGCTCTAATCACATGGCCTCTTTATCTCGTCGGCCCCTCTTTCCAATTTCTTGCTCGCACACTCACTTTTGGTTTTGGAGACTTTTTCTACCAGGCAACGACCGAACAGACACAAATTGCTGTATAACTGCCAGTGCTTGGGTATGTAATAGGCCAGACTCTCCATGACAGCTTTTCAGTTTTCCTGCATGCCTCTCTCTCTCTAGCTGTCATTGTGTTTCTCTGTGACCTTTCCCTCTTAGGCCTCCAAAACATGCAGTCTCTCCTGTATGTTCCTCTTGAGGGAGTGAGCTTTTTGTCCAGCCCAGGTGCCAGCTAACAAAGTGTGTAGGCCAGCCATCACTGAGGGAGATCAGAGGAGCGTTTCCTCCGAGCTGGCAGCTCCTCTACTGTATCTGCTCTCAATAGGCTCCGGGCCACCCTTCCTGGCCCCGCTCCCACCGCCTTCAGGCATCTACTCCTGTGGCTGATCAAAGAGTCTGCAGGCGTTTATTGTCATGCCAGTTCACTGTGCGCGCACAATGCTAAGTCTCTGTGCCTGCTATATGCTTGAAGGTGCTACTTCAAAATCCCTTCAGGTGTTTGTCGGCTTGTCTGTTCTAATATGCCTGCAAGTGGCGGTTTTGTGCCCAATTAGAAGGTGGATTTAGGTAGTTAGATATCAATTTACAAGAGCACAGAAGCAGTGTTTAGATGTCATCTCCATGGGCCCACAAGTGACACATTTCCTGTTTATTTGACTATCCACACTAATGGCTGCTGTTCTGGCCACAAGGCAGAGCCCCCCCCCCTCTCTCCTACATCTCACAGACTATGACATCTATCTTTTGAAATGAATGATCTAGACATTTCATTAATGATTTTAAACAGCATTTTCTAGGTTTTTACAGTTTGTATTGTTTCATAAAGGATCAAAGTGCCTTCAGAATATTGCCTCAAGAGGTTTACGTTGTTTGCAGACTGCCACATCTGTTTAGTGTCGATGTGAGCGAACTGCATAGGAAGTAAATTACATGTGCGACTGACATCGACTTGTCATTTGTTGGTTAATATGTGTAGATGACTGCAGGTCTTTACACAGACAGACACACACACATACACGCACACACACATACACACCCTTGCTTTCCTGTGTATGACAGCTCAGTGGCCTGGCAGCCCAGCCGTGTCTGTCTGCTCATCCATATGATATTATTTGGCATTGATCGAGCTGTCTTCTATCCCTTCCCTCTCTCCTCCCTCTGCCCTCCTCCTCTCCTCCTCTTGTTTGCTCCCAGCCAGAAATGGAGGGAAGGGCAGAGAGAGCCAAACCCTCTTTTGTGGTCTCGCCTGCTCTGTGTGCTGTGTATAAAAGTAAGCTCTTCATCAGCTGACCTGTTCCAGCATTTGGGTTTTTAAAGTGTTATTCTTTTAACACCTCTGCCTTCAACCTTTCTTCTCCGCTTTCTACTTGTTACTTGTTGTTTTCTTTCTCATCCATCTCCACCTGCCTCTTTCTTCTGCTGCTCTTCGTATGTATGTGTGTGTGTGTGTGTTAGTGTGTGTCTCGCTCTCCCATTCTCTCTCTCTCATCCTCTTTCCCTCTCACCTCATCGTCAGTTTCAATTTACGAGCGGGTCGTAATGGGACTATAAGAGAACGTTCGATGCTATTGATCTGGATGCCTGCTCATCTTGACCTCAGCGTACCACATCAGAGGAGGAAAAAAACATGACTCTTTTCATCATCAGGCAAACACATCAGCTAACACACTCAAATAGTGTGTACACACACTCACACACACACACACACACACACAAACAAGCACACGCAGATCATTGATCAAAGACCTGAATGCAAGAGACAGCAAATATTTGTGCTCTTTCAAGCTACGACAGAATCAGTGATAAAACGATGCCTGGCTCCTACTGGTTTACTTTGATCATGTGCAGGAAATCATAAATGCACACTTTATGACTAAATGTAACAGGTCTGATACAATCCGCAGCCTCTTAACAGCATTCACATATTCATAAATTACATCATCCTCATGCTTGATTACCCTCTTTCTTTAATTATGGCTATTACCTACTCTAAGTCCATCCCGCCTTTTTCTGCTCGTCTCTTTTTTCTTTTTGCATTCCTCTGTAATGAGAGCTATAACTTGAAGAAGTTCAGTTACACTCATGAGCAACTTAACACAATTTGAGCTGGGGCCCAGCACGACAGAGAAAGTCTTTGAGGGTGAGAATAGGAGGAGTTGCTGTTGAGAAGGAAAGGAGGAGAGAGTGTAACTTGAGGGGCGAGAATCCACTCTGCTGGGTGAGAGGTGAGTAGAGGAAAACGAAGAGAAGGAATTCTTTATCAGCCATAGGTGATAAAGAATAGTGTTTTAGCGAAAGAGACAGCGGTAAATAGACAGGAGACCACGTGAGTTTAAAGCTTTTCTCATCCCTCTCTTTTAACCCAAGAAGATGCACTCTCTCTCTCTCTTCCGACCACGCCTACGATTAATTATTTAGGCAAAAAACAAAGGTCTGCGCCCGGCCATGAATAATGGAAGGTGAGAAGGCAGGGAGAAGGATGGAGCTTAGAAACAGAAGCACACAGCCACAAGAGGTGAGTCTCGCACAGATATTCCCCCTCCTGTGACAGACAGTTCACAGGCTGCTCGGGATCAAGCCACCGAGGGGACGCCAACAGGTGCCGACGCAGGACGGAGACTGAGCAGGAACCATTCATGATGTACATCCACACCTACACACCTACACACTTACACACACACATAGACACAGACGATTGGAGAGTGCCGGAAAAAATGTGGAGAAATGAAATGAACATGCACAAACTACACATACAGTGTTACGGGCGAATGGGAGCATAAAAACTATCCAAGGACAATTCCCACTCTAGTGTTTCCAACGTGGTGAGTTGTTTTTGCATCGAGTCAGATGGCATGCCAGTCAAACCCAGGGAAGCAGGGCAAGTGGGAATGAAGGGAAGTGTGATGTTCTCTCTCCCTCAATGTGTGTGTGTGTGTATGTGTGTGTGTTGTGTGTGTGTGTGCCTTGTTCCTGTTCCTGGCCTTATTTTTCTTCAGAGAATGTTTGAAGTTAGATCCAAGATGGGGCGGGGAGAGAAAGTAAAGAGAGAAATTGGGTGAGAAAAAGAGTGATAGGGAGTGCAAAGGAGAAACAAATGAGGGTAGAAACCAATAAGAGGTGAGAGGACAGATGTATATAACAGGAGATACCTGGAAGTGGGTCACTTTGTGGTTTCTGACCGTGTGTGCGTGTGTGTGCGTTTGCGTGTGTATATATATATATATATATATGTATATGAGGGATGGGAAGAATTTGTGCAAGATAGAACAGAGGGATATATAAATATAAAAGAAAGAAAGATGATGTGCACACCGACCTTTGTGGTCTTGACTTTGTTGCCTGTGCTGCAGCTCCATCCTGTGAGGTCGGGAAGAACCTTGCACTCCTCACTGTCCATACATGGATGCATCTGACACCACCACTTCTGGATTACAATGGAGGCTAGAGGAAGAGAGAGAGAGATAGAGATAGAGCTGTAATTTTGACATTAAGCTTTCCTTTGCTAAATTTCCATCCAAAAGTGCAAATTTGAAATAGATTTTCCACACAAAATATAAGTGCACTAATTTGTGTTCCCATCCAGTACCATTATGCTAATATTAGGGGTTGGATCTTAAGATGATGTAATTAGAAGAACAACAGTCAAACTTCATGTCAACAAATCTGACGTTTTTGTTTTCATGTGTTTATTTGAGGAACATCAAAGTCTCACATCAGATGTTTTCATCATGTTTTCAGAAGTTAAAGTCACACGATTCATTTGTGTCATCATTAATTCACTTCTGTTACCATTGCACTGTGTTGCACTTTGTTTGATTATGTCACCAGCTTTCCCACAGTAGAAAAATGTAAAGCGCTTCTTTGTTTGCATTTTAAAGAGAGATTTAAAGTTAGGTAGAATATAGCATGCCTACTTTCAGCTGATAAGTCATTCCAGAGTTTGGGGGCCCGTAGTGCAAAAGCATGACAGTCTTTATTCACCAAAGTCTTAAGATTCATCATTAAAATCAACAATATTAGAACCATCTTTTCAAAATATTAAGTATATATAATAATAAATCTAAATAATTGTTTTTGTAAAATTGTTGGTCTCAAAATGCCCAATCTTAAAATCCAGAATACCTTCATGTTACTGAAAAACATTTCATACTGTATAGATCTAACTGTCAAGATCGGGTTCACGATTCATTTACATTTTCTGTTCAACCAAAATTAGCAAAGCTGGGGCCAACACATAAAAGAGACATTTCAGATATGCTGTGATCTACATGCAAATATAAAAAAAAAAACAGAAACTATAAAATGATAATTATCACAAAAAAAAAACACCCATCGCAGTAGAAGATGGTAGAAGATGTGTGCATATACATGTATACAAAAAATATAAATTTTGAATTTCGTTTCCTTTCGGCTACTCCAAAGACTCTGTGGTTTTTTTACAGTCAGTGAGATGGTAATTGGATTTGTAGCATGTAAGCATTTAAGATACTGTCACTCCAACTTAGTAATGAAACACTTAATAAATAAACAGCCATTTAACCAGTGACACAATTCCCACAGGATTAGTAGCAGTCTCTGCACGGTCAAACTCAACAGCAGTAATTTCTCAGGAAGTATTTCAAAAGTAATAAATCAAAAGTATGAAAGGTGTGTTAGTCATATTAAATTGTAAGTGTACAGAGCCATACACGGACCTTCATCAAGTCATCACCACGTGGTCTGTCAGACAGCTCAGTGTATGTTGATATGTTGCCAGCAAAACATTAATGATTTCCATGATTAATATCCCTTTTTCAAATGACAGACATGAACACTTCAGTGTTATAACCTCCACCATGGAGGTCATGCTATCATCTGCATTTGATTGTTAGTTAGCAGGATCATACAACAACTTTCCATGGAATCTTGTATAGGGTTGGGACATGACCTAAAGAAGAACATTTTAAAAGCAGCTAGGGATAGCATGATGAGATATGGTGTAAGGTTTGGCTGAGGTATGTACTGTCCGAGTGTCTTATATTTGAATATTGCCACACACAACAAATAATTAACTAATTAAACAATGTGATAAACAATAAACTTGAGAGATGTTTCAATACTATTTAGTCTTCTTTCCCAATACCAATTCCAAGGCAAGAATTTTGTAAATTGCTGAAAACTGAAGTCTGACATCGGGTAACTGTTGCTGTTTCACTTGACAGCATGAAATGTTACCAAATTGCTAACATTTGAAATAGCTTTGGCTAATGCTACACGACTGAAAATCACGTCATCTTCTTTGCCACTCTGAAAACAGTACTCGCCTGTGGCAGTGCACGGCAACATCTGTGAACGGTGAAGAAGAATTGATTTGTAGGAAAAGAAAATTGAAGTTATATCTGGGGGAAATTAATGTACTTTAATCACGTATTGGATTGTTAAATAGATTCACATACTCTCCAATGCCTGGCTCAGCATTTTTCGGCAGTATCAGAGGCATTTCTGATGCTGTAATCTGTGTCGTAACATCTCTAATAAACTCACATTAAACCATAAACATGTAGTAATTCTGTGGAAGAGCTAAGAGAATCATTGGCACATCTCTTTACTGTGTTTTCTGAGTTATATTTGTGTCAGTGTGTGCAAGTTAACTGTGATTTTTTAATATCTACTCAAAGTTGACTTTCTTATCTTTCCCCCGTCTCAAACCTAGAAGTCAGGGTTGTGTGGTGCGAGTATGTCGCATTCATTTCAAATGAAGACCAATTTGAACAGGATTCCACCCAAAAGCATGAAACAACAGGGCTGCAGAGACTGCAGTCTGTGATTTCATCAAGCACCACTCGTCATAGCTGCAGGGGCTGCACAATGCTGATTTTGTGTACACAGAAACAGTAGCCAGGGGGATTTTCCGGGTGGATGGGTAAATTCTGTAGCTTTGAATTGTCAGCACTGTTGAAAAACAAAGCCAAATAAACATGTGGGTATACAGAGTCAACCTTTCTTTCATTGTCAACAAAGCAGCTCCAGAAAGAGAACACTTTCTGTAGATTATGTTTGTTATCATGAATCAAGTTGGCAGAGTTTCATCCTATCATAACATTGACTGAAGTCTCAAATACACAGTTATTTGCTGAATGGTGAAGCAACTTTTCACTGCTTTGGATCTTTACAATTTATTTGGGTTACGGCCAGAGTAGGCATTTCATTACTTTAAAATTGCTTGTGGGTGCAATAAAACATTGTGCCATCCATCATCTTTGTAACTCATCGGAATTTGTCACAAAAGTATAATGGACTGCGGCTGCATTTATAATTAATCAAGCTCCTGAAGTTAGCAGCAGGAAACAGTGTTGGAGAGAAACACAGCGACAGACGGCGCACTGCTCCAGTATGTCTGTTTTTGTTTTATGAATAGTCAGTGTTGGTACAACGACACCCACTGTATGTTGGCCACCAACAGAGAAATATGTTCTGTCATCATGTCTTCGCTGTATTTTTCAAAGTTGACTTCAATCATCAATTTATATTTAACCCTTGTATTGTCATCCTGTCTGACACGGGCTGGTTTGCTTGTTGGAAAAACATAAATTAATTGTGACATAGTCTGTTTACATTTCAATTTGGAACGTATGGTCAATAGATATAGTTTAGATGAATATATACCTGATTTTTGAATAGATAAAGTTATAGATTATTTGACTATACTCATGATCAGAAGAACATACATTAATTGTTTATGTTTTAATGGTCGCACATGACACCCGTTGTCTTCCTGTCAAAATTCATCTGCTAGAAAGCACAATAGTGCGAATTGCAGCACCAGGTCAAATTTGACCCGAGAGTATGTGTATGTGAATATCGATTCTATAAGGAAAGAGCGTATGGATCCATCTGTTGTTTTCATTGGAATGAAAGAAACCTTAGTTAGAAATTAATAGATTTGGAAACAGGTGAAATTTGACCTGAGGAAAACCGTAAGGTTAAATCTTCAGTAAAGAGAAGCACACACTATTAACATGGATTAAATTGATTAACGTATGTTGTATAGTACAATAATATACAGTATTTCAATAAAGGAACTCCCATTTGTGAACATTACTGTATAAGGACAGGCCACTGAGAAACAATTATATTTCAGTAAGTGACACTTAAGTGAAGGAATTGGCCATTTGCAGCAAATGGCTTTGCTCTTCCAATGAACCCTCAAAGAATACAAACAGTAATGGGGTCTGTGCTGGGAGAACTTACCTCCCCAGCCCCTATAAAGAATTAGATATTACACCAGGACCAGCAGCAGTTATCGTAAACAGGAGGTTGGGGTGGTGGAAGGAGCGTATCAGCAGAATTAAGACTCATTTATGCTGCTTTTATGTAGGAACAGAGATAAGTCTTTTTCAAACGATGTATTCGCCACTGCACATACTATGCATACTTTACGTTTGTATAGTTTTTTGCCAATACCTGCACTAGAGGTTAGCGCAGAGTCGAGAAAACAAATATGGCAACTGTGTAGGAGGTTGTGATATTGTACCTCTCAAACGAAAGGAAACGCAGCTGTTTGTCACTTTGCTCAGGTGAAGTAACATCATATAGACGCCTGCAATTTCAATGAAAAAAAAAAGTTTCTCCTTGAATCACTGTCTACACTGCCCCCTAACGAGTTCCGCTGGTACTGCTCTGTTTCGTCTGTACCATTTGTATCTGATAGCTTTCAGAAGACATGCACAACTATGGAGGAAATGAACACAGAGAAGGCTCCGTCCATTTCTGTAAACGTGTCTAGCGTAAATAAGTCTCTTTTGACAGAGCAAAAAGTTGGAAGAATACAATACACTGCAATACTGTGTGAATCAAAGCCAATCCGAAACAATCGAATTCTGCCATGACCAAGTATTTTTACATTTTAACGATACAATTGTTGCTATTATACATAACTTCCTCTATTTCAATTTCAACCACCGATCAGACACCCCAGGTAATTTATAATAAATTGTAAACATAGGCAAATGTGTACTGGATACTGATTAGTCAGTGGAACCTCATGATTTGAGTATTTTCCTTAACACTGTGTAGAGCCACCTCCCTGTAAGTACAAATTAGGAGTTGGGGCAAAAGGTAGAAGCATTAAACGCTAACTCGATCTAACTCGATCCTTAATCATCTTGCCCGAGTGTCACCGGCTTGCCATGTGGGCTTTTTCAGCACACATGGCCTACTTACACCAGCACTGAGGTGTGTGGTACCATCACATCTGATGATTTATGTTGCAGCTTCACATTCTGCCTTAATTAACAGTGCACTCTTTTAAGTCAGGGAAAATAACTGATCATTGTAAGCACATTAATAACACCACACACTGTGGGACTGTGCAGCCAGTGATACATACCATCAACACAGGAGGGCATGGCCCGAGTCGTGCCGGCGACCTGTCCAGGGAAACAGGAACATTTGACAGTCTGAGATCTCTCCTCAATCTTGTTTTTGTTGCAGCAGCGGTGGGCAGCGATCACCTCACACGTCCCTGCCTTCACATGCACTGTGAAAGAGAGAGACACACAGACAGTTTAATACACCGGCACTCTTTGTACACTCTGCTTTAGTTTTCAATCAAACATGTATAATTGGTTTCAAGCATCGGTAAGAGATACAGACAGACCTGTTGTTATTAGATAAGCTCTCTCCCTAAACTTCTTAATCACTCATTATTTTGTCGTGATTCAGAAAGCTGTGTTGTGCTAATTGACAGATGTTTACACAGTTGAGAAAATAATCAGACATTTGCAAATGGGATTGAGAGTGAGGATGTGCTCTACCTGTGCCAGAGCCAGAAAAACACACACAAATACACAATCGTAGATCAGATTGATGCATCGATACACGTTGTTGGAAGAGGACTGCCACTGTTAAAAGGCTGGGGCAAAAATACCACCCCTTAAATGTCAGTATGAGCATGATGTCTCACTAAACAATGAAGCCCAATCAGATTTTAGCAGGTTGCTGCAATTTTGTAAGACTAGAGATTTTAAGATGCCGATACCAGAATTGGGCGTCAGTGAGTATGCAAATCTATGTACAGATCCGATACCCTGTCCTTCAAGTATTTCCACCAAGATGAAACCAAAATGTTTCTTTTGCCGGAAATCCCTTGATTTTTGCCGCTCCAAAACAGCACAATAGCTTCTTGCTTATATTTTCAAAGTGGTTAAGTGGATGTAGAAGTAATATCCGTTTAGTTTCTAACTATTTAAATGTAGTAAATGCTGATTGTTGCTAGATTTCCTTTTTTCTGTTATTTTCAGTTACCACTGTGAAACTAGGTAGGTCATTCTATGACGTTCACTCTCTGTAGGTATTTGTTTTTCTTTCGGTTTAACCTGAGCCAGGCCATACAACGACCAAGTACTTATAAAACCAGAACTGGCAAATGAATCATTTATGCATTGTAATGCTTTACTCATATTTTGATATATTCAAAGATAATTATGTACATATATGTATATGTAAAATTACATATTTGGGTTAACAGACACAGATATTGAGAATTTAGAAGTCTCTTTTTACTGGACAGCTGAACCACAGCTACTCAAGGTTACAAGTCTCTTGGCTTTGCTGCTCGACACAAATTTGTAATTGAAAGAGAGAATGTGAGAATGTTTGTATTAAAACTGACCTGATTCTACATATACAATAACAAGTGAGTATTGGCTGCAGCGCTAATGAAGGATAGATGTGGGAGGCTACTTCACTTCTTCTTTGGCTACCACTTTGTGTGTGCCTCTTTACACACAGACTTCAAGCAAACAGCCTTGTGGTTAATTAACAAGTCCACCCTAGGCACAGAAGTCCCCTGAGTCAGCCGAGAGGGAACAAAGAAATCACTCTACTTTTGAAGACTTGTGATGTCAACACATGGCCCTTTCATACCAGCCTTTTATCAAATACATGAAAATGTCAAGGACAAACAATAAGCCCGTCAGGATCATAGTCTGCAAGGATACAGTGTGTGTGAACGTGTGTAAGCCTATGTTTGACAATCTTCATGTATTTCATCAAATGTGTATTTGTCCATGTAAGCTTGTTCAGATATGCTTGAATCTGTGCGTTGTGTATGTTTTTGAAGGCTTCATGTATGTTTAGGTTTGTCAAAGCCAAAGTCTAATCTGTGTGTTTTGGCTTTTCACGCAGTTGTTGGAAGTTACTGTCATTTCCATTACAAAAGAATCCACCCACAATACAACAAAGGGTGCACACTGCATGGCAATGACAACTAAAGCGCCAAACAATGAATTGGCTCTGCGTGAAGAGTATTTAAAAGTGAGACAAGCTGGCTTGAAAGCCCGGTATGAATATGCTAAGGAGGCAAAACAGAGATTTGAAAAGATCTTGAGTTGCTCCATTAATGAGGAAAAGACAAAGCAGCAATCCAGCAGAACCCAGTCCAATTAATATCTCAATGAAAAGCCCATTGTAGTTTCTGATCCACTGTGTATCTGTCCCTCATCGTACTTTTATATCTTCTGATTTATGTTTTTTTTCTCTGTTAGCAGTGGGGCCAAATAATGTTGACTGACTGATCTGATCACATGTTCATCCATCAGTCCAACGCAAGAAAACTCTGGACAGATTGACAACATTTGTGGGAAAAGATTCAGTGTCACAATCAGGCCCAAAATTAAAAAAAATCTTGTTATTGTGTAATTTTATTGTTACAAGCGAATGAAATCAAAAGAACACACTTCACAGTTTGGCAACACCAGAGGTTTTCCTTTGGGACCAGCCTCCGGTCCAAAGGTGACCCATTACAGTTCTGTATTTACTGGATGCTATGCTGTGAAATTAGTTGTGGACATTAATAGTCTCCAGAGGAGAAAACGTAAGGCTTGCAAGGACTCCCTCGATCTTTTCTGGGATTTGACACACTCAAGACACATTGATATTATTTCCCAAAGGATCTGAGTCCATTTTGGTTGCTGCATGATCTTTACCCAAGCACCAACTGTGGGATTAATGATCATGGTGGTACGCAAAACAAATTAGTTTAGTAGTTAGTTTGCCTAATTTTTAAAATTTGTTTTTAAATAAGGGTTGGTTTTCCATGAAGTTTTCTCTGTTTTTTCATCCTCCCCAGAGGATAAACAAATTTATTTTGCTGATGCTGTTGCAAAAGTTGAGTTGTAAATCGGGCAAAGCGAGCAACTGCTTCTGGGTCTGAGACCCCTAATGGCCCCAAAAACCCCACATTTCTTCCATATCATTTAGAGTTATGTAATTTAATAAATTTTTTAAACTAACAAAGGAGAATATTAACTATTACAGGTCTATATCCTCCATACTATGTCCTTTTGGTGATGAAGGACCTTCTGAGGGATTTACTTTTAGGGTCCGATGTTATGTGATTATTGTGCACATTTGTTGGTGTTTTAAGTAAAACTCTGAAAACTTCAGGCACGCAAGTATCTATAATACTCTAGATGTATAGAAAGGAGTTTTGTTCATTAATGCTTATTCTGCCAGTTATTGTATTTCAAAATCTATTGTATTACTACAGTGGACTTGGTCATGTCTGTGGTTTCTTTCACTCCAAAAATTGTTATAGTCTCGGACCACCTAATGTGCTCCTTTACACAAAAATGTAATTTAACTTTATATAGGACACTTGCTGTGTACGTCTATTTTCCCCAAGGAAAAAATTTAATTTGCTTAGAGTAGAGCCTGAAGTCAGCAGTTCCATTCTCGTGAATCGTGAACCAAAACCGAAGACGTTTGGACCGGGATTTCGGTTTGGGAATCGCTAAAGCTCTACATGGAAGCATAGAAGTATGTGGAAAGTGCA
The DNA here is from genome assembly GCF_949316205.1 of Platichthys flesus. Classification (NCBI taxonomy): domain Eukaryota; kingdom Metazoa; phylum Chordata; class Actinopteri; order Pleuronectiformes; family Pleuronectidae; genus Platichthys; species Platichthys flesus. Next base: position 16,635,128 of record NC_084951.1, read on the forward strand.
TTTCTTTTTTCATGGGTAATGGTAGCAAAAATAAGCCTTTAGAGGGTTTGTGTTTTTGAAACCAAGCTATTTAAAGAATGGTGTCAGGTGTGAGTGGTCAGATAAAGCCGCACACCGACAAAATAGTAAAAGAGCCAATTCATTTAATGTGACAGTGAAAAAGTGTAAATAAAGGTGAACATTTGACATTTACCTTCATTAGCAGAACTCGTGTCATGGGTCAAAATGCAAATCGTAGAATTAAGCGCTTTACTTTTGTTTAATGATAAAAGGTTATCTCCTGTTTGCCCTCTCTGCCTCTTTGCACCAACCTAATTGACTTGCTTTCTTTTAAAATTAGCCTGACAACCCTGTTGGCAGATCCACAGCTCAGGAAAATCAACAAACACAGCACCTAATCCCAACCCCCACTGACATACACACACCCCCTAGCCCATTTTTAGGCTCAGCACCTGCAGTAGTAATTGACTCAGCATTACTAACAGCGGCAGTGCACTGAGCTGAGCGGGAGCAGAAGAGTAATGAGGAGGCAGGGGTGAGATTTTTACTGGGGGAATGTAAAACTTCATTAAGGCTTGATTGCACATATTAATGTTAATAGGGGGCTGTAAATACCCTCAGTCTGCGCCACATGGTGAGATAAATATGAGCTGGAGCCATATGACAGGATGGTTGAGTGATTATTTTTGATATGTAGATATCTGCAGCAGACTGTCTTGCTCTGTTTTACGCAGGACTCTAATTTGCAGCTGAACTGTTGCCTGTTGGAGCTTGTGCGCTGACAAGTTAATTTGACAACTTTTAAACCACTGCTGCTGTCAGCTTGCGTTTATGATTTTAGTATCACTGACTCTGTACCGTAGCTCCTCAGACAGCAAAAAATTAAGAAATGGAAAACTGTGCGCAGAGGCACCACTGACCAAATTTGTCTTATTACCATAATTCTTTGATTGCTGCTATTCATGGTTTTTCACAAAATGTGGTAGTCATTACTGCCTGGGGTTTGGATGTGGTAATAACTGACTGACTGATCAAATGACGGTTTCCACCTTTAATTATCTTTAATAAGAGGGAAACTAGGGTGGTGATCACTGTCACCTCTCAAAATTATTTTATACAGTATATACCGTATTTATTTGTATCTCGTTCAACTCGTTGCTCTTTTTCAACACTCAAAACAAGTGTGTTTGTTTTAAATGTGTTGAACATTTTCTGAATTTACCTTTGGGATATTTATGTCTGCAAATCTTTCAATGGCAAAGTGGAGGGTATAATGAAAAGCTCCTGGGGATAGCTCATCATTTCAAACTGTTATTTTCTGACATGGTTTAAAATCACCACTGCAGGATGGTGGAGGGGCACTTCACATTGGGAGTGATTGATGTCAAAACACGAGCAAAGATAGAAAACATGGACCCTGAAGAGGATGTGGAAAAAGTTGATTTGTTCCTGGCATCATTCGCTAGTCAGGATGTGCTGTCCTTTATGTCTGAGCTTCATGCGGAGCAGATAGTTGCTGTTAACTGATCCCAAATACCCACCAGGGGCCTTTAACACAAACAGATTAGTGAGTTGTCCAGCTGCTTGTAGGGGCTTAACTCTGTTTTTTTTTGGTATCACGAAGCATGGCTCACTGTAAACAGGGGTGGATCACTGTGGTTACCAAAGTAAATCACCATATGCTGCTCCAGTGAAGGTGACTTGAACATCACATCGATAAATCAGTCCACAATAAAAGGACATAATAAATATCTAGCAATATCTAATTTTATAAATCAGTTGAGTTGTTTTGCTGTTCAGGGCTTTCCACCCGGGCGGCGGGGGGGAGCTTGTGACTTCTATAAACTCTAATAAATATGCCTCCAAATCAAGCATTATTCTCGACACACAATATAAACAGGAGGACACTCACAAATGTACACTAATTCAATTTTAAACTATCTGGGCATTTGTATATGCTCTGCTACGATAAAAAGTGACCGTGAATACAGCAATGTTTCAACCTTTACAGCTATCAAATCTTTGCCTCATAGTGTGTGTTTAGTGTGCGTGAAGGATAAAAAACAAAGCCTTATTTTAAAAAAGGACCACTTTTTACATTTCATCTCTAGCGTTTCCTTCCTTCCTTGCAATCTCTTTTCTACACTTTATCCATCCATCCATTTCTACTCCTCCCTTCTCCTTCGTGTTTCTCCTCCTCTCCGATCTTCTTCATCTATCTCACGTCGTCCTACCACTATTTCATAAATGAGCCCTCCTTTCTCAATCTCTCTCAGCTTCTCCAGCGCATCATTTCTCTTCTGCTCGCTCTTGCTCTTAGCTCTGCACAGCAAACTCAGCAGGGTAGCAGACCATTATCCTCAATCACAGGCTCTAAATCAGACAGTTTTAACACTATCTATTATGTGTTCTTCTTCTCTCACCTTGTCGATGTGTCTCTACCCCCTCTCATCTCTCTCCATAGCATGAGTACTTGTTACGCTTGCCTCTCTTAACACAGCAGTGGCTGTTAACCCCATTTACTAAGGATGATGTACTTAGTGACAGACTAGCAGAGGGACAGATTGCCCCAAATCAGAACAACCACGAGCCGCCCTGTGTGTTTGTGTGTGTGTGTGTGTATTTGTGAGTGTGCGTGTGTGTTTTTTTTCCGATGCACATGAAATGCTGAGATAGCTTTCTTGGTCCCAGCGGGGTACTTCTTTTAAATGTCATTCCGACCACAGGGGATCTGTCTCTCTCTCTGTCGCTCTCAAACATACACACACGCATCACACACACACACAACAGTTTCTATATGGAACTCGGCTCTGTAAGTCTTTATATAATCGGTATTTCTTTTATTTAACATTATTATATTATTATATTGTACCATACATCCATCGGCCCCTTCACTTGTCCATTTCTTTGTCTGTTTGTATGTTTCTGCATGGATTTTCATGAAAGGATGGAAGGATGGACACTGGCCATGAAGATTCTAGGTCCTCATTGTCACCATTATCAGGTACACTGAAATTGTAAGAGGCTTCTCTCTCCAAGATATTACCACATAGAAGTGTAGAAATAAATATAGAAATAGAGTGAAAACAACAATAATGTTTCTTCTTCTTCCCTGAGGGTGGGGCGTGTGTGGGATGTGCGTGTGTGTTGATCACAGTACGTGATGCGTGTGAACGTTGGTCAAAGTCCTTGGTGTGTGTAGTATGGGCACTCGGCATTCACTGAGAGTGTGTGAGTCTTTGGTGTGTTTGGGCGGGGGGTGCGATGGAGGTCGCAGCTCTGGGATAAAAATTATTCCTCAGTCTGTTTGTGGAGGATCTTAAAAAAAGCAGGTATTGTCCGTAGAAGTTGGCCATTAGTTTCTATTTTGTACTTCTGTTGTTATACTACAAAAACCACAACCAATGGCAGCCCCTGGACACACTCTGGTCGACATTTTGTCACGAAGCATCATGCTTCTATCCTACCAGCTGGATGATTTACTCAAAGATGTTAAAATGTTAAAAAAACACCACGTTTCATTCTGAATTATTGGACGAAGCACTGAAGTTTACATGGTCGAAATTCCTGTGTTCTCATGAGACATCGTCACATATGAAACAGCTATAAAACTAAGGACTCACACATTTACACACAATATACTCTTTGATTGATCTCAACCTATAGAGCTACAACCTTATAATCAAAATATACCTAAAGGTAAACAAAAAGACGCACACCAGGATATTGCTTTTGTATTCGGGCAGTTAGCCACATGGAGATCCTATTGTGAACGTGTGTGTGTGTGTGTGTGTGTGTGTGTGTATGTATATGTGTGTGTGTGTGTGTGTCAACACTTAAGAAAGTTAGATAATTGTTTTAGTCATATGTCTTGTGTTAGCTGCTTTTATCAGAATGAATGAGTCGGCATGTTTGGAGTCGTCATCATTCGATATTGTCCCTGAGTAATGCTGAGCCAATAATGCAGCCAGCACCTAAAATAACTGCTATGGAAGCAAAGGCAGCTGCTGTGGCAGTGACAGCGTAGACGATGAATGGATTCTGTACTCGTTGTACAGTCTGTTGACAGTTTGCAAACAGTGAAGTTCAAGTCTCCTCTTTTTTCTTTACATAAAAAAATACAAAACGCTCACTGTCGCTGCACTTTCAATGCCAAGAGACTGTGTTGGCAGCGCAGCATCAGGAGCTGACAAGCCCTCGTCAGGTCTGACTATTGTACTGCCATGGTATATGAATGGAGATAAACACAACCTGTAGTTTTGGTTGTTTTTTGTAGTTGCTGGTTACACACAACGCTCTGATTGAAAGAAACGCTCAGTCATGCTCGATAATACACAAGTTATATTGAGCAATTCCTCAAAAGACATAAGTTGATGGACATGTACAATGTTAATAAATGCTTTTTAAATCAATGCAACGTACTTGCCTGGCATTTTTAGATTGTGTATTAAAAAAGGTTTTAACCGTTGCTCAATTAAAAAGACACAATATATATTATGTAATTGAGATAATTTCAGAATACCGAGTCAATTCATGACACATATAGAGGCACTATTTAATTATATATTTACAATGTACACATTTCTTCCCCCAAGGCCCATAGGGTTCTTTAAGAAAGAGCATATACTGAAATGGAAAATGAGTTCAGTTCGCTTACCAAGTTAATTAGATTACGACGTGTGTTTCTCTGTGCAAATGTGTGCACATCAGTGCATTCACGTTCATGCATTTTTGTTAATAATTAGATTACATTGGCCTCTGAGATGGCGCCATTCGTTACGATTCGTAAACACAGGGCAAATTAAAATTCTGCTTAAGCGTATGCCAAGAAAATTAGCATGGAGAGAAAGGGTAGGCACGAAGACGCGTCTTTTTTGTTTTCTCAGCCCAGTTTTGCTCTTCTCCAACATGTCTGAAATCTTTCTGCAGGCTGACAACTTCTTCTCATCGACTCTTCATAACGGTCATCATCACCGGAAGGTGCATGACAACTGCAGGAGGCGACTATTTATTAGCTTTTAATTGATACATTTTAGTGTTGCACTTGTCCTGCGTTTCCATGCTCATGTATGTTGATGAGAAGCATTTCCCCTCTCACACATGAAAGGGAAAGACGATGAAACTGCTCAGCTTGTGTGGATCAGTTCTGAGCAATAATCTCAAGTTTTGGGAGATATACATCACATTATGCTTTTCGTCTGATCTACTAATTGAAACAATATTTTCTGCAAACTACACTTTAGTAAATGTTTTACGCAAATGCAAAACCTCTGAGGCTATAATGGGGAAAGCATTGTTGACATCACATAAATAAAATTAACAACTGGAGTAACTAGATACTGTGGAATCAAAAATTAAAAAACATCAGCCACAAAAGTGCAGACTGCAGCCTCTCTACACAGCGTCCACGCACAGACTTGCCCTATCACGCAGCCTCCATCAGCTCAGTGTCCCTGAGTGACTGAAAGAGTGAGTGACCACAATTGGAAAGTGTCTCCTCGCAGCGGCAGTTCCTGTTCCCGATGTGACATAAATAAAGATTGGAAAAGAGAGGAGGAAACATTGGGAACTGGCTCATCAGAATTTTGATTTGAAAGGGAAAAACAAAATACCGTGGGTGTCCACACAGAGGGGATCATCCCTGTCAGATGCGCCTTGCCAAAAAACGAAACAAAAAAAATGAAATCGCCCGACCCATTTAGATACACTTAGTCAGGCTGCAGCAGACACAAAAAGCAGCCTCCACCTCATCGAATACTCAAAACACTTCTATTGGATTGCGTCGCCCCCCCCCCCCCCCCCCCTCCAGTTCTGTTGTGCAACTGGCTTCCTTCCAACTTAACAAAGTGACACTTAATCAATAGTCAATAAGGATGTGACGAGACGCCTGATGAACCACTCCATGTGTAACAGCCTCCCGCCACCACCACTAACTAACCAGCAACCACCCATCAACCCAGCTCTGCACTAATCATCCTCACTGTTAAGACACCAGCTCCCCCCCCCCACCACCACCACCACCACCCGCCCCAGCTCCACCGCCCCCGTCCTGCTACATCATATGAGATATTAGCTCATGCGACAGAGCGGGCCTGCTGACACATGGTGTGTCCTGACACATTACTAACCCGACCACCGCGGCCGCTACCACCCCACTGCAGACGGTTTGTACTAATTTGTGCTGCAGGCGTGATATTAGTGCGGTGAATTGGGTATAAATTGTTAATATGCTCAGACGTATTAACAAAGCATTACCAGTCAACCATTAACCCGTGGCAGCGCGTGCATGAGGCCCTCGTGTTTTAAACCCATGTTAAGCGCTGAGTGGAGGTGACTTTCTGCAAGCCCTTTGGGTGGGGGGGTCCACGTCTCCTATCTCATCTGCATTGCTGTCTCCCTCGTTCGCTCCCGCCTTCCCCTCCCTCTCCCTCTCTTTCTGTCCAGTACAGGGGAGTGTTTGCATCTTCTTTCCCAATCTGAAGCGGTTTCTGATGTGCATTGTTCCGCTCAGAGCCGTGCCAGCCTGTTTCCATATGTGGTGTCTGTCTCTTTCTCCCTCGGTCTCTCTTTCTCCTCTTCCCCCGTCACTCTGGCAAACCGGTATCGAGACAGAAACACAATCATTGCGCTTAGTCCAAACACCTCCACCCCTCCCCACCCCCAGTTCTGGCTGTGTCAGTCAGCAAACTGAGAGGAGAGATCTATTGCACAGCGGCCATGTTGATGAGGATTTCATTCTGTCTGAATTCTCTCCCTGTCAGAGGAATAAGGACGGACTCTCGTAAACGTCGAGCTCTGCGTATTTCACTTGAACAGGTTGCCGTGTGTTTGTGCGTGCCCGTGTGTGAGTTATGGTTGCTGTGTATGTCACGGCGTTGTTGAGGTGTCGTTTCGCAGATCTAGATAAATGGTGTGCTATCAACCTGTTTACTCTCTGTGAAAGACTGGACGGTCCCATATGTTACACCACACAAGACCAGTTAGCGCACAGCTCACAACTCAGTGCTGCTGTCATCTGCAGACCATGTATGTCTGATGCTCAAAGCTCTTCTGGAGCTTGTTTATCAAATTTTTGAGTCAATATCAATGGGTCCTCTGCTGAACCAATAGATAATTTTCTTGTTGATAAGCATTGGCATAAAGGATGAAGATACACTAGAGAGGATTTTAAACCGTCACAGGGAAAAATATCATTGAAAATGCACCTTTCATTGTAACCCACAAGTATACAGACACAATGCACTGGTGGACACATGCTTGTCGGTCCTACAGATGAACATGATAAATGATGAATGAAGAAATGAGCTGCCTCAGTTTCCTGACGTCAGATTCTAATCTTACCGAACACAGCGTGTGTGTCTGATCTCTTAAAGGGCTCCATGTCATAACTGTGACATTTCAAACCGAAATAAACTCACTCCCCCAGTATCATTGTGATCAATGGATTCACTGGCTCAGCTGAAATACATTTGCATGCAGCAGGAACACACAATCAGTTCAGAATTGTCTAACTTGTTTGACAGTGATGCATGAATGGTTTCTGCAGTGACCCTTCCCTGGTGGGATTGGACACTTTCTAAGCAGACAAGTTCTTCAGGTGATCATTTAGAAAAAGGGGGAACAGGGCAAGAATCTGAAGCTGCGATAAAGAGGTGAGATAAAGATCTGCAAAACCTTGGGAACTGTGTCTGATGCGATTCCTGAAAAAAAGGGCCCAGCAGCATTTGCACTGCACTGTATGTGAAATACAGTTTTCTAGAACCGAACAATGGTTGGTTTCTCTTTGACTGGAGGTAACATTTCCAGTTAATTGGTGGTTTTCTTTTGTTTGTTAAAAGGACAAGAAGGTGGTTGCAAATTCATCTCTCGAGTCAAAGGCAAAACACAAAATCCCTTCAGCCTAATACTCAACAATTCCTTAAAAAGACAGAAACAATAATGACCCCACAGATGTCCTGTATGAATACTTAAAGTTTATGTCATCAGGAATCAATTGTACAAGCATGCAAAAAAATACAAGCTAATCTGCTTTTACTCTTCTAGCCATTAGACTTGTGAACAACCACAGCACTAGAACCAGTGTGTTTGTCTTGTGTATAAACCAATTAATGCTCTATTTGAACACAATATGTGCCTTTGTGGTGTTGCCACTGTTATAAATGTTTGTGTACTTCATCTATTTCTCATTTTAGATTGTTTTTATGTGTTAACATAATTGTCACGGTGCACTTTGTTTGCAAACTCACTTTCCCCTCAAATTGCTCCTTGAGGGACAAATCAAGTATTTTAAATGGAACTGAACTGAAGAGGTGCAGACTTTATCAGACCCTCTGGTGGAAAAACCCACAGCCCACTACTCTTAAACCAACTTCCTCTATTGTACCAATGTGCTTTGTTTGTCATTAAGACTGACAAATTCATCGTGGATTACTCATTAAAAAACCCAGAGACCATATTGTATTATGTTGTCCTTTCCTGGTGTTTTGGAGTTGTCTACTACTTTTTCTCTCACACATTTGCTTCTCTGAAACTGCAGAACCACAATAACTAATGTATTGAACCAGCACCTTAACAACCATTAAACCCTGGTATTGAGTAAGCAGGTCCCTGCCAATTTATACCTTCAGTTTTTACATAGTCTTGTAAAGATTGGACATTTGATGACACTGGCATTAATTAATGAAACTTAGTAAGCCCCTTTTTACAAATAAACAGGAATCAAAGTTAATCTTTTATCTAAGGGTGTGATCACAACTGAAAGACTGAACCAAGGCTCATGTCTTTGTTATTTTGTTTACATGTGATTCGTTTTGTTTTTTTGATTCACTGATTTTTAAAGTAGGTGTGTCCGATGTCGGTGTGTTGACACTTCGGTATCGACTAATTTGTTCGAAAAAGGGGCATAAAAAACGAATGTGCTTGCTCATTTCATTAATTTCTTTGTGAATATAATATAATCATTATCTGTTTGTATTATTATTATTATTATTAATACCAGCAAAATGAACATCGTCTTGTCCATACATTATGTCACCGGAGCTTAAGTCTGCAAGCAATCCGCAAGCCCCTTCTTTTTCTTTTTCTATTGTTGAGGCTGTGTCAACTCCCTACAAGTGGTCGAAAGTGCAAACAATCAAGAAAAGTGTGATCTGATTTGAGACTACTTCAGTCAAATAAAATGTTGTTCTGTTGGTCCCGAGTGTTATGTTAGTTTGTACCATTATTTTATTCCGGGGTGAAGACCAAAATGGAAGATGTGAACCTTCCAAGTTTTAATTATTTTTCTTCAGACTGTAGAAACAAAAACTATTTACCCTAAAAGACGTTGGAACATAATTACACAAGGTATTTATCAGGTAAATATGATGTTGATGTTTTATACATATCGTTTAAACACCTTCAATGGCCACTGAACATTGACAGTTGATCTGATTAGCTCTGTGATTGGTACACTAAGCTCATCTGTCCTTTAAGCCTCTCCTCCATTGTGTCAGCAGTTTCTCTCTAACTGCATTCATCAGGACAGAGCATTACATCTTTCCACTCCTCTCCTCTCTTGCCGCTCTCGGTCTCTCATCCCATCCTTCACTACCGAATGAAAGGGAAACCCTGGTGCGTCTGAAACTGGCTGGTAGCAGAGCCAGAGGTGAAAAGATGAGAAGAGAGAGGGAGGGTAGATGAAGGCTGTAAAGAGGAGAGAGAAAGAGGGGAGGAGGGGGAGGAGGAGGAGAAAAGGCGCAGCCCGTTCTGACTGTAAATGGAGTGAAGAAGTGGAGAGTTGTTTTGGAGGGATGATTAATCTCTGTTAGGACTCTGTGGGAAGGAAACTGAAGAACCACCATAGTTGAGCTATTAGTACACAGCAGGATAAACCTAAGCTCTGAGTCTTTCTGCTGCGACTTTTAAAATCCCACTGAAAACAATGTGTCTGAAGAGCCACTTGCTCAGTGCCATTACTCTTGCTACTTCAGTTCAGCTTTTGATTAAAATATATCTTTGCTACTTTTAAACCCGTTGACAGTTCACACTTGTTACATTGACTTTTTAGCGTTCATAGTAAATAAAGCAAAATTGTGTCCCTTTTCACTAATATATTTGTTTTTGTTTTGTCTATCAGTGTTGGACCTCTTTATTATGTATCTACCATTATAGCCACACAGATGTTTCCTTTTAAATTGCTTCATTGAGACTTCCCTCTGGTTAAGAAAATAAAACAGAGGTCATCTGTGCTGCAGCTCATTACCGTCCATATTTTTAGCTCAACTTTTTGTTTCAGATAGATGATGAATCTCTGTTAGGACTCTGTGGGAAGGAAATTGAACAACCACAATAGTTGATCTATTAGAACACAGCAGGATAAACCCAGGCTCCGAGTCTCTCTGCTTTGACTTTTAAAATCACACTGTCTGTAGAGCCATTTGCTCAGTGCCATGTCTCTTGTCAGTTTACTTCATCTTTTGGATTAAAACAAATCCAACTCACGTTTCACTGTTAGCCTGGTTACATTAACCTATGATTTTTATTTAGGTGTCAATCCCCCAAAAAAAGAACATTCACAGTTTTTGTCCTTCAGTGTTTATGATGTAATCGATGTCCAGAAGCATTTAACTTTCATCATGATAGCTCCTCTAAATTTGAGTGTCCTCTTGTAAAAGAAAAACATCATTGCAGCTCATTATCATCCACATTTTTATAGAAGCCGTAGTGGCCGTAGTCAATATCATAGCCGCTAAGATGTTAGTCCGGTGACGTACTAGTGACAAAGTCCTTGTTAGGTGGAGGTCGGAATGGACTGACCAACAAAACACAAGAAATTTCAGACAGGAGATATTTGCTCGTATCGCGTGTCCATGTTGTTTCTTTTACCTGTGAACATTCCACAAACCTAACCGCACTTGAATAATTGTATGACAATAAACATTCTGTAATCTTAATAAGAAAATACTTTAATCCAATCTATGATCTTTTCCTAAACCTAACCAAGCATTGGTGTAAACAAGTATTGGGATGTAAACAAACATTTTTATAAGTCCAGTTCATCAGTACCAGTATAATTGGTACACGTGCGACCAAGGTCTGGTACGCCTGCCATCGTTGGAACAATATATCGGGGAGAACACGTTGTGCTGCTAATTTACGACAAAATTGACTCTATTAATGATATAATGTGAGCCCCCTACATGCCCAAGAGGATAACAGTTTAACCAACTATTAGATGGGGGATTTAATGCAAGAAATGTTAAGGCTGAATGACAGAAGGAACAATTGAGGTTGTTAGGAATATCAATATATATGTATATAAAATAAGATTTCCAAGCAAAACTCCATATGGCTTCAATCTAAATATGTTGATTTAACATCCCAAGGAAAATTACCTTCCATGGCTGCTGTCATTTAAAAAAACAATCACGTCATAACCTATGAGTTTTCAGAAGATTCCAATGTCCAAGGCTATGAAAACCACAGGAGGGGGCATTAAATGGACTCTTCTCATGAACATAAAAACATTTGCAAACATCAGACGACATGACTGCTCCCTAAAAGTGAAGCAGAATCGTAAAGTTCATAAACCTGCATCCTCCACGTTGGTGGATGGGACAAGGTCGAAATTCAAAAGTCAACGTCATCCATATCAAGTATATGCTTTTTTAAAGATGACTTCTGTCATTCGTGTTTGTTGTTTGATAAAAACATCATGAAATGTAATGATTGACAGTCTGACTTACAATTGGTCTGTATCAGCTCCGTTCTCTAACACTGTGCAGAGCCTGGCTTCAAATGGGCAAGGGGGCAGCTTTCATATTCGGGACATTTTGGCTTCATTTCTTGATAGTGAGAGGAAGTTGAGATGTATCAGCTATCTTTTTATATAGTCTACGAATCATACCTTTTGTGGGTATGATAAAACTGCTTTGAGTTGACCATTCCTTCACTTTTTCAATGAGCTTGTTGCATCCGTGAAGGCAGAACAAATTACATGTTTATCATTCTTGTTCGAGTCTGGGGGTCTAATTAGCCAGGCTACTTGAAAACACCAGTGTGGGTGTATGGGACATTTAAAGGTCACAGTGGGATGATTGTGTAATTGCAGCACAGCACTGCCCTGCACCTAACAGTGCTCGTATCCACAGACTAACCCATGTGAGTGCCGCCCTCTTAAGGAGCAGGACGTTTTCCAAACGACTTTCCTTTTTTGCATATCCCTTCAGTTCACACGCACAGTCCAACGTATTTTTACTTCTTGTTAAAGTAAAGTAAGTTGTTGCAGCAAAGCAATATTTGCTTCAGGCGTCATGTATAATTCACTTTAGACCCGCCATGGGAGATATCAAGGAAGCCTGTGGCAGTTTCATTTTGAGATAAAAAATACATAATTATATATAAAACACTTATTTATCTGATGCATATTTTAAAGGTTCTTCAGTTTTCTTCCTAACAGACTTACAGTAAGGTACATGTAGTACACTCTGCACACACTGCCTCGGGAGCTTCAGGGAAAAGCTCTGAGCAAGGATTCCGGCATCTCTGTTGTCTGTTCAGCACTCGGCTGCATATTCTCCCTGACAACCTTTTATTTACACATACATTTACGTTACTGTTAACTCACCTCAGGATTTTTGGTTGAAAGCAAAAGCCCATAATCCTGACAGTGATTTTCTTTTGTAGTCTCAAGTGGTTCGTCTAATTTAAATTCCAAAAGAACAACTACTTGATGAAATATTAAAGCGGCAACTGTTCTCCTTCATTATTAAGATTTTCTGATTAATTAGGTTACCTTGTTACTTGGCAATGTCCTCGTAATTACATTTTTGTCTAAAAGTTTGCAAACACCTCAACTTGAGCTCAAATGTCAAAGAGTCAAGGAGAAAGTCACTTTGCTTTAATACATTAGTTCAGTGTTGTTTTAGGTAACGATGGAGATGAGGCTCTCAGTATATATGGTGAGACATGAAGATCAGATCAAGATGTCATGATCACTCTGGTAGGAATGCAAATATGAATCATTATCCTCTTCTTCGATGATGCTTCACACACAGTCGAACAATCACTGGCATCTACAGTGTCATTGCCACTGAATCTCGATGCACCATCTCAAGCAAGCAGTCTCTCTTTCTTCAGAACAAAAATACTGATAAAAGAATGAATAAAAAAAAAAACCTTATACACAAACATCACGCAGAAAATATGAAAAAGGAAGCCCAGTTATTTCCGGGGATGTAGATTAAAAAATGGGAGAATTTCTATTAATCTGCACCAAAATAAACAGTGAGGGATTGAGTGATTTGTGCTTTAATGCAGCCCACAGGGTATTTACAGTGGTGTTCTGCTAGGATTACTTGTGTGAGAGGATTAGTGAAGCTGCATTACTGCTGTTTTATTTAACTCACAACAGCAAAAGACTAAAAATAAAAGCCTCTTAACCACATTTAGGCAACATGAGAAGCCAGGCTGGACAGTTAGACAAACATGATGTTTGTATCCTGTACATTTTTTTAAGACCTGAGCTAGAAAAGGGATGTGCATAAACACACACGCAGTCGTTTAACCACACACTCAACTTTCTGTACTTAATCTATAATCTAGTAATCCGTTGAAAGTTGCCCTCTGCAGCATATGCTGCATGCGGAGACACTGTCATGTTGGTTAAGGCGAGGATGTTGGTGAGAGTGCAGCATATGCAAATACTGGCAGGATCAACAGAGTGGGAAACTCATCGTGAGAGGAGAGGATTCATGCAAAAAAGACGGAGAGAGAGAGGGAGACAGTGGAAGCGAGAGACGGAGAGGGAGAGAGAGAGAGAGATTTGCAGAGGCAGCACATTGCCTCTCTCTCCCTCTCTGTCTGTCTCTCTGTCTCTCTCTCTCTCCAATACTCTTTCGTTGCATCAGCATTGATCACAGTACATCAGTAAAGTAAGAGCATCCCATCCATCAGTGCATGGCTCTTGACCTGCCGTCACGAATACTAAAGCTGCTCCCCACAGTGTGCACACACACACCATGGCTCAGTCATATAGAAACTGTTTACTTTATCAACAATAGTATGAAACCGACCACAATAGAGGCACTTTTAATCACAATGCCTCACCAAGTAACAAAAAATCCCCTAGTCATATTTTTCATGTCAGTTTTCCTATGAGTTGTGTATTAGGTCCTCGAACTCGTTTCATTTTTCACTTTAACATATATTTGTGAAAGTATTCAAACACCAACTGGTTTGTTCATGATTAATCTTTACTGTGTAACAAATTGCTCCCATATCGGTGGCTCTATTGTAAATCTTGATGGTGGCACAATCCTGTAAGTGTTCAAGAATAAGGGCAGCTGCAACTGCCAGTGTTGGCTGACAACCAAATTCATCTATTACCTCAGCCAAGGAGGTCATGTTTTGTATTTGTTTTCTTTTTTTAGCAGGATTTCGCAAAACACAAATGAAAAACAGAAGGATTGATATCTATGAATGTGTAGAGCTGGTGCAGATCCAAATATAAAAACCCAGATCCAGTAAATGATCTAGTTAAATGTGGTTTCATAAGGGGAATGTTGGGCCTTGGCGGAAGTATGTGCTCTACTAAGTGACATTCTAGTTCTTTAACACACCCACAAAAATAAATCACAAACCCTTGATCTAGGTGTTAAACACAAAGGAAAGACAGTCAGTTGATGTGGGGAACAAATACAGAATTTACACCAGACGTTAAAATGTGATTTAAATCAGATATAACTCAGCTTAACCACATGGAAGTACAGATTGGGACAACACATTTATTCCAATGTGGCAGCAGCAGGTAAATTAACCACTAAACCCAAAGCAGTCCTCCCCTCAGTCATCAGATAACTTGAGACACAAACATATCGTGAACATGACCAAGCAGACAAATTAACACAGCTTCAGAGATGGCTGCCATCTTGTACTCTTCCTTTCTACATGTCGTCGACTGTAAGTTTGGACCTGCAACCACAAGAGGAGAATGTGATGTGAGCTGGACAGACTAATCAGATCTTAATCAGATCTGAGTGTGGACACTCGAGTTGGATGTTGATGACGGTTGTGAATATAATCAGGTTATAATCCTGTCAAAGTTTAATCTGGATAGAAAACATATTTTAATACAAGGTGTACATGGAGTCAAAGGGCTGTGCATGATGCCAAAAACCCATAATCAAATAGATGGAAATCCATTTAGTTCTACCAAATGCCTAATAGGTTACTACAGTAGCTGAATAAAATACAAATTAGCGCACCAAATTAGCGCACTGCCTAATTGCACCGCTCTGATTACAGCCACAACTGGCAATTTCATAAAACTGCTTCTATATCAGCTTGAGCAATCGTACAGTCAGGCTTGTAATTGGTGGCTGGAACCAGGGACCAGCTGAGGATTGGGAATTCTCAGCTAAAACACAGGCGCCCAATCGGGGGTGTTGACTGGGAAGGAGTAAATATTCTGTGGATCAGCCTTAACTGAAAAACGAGAAGACTGCTCCACAATGAAACAACAAAACATCCCATAAAAGGCTGTCAACAAAGACTGTAACAGGTGGTCCATTATCTCTGCATGAACCTAATGGAAACTTGACTGAGGGTCTGCTGCTTAATGGATTGTTTTGGGAAACGACAGCGTAAACATGTACGGCCACAGCTTTTTAGACCAAACATACGATGGTAACAACACATGTGAAGCTCCTTGGATATGTGTGTAGCATTCATTATTCACATTGCTTCAAGTGTGCCTTCTCTACTGGGAAAACTCTGGAAAGAGGTTATTCTACTTCAGACCCAGCCAAGAGAAGACAGGCAAGCACCAGGGAACCATAGACATGCAACTAAAATAGGTGGTGAGGGTTGTTGCTGGGTTTTGTTACAAAATATCAATTCCTGCCTTGCTTCTCCCGAAAGCCTTTCTGAAATATCCTTATGGTTCAAAAGGTAACACATTTGTTTCCTTTCCAAACATCTGGTCATTTGCAGAGTCTCCAGAGAGTGTAAATCATAAACAGTGTACATGGAGAATGAGAGGGGAGGGAAAACGGGGGCAAATAGGCCCCGAGGAGGCCGAGCAAATCGCTTTGATGTTCTCTGAGCTCGACTGTTTGAAATTATAGACTAACATTCAGGGAGTCGTGTTTTTTCAGTGTTAATTCTTCACTACGCAAATAAGAATATAGCTCTGCTAATAGTCTTTGTAAAGTGCTCCTTGGTGTTATGGTTTCTTTCCACTGTCCAAAAACAAGGAGTTATTGACCAAAGCATCATGGGATTGGCTCCAGACCCTCACCACCCTGAACAGTTAAAAATAAATGTCTTTCTTCTTCTTTTTTTGCATCAAGACTACGACTGTCAATATTGTGCTAATTTCTGCACATTCAACAAAAAAGAAACTCAGAAGTAATTCATCATGTTTGAAGTCATTCATAATTGTGTGTTTTTTTTTAATCAAAAGAGGTTATTTATTCAAATAAAAACAGGGATATTAGAACTAGACTGACAACTTATCAGTTGACATCAGCTTCAAGACGATGTCCAGAGTTTGGTGCATTAAAATGATCCCATGCCTACAGCATTCATGCAGCACAATTCAATTTTATTTGTATCGAGCAAAATCATAATATTCATTATCTCAAGGCACTTTACATAGTAAGGTCGAGACCTTCAAAATGTTCACCCTGAAAAACAGACACAAAGAGGGCCATGAAAGAGAAAGAGGGGAACACTTGTATTTGTTGGTAGAATTAGTAGAACACACATTTTGTAGTTATTTTTTGTCTGAGAACATGAGATTAACCAACAACCTTCATGTCCTAAAGTAAACTCCTTGGCTCTAATGAAAGAAAATGGTATGTATTGGTTATACATATTTCAGCACATCTCTCCTTGCTTGTCAAGAGCTTACTTGAAAGGGCGATTCCCTTCTCAGTGTGACTTTCATGTAAAATAAAGCCAAAAGAATCGCAGACACAGAATTGGAAATTCAAATGCATGTATGCGTAAGACTGTGTTCCTATGAATACTAAAAGCGAATATTGTACAAACACATACGAAAAAAACCACTGCGCCACCCACCAGGCAAATACCTCTGGAGGACAAATTGGAAATTGAATCATAAACTATAAAGAGCCAAGGTTGAGTTCAGCTGCGAAAGAAAAGAGAAACGAGATGGAGGTGGAGAGGAGAAAAGAAAGAACGGCTGCATTAAATAAAAGTTCACTCTTTCTCTTCTGCCCCTGCAGAAATTCACGCTGTGCTACCTGATTGAAATTTCCTGGTTTAATAGCTGTGACATAAAGTAAAACTTGGGAAGAGGAAGAAAGAGAGAATATGAAACAAAGGGCAAAGGAGAGGAATAGAGTGGTCGCAGAGCGCCGGAGGCGAGAGACCATCAGATACAAGGATATAATTGAAATGAGATTACTTTATGACTTATAAAAACTCCAATCAAGTCCAATTAATGATTCATATTTTAATAAGATCTCCCTGTAGCTCTCTTACCATAATGTTAATCCACACTTCATCTGCTACCATCACAGCTGCACATAGTGGCTTAACCAAAGGCAGAGAGTCGATAGGGGCTTTGGTTCTGCTTAAGAAACCATAGAGATGTTCCAGGCTGGGTCAATGCTGGGTTGGCTGGTGAGCTAACAGGTAACGATTAGCACTAATGAATGCAATGAGAGGGCCCCAATGAGGTAATCTCTCTGTGCAGCCAGAGGAAACTCTCCATTTACACCAATTAGTACAACCACATAATCAGTGACCATAGCACCCAGACGCAGACTGTAAAGTTTTTTTTCTTCTTTTTTCCTCTCTTCACCTTGAGAGTTCAAGTCTTTATGTCTGTGTATCGTGCTATTTCTCTGCTCAGGTTTCTCATATCTGTTCACTTGAGGAAAATTGAAGGATCAAATGTTTGTCAATATAACGCGGTGGTTGCAGGTATCTCTGAAGAATTCTCCCTGTTTGTGTGGTTATGTTAAGAATACAAGTTCCATCACCATTTTTATCGGCTTTAGTGTTAAACTGAATTAAAACTAACCGACCGCAGACGCAGGCCCATCTACAAATCATTCAATTAACACAAATGCCCTCAGCAGTACGTATGTGTACATATGTTTGGATGTTAGTATGGATGTAAAGACATGCATGGCCCTCAGAGGATGAATTCTACAGACTTTGATGATCCAACACAGCTCCACCATGAAGATTGACACATTTGCTTTAAGTGAAATGTCTGACAAGCTGAACCATCTTTCCTATTGCATTACTTATTCAAACTGTGATTGTGATCCCATTAATAGTTTATTATTGTATACAACCATCTAATCATCACCATCTAATTACCAGCTCTCTGCTGTTATGATATTAATAACAGTTATGACCACATTTGTCAGATACCTAATCAGAGAAGACCGAAGTACCAATTCAAATTATTAGAATTTAGATGCACCTAGATAACAAGAGAAACATAGACAGGCTACAACGGGCCTGTGATACATTTGAGAGAAGTTTTTATTTAATTTAATGGTTCAATGTTGGCAGCTTTATTTTCCGATGCTATTACACTGAGATGTCTGTTGCATGAAGACACGGTCGATCTAAGCCAACAATACACCTCTACCTTTTGATCCTGAGCCCATCTCATGCACAGCACATGGCTGGTCCTTAAAGGTTATACATATACACGACATTCACCGGCATTATGTGTCAAACAAGATTATCCTGTGATAGACTACAAAAGGCCAGAGTGCCTATTGCCAGTTGACAAATACACTCCTGGCACCTCAATAACAGAGTAATTCATGGTTAAAACATGTGCGTTACCAAGGACACGCTGATTGGGAAGGTGAGTATATGTAAATGTCGTTCTTTGGATTTTGTCAACAGCAACAATTCAAGCGAGGGAGAGAAAAGAGGCAGAGACAGCCATGGGCCGATGTAGCAACCGTAATGATGAGCAAACGGATAGATCATAATTAACAGGTATCTTGGTTGCTTTAAGGTAATGGGGCAAATGCTATTTTCAGTGAATATCAATATCAAAAAAGATGTATTTTAATCCGAACAATGAGCAAAAATCTGCTGAATGTTAATTTTTTCCAACATATTTTGACCTGCTCAGAAGTTAAAACTCCCTTTTTGTGTCATCTTTTCCAAATTCCATACCACGGGTATATAAACTGTCTTTAACCCATGGTGGCGTGCTGGGGTTTTCATACTTAACTTGCCTTTTAATATGGTAATTTCGTATTTACTGCTCAGCTGTCTTAATGGTTTTGGAAATGTTACATTAAACGTAGTTAATGTTGGCTTGATATCACCTAAATCTTGCAGCACGTCAGGGCACCTCGGGGCAGAAGTCATTACGGGTCCACTTTGTATAAATTATATGAATTTGTCTTTGAAGCCTATAAATTAATCGTTTTAGTTTCTATGACTTAAATCTATTATTTTAAATTTTTTTAATATTGCTGACCTTTCACACAGTATCTGCTTGTTAACTGATCAAACTAACTGTTAGTTAATTAGGCTGCTCACAGTGTCTGTGTTCCTTCTATTCTGGTCGTCTGCACTTAGGGCGGCTGTGGCTGAGGGGTAGAGTGGTCATCCTCCAACCTGAAGGTCGGCGGTTCGATCCCCAGTCTGAACCATCTGCATGCCGAAGTGTCCTTGGGCAAGATGCTGAACCCCGAATGGCCCCCCCATAGAATAACAAAAGTGCTGCAAGTAGATTCACTGTGTAAATATGTTAGTGAATGGGTGAATGTGAAACTGTAATGTAAAAGCGCTTTGAGTGGTCATCGAGACTAGAAAAGCGCTATATAAATACAAATCCATTTAGGATCAGGCTTAATGATCGTCTAGTGACTAGACTCTAGTCCTTTTGGATCTAGCTGATCTGGGGCCCCCCTCAGATCAGGTCTTTCCTTTGTGAAAGTAAATGTATTGATCGGGTTTATTGAATTCATCCATTTGCTGCAATACATCCTAGAGGCATAGTGAAATAAAGACTTTTTCTTATAGTTCTTGTTCCCTACCACTATTTCACTTTTTTTAAATATTAAAATAAGATATTATGAAAGACTGTGGTTACTATAAATAAAAAGTAACATTAATTACACGTTAAATCAGACGGTAAATCAGACGAGCAAGACCACCACTTTCTGCTTCTATAAAGGGCACCCTGCTTGTCTGCATTAGCAATGAACCTTGGCATTCAACGTAAAATTAGGCATGATATGAACCTATCTTGGTCTATCCATAATGAATGACTAAATGACAATAAATTGTAATCTTGCTTGTAATGAATAATAATTTTCTAATTTCATTAATTCGGTCGCTTGTTCTACGCCGTCTCCCCATCCATTGACCTGTGAATTCAAAGTGTTACGGAAAGCTGGTTTGTTTCTTAGCATGAAAACTTTCACGTTTGTAATTTTCCGCTTTAATTTTTCACAAGCCATATGGAGCCATGTTGTACACCAAGCATGGAGTGCAGCTTTACTGTGGAGCAGCCTCTAAGGAGGGCAGACAGCCTGTCTCTGCACATCACATTAGAGAGCCTCTTTGAGTGTGCATGCATGTTAGTGTGTGTTTGTGTGTGTGTGTGTGCGTGTGTGTGCGTGTGCGTGTTTGTGTGTGCATTTACTGCAGGCCTGTCTGCGTGCCTGACTGGATGCACATGTCCCTCTGAGCTTGTGTGAGAGCAGTTTAGCACATGCACCTCAGCATCCATATATGTCTTTGTCTTACTTCTCCGTTCCCCCTTTTCGGCAGACAGAATGCCATTCAGAGCAAGTTAAGTTCTCAGGGGCTTGTAATCAGTGGCGATGTATGGAGATTGCAGCGTATGGACTGAGAATCAATGACTCGACAGTGTGTGGTGAAGTGATCAGCATAATCGCTGTTCCGCTTAACTTCAAAATCCAAGCCAAGCGGTTTCTCCAAGACTATTGGCAAAGCCACTGAGACACTTCACCAAGGCCGAGACTTTGCCTGCAAATAAGACCTCTTCATTGCAGGAGATCTGCAGTCCACTCAGAGAGTTAGAGCTCGATGGTCTTGGTTTAAAGCTCGTAATTTGCTCACAGTTCTGCTGTGATGTGTATAGTGAAGCATGTGACTAACCGAAAAAGACAGGAAGATGGATGATTTAACAGATGGAGAGGCTGCAACGGAAAAGGGGAGGCAGCTTTTCTCTGTTCTGGCCAGAGAGAGTAAAAATCGGTAGTATAGAAGGTGAGCAGGAGCTAGGAAGGCACACACAAACGTTCACACACACAGAACCACACACGGACCCACACACGCACAAACAGACACACTCACACATGCTGAGACTTCTTTTGCCACTTCTTAGCCATCTTGACTATTCTCCTCACCACAGCTGTCTTGTCAGCACATACTGGTGGCAACAGCACACACACAAACACACACACACACACACACACACACACACATACACACACACACACTCACATTAGTGCCAGGCGATAGGGTGAATAATAAAATATTTTTCAAGCCTTGGAATGGGTCACAATTTGTATCATTTTTCCCCCTGCAAGATGCAGGAGAACTATATCATGTTTAAAGCATCTTATCTTCTAATGATTTCTTGGTTATTTAAAAAAGTTTTCCCATGTACCCATGTCTTTACCACATGCTTCTACTAAGTCCAGAGTGAGTTAGTTTCAGCACAGGCAGAGCCCACCAGTCTGACCACTAATATATTTTCTCCTGCTGTTTGTGTTTCTGGAGATGACCCCATGCTTATAGCAGCAGACAGCTGGCTGGCTGAAGGAGAGTGTGCACACTGATCAGTCAACTCCCATAGCTTCACCTCATGTAACAAGAGATAACACCTGGTCAGCAAACACCAACTGAGCTCAGATCAGTTTCTGTTTTCAGTCTGTTTCTGTCATAGATCAAATTAAATGAAATTCACTTCATGACGACCAGAGCCAGAAACCAGGGCTCATCGCATCCCATAAACAGCAGCATGTTCATCGAGTCCAACCATTCGTGTCTTCGTGTTTACAGCTGCCAGCCATCTATCACTTTTTAAAAAACAACTAAAGTTTTTATGTACATTTTTATAACTTCATATTCATGATGTAGATGCACATACTCATTATCTTTGGTATAACCTAATTTACATAGTACAGAGAAGTTTAACTCAGAACTGAATGTCTTTAGCCCCTCAATCCATTATAATCAGTTTTTCTTGAATTGCCTGTGTTTGTGTGTGTGTGTGTATGTGTGTGTGTTTGTGTGTGTTAGTGCATGCATATGTGTGTGTCTGAATGAACGCCTCAACCTTGAAGTGACCTAAGGGATTGAATTCAGTAATTATCTGATTACTCGTCTGTTTTTTCCCACTCAGACAACCTGCAACTGGATAACGCTATAACTCCCTGATTACAACTTACTCTACAATCAATGACCCATTAACAGCAGCACGCATTTGCTACACATGTCCACACACGTACACACACACACACACACACACACACACACACACACACACACACACACACACACACTTACACCCTTGTACACCTATCCTTGTGGGATCTTGTCATTAACAAATGCATTATTCCTTAGTGCCATACTCAAACCCGAATGGAACCAACTGAATGGACAATCCAAGTCCTGAGTCTTACAGGGTTTCATAACCTGAGAGTCTGGATTATGGTCTGAACCAAGGTCCATGTCTTCTATTAATTTTTTTACATTTGATCCTGTGAGTTTTGATTGTGGTGGTGGATCCTGATCATGGTGGCAGCTGATCGTTGACTATGATTACAACAAGACTGCTTGACAAACAATAAGCCTCTCATGTACAATACTTTTGTTGGCACATTTTTCCATTATGTTACAAACTGTCTCTTCTAATCAATGTTATAAATACTGTTATTTTGTTGATGTACTCAAATCCCACGCATGTGGCTTTCTCTGTGGTTTTTAGACAAATGCAATTTGACTGATTGATTGATTGAGTTTTCGTTTCTTTTGAAAGGAGAAAATAAATAAACCTGTTCACATAATTATGTTATTACTAATAGCCGAATGAGCATCCTATACATCATCAGAGGTGAGTCCAATTGTTTAATGCTTTCTCAACTTCCTGCAAATGCTCTGCATGTCCAAGCTATAAAAATAAAAATGTTCACATTGCAAACGATCCAAACAGTTGTTCTTTTGATCCAAGCTAAGATCACCTCTCTAAGTTTAGCAACGTTTTGGCCAGTTGGTCTGGACAGAGGCATCTGTCCAGACCAACTTATGACTTAGGTGTATAAGCTCCCTTTCTACTCAAACAGGGGTCCAGCATTTGGTCCCCACAATTCTAATCGGCTCCTGAATCTGAGATCCCAAGTAAAGATGGAAATAAGCGCCAAACCCCAAATTTGCAAGGAAGTAGTTGGGGCTATAGCAGGCATACAAAGCATCGACTGTCACAGCAGGGGCCAGAGTAAAAGTAACAACATGCTGGTTAAGATCCAGGAGAGATTATGATTTTAGTTGCTGTGGTATACAACGAGGGTCTTCCCTTAACATAACCAAATAGTGGGTTGTGAAACATTAGAGTAGAGGTCCTACAAATGGTTATTAAAATGCAGTCTAAAATCATTTTACTGATGAACTTAGTTTCAACATTGTTGCAATTTGCCAAAAAAAAGAAATGAACTACATGTCTTCATTACAGCTACAGCACATATTTGCATATAAGTTCTGTGTTAATGTGATTTTTAGGAGACAGAGTTGGCCTCGGGGAGGGTATAATAAAATAACTACAAAGGAATCCTCAGTGACACAAAGCTGAATTTTCTTCTCATCTCTCTCACCCGATGCTTTCAGTGTTTCCATGGCTTTGTGCAGACCTCAGCACTTCATTGAAAGCCCAGTGATGCACCACAATAAGGAAGCACGTCTTCCCTTCCTCCATGTCTTTTCACCATCCTGCCATTTATGAAAATGTTTGCCCTTGCCTTGTCAAGAAACGCTCTGTGAGAGGAGGAGATAATGTCTGGCAGCCAGACAACGGCAGAGTCAAACTTACACACACACACACACACACACACACACACACACTCATAAAGCTGTCGTTTACTGTAGATATACATGAACTCACTTAAAACAATATAAAGTCTCCACAAAGTGATAACATTATGGTAATTTTTCAGGCCGTCTTAGACACTGCTATATTTTGAAAGCGTCAAAGATAAAAACCATCAATCATTTCCCCCTTCAGTCATCTGCTTATGGAATAGTCATACAAAGCAGATATTGAGACACACAGCACAGTACACTGACTGCAGTATAAATATCTTTGGCATCAGTGACGTGAGACATACAGTAACAACAATGACAAACAAAGGCAACCGGTTCAGATGAAGGGCAGCTGGTGCACGCCACAAGGTCGGCATGAAAGCCAAAGGCAGAGCTTAACATTTTCTAGCCATCGTTGCTTATCGTTTGTAGTCAAACCAAACACAAAATCCCCTAATGTCACTTCTTGGTTTTATCCTCAGGTGTGTCTTGTCATTGTAAATAAAACAAAATTGTCGGATATATTTTGTTATCATGTTAGTCACACCCCATAAATTGTCTTTAACATTAGCTCGATTTTGAAACCTGTGGAGCACCGAAGATCTTTAGCTTTAGTGTCACACGAGTCGTGCATCTGAGGAGGACTGCACAGCTCTTGGCGTTCATTTGGTGCCTATGCAATCAACACTTTAGGTTCTGCTTTCAAGAATCAATAGCAGATTGATTTTATCCACACCCGTTGACATGAACACATTATCTGATATAACGTGTGTAATCTAATGACACCTCCACTGGCTCTGGCTAACACACACACAGACTCAATACAAAGTCCTTTGCTTCACCTAAAAAGCACGACCTTAACAACTCTCATTCAGGACCAAGATCAGATCCAGGCTGGTTCTATTTTCACAGAAATGTGTTAGTGCTGGTCTGGCTTCCCCAATTCAATCTGGCTGTTCATTTAGGACAGCTCGAGGCCAGATATGCAGTGAAATACTGCAGTGTTAGTAAGAACTTGTTTTGGGTGAGAAATATGCACACGTTCACTCGCCAATAAATTATCTTCCCTTCCATGACAATGCCATAAAAACAATGATAAATGACATACAGTTACAATCTTCATTATAGCTTCCAACTTTGGCAGCTACAGAATGTTTTTGTTGTTTCTTATAGTGAAGTGAATTTTGAAAATAGTGATTACAGGCCGGAAGTGAAATGGAAGGTCAATGCCACGTGGGTTACAAGCCCAATTAAAGGCTTCAAAGTCGAAAATCAGTGTAAATCTCCTCAACATGGGCCTGTAAACCTCTCCTACCCAGTCCCGAGCCCACTGAACTGGGGAATGGGCAGTTTACCCCCCCCCCGAGAATCAGCCCCAAGACCCTGCCCAACTCCTCCTATATTTTATATATTTGATATATTTCTGTTTATTTAGACATACTACCGACTTACTATTGGTCGGTTTGTCAGTTTCCATAAGCCTGTTATAATATAAAAGATCAGCATGTTGCTATCCCTATATTTTCATTTCGCTAAAAGTACAGCTTTACAGCCTATTAGCCTTGGTGTCGACATGGGTTTCGCCTTTACTGACCTGATTTGTCCTATGAAACTGATTCATAATGTAATTCAATTCAACATTTCATAAACTGCCGCCATCAAAATAGCACTAACACAAGAAAACCACATGTTGGTAGGTTGGATGTAGCTGGATGTACCCACCGCATGTAGGTTATTAAATGAACAGCAGGACTGAAATAACTCTCATATGCATGTAGCAGGTACACTGTTCCCTCACGGCTTTAATTCTGGAGGATGACAATTTTCAGTGTCTCACTCAGGTGATCATTGTTAACCAGAGAGGCAAAGATACCCCACCTTCACATGAGAAATGAACTGTGAACCAGTAAGAGGCCACAGGGCTCAATCATGCTAGTGATTATGCCACATAAGGCTCACTGCTGGCTGTCTGTGCTGTGAAGTACAGACAATTTCAAACTGTCGCCCCACCCTGATGGGACTGCAAAGATGTGAAAGTCTCAGAACTTAAACAACCTTTCTATGTTGGAATACTCTTATTCTTCTTCCTTTTATTAAAGACATTTTTTGTGTTTGTTCTTCCTGGCGACCTGCCTCTGTGGACTCATAATTCACTGTGAATCCGACCTCTGCATTCCCTCGGGTCGCACACGGCCTATTCACTCCAACTTTACAACATGTGAAAAGAAATTGGCTGCACAGGCTGCCTGCAGTGGTAATCTGGGATAGATCCAATACTGTGAATGCTGCACTGAAATGTGGAAGGACACGCAGGAATATGTATTGTACACACATACATGAGAGGACATTAACACATACATGTACCTACCTGTGTGGCTCCGGTGTGCATGTGTCAGGGAGGCCAGACAGAGGGACAGCAGTAGACTCCATACACCTACTCCACAAATGCAAGGGCCCCGTTCCCGCATTCTGCCAGAAGGAAACAGAAACACATATACTCAATTAGAGAACAAACTTAAACTAAATTACTGTAATGTGCTGTGCACTGCATGATGTTTTTTAAACTGCTGATTGATTGGAACGGATGAGAGTAGCTGGCCAATCTACTCTCCTTGGATTAAAAAGGCTGCAGGAGAGCTGCCACGGGGAGAAACATGGAAGAGAGACAAGAGACGCACTAAGAGACGTGAAGAGAGACTGAGCTGAGCTGAGCTGCAAAGCCGAGACGCCAGATGTTTAAATTGAGTTTTGAATTTTTGTTTGCTCAGTGTTATAAATAAAAATATGGTTTGTCTCTGGCTGTTGTGAGGGGACCCCAGTGACAACGTCAATTGCCACAACATCCTTTCTTCACATTTGTTACAAAAGTTAATTTGGATTAACTAGTGAGAAATTGGTGGTCAAAGGTCAAGGTCACTATAACCTTACAATTCATAGTTTTGTGCTTGTAAACACAACGGCTCAGAACACAATGGAATGTTTTAAAATTTGGCACAAATGATCACTTAGACTCAGAGATAAAATAACCAGATTGTGATGATAAACGGTCAAGGTCACAGTGACCTCATGTTCTTGTAAACGTGATATATCACACACGGATGGTTAATATCCCTTTTAAGGGGGTTGATGGGTGGGTGGTTGGTCGGGGGGGGGGGTAATATACACATTTTTATATATAAACCATATACACCACTGCCAGAAACTTTACACAACCTTCCAAGATAACTGTAGAACAAATAGACACAACCAGCATTCACAGACTCATCCCGGTGCCTCTCTGCGTTGCCAAAGAAAAATATATTTACACAGGCAAAATTATTGTCTACTGCAAACACATCCAAACAGAAGGGGAGACAGTGAGAGACGCAGAGCGGGAGAGAAGTAAAGACGAGGAGAAATAAACAGAGGGATGGCAGCGATGAAGAGCAGGAGAGGACTACGGTGGCTTGTAAATTTGGAAAGTGGTGTTTAATTCTCTGTCTTGGCAGCCAAAAGGGAAACAGCTTCAAAGAAGAAAATGATCCAACTTCTGTTAATAGTCTACACAACGCTGCCTTTCCATTGATTAACTACTGTGTATGTATTTTTCATAGCTACAAATAGACGGCATCTGTTGAGTGAGTAATATTTCTGTCCAGACCGAGGCAGTACAAAGCTTTGCTCTGCCGGTTGGCTTCAGAGAACACACTCACAAAGCAATAATCTTTGTAATAAAAACATAATGGAAACTTTCTAATAAAAATGAGTTATGTTTCATTATTAGTAAGCAATATAGTTTCATAATGAGTGTTATTGTCTTATTATATTTTTCTGTGGATGTTGCAGACAATGACAAAGTAAACACACCACAAACATACGGATGCTCTGTTGTGTCTCCCTCTCTACGTTCAGACGTGGTTAGTGTTTACAAGTGATGCACAGGGCTGATGTGTTTGAAACACTTTATATTCTGAACACTTATAAGTTTCTCTCTTCACCGGAGAAAGTTGGTTTTGTAAGCAAAGTTGAGCCTAGACCCCAAAGTACTGCATATGAAGAGAGGACATTTTGGTGAGTCATCAATTTTTCAAAGGGCTATTTGAGGGTTAAATGCAAGTAGGTGTGAGAATTTAGTTTGTACCTCTTTTGGGCCCTTTCCATAAACCAAAGCCAAATATTAAATAGGCAAAACATAATGCAGGTCCTAGTTAATGTTAGGGGTTAGAAGGAAATTGGGGTTAAGTCAAGCTCAGGGTTAGGCATTAATTGTTCATGGTAATGGAGAGGTGCAGGGTTAGGCTGTATAATGAGTTAATGAATGGAAGTCAGTGGATGTGATGATGAACATTAAACAAACCAAACTTTCTAGGTTTGGTTTGGGCACTTTAGCTCACTGCACACAATATTATATGCAAACCTGGTCAGGTCTGAGTAGGATGTGTTTACTTGTGCATATATATGTGCGTGCATGTGTGCATGTTTGAGAGCACTTTTGCCATGAGGTTGTGTGTGTTTAGCCATGAGCAGGGTGTGTGAGTCATGTTGCCTGTTATTTCTAGAGCTGGGAGAAGCTGCAAAGCCAGACAGGCTGAGCCAGGGCTTTCTCTGGTTAGGAGGCACGCACACACACACACACACACACACACACACACACACACACACACACACACACACACACACACACACACAGTCATACATGTATATGATTTATTGTCTCCTTTCGTCTCCTCTTCCTGTATCCTCTCCCTTCGCCCTCCTCCTCACCTATGCTCCGCTTGTTGTAAATAATTAGGAAACAAAGTGGAAATGCTGCCCACTTCCTCTCCCCATCATTTAAACACAAAGCAGTGTTTGGGATGATGCAGTGCCTCTTCATTAAGGCTGGTGGTTCTGTGGGTGTGTGTGACATCGAAATGGATTCAGAGAAGAGCCAAAAAAAAGAGAAGGAGCACAAGGGGATGGTGGGGAGTGTAGGCAGGTGTGTGTGTGTGTGTGTGTGTGTGTGCGATACTGCTCAGGAACACAGGGTTCTGATCGATCGGAGCTAAAAAGCTTGATATTCCATCAGTATCAAAATCAGCAGCTGATGGTGATTCATGTCACACACACACACACACACACACACACACACACACACACACACACACACACACACACACACACACCCTTTAGTACAAAGTCACAAACAACAGCCGCTTTTATATATCAGATAAACCAAACATGCTAGATAATGTGGGCTATGTTTTTTAACACCCGATTGTGACAGATCCAACATCTGTATACACACGTGTTGTGAAGGATTCCAGCAGCTGCTCCACCCACAAATTCCTTAACATCTTTGATCCACTTTACCGGCATGGATTGTGGTAAGAAAGCAGCATTGCATCCCATGACCCTGGATGATGCAGCTTTCATTAAGCAAACACAGAGGAGTATAAGACAAACAAAGAGCGAGAGGAGGGAGAGAAAGAGTGGTGGTCTCCGATGAGTTCTGCAGTCTGTTCCATAACTTTAATTAGTCCCATTGGAGAGCCCTCCACACGGCTGATCAGCTTCCCCTCCATATCTCCAGTCTGTATTTGTGCGTGCGCGCGTAGGCGTGTGTGTTTGTATGCATCTTAGCTAAAGCCGGACAGACATCTCGCGGGCATATGAGCTCTGGTTGAGCTCCCAACGTTAGAGGAGAAAAATGTAGTGGAAATACATTAATATTCAATGGAGTTTCCATTCTCTGAGATATCAACCATTTGGAAAATGGGGTGCCTGTACTGCCTACATAAGTTACTGTGGCAATTAGCGTGAAGTGATTTTCCATACCAGAAGATATATACCCTCACCAAATTATCCCATGTCCAGAGAAACTGAAAGTGGCTCTCTTTTAATATTGAAAATGAATCCAAGTCAACGTCAGTGGAGAGATTTTTACGAGAATAAATTGTTCTGAAGCAGCGTTGATAAAGGCCATGTTCAGGGTGTTTTTACTCCCACTGGTTCAAGTGAAATGAACTGCAGTACATTTGATAATTTCATTTGGTTTGTTTAAGTCACTACACCAAGACCAGTTGAAAAGGAGGATTTGTTTAAGTAATTTTTTAATAGTAAAGAGACTTGTCTAGATGTCTTGTCTATGAGTTGTTCCCGGAATTATTGGAAAAAAAGTCTGACTATATTTTGCCACACTGTGTTGAGTGTGACTTGGCCATCTGCACAAGATAGTGGTGAAATCATTGATTCCCTGCAAGCTTTATGCAGGTCCTCTCCCTCACATATACTAACTGATCAAATAAATGTAATATATTCATTGTGAGAACTTCACAAAGAAGTGACTGTTTCAGTGAAGTAGTACCATACCTTAGGTCATCAGGATACTCACATGTCATAATATCGAAATTAAATGGAGGATAATGTCTCCATCATCAAGAGGAAACAAAGAAAAGGGAAAGGACACAGAGATGATAGAAAGGAAAGATGAAAGGTAATGAGATGAGTGCATGGAGGGGAAGTGAAGAATAAGATAATGGTACAAGGATGAAGGAGAGGGAAGGAAACAAGGGCAGAGAAGTGATATTTCAAACACGTCAAAAGTGGATGACAAATGTTGGTGAGAGCATGTGAACAACCTGTCAGAAACTACGAGTTCAGGAATTCTTTGTTTAGTTATGACATTGGGTGTTTTGTCAGTAAAATTAGCAGAGAGCAGTGGCAGTGAAAATCACTTTTTCAATTAATGTAAAAGGTGGTTAATATGCTAAACCTACACTGTGTTACTTTTTTCCTCATCACTCAGTGGATGAAACTGAAGTGGTTGATTTATGAATCTGACTGTACTGGAGCTGCACACTACTCTGCCAACAGGGTACTTTGATCTAAGGAAAATACTCAACTGACTTATTCGGATTTGTTTTTAGCCAAGTTATGTCATCAGGGCTCTATGGTTGACAGTGTCCTTCAGTCCTACACTTTGGATGAACTGGCATCAAATTTTATTCTGAAATTCATGGTTAAGAGACAATGTATTCTCCTTTTTTTAGCCGCTGATGTTTCCTGTAGGGTCATTGTGAGGCTTGCATTTGCAATTGTGGGGGAAATGTTTCGACAGCTAGTGGAGAGAGGGCTGTCAAATTTGTTGCTAAACTAAGATGGTGCATGTATATCGGTAAAATTATCTGGTTAGCATTAGCATGTTAGCTTTGTCGTTAACATTAGCAGCTTCACAGCCTCAAAGGCGGAGGAAGATTGGTCCTCGGTTTTAAGTTGAATTCACAACCGTTCATACTTATTTATCCGTTGCAAGGCTGGATAGGACTGGAGCTCACATTCCATACACATCCCAGCAACTCAAATACAAAGGCACAAGTACGCACACACACACATACACACACACAAACACAGCTGGTTCGGAGAAAAGGGCCTCCTATTTACTAATAGGAGGCACTGCCATACCAGAAGTAGGGCATGAAAAGTTGCAGTGTGTTTGTTTGTGTGCGTGTGTGTGTGTGTGTGTGTGTGTGTTTGTGAGTCTGTGTGACACCTGTACTTAAGTTGTATGGAACTGTAGACAAGACATATGCCCACAATTAAGATGAATGCAAATGGGCAGAACACAATAATACGATGACTCATCACAGGAAATCTACGTATTCTTGTGACCTAATTGAACAGTTTGTTTTGTGGCCAAACTCAGGACTGGGGCTCTCCGAACCTAATTGCAACCTCTGGATATTTCAGCATGATTAGGCCTCCCAGATCCTGCCAAGATTGTGTGCATATGTGTGTGTGTGTGTGTGTGTGAGTGTGTGTGTCTGTAAGTGTTCATTTGTATGTGTTTTATTAATGAAATCCACAGTTTGGCCTTTTTGGATAAATTCACTCCGTGTGACCTGTGGAGGAGAAAGCCAGCGGCTGCAAATTAGGCCCCCAATTTAACAAGCATTGTGGAAACTCAACTGTGTGTGTGTGTGAGAGTGTGTGTAAGGTGGAGGAACAGGGAGAGAAATTGGGAGAGATGGAAGCTTTGGGCCCCATCCTCCTCCATTCCTCAGCTTCTTATCTGGCTCTCACTAGTTCACAGGACTATATGACTTTAGCAAAGTGCACATCACAGACTTGACATCCCCAATCCCTCAAATCAGCTTTTGCCTGCTGCTGCTGCTACATGTGTGTCCCCACGTCTCCCTAAAGCTTGATGTGTCCCAAGGGTGTCACACTCCATCTATTTCCCCTCTCTCTCTCTCTCTTGCTCCGCGTCTGTCTGCCGCTCTCCGCGTTAACCTGCAGATCTCAGTGCCCCGCAAGGTACAATCGTGGTGTCACTACACATCCATCGTCCACACATGACACAGCCACCCTCTAAAATATCCCCGGGTCAACCCAGCACAAAGACACACACATATGGGAACAACATGCCGCAGAGGAGCGCGTCTGCTTACAGTGCCGATCCAGGTGGTAAACGCGTTTATGTTGTCTGAGCTTTTCTATCACCCACAAGTCCAACAGCGTCAGACAATAAAAGGAAAATGGAAAAGCCGGCCCTCACCTACAGGAGCTACACCGTTGCTTTAAGCTGGCTTAACACTGCAGAAATAACATCAAAGTCACCCTCTCCATAGAATACACAGTGCAACACTTTCATATTTATCTATCACATTTTGACTACACTTCAGTTTTTTTGCAAGGTTCTTGGGCAATAACTGAAAAAAATCACTTTGAAGTAAATAAACAAATGCAAAGTAGGGATCTCTTGAAGCTTTGGAATTTAGGAAATATATTAAAGCAAAATGCAAATGGCCTCCGCGGTGTGGTCCCTGGTGCAGTCAGAGAGAGAGGACAGCGTCAGGCCTGGGAGAGCATGGGTGAAAAAAAATAAATCCAGGGAGAATAAATGGCTTCTCTAATTCAATTTCCGTCCAGGTTTTTTGACTTTCTGTCACCTCCCATCTGGGGTTATTACATCACTAGATGAGCAAAGTGGAAATGTAGAAGAGCAATGGTAGACAGATGTAGTGGTTGTTCTGCAGAGTAAGAACAAGAGTGAAGAGTTTCATTCCCCAAAAAACTGACAATGTTGATGATCAAGCAATAAGACAAAAGCCGTAAGAAACTACTTTACAAACTCACTTGTAGTTTAAGATAACTACCTCCAGAACCGTGAATACACAGGAGGTTGAAAAAAGAGGGAGCAGCCATTCCCTTGTTCATGGACTCACTAAAAGAGGAAGAATGCAGCCTCTACTTCTCCAGCTCCCTTTAAGAGTCTGATTTCCTCCGTCCATCTCCCAGAGAGACAGGTGAAAGTGACCAGCAATAAAAGCCCCTTCTCTCTCTCTCTCTCTCTCTCTCTCTCTCTCTCTCTCTCTCTCTCTCTCTCTCTCTCTCCCCCTTTTCTCTCTCTCTCTATCTGCCTTCCACTCCTCCCTCCCTCCCTCTATCTCTGTGCTCTATTCTCAACTCTGCCTCCCATCTTAATGTTTCATCACAGTGTGGTTTTCAAAGCTCCCGGCACCTTTTCTCCTCTCCACCGCCCTCAGCTGGTATATTTAGATTGTGTCTCTCCACGCCTTCCATCTTCCACTGTCTGTCTCTCTCTCTCTCTCTCTCTCTCTCTCTCTTCTGCTTCATCTCACTCATTCACTCATTAATGTCTTCATGACTGACACGGATGCACTGAAGGTCACTTACACACATGTATGTTGGAGGAGTTATTCAAAGTAGTAACAATTTGTATCGTCAGTTCATCTTTTTCAAGCTTTTTAGGTCCTCCCTCTGCCTCAACAAGAAATTGCTGTTTTCTCTATTTAGACCATTTCAAATTAAATTTATTTTTCAGAGTTTTAGTGTCGAAACAAAAGACATGTTTGCACTTGAAAGACATGAAAAGAAGTTACCTTGGGCCAAACAACTTGATTAACTGAGTCATTGATCAATTGTGAAAACAATCATTAGTTGCCGCCCCAGATTTGATGTAATTTTTCTGTGTCTTTGAGCAGAAATATTTTCTGATCGCCTGCTCCCCATCCCCAGGACATGATTTTGAACATACATATTTGGCCAAAACTGAGTTGTAGTTGATGAACGTGCAGTTTGTTCTTTCACATTATTAAATAAAGCTGCAGCGAAATAAATCTTTTAGATGCAGAAGTGGAAAAAAACAACCGAACCGCTCAAAATATCTTCCACAACTCAGAAGCTGCCAGTTCACTTTTCGACTCGCTGTCAAATCATTCCCAAGACATATTTTTTTGGGGGGTTGACCCCGGCCTCCTCTCTCTGTAGACTGTTTTCCAAGATACATAAAGTGTTTTTCCTTATGACATCACAGTGACAGTTTGCAACATGGGAACTACACTTTTACAGTTTTATACCTTAACCATCCACAAAACGCACTAGCTGCTGGAGCACTGCTGAGAGGAAACCTCTCGTGTTTCTCACTGGAGCTTCAGATTTCCTATGAGGACCACACACGAAGGTCGACTCCGATAGGACAATCCTCAAACGCTCTGAAACCAACAACTGCCACAGAGGACAACCCACAAACAGACACACACACACACACACACACACACTTGAAAGCACACAGCAGAAACAGTCCTTTGAAAAAAAAAACACCATGTTTGGTTAAAAAAGTAACTTCGGCGAGCTGGGAACCTTGATAATTTCAGTCTGAGCGTGAATAACTGGATTCATCCATGTGTGTCAGTGGAAAACTGTAAACACCGCTGGTAACAGTGTTTGTGGAGAGAAAAAATGTGGGTGAAAGAAAGACAGCAAGAGCGATGAAGCAACATAAACATATTATTAGAGGAGTCAACATTCCACATTCCCTGTTGTTGTGTGTTTTTCCATTTTAAAGAGATTGTCTGGCCAGGGGAGAGAGAGACAGCGTCTTAACACAAGTGAAGTGTGGCGATAAGAGGAGGTAATGATGAGTGTCCAAGTTCAGGAAAAGAGTCTGAGAGACAGCAAAGGGAAAGTGGTGCATCTTCACTCTGCCTTTCCTTGTCCCTTTCTTTGTCTCGACGTCTCTGACAGATTAAGACACAGTTCATGAGTTTCTGATGAACAGTGCAGAGATCACAACGGGACATCTTCCACCCTCTTTGGTCTCATTCTGTAACTCTCCTAAATCCCCTGGTTCAGACC
This sequence comes from Platichthys flesus, assembly GCF_949316205.1. Taxonomy (NCBI): domain Eukaryota; kingdom Metazoa; phylum Chordata; class Actinopteri; order Pleuronectiformes; family Pleuronectidae; genus Platichthys; species Platichthys flesus. Next base: position 16,670,291 of record NC_084951.1, read on the forward strand.
TATTTCTCTGCCCCAAATGCATAATTTGGAAAATGAATCATCTGCTTGGGTGGTCCCAGTAGGCCTGTGTGTATCAAGCTGCAACTGACACACAAATACACACACATACAAGAACACAAACCATCACTCAAGAGTAGTTTTAGTCCCCAAAAAACCTAGCACCTAGGAATGCATCTGTTAATTATGCATGTTTTTGAATGTGATATCGAATTGATATTCTGTGTTTGCAAGTTACTGAGGCAATGACAAGAAGGGGGAGTGTTAGATAAATATGACACTCGCTGGTAACTGCGTGGATTATGAATTGTGACGCTGAAAAGTTTGGTTGCTGTGTGAACCTGACACAAAGTCTGTATTTAGGTTTTCCTAAATTAGAAAAGCACAATTGTTCTGTACAAGTCTGGAGCCGTTCAGATACACCTGGGACTTTCAAACAAAAGAGTTGCTGTCAACTTCCATCACTGATCAGCCACAATACTGCAGCAGGTAGCTTGTTTTCATGTTGTGGTGTAACTCTTGTACTGAGACGACAACAGCAATTAAATTTAATGACAGAGTTAAGCTGGGGGGGGGGGGGTGCACTACACGTCCCGATGACACTACACAGCATACAGAATACAACACATGAATCGCACCAACCTTATCTTTCTTTTTGCAGATCTCTCGTCATATCTTGTCCATTTCACACACAGCCTGATGCACATAACATATGCATGCTGGTTTCATACAGGTTGTCATGATTCGGTGTGTACCTCTGTGTGTTTGTGTGTCTCTGTGTGTGTGTGTGTGTGTTAGCAACCAGTAGCCATAGATAGCAGCAGCAGCAGGACAGTAATGGTGTATAAGTCACTCTAATGATGTAACAGAGAAGCAGCAGGTAAGGTCAACACAAGAGACTGTGGTGGAAGGTGAAATGCCTGAATTCATCACACACAGTCACACACACACACACACACACACCTACACACACACATGCTCATGAATGAATGAGTCCCCACAGACATACCTGCAAGCCCACGAACATGTACCCTGCCATTCTCTATTTCACTCCCCATTCACTTTCCCCCATATTCGCTTGCAACCTGTTTTTTTATTTCACCTGTGAATTGTATTCACCTCCCCCCCTGCTCTTCTCTTCCCTTCTCTCTTCCCTTCTCGCTTACCCCCCTCCCTTCCGCTGATGGTGATATTGTTGGAGGTCAGTCGACGCCCTGAGGAAGAGGGCTGATTAATGGATCCGTGATCACTGGCTGTAATTACAGTGTCAAATGAACTGTTAGCTGTCCAGTATGTGCAGGTTATGTGCGTGTGTGTGTGTGTGTGTGTGTGTGTGTGTGTGTGTGTGTGTGTGTGTGCGCACGTATATGTGTGTGCGCGTTCTGTCCTAATGTGCTAGTCAGCTCCCCACAGATGCAGTTGCCATATCAGCATAGACAACAGATGGGCTCTGGTTACACACACACACACACACACACACTCACATACGAATACACACACAAACACGATAAACCACTGTCTCAAGTAGCATTTCTTGTTAAGTAACAGAGAGATAAAAGTAGCACATCGTATTTGAATAGTTTAACTGTAGGTGTGCCAATGGAGGGCATAGTGCTTTTGTCGTAATTGTGCCATATCTGTTCAGGCTCATATGGGAACAGGCAGGTTAGTATCAAAACATTTAACCATAATACACCCTGTCGTAGCAACTTAAACTCAGCAGGCATCTCTTTATACTGCCAGCAAGCACTAGCGGATGTCGGATCATGCATACACTCATACACAACAATACTCAAATTCCCAAAATTATTGCCAACAGATCAGGGTGAGTTATTGACTTCTACACACGCACCCCCCATCAGACACGATAATGGAGAGGTGAGGCCACTTGGGCTGGCAGATCAGCAGCTGGGCTGGCAGGAATCCGAGGCAGACAGACGGCCAAACACAGAGTTTTGTTTTTCGGGGTGGGTGAAATTATGTCTCTTTTAGCTCTGTCTCGTCCGTGGAGAGGAAGAAAAAAAGAAAAATCAGTCAAACATGATGCACTTGAAAACGGGCCAGTCTACTCGCAAGAATTATCACATATTCAAAGTCAAAGCTTTTGTTTCGGATTAATGTTTTATCTACTAGCAGAGACATTTTCTGGGGGCAATGTTGTAAATTGTTAAGACATAATATTATCATCACATATTATCGTCACATTCAAGTTAAAAAGTTAACTTTTTAATAAGTTTCAAGTTTAAGTCGGATGTTTACGAACATTCATCTCTGTTCTTGGTCTCTACAACACCTCAGGGAAATGTCTGGTTCTTCAGCTGCTAAATGCTGCGTTACGCTCACAAGTTGGCTGCAAACTGTGTCGGTCTGCTGCTTGGGATGGCTTATAAGAAGATCCTTACTGACAACATCTGCCTGCTCCTGAAAAAAGCTCTGTGAGCGTTTTGAGAGCGAAATGAAACCAAAAACAGAATGAGCTGAAACATCAATAAAAGGGTCCGTAAAGCCGAGGAAAGCAGCGGATTTGGTGCTAATTTAAGGTTGAGTCACATTGTCTTCAAATTGTCATCTGATACAATGTTGATATAAAAGTTTGGATTATAACAGCTTTAAACTTTGTTCTGTATCGTTATGTGTTCAGTAGAATCTGAAATAGGCCTCAATATAAAGAGCCAGAGTGTTTATGGGTCTAAGTTTGAGATTCACTTTTTTTTTAACATCCTGTTAATGTGGGAAGAAATTTCCCTCCACTGTCATGGCAATTCATACTGTTGAGCCTCATGCACCCACAGACGCACACCCACACAAAAGACACCTATTCAAATTCTACAGCTATCCAGAGGAAGGGTAAACATGGATATGCATTCGAGTCACGCGTGTGTATGTGCGCATGCCTCTTAGAGGGTGTGTGTGTTTGTGTATGTGTGTGTCTGTATGTGTGTCAGAGTGAGAGAGAGAGACAGCCGGAGAGTGTGCATGGATTTCTAGTTGGTATTCCAGGGTGGCTTGTTGTGAGTGTGGTTTCCCACAATTCTTATCAGAGTTGTGATCACAGAAAACCGGTCTCCTCATATGGAACACATCCCTCCCTCACACTATCAGGGATAAACAGACACACACAAGCACACAGAGTCATCCTTATGTTTCCCTGTCTGTGGTTCCCTTTCTTCAGTCTAATTCAACCCCCACCTTACGACACAAATCTGAAAAAAGCACAGCCAGGAACTTGAATGCAATTCAGACAAATATGAGGTAGACTGTGTGTCTGACTTATGAATATATATAAGAGATTCTCTTTGGAAGTTCTGCTCAGAACCAGCAGGGGAAATCTGCCTGGGGATTGATAAAACAATTGTTGGCTTAGAAATATTTAAAACAAAGGGCGGAAAGAAAAGTGCTGCAGCAAATACAAAGTAAAGAGGTTGACATTTTGAGGCTTGCTGGTGGTTGTCGGGGGAAAGGGGGGGGGGGGGGTTAAGACTAAAGAAAATGGCTGCCAGCCAGGCTATACCTGAGTTTGCCTTTTCCACCCTGCAGCTTCATCCCGCAGATGGAAGCACCCATGTGTACACACTTTAACAAGAAACGGTCTAATTGACAAGCCAGTGATGTAGCGTAATAACACAAAGTACATGGGCTGTGTACTCACATTAAAGAAAGGTAGCCCTTCAGCAGAAGGTGAGGTAGGTCTGCATGCAGATGTGTGAGGAATGCATCACACGGAGCGGTTCATGCAGAGGTAGAAAAGTGACAAGAACTACTTAGATAGAAGACTTTTGCTTCATTCTGGGATACGTGCCCTAGTTAGCACCCTGCTGCTCGGTGTACACACACACACACACGCGCGCGCACACACACACGCGCGCACACACCCCTGTGCTACTAATGAACAGGCTGCTTTCTCACTTGGGATTTCTCTCCCTATAACTTTCTCTCTCTCCACCTGTACCGCATCCCTCCATCCCTTCTACCTGCTTCCCTGTGACAGCTTCTCCTCGCCGTTGTTTAGACGTTTGACGCGTGTCACTCATACGCACTCAGACTGACAAGTTGCGATCCCAAGCACACGCACATTTGTATGCAAATATCACACATAAATGATAAAACAGTGCACCCCCCCACCCCAAATAAAAAATATGTCAACAGAAATGTATTGAAATAGCAATGCAATACACTTCCTGCTCTGATAAACACACACACACACACACACACACACATACACACACACCTGTGATCTGAGGTAATCTTCATCCTGTGAATACATTAGCATGAGTCAGACTGCCCCCTAATTCGTGACTGCGCTGTCACCTCTGCGTTTGCTACTTGGATGAACAAATGAATCTTTAATTCTCCAACATCACAGTCGAAAAATGTGTCAATCCCCCGATTCATAATGTATTCATGTTATTCATCTCCGTGTTTGCCATACACAACCCCTCTTACTCAAATACTCCCTTTCGGATCCTTTTAATCAAATTGGCATGGATTAATTTCCAGCATGTGTAAAGCATCGAGAGCCTCCTGCCTATGGTCTCGCTCCGCAAGACTGAGAGAAACCCTTGCGTCATAGTTGTACACTGCATTGTGTGATATGTGTGGTAAGTGAAGCAACTAGTTATTTCTCCTCTTTTGTTGCAGGTCACAGTTATGTTTCATCAAAGACTTACAGCTGTGAGCCTCAGTGTCAAACAGCCTTCAATTTGAGGCAGACTTCAAACACCTCATTTCTTTGTCAATCATCTAAGCTGTTTCACTCTGAGGCGGAAGACGTTCGTTTGCTCAAGCCAGGTCTGAAACCTTTGAAAATTATCTGGTGCGTGCAGATGTGTGTTATGGAAATGGAGGGGGGGGGGGGGGGGGGGGGCGCGGAAGAGAGATGAAAAAGAGAATTGCTCATCATCACTGATGTCGGTTAAAAAAAACACAAAGGGAAACGCGGCGACAACTTGGCTGTTTGAAATCTCATTTTCGGTTCAGTGAATCCCTAACATGGGGAATCCTGGGATGTAGAAAAGGAGGGTTTGAATTTTACCACCCACTGTTCAGCCCGCAGGATGTTGGCACTGTGTGGAATCTGACTGAGGACTGGCACAACGAAAGAAAACACACACATTTGCATCAGCATATTGAGCTGTGACGTATTTCAGATCGTTCTCAAAGAGAAATAATTCAGGTAAAATGTACAGCATATAAATATAACTAAAACCTTAAAAATCTCCATTTAAAGCGGTCCTCGAGTCCGACAATTACAAAATAATTTTAATACTTATGTCCTGTTAATCCTTATGTCCAAATCCACTGCATAGTTTAGTGTCAGATTGTTTCCTCCGGCAGACAGCATGTTACTTACATGTATTGAGTTTTTCTTGGTTTTTGACCATTGTGCACCTTTTAGGCTAGATTGTACTTCTGAATGGGCCGTTGTGAAAATACACATGGCATGCTCAGGGGATCTGCTGGTATTGAGTGAAGCTGCTCCCTCCAAAATATCACCAACATGAACTCGTGGAGTCTTTTGCCTTGATCGTACTTGTGTATTATTGTTTATCCAACCGCAGTCAGTATTTTGAATGTGGATACAACACTGCTCAAGGTTGTAATTCTTGAGTTTCCATTACTGGCTGTTATTTCGATGAACACAGATGCCAGTTTAAGCATAATAAGTTGAGGGGTATTGCTGATGTAGCTAGATTGTGTCACTCATTTGCATATATGTGACATTTTAACATAACTATGTACAGTAGCCTAAATACAGAAATCAAAAAAGACTCTTATAATTGTGTTATTTCAAATGCGTCAAATCTAAATAGCCAAACTATATAATTTTCTTCTGGATGATCTGTGGGGGTTATTGATCTGTTGATAGGTAAACAAAGCTCAATCATGCTGGAATGTGGCAGGTGATAGGGTCAATGAATTAGATGGAACTTTCCTTTGCTTTAGAGTAAGAGCCACAGCCACGTCTTTAACAAGAAAGTTCATACCAGTGTGACCCCTACTGTGGCAAAGATTAGTTCACTCACTGTTTACCAGCATGATTGCGAGGGTTTGAGGTTTGGCTGTTCAACGGTTAAAGAGAACGTTATATATTTTTTTAACTCCACATGTGTTGTGTTATACGATTGCGCCAAAGCTTTTGAATCCGACAATATATTTGGTGTGGTGCCAATTAATGATAGTGTTCCACTTGCCCCCTCACTTGACTATCTAGCAGCTGTAGTTTGCTGTAGGGTGTGATCTTACTGACAAGATTACATCACAAACAACAGCGGACAAAACAATTAAGTGATCACGGAGAAAAGAATCCCAAGAGCCGGCTGTTATTCTGCTTAAAAACTGATACATGCACCGAGGAGGAATTTGTACTAGGCTGTGTGTCACATTGTGTGTACGTGTGTTTGTTGTGTGTGTGTGTGTGTATGTGTGAGAGAGAGAGATATTTGTGTTGTGCTTTCCCCCCCCCCAAAAAAAACCATACACAATGCATGCATGTCCATTCGTAGGACTTGATAATGCCTGATTTCACACTGTTGTGTTCAGGATGTGACGATTCAGATGTACAATTTAACACACTTACACACACACACACACACACACACACACACACCACGGACCAGTGTATGGGATCCTCTCATACGTGACCTTTAACACAGCCAGACCAGAGCGTGTAATGGTCTGCAGCTCTCAAGTGACTTCCATAGATTTTATCCCGAGCACAAGAGCAATTGCAACACCGGACGAGAGGGGAGAGAGATACAGCGCTGGGGAAAATGGAGAATAAAAACCTTTTAGTTACAAAGCAAAGTAGGTTCCCTCTTCTTTCTTCTCAAGATCACTCACTCAGATTCCTATATTTCTCAAGAGAGCTTTGTGCCCCTGAGACGATATTAAGAAAAGCTCGAAATGGTGCGACACTCTCTGACTATCAGCGTATTCACTGGACTATTCTGTTTTTATCCCAGGTTTGAGTGGATGTACTGAAACACAGAACAATAACATCAGTAGGCTGAATAGATTGCCTAACTCTATTTCCTAAAACACATTCACACCCCACACTGTGTGTCTTGGAGAAAATAAACACCCCAGTGTTCCTATGAATTGCAGACATTTGGGATGATTCTGCTGTGCTATTTCAACTCAGTGATGGGAAGACGCACTTTTGAAAGCCAAAAGCTGCTCAGAAACAGTGTCCCGCTACTATGAAGCTTTTTATCATGAAGCAATGTCTATTGTCAGTAACATACAAAACCGAATTAGTTTGTGGTGTTATTACAAGCTACTGTCCAAATAATGACTTCAACAATTTAGAAAATAAATCCTATTATTCCTGTGGAGTTGAATCGAAAGACACATCTCTTTTATATGTGAAGCTTAAAGTGGATCATCATTCCCTCTGAAAACACAGCTTGTCTTTCAGTTTTTCTACAGAGAAACAACAAGACATGTTAATATGTCAGATTTAAGAGTGATGGTAGATTTTCATACTCTGTGACGGATAGGCTGAATGTTTGCCCAATCTGTCTGTACAGATATGAGAGCGTTATTGATCTTGTCATCTTCATCACAGAGTGAAAAGGTATTCCTCAAAGTGCCGATGTAGCTGGTGCTTGAAAAATAATGGAAATCTATGTTGGAGATGGGATCGCATTTTAATGCCAGAGACCAGAGTTTGCCTCCTTGCAGTCGAAGTAAATGTAAAGGACAGTGATTTCAGAGATCTATCAGCAGAAGTGTATAATATTCATGATTATGTTTTCACTGTATAATCACCTGACACTGAAACCTGGCTCCAGTTTTTTTTGGTTACCTTACAATGTGCCCTTTACAGCTACACTGGAGTCCACCATGCTTTTGTTCTCATTGCTGTGTTTCTATGGTAGAACAGAATGAACAAATACTGTCTCCAAAGAGGGTCTTTTATATTTTTACATTTTCTGAAGGCCACTGTAGATTCTTCAAGACGTTTACAAAGCGATATGTAGTCATTTGGTTGCAACCTGCTGCCTCACTGCTAGATGCCACTTAACCCTGCACACTGGTCTTTAGAACAACAAAGTGTTGCTAATGGATGCACTGTATGCACCGTGAATGGGTGAATGTAAACTGTACTGTAAAGAGCTTTGAGTGGTCATCGAGACTAGAAAAGCGCTAAATACAAAACCATTTAAAGATTTTTCTTTAACCTTAATACATACGAGAACTGTGCTATTACTTCAATCCAATTGTTCCTTAACCCTATTTATTTACCATGTCTGGTTTTGCAGAATTGTCTAATGTCATCCCCTCATGTACGTTAAACCAGGAAAGTTCACTCATGGAAACCATCATGGCAAGTATTAATCATTGGGCAACGACCTCCCACATTCACAACTCTCTGGAGCCAGGGAAAAGGAGATAAGGGCAGGCTTTGACCTGCCACCCGAACCCCTGACACCTGGCACGTGGGTCATACAGCCAGGGGTGCCACGTCTGTCAGGGCCAGGGTGAGGTGGGTAGCTGGTCACCGAGCGGTTTAATCTCCAACAGATTCCCACCACCTGGCTCTACTGGCACTGCACCAAGCCCCGCAGCCCTCCATTCTGGCAAGTCCCACTCTCATGTAGCAGAGGCTTCCACAGGAGCTCAACTGGAAATGGATGGATGAATAAATGGATGGATGGAGCACATAAGTGCACGTAGGCCTTGCATGCTTTTTAAACGTCCATCTCCTAGAGGAAACTGTTTGAGCACATTATTTCCTCTATTTCTCTGATCGGTCCTGCTGCATGCTGGGTACAGTTGGAGCTATGGGTGGCCCGCAGGCTATACTGCTGCATAAGTGTATGTGAATATGTGAACGTTTGCCTTGGGGGAGGATTTGCTCTTGGGTCTTTGATTACCAGTTTGCAGTTAGGCTTTTCAACATGACACAATTCTTAGAGTCCCCTTCAGCAATTTAGTATGTAGCTTATAGTTAAATCCACCATCTGTTGGATGAGGACTTAGCTTTTTGGCTTGGCTGTCCACTCCTTTGTTGTAAATGTGTGTACTGCTGAATTGTTCTATGTCGCTGCATTGAGTGCGAGGTCGACCATTTCTGGCGCACAGCTTCAAAGAGATGCTGATGTAAAGAAACATAAATATTTCTCTCAGTTGTGTAAAAAAGTTGGAAAATCACACTTTGTATCAGCAGTAATTTACAGAGGTGTAACTGGCTGCACCGCATTGCATAACCAACGAATCTGTGATGAAATTTGGACACAGCAGCTTCATTTCCCTATCCTCCTAATCCTTCACTCAGCACATTATCAGCCTTCGCACATACAGAAAATAATAAAAAACAAAGATGTGCACACAGACCCACAATCTGACCCCATTCCACAACACCCCCACACACAGATGTTGGTTTTCAAAAGATTTTACAAAAGGAATCCTCTGTATGAACTTACAGCTCCTGTGTGTATCGGTGTATGTGTGTATGTGTGTCAACATATGTATGTAAGCCCTTCTCATTATGCCAGTCAACCTGAACACATGAATAATGTTGCATGTAGTCAAGCACGCTAATACAATGGATGCATCCACTGGGTTACATCTGTCGAGCTGCTGTTACAACAACTGCAAATCAAATATAGATCACATCGTCCACTGACACAAACACGTGCACAAGGAGCAGATTAACCATGACTACAACTAATTACTAATTTGATTATTTATATTTATTATTCATATTTTCCCTGTAAAAAAAATATTTTACTTCCCAGAAGAGTTAACAACCATCAGACCTTAGAAAATGGTAAAGTACAAAAAGGTTTTGGGGAATAAAATACAGAACAGTGATTAATCTAAATACATGGCATCCGTAGAAACATGTAGAAAGAAAAATAGAAATAAGAACATTTTTGCGAAAATGTGAATGTTTTTCCAAAGCTTTCCAAAAGTGTGATAAATTGTAAAAGAGAAACATACCAGGTTTTATGTCAGTGACTCATGTGTCATTCACAGTCGCTTCATATGATACCCTCATATTCATTTGGTGACTGTAAAACACTTAAATCAGAGACAAATGCAAAAGCAATCTGTTATAATAAGTCTTTACTTCTCCATCGCCAAAACCTGCAAATATTTGATAAATGTATCTGATAACTGACTCAAAAGATACACACTACATGTTTTTTGGTCTATATTCTGTTTTCTTCATTTGTGCTGGCATAAAATAGTCTATATTGTTCCATGAATCATGGTTATTGAGCACAGTATTTTCACCTCAGCCTCCTGGCTGTTTATTTTTTCTGTCTCATTGAGCAGCAAACGTTATTACCCAGTGAAGCAAATGAAGAGCCCCCATTTGAGCCGCATTCATCCTTCACTCAAGAAAAGAAGGGCATAGTTGGAGAAATGGAGAAGTCGCACTGAAATAGATAAGTGTAAGATAAGAAAAGAAGCTGAGAGGCGGAGAGTCATGGAAAGAGGAGGCCAGACAGAGACGCAGAGAAATAGAGAGGAATGGTTAGTAGGTGTGGACCTTGAAAAAATATGTTCTTTCAACACGCAGGGTTAGTGAGGCAGCGCTTGGCAGTTGGTTCAAAGCAGCAAACTCTAAATCAATCTTTGACAGCTTGTCCAAACAGACTCTCTCTCACACACACACAAACACAGACAAAGGACATACACACAACAGACACCACAAACAAGCAGATAGGACACTTTGTAGTAGACCTGAGCTGAGTAATAGAAAAGAAAAGAAGGTTTTGCTTGAAATAGGATAGAGTCTGACTGGATACCTAGACTGTGTGTGTGTGTGTGCTTTTAATGAAAGTGTGTTGTTATTGTGTGGCCAAAGCTGTGTTTCTTTAATGAGCTCAGTTTACACACTTCGTTAATTGGCTGGCACAGCAGAGGACTGTCCAAGAACACACACACACACACACACACACACACACACACACTGCGAATCTCCATTTCACTGTGCTTATTTATTCATGTATTAGTTAGTTTGTTCCACTAGGTTCTCTTGCATGCTGCTGTGGTAATTGCCACTATATTTTCTGCATTGATTTCCTCTCCTATAGCATCACTCTGTGGCATGCACATATAAACATAAACACACAAACACACAAACAATCATGCACACAGCCATTGACTCAATGAAGGTGTCAGGATCTCTGTGACTTCCCACTTGACTCTGCAGTTATTTCCTGTTTTAGTTTGAATCCACTTATCTTCTGGGTTTTTCAAGTCTCTTTGGTTGTCACTTTTTGTCTGTAAGGAGTTTACACCAACATATCTGTTTCTTCCTGATCATCCCTGGTTTACCTGTTTTTTTTATTTGTTTATCCACCCGTTTGCTTGTAAGCCAGTTTTTGTTCATTTATAGAAGTATATCAGCTGCATGATGATCCTCCCTGTGTGTGTGTGTGTGGGGGGGGGGGAGACAAAGCGTGTCTCGAATAGAGGCAAAGCGAGAGCAAATTGCATTCCCAGTCGGTTCATCTCTTCATTTACACATTTAACTGAATCTACCTAACGTGTATTCATTCCTGCAACAAAGACGACGCAGGTGAGACAGCAAGAATTGCACGCATTCTAATTAAAGTATCTGGCAGCGAGGAGAGCTCGACTTTCCTTCAGCACGCTCCTCACCACAAAATAGCCGTAAAAATAGCATCAACCCCACAATCCCGGGCAATGTTCTGTCTGCAAGCAGCTCAGGGCTTGTTTCTGGTGAGCAATAGGAGGTACAGTTGAGGGATTTTGCTGTTACTGCATCACAGATACAGAGCGGCCGCAGACTTTGGTCCGCACAGGCATTCTGTTCTCGTTGGATGTGTGTGTCCATTCAAACTGGATGCGTGTGTGTGTGAGGGAGCTATGCTAAACATGATTACAGATGGGAATGGTGCACATCTTTGTGCGTGTTTGTGTGTGTCTGTGTGTGTGTGTGGGGGGGGAGCAGGCAGGACAGGAGGTCTGCAGGGAGAGATAACTGCTCAAATCTGTCCTCTCCTTCTCACTCACACCCTGCTCAGACCTCTCAAAGCTTACCCCTAGGCTTACCCTGCACATACACACAAGTACACAAGAACACACCCACACTCACATACGCACACACAGGATCCTCAGATCAACTCTATCCCCAACTCCCATTTCAGTCTTCACCGTAGTGTAAAAATCAGAGAAACAGACGGACTCAGAGAAACAACTAAAAGTGGGCTGACCAACAAGTGCATTAGCACAGCTCTGTCCAGTCAGGATTATTATCTATTAATAAGGTGCAAAACACGCACATGCACGTATACTCACACATGCACTCTCTTACACTAGCAATTGCACATGCCTTGAGAGGGAAAGTTGTAGAGGAGTCATTTAATATTTAAACAGACTGTGTTAAAGTTGATATTGAATTTGGATGACATGCAGGAACACACTGAGTTCCCCGACAAAACGGATTCACAGGCATTCTGCAGGTCATTTGTACTGCAACACCTACATACAGCACAACCCTTCCCTCTCAAATCTTTTGTTTATCCACTTTTAAGAATCCCTTTTTTTGTTTTTTCTTGTTGTTCTTCCTTCCTTAGTAACCCGTTGCCCCCCCCCCCCGCTCTCTCTCCCCATGAACAAACAACCCCACGTCAAATGGGTTTTCTCCACACCATGCCTCATTGCATTAGCTCCTCTTTTCCAAACACCTTTGGGGTTGAAGAGGACCATGCTTTGTCAAGGAGATTCTTGAGACAACTATCTCCCCACGCCGTGAAGTCAAATCTGTTCTTAAAGACTCACAAACACACTCACCCACAATCCAGCACACACTCATACCCACTGCACACTATTCCTGCAGTACCATGGACAGCTCTTTCTGTGACTGTGGCTCTTGAAAGTGGTCAGCACCAGGGACAGCGCCCCAGTCCTTGTTACCACCTCTTAGCAGAATATATAAAGACTAATGGCTCCAGCCTGCTACACATGTGATGAAATCTCTACTTACACCGTCACCTATTTACTTCTCAACTGAAGGAAATACAAGAAGAATAAAGGTCGTCTCTCTATCACAATACAATACTGTCCACCTTTATGCTTTATCATCACAATTGTGATTTTTCATGCATGTCTAATATGCAAATATAAGTATCAAATATTTTTCCGTAAAATACAGATTAAGTCTTCTCCTCTCCCATTCTTCATCTCACGTCCCCTTAGATTTTTCTTGTAGCCTTTTAGAGGGACCTGACCCACAGATTGGGAACCACAGGACTAAACTTTATAACAGTATATCATGTAGTTGAGATCAGCCTCACTTCAATCAAATAGAATTGCAAATGTTGCTTACATATTGTTGCATCAGTATTAACAGGGTAATTAAGTCATGTGTAATGATATCTGAGACATTTTACTGCATAACTGCAGTATACTTTCCCTAATAGTACTGCTGTACTCTTACTCATGCACAAGTATACCTATAATGGAGTGTTTTGACAGTGTTGTATTGGTACATGTACTTACAGATCTTAGATAAGAGTTGAAAACATGTATAAAAAAAAACATATCGATAAAAAAGTAATTAACAATCTAATTCCTTGTGACCGAAACCCCTAAAGCCATCGGCATCACAAATTAAGCTCCTCTTTGTGCTCCTCTCTGCCACAGCTGCAGCCCGGGAGAGGACACAAGGCCGGTTCAGCCTCATCACGTAAAGGCAGGCGGAATGCTAATAAAGCTGGATTCAATCAAATTGAAAGCAGCCTTTTGGTAATTCATGGCTTTAAAATTAGAATTCTTGTTCTGCATTCAGAGCCTCACTCTGTCTCTGCCACACAGCCTGAATCTTATCCTGGCTGGAGGTGAAAGAGTGATGTGTTATCCACCAACATCTGAGCATTTTTTTTCATTCTAACCACACAAAAAACGAAATGAAATGAGATGCTAGGATCATAAAGTGGGTATTTTCTGATGTGACATTGTCCTTTGTGCGAAGTGAACACTGCATTGATCTTGTTTGATTTCCTGCTGTTGATACAATCATATGTTGATTCTTCCTTGTCTCCATTGGTTGATAAGTCTTGTTTCCTGTCTGCACTGACACACTAAGTCTGGCTGAGCAGCAAGGTCCTGTAAACATGGCTGCTGGTGGGAATATAAAGGGCATTGTTATCTGTCCACAAAATGGATTTCTCCAGAAATGACACAACCAGATATGTTTACGAATAACTTTCAGCGAATGTAAAAGCTAGACTGCGGTTGTTGGAAACTGAGCGGCAAAGTGTTTAAATTTATATGAAAATGATGCAGATTAACACTTAAATCCTTCCTATATGGTATATGTTTGCGTGCCGTGTGCATGGCTGTGGTTTCCTCCCTGTGTGTGCCCTCAAAATGCTGTGGCTAATGGCAGTGTCATAATATTAGTCATATTAGGAGGGGATTAGTAAGAGAAACCGTCTTAGGGATGTGATCCCTGGGAGGGGGTGCCAGATGCTGCTTGTATTACTGTCAGGGCTGTCTCGCACACACACTGGGAGCCTAGCAGCCTCGCCTGCTTACTTCAATAGGATCTGTAGAGGAACATGACACACTGAAGCACACCACCTACTGTAGCATTCCCCTCTTCCACTGTGGTTCTTTTTTTTATCTCCATCCATTGAAGTGCTGGTGTTGAAGCAGGTCTTGTAGAAAAATAGAAATGTTATAGGGTTGAAGTGTACGGATAAGAACCAGACCTTTGCTCTCAAGCTTCTTAACAAGGTGTGACTGGGCAGTAATTGATTGCCAAAGCCAAAGTGGCAATTTAAAGTGCGTGACTGTACAGTGTCATATTGAATAGGGGTTTACAGTGTGCCTTGAAAAATGGAGTGTTGGCCAGTAGAGGGCACATGTGTTTAGCAGCCAAAAAGCTAAATTCAGAGCCAGAAAATGTAAATGGCAATTGGAAGAGTGTGCCCCTATGCCAATGCCAAACAAACCTATATATGTCTGTGTTGCTCTTAAATAGTATAAAATTATACAAACTCATAGAGTTAGAATACCATAAATCTATGATTTTTTACATCAAGATCCAAAAATGGGAAGAAAGAAATTGCCTCATTTATACTTGCTATACACATACATCAAAATGTATATTTTGGCCCATGCTCCATCTTTCCACCAAATTTCGTGCAAATCGGCTCAATACTTTTTGAAAATCCTGATGAAAATACAAACAAATCAACAAACAGACGAAGGTGAAAATATTCCCTACTAAATGAAGATTATTCTTCTTTAAATCTTTGTAATTCTCCCTCCCTCCTAGTAGGCGATGGATCCTCCTGACTATCACCAGTGAATGGATATCAAAGGGGCGACAGGGAAAGTGTCCTAAAACCAGTGAAACAATGGGATTCATATGAGATTGGCTGAAAGCCCTTGAAGGCCTAACACAACAGAGGCTGTCTTTCTCACACTGGCGGTTACTCTCCTCTATCCACTTTGTTCTTCCCTTTGAAGAAATGCAATATTATGTTGTGTGGTGTAATGTTTGTTGTATTGGTACAAGGGGACACACTGCAGTACTGAACTTGAACCTTATTTCGCTCCTTCCTGTTTCCAGGTAACTGTCGTACAGTAGCCACATAGGGCACAGAGCTATTACAACATTAGCTATTATCCATTTCCAGAGCCAGGTGGCACCATAGTGATGAAAGGGAAGCAGTCAACAGCAAGATGGCAAGTGAGACTAGAGTCTAGTCACTAGACTGTAGGCTGCTTTAACACTGGACTATTGGTGCTGCTGTAACAGAAGCATTCAGTCTTTACGCCTGATTAACTTAAATGTAGATAATGTCCAAGGTTTTTCCTAACGGATCCAGTTAGATGAAGCAGCTGAGCTGAGCTGTTGGGTGGAGTGTGTTGTGTAGATTTATTCATTTCTTTGCTAGAATGTGAGTCTCTTCTATAGTTGGAGTCTGAGGTTAGTGCACAAAGCTCAACAACGGAGCCCAAATTACTTCCATGGTGCAAATTCTCCTAATGTTTAGTGTCAGTTGGCACTGCTTTGCATAGTTGTGTCTGCACGGCTTGGCTTAGTTTACTGGTGGGGCAGAAGTCATGCAGAAGGTCACGTTGAGAGTAATCTTTATAAACACTTTCTGCATGTGAGTATGGAGAATCTGTAGGCGAGGGACACGATTTGGGGGAAGGTTCTGGTTTCTGTTTCTAGTTTGACAATCTCATTGGAGCAGGATTTGGTTGCCAACAGGTTAACAGGAAAAGATGCGTAACACATCCACCAAAATGCATTGTCTTTTTAATATATCTGTATTCAGGGAGCACCTCCAGCTGTACCCGGGGGGTAGTGAGCGCAGCTGATAGCTGATGTAGCTGTACCTGGTTAAAGGCAGCAGAGAGAAACGCATGGAGAAGAGACTGGAGTGACTAAGCCATAGAGCTGAACTGAGCTAGTCAAAAAAATAGGTTGTGTATTGTATTTAAGTTTATGTTTATGTTTATGTTTGCTCTTTTTTTTTTGCACAAGATATAGATAAAGCGAGTGGTTGGTGTCTGGCTGTCTGCAACTTTCCTTGCCACAGTCATCTTGACCAAAAACACCAACATAAGTATTACTGGTTGTGTTTTGTTGGGAGAAAGATTTATGCGTAAACGTAAAATGTAATGCAACAGGTAGGACTTTGTACAGCAAACAAAAGACAGAGTCTTGGCCTGGATATCCACTGTTGAGACCAGAATCCCCACAATATTGGCCGTTACCCCAAAGACTTATTTGTCATCAGACCTTGGCCAATGGGCTTGTAGATTGGGTTGAACCCTATTGGGTTGAAGTGGACCCTGAGTGTGGACTCTGCTGGAGTCAGACAAGGCAAACCACTTCAAACATTCTTTTGTGATTATAGATAGACATTTGGAAACTAAACTGGTAAAGTTTGAACATTTCATTTTTTACCACATTTGAACAAAGTTAAATACAAAGTGTCATCTCTACAGCACTGATCGTCTGTAGCCTCATCAAGGAAAATATTCCTACCCGTATTGGTGTTCTATGTTGACATTGAGTGATAAAACACGTGTGGGTTTGTGCATGCATATTTCTCCATCATCTTGATTATCATTGCCATTAGTGAGCTTCACATACACAACAGCTACGCACAAACAAACTGCACTAATTACTCCTGCGTAAGGGCTACAGCGCAAACATCCACAGTATATAAAGCTTCATACTGAATTCATAATTGCATAATTAGATGTAATTGGATGTGCCGTGGGCTTGTCTGACAGCCTAATGAGGCAGCCATAAAATAGCTAGTGGTTTCACTTATAAGAACATAATCAAAGACTACAAGATAAAAGGGCGTACACAGACAAACACAAGCAGCCAGTAGGACTGGCCCAGAGCTACACACTGGCAAAAGAAATATATGAAAGGAAAGAGAAGGCGGAGTGAGAGAGTGAGTTTATTACCATCATTACACTCTGTCAACAGTGGCTCAGTTCATCAGTGTCTCCGCGGTTCTCATGTCACAGCCTTTCAGACATCATTTATTCTCGACCGTTATTTACTCCTAACCATTGCCGAAGGAATGACCAAGGCAAGAGTCACACACACAGGCCTCAGGAGAGCAGGGATAGAACACACCCACACAGACACGCACATATTCAAGGCCTGATTATGCTGGCCTAATGACCACAGTGATAGCTTTGGAGTTGTTGTTGATGAAGAAAGCTGCCAGAGCTGGAGGGTTGTGTGTGTGTTCGGTGTGTGTGTGTGTGAGTGTGTGTATGTGTGTGTTTGTGTGTGTGTATGTGTGTGTGTGTGTGTATGCAGCTCTGAGTTCTGGTTCCTCTTTGCCATAATGAGTCAGCTCTGAGCCCCCAGAGCTACAGCCTCGATGTGTGGGTGCGTTTATAACCACTGCTGAAAGGGACACCATTCATTACCAGAAGTTGTAACTGCGCAAAAATCAACAAATTAAATTACTTTCTTGATAAGTTACCGACTGTCCGATCAGGTTGGCTACAGCGCTGGGAATTCACCTGCACCACCATGAATTTAGCTTCCATGATACTGCCGCCATGACACTACAACATGAAATCTTTCTGAAATACTGTCAATTATTAGTAAGTGAACCTGCTTACGAGGCAAACTATTTTCTTTCCAGCAAAACAGGACTCATCACTTTCCCAGAAACAAATTGTGATGTACTGATGTTAATAAGGGCGTTCAAATGTTCTTAGCTTCATCAAGAGTCGGAGCCACAGACTGTATGTAAAGATGGATGATATGACTGCTTCCAAAAAGTGAAGCTGAATATAGTTCATAAATCCCGCCTCCTCCTTGTTAACAGATGGGATATGAACCAAACATAAAAGTCAAAGTGAACATCAGGTAAATTTCCTATCATACACATGTTCAAGTGTTCATTTGCTTTAGTCCACCAATCGCTACAGCTTGATTTCTGGATAAGTGGGAGGAAGTGGAGCACTGAATCTTCAAACTGAACAGACTCATTAGTACTTTTGAGTACTGCATGAGATTTCAGCATTTTTAGAATTTATATTTCTCATTCTTTGATAGAGGTACACACACACACACTAGTAAGTGTAATGCAATTTCAAATTATAATGTAATATGCTGTGTATTACTGACAAAACTAATCAAATTACTGTAACTAGGTAATGTGTTAACTAAGAGATGTGTTACTGCCCAACATGATCACAGTATGTTTTGAAAACCACACACATGTTGATTATGTGATAACATTGTTGTAAATGTTTTGCTGCTGAGCTATGAGCTGGGATCAAGAGCTCGCATCAGAATCTAATGGCTTTTACCAGCAGACTGACTCTAGCTGAAACCAGTTGGGATCTGCACTCAACGGCTGCAGCTTTACAACCAGGGATCCATTCACTTACTGATGCATAGGCCTCTGTGCCCAAGTGATTTTTATCAATGGTGTGATTGCTTAGCTGAGGAAAAATTTACATTTTTAATTTAAGGTGAGACCAACAGTGAGGCAGCACGTTTGGCGAAGAGAGATGGCCATTAACAGTGTAAATGAAGGGAAACATGTACCGACAGGACCCCAGAGTCACTGATGAGGGTGATGGATGGCTCTCAACTCAAATACATGGCAGTTCATCACTCACCTCGGACACACACACGCACACTCTCTCAGGATGCAGTTTCACACACAGGAGCACACACTCACTCACGCTCCTGC
Source organism: Platichthys flesus (assembly GCF_949316205.1). Taxonomy (NCBI): domain Eukaryota; kingdom Metazoa; phylum Chordata; class Actinopteri; order Pleuronectiformes; family Pleuronectidae; genus Platichthys; species Platichthys flesus. The sequence continues at coordinate 16,689,478 of NC_084951.1, forward strand.
TCATGCTCTCCCTTATTAACCTTCTTCACGTCCACTTGCTGTTTTGCACAAGCCTATGAGCATTGTATCGCTGGCGCTGCAATCACCTACTGTAGGGCCTTGGCAATCACTTGTGTATAAACACACACACACACAGAGCATCACTCACCGTTGCCCTATCACATACCGTCATTAGTCAAAGGAGAGCACTGCCATCAATGTCTGTGTCTGATCTGAACGATTATTATCTATCACCTAGTGCTTATTATTCTCAGTTAATTGAGTAATTATTTGTACACGATGTCAAAGATAATGAGAAATGGCAGAATCACAGATCGTTTTGTATAATCAACAACTCAGGAGAATCGATGTCACTTTTTAAGCAATACAATATGCTTGATAACTGAACATAACACATCAATTAATTAACAATTGCAAATGGAGAATATTTATATTATGATCAAAGTTGGAGGATATTTGGCATTTTAGTTTGATAAAGGAACTAAAGCAGTACTCAGTAAAGTGTGAAATCTAAAAAATATATTTTGAAATGTCCTATGGACCGTCAGTTTAAAACAACATTCAAAATAATGCTATAAGGATGTAACTGGTTATATTTTTGTAGCATTTATCCAACTTTTTCATTCCTCAGATCAACTTGTAAATTGTTCTGCAGAATCTCTTAAATTATCTGTTAGGCCCTTTATCATTATATTATGTAGAACGTTTTAGAGGCTGTAACCAGAACTTTTTTGTGCTTTTAGTTTGATATATGAGGGGATAGATAACTCAGTTATAAATATAGTGGATAATACTAAATAAGAAAAGTGTAATGTTTTAAAACATGCTTATTTTCTTTGACAACTTGTCCAAAACTTCTAAATTTACATGTGTTATATTCAATATAGGTATATATTCGCCATTTTTATATATATAATATATATTTGCTTGTAAACTGGTTATAAAAACGTTCGGCATATATCATATAAAAATCAAATTGATTCATTATTCTTGTTGTCTCTGCACCATGCTGCAAGACCACGAGAATACCTGACAGGCTGACTTCAGGTTTTCCTCCCGTGCAACTTTCTCCTCTCTCTTCAACCCGACTTTGCTCTGTAGTCAAGGGAAACAGTGTGTGGGGCACAGAGGTGCTGGGTAAACAGCAGCTCTGCAAAGTGCTTTTTCCCGGGCTGTGTATACCCGGGTAATAGAGGCAGTAATGGAGTTTGTTCAGGCTAAGGTAATCCTGGAGCTGTGAGCGCAGTATCTGCCGCTGCTCTGTTCCACAGCAGGTACCCATGTTTTTGTAGCTGTGACCGTTACTGTCCCACAAAAACCATTTGGGAGCAAAGTCGTGTATGTGTGTGTGTGTGTGTGTATGTATGTGTGTGTGTCTGTGTGTGTGTGTGTGTGTGAAATTGTGTGTGCAATATATCCACGCATTCCGAGCAAAGATTGCATATAAATAAGACGAGGTTCTGCTGAAAGATTTGTGTCTGTGTGTGTGTGTTTGTGCGCGCGCGTGCGTGTGTGTGTGTGTGCGTGCCTGTGTGTGTGTGTGTGTTGAGAGAGAGAATCTAAAAAATATATGTGTTTGGATGTTATAGCTCACCTTTGGGAGGTGGGATAAGAACGGGGCTGGCGGCTGGGAATGAATTTACGGGGCCCGATCTCCCAGAAACAATTTCTTTATGTGTGTTACACACATTTAGAGTGGCTACTCGTCCCCCCCCCCGGGCCTCAGCACACCACACACAGCTTCTGGAGAAGGACAATGAAATACAGAACCCTTTTTATAGGACACATGCTTTTTATTTATTTTTATTTATCCCCTGTAGCGTTGTTTCTGTTTCTCCCCTTTCTCTTCCAATGTCTAGGTGTGTGTCTCTCTCGTTCTCATTCTTTTTTCCATTTGCTCTTGTTCTCTTCTCATCACGCAAAGCTACAGGAGGTGGCAAATGAAAAAGAGATCGCCTTCTGCAGGACACATACTGTACTTTTTATTTCTGCTGGTTGTTCTCTCTCTCTCTCTCTGTTCGCCCCTCTCTGGACAGGAGCTTTGACATTACTCCCATGGCCCAGGGGGCTTATTGGTAGAAGCGATAAAGGCAGTGTGTGAGAGAAATGCAGGGAAGGGGTGAGTGTGTGTTAAAGGTGCACAGGGACACATATGGAAGTTGTGAGGTATGGAAACATAAAAGCTTACTGTATTTTTGAGTATGACTCTGCTTTTCATGTTCTTGAGACAATTGATGAAGTCACCTTGAGCTCTAGGTAACTGTAAGGAGCGCTTTCTGAAAAACACCTAAAGTAACGATGAGTTTGATAAATTGGTAAATTGAGTATGCGCCTGGTTTGCAGAGAAGTGCTTTATCCCCTGCTGTGCTTTTCATGGGGAGTCCCTATAGTATAGTGATCAAGATATTAGCTATGATCTTTGTTGCATCTCCCTTTCATTATTAACCTGCCATCTTTACCTTAATCATCACATACTAATGGATGCTCTTCATTTCCTGTCATGCATGTTCCATAACCTCAACCAGGTGTTTATATGGTCCAGAATGCCACAGTCCCGAATGGGTCATATAAGACCTGCATTGCCATTTATAGGTTGTTGGACTTGTTGATCATACATCATTAGACAGGGAATGACCATAGGGATCAGCTTTTTGCTCCTGATGAGAGATGAGTCCCCACAATGTGACTGTGAAAAAAAAATCTGAATTCCCATAACATTAAGAAATTGTGAACACACGTGACTTTATACTTTTATGCTTGAGAATACCCTTCTTAATGCAGCCCATAACCAAAATCTTAACCAATACTGTGACCTGAACCCAGGCCTCTAACTCAAACTCCAGCAATGTCCTCACAAAGATGGAATTACAGGTGCACAGACACACAGTTAAATCGACTCATTTCCAGAGAGCTATAATGTGATTGAGCCAACACTGCATTTCATAGTTAAGAAATAACCATGAGGAGAAGAACTTCACTGTTGCTTTATTTATTGGAGCGTGTGTGCAGCCTGTGGCTGGAGGGAGGGTGCAAATGTTTCCTAAATGACACTTCACAAAAGTCGATTTGTAATGATATACTTACACAAATGCGTTTTAAACATTCTATTTTTTGATTTATTACTCTGAACACAGGTTTCTCCTGCTCACATTAACTTCCATCCTCTGATTATCTATCGCTCCTTTCGTTCTCTTCTTTTCTTTGTCGCACATCTGTGTACCTGTGATTAGTTGTCTGAGCAGACGACCAAAAGGATTTATCGAATAAACTGGTGAGGCAACATTTCATGCTGGTATTCATCAGCCTGTGGTCACATTAAAAATACATTTGAAAACCATTCTGGGAGCAAGTAATCAGTGACCACACATTTGTTTCTTCGAATGTAGTCCCCCCCCCCCCTCCCCCCCAACACCATCGTAATCCAATCTTCCTTATATCCCACTCTACTCTTCACACATCCCTGCATCTTCCTCTCCTGTCAATCATGTCTCACTGTCAGTCCTCTGTCAGCTTATTTTGTAACTTCCTCACGCCACTCCTCTGCCTCACCTCCTCTAAGTTCTGTGAAGAGGTTTTGTGAAATATAGAGGGAGAGGGAGAAATAAGAGGCAGCTGGAGCAATATACTTAAAGCAGGGATGATCATCTTTGTGTTGGATTAAAATTGTGTTTCCAAACAGATCCTGGTTATGTAAAGACCAGAAGCAGTCATATGTTTTCAATCCTGTGACCTGTTGCATGTAAAAATATCCATACCTAAAAGTAGTCACTCTCAGCCTCAGAACCAGAGCCTCATAAGAAACTGGTGCACTATTTCCATCACTGTCACCAGATCATCAGGTGATCCATGGCGCTGCGCAGAGGACGCTCAGCTCTGGTGTAATGGTGCATGTGATTCTCCGCATCTTCTCTTTCTAAATCTGTTAAAAGAGTGCACGTTTTATTTCCTGCCGCGTGAAGTCAATACAAACCACTGCTGAGTGAGTGCGTCTGTTTTCCAGTATCATAGTGCGTCACGCGTCAAAGGGGAGTATAGAGGTCCCTTATATATACTTTCTCTCTTAAATAAAGGCAAGGTTGTAGTTCATTTAGAACCAGTGGAAATATCTCAGCTCATAGAATCGTCTACAAGAATTAAGACAGCTGTTTCCCGCTGCTAAACACCAGCTCTGCTTAAAATAGCGCACTGAACCCGGCGCCATATGCCCGAATACGCGCACATCCAAGACCTGCTTGTGTGTGTATGTGTGTGTGTGTGTGTGTGTGCGTGTGTGTGTGTGTGTGCGTGTGTGAGTGTGAGTGTGAGTGTGTGTGTGTGTGTGTCAGAGAGAGAGAGAGATGATAGAGAAAGGCAACACATGGAATAACCGCAATCATTTGTCTTCGCTATAAAATCACAACCGTGATGATAAAACTCAAAACCGAGCCGGTTGATGGAACTAACCATGATCAGTCTTTTGGGCACAACTAGAGCCTTCGGAAAATCGAATCTCTTCTCCTAAAAGGAGAGGATGAGGTGTAATCTAATCCGTGCGTAAATTGGTTTCAAAGACACGACCAGTAGACAGTCACTTCTTTTTTTTTTACATCAAGGACACTTTCCATTTACTTAAAACCACAGCAGGCACCGTGGATTTCAGATCCATGGATCCATACCTGTTGGTGTGGTGTGGTCTTGTTCTCTTTAGCCCAGCAGGTTGACCTCTCTCCTCATAGCCGCTCCGATATCCGAGACGGAGGAGAGGCTCGCATCCCCCTCTCCAGCACCATAAAACGGCTCCTCTCTGCACACCGGCCGCTCAGGTTCGGCTGGAGCGGAAAAGTTACACCATACCATCCACTTCCGCAGCCTCCGGTCTGGAGAGAAAGGGGAGCCGGTGGCAGATATTTGCTCCTATGGCTAGAAAAGCGCGAACTGCCCGAAAAGGTGCAGGGAATGGTCCCGTGAAAGTTCCGCTGCTCTCCTCCTCTAGTGCGCAGCCGGTGAGACGGGAAACTTACTTATTGAGCCATACCAACGCGAAGGAAACATCCAGCTTGAACCCCCTCAGTCAGGCTTCTGGTGTGCACCGGTGCCCTCCTCTCCGTCCTCTTTGAGGGGATATGATGATAAAGTGTAGCCGGTGTGGCGGGACAGAGGTGCGGTGCGTTCGGGGAGTCAGGGAGACTGTTGTAGCGCTCCTGTCTGGCCGTCTGGAAGACACGGAGACGCGCTGCTCCACTGTCAGAGGTGGAGCAGCGCTCCCTAGCGGCTTCATGAGAAAACAACCGCTTGCAGAGAGGTATATGCAATATACGTGAATTATGCCGTCCACTTATGTGAGGAGGACCATATGGGCTGCGACAAAACCTGTTGGACACATGATATTCATCGTGGTCAGGGACAGAATTGCTGACAAACAGAAAGAGGCATGGTCTAATGCCTCGCAGCTAAAATACACACACCCCCACACACACAGTCACACAGCTCTAACTGCGTCATCAGTGCTTCTCCTGGGGCCTAGATGCTCGACTTGCAGAGAGTCTGAAATGTTTGTGTCACTTCATGAAGGACAAAACAATATTGGCTCCTTCGCTCCCTCTCCCCGGGCTGTCTGAAGTTCAAATTAGATTGAACTCACGTTAGCTGAACTATGGGCATTTCCCAGTAGACTACTCCAACAAGAGCAGAGGGTGATCGGCACCATGTTGACCTGTGTTGGTGTGTGTGGAGGAGGGTGGTGGTGGTGGTTGTGGTGGGGGAATGAAATGACCCGAAATGTCCAAAGAAGTTTACAGACAAATAACTTTGTCCAGACTCGGTCACTCTGACCAGGGCAGTTCATTTAAAGAAGCAGCTCCACTGGCTCTGGTGTGTGTGTGTATGTTTGTGTGTTTGTGTGTGTGTGTGTGACTGTATGTGCATGTGTGTGTGTGTGTGTGTGTGTGTGTGAGGTGTGCAGTTTTTCCCTGTGGCATCAATATATGGACAGTAGTAGGTGTTAAGGTGGTGGCGAAGCGTGGTCGTAAAACACTCGACCCACACCCACAAACACAGTCGATGAAACAAAGTACAGCTGAAGTTCTAGTGGAGTAGATAGAGGAGTCAGCACAGAAGTACCACTGTATGTGTGTGTGTGTGTGTCTGTGTGTGTGTGTGCGAGAGAGAAAGATGTAATCGAGGGGATGATGTATGGTTGCACACATGGATGACAGAGTAATTGATCCATAGTGGGGGTGTGATTGTGTGCGTGTGCATGTGAGGAGGCCCGGTGCCAGTCATATATCATTTCACCCAGTGAGCTAATCTGTTACTCTGTCAAAGAGTTCCGATTACTGATCTCTCTCCTCCTCTTTTCCATCCTCACTCTCAAACCTTCAGCACTCCTCCTCTCCTGCTCCTATTTCCTGTTTTTACCTTGAGCCAACCTCTGTGTTTTTATTCCTCATTTTGTGATCCCTCTGTATTATCTCCTTAATATACCAAAGCACTCTCTCTCTCTCTCTCTCTCTCTCTCTCTCTCTCTCTCCCTCTCTGTCTCTCTCTCGACCTCCTCGTTCTTAGCTCTCTCCCTCTCTCTCAAGTAACATGGGTGAATCATGGATAACCCGACCATGGGATTTGTGCACTGCACTGGCAGCAGAGTTACACTCAGCATGTGGACAGCAAGATAACAAACAGAAACACGCATGCATGCAAGGTCCCAGGGCTGCTATAAAGCCATCGGAAATCAACCTAATTCCATTGGGATCCGTGGCATTTACACACATACATCCTCGCCCACACATATACAGTACATACACACACACACACACACAAACACACACCCTCTCACTTGCTCCTGTTGGTGGCCTCCCAATGACACGAGATGAATTCAACATGTGCCAATCACAGACCTTGGTGCATCCCTGTAAGAGAATAGATAGTCAATTCCCAGAGAGGCAAGCTTTACAGACCACATGACAGCCCAGGATGTTCTGTGGACAAGCAGTAGTGCACACACACACACACACACACACACACATGCACACAGGGACAGCCTCGTGGACATATTAATAGAGCAGCTCAAAATAGTTTAATCACATTTATTGTCATACACGTCCTTCAATCACTGAAGTGAATGGTAAACCAGCTCAGTAAAACAGCTGGAATGGAGACAAATGCTACTGGACCATGAGATAATCCTTACAGACATGAGCAGTTTGCCATATGGCCGCGTATAATAAGAGAAATTAATGATTGCAGACATTCTACCATATGGCAGCTCCGCCATGTAATCCTCACTGTGATTCTTTCTGTTCTGTACTAGCAGTAACCTGGTTCTGGAACAGTTGATTCGTAGCCATAAACCTCTTGTAACAGAGGTAAAGGAGAGCATGAAAACAAAATTAATAAGTTGATACATACATAAATACATTCAAATATGGCCCAGTAAGAGGATCCAAATCTTTTAGGCTTATGACCCATTGAAATTGTACCAGTTCATCATAAATGAAAATGTCATTACCATTGACCTTCCCCTCTTATGTCAGTGATTTCTAAAATATATAATCAAATTAATCAGACTTTTTAACCAGTTATCCATTCATTATCTGCTCCACCTTTGGAGCGGCACTGGGATATTGGGCAAGGGGGGGGATTGAAGGGATTGAATCATTATGTCGCCACAAAGAGACAAACAACTGTTTGAACCCACAACTTTCTTCAAAATCAAAGACGTCTAAAATTAACAAACAATTGTCTGTCTTTTCTATCCTGTTGGGCAGAGAACCCTCAGGTTTCTCTCACTTGTCTGCTTGAGAACCACAAATGAAAACTTTTCACATTAAAATCTATCAAAAGGAACTGGATCAGGATCAAAAGAGCTGAATAACAGGAAGCACATCCTTTTTGGCTTTGACTTTCAGGCTTGTTGACTAAATAAATAGTAAGACTCTTAATATTTCATATGTTTTTGTTAATTACCAACAAATCCTTTGATGAAATCAGAACCAACCGTGTGTGTGTCAGACTCTGAATACGTTACAGCTTCCTCAGGCTGTCTGTGGCTTTCCAAGTCAACTGGTTCCTTCTGAAGTTGCAAATCTACAAAAAAAAAATTATAGATACACTTACGTATATGTTTCTATTTCATACAATACGTGGGCACTCTCGTTTTGAGAAACTGTCACTCAAACAAGGGTGAATAACGCCTTTGTTTGGGATTAATTTCAGCTGTGGTTTTTGGTGCATGTACAAATGGTAACAGGACAGCGAATATGTGATTGTCAGACTCAGAAGAAACCATGTTCAGTTGTATGTAGGGCCGTGTCATCCAGTTCAATGCTGTGGCTCAATTAATTTGTTGGATACGTTTTGTTTAACAGTGGTTGCATAAAGAACAAATGGATCTCCGTGGAATCTCCTGTATCGGCTGTAGCTCCACTGGCAGGAGTCATTACTGAGATTGTTTCATTAGTAGTGTTGCCCTTTTCGTTGGATTTGTTGCCAGTGAGAAAATTATAACCAGACTTATCCTTTCAGAAAAATAATGAAATGTCCCTTGGCCTGCCACCTTTTACAATACTGGATTGTTCACATTGGTGTCACAAAAACTTGTCCAGCGCAGTATTGTGTTCCATTTCATTTCATGTAAAAACATCAAAGTGAAGATGAAAGCTTATTACACAATGTTATGCGGGCACGTGTGCATGTGTTTCCAAACCCTGCCAGATGACTCTTGTTACCGCTACCATGTGGCACAGAGTGCTTAGCGCATCACTTCATTAGGAATGAGCAACACAAACACACACACACAGACACGCTGATTGTCTCCTGTGTTGCATTGGCAGGCAGTAATACCAGCATTAGCATATGAAAGACAGCAGCTGGAAGGTGTAGCTGTCACTGTTGTTGTTTCGTGTTGTTTAATCCATTTGGATGGCAGCTCCTCTGTTCTTACTATCCCTTGCCTTGCTAATGTTCACTGGTGCACTCCCTCCTGTCTTTCTGTGTGTCTCCTCTGTCCGTCAGGCTGGGTTGTCTTTTATTATTCCCACTGACCCCATGCGCAACTAATAACTCCCTCAGGAAATGTACTAAGAGACATGGCCCTGTATCCGCTGTTTGTACATGTATGAACGAAAAGTAGACACACACACAGGTCTATTTCAAATTTCATGTATCTTTGAGGAAAGTCAGGGATCCCTAAAAAAGTTGTTTCCCTTAATCAAGAAATCTGAGCTTTTATTTCAAAGAGTGAAACTGCTGAAGAAGCCTGAATAATGTGAGTTACCATGTCAAGCAACTTTCCAGCGAAATAACTTATCAGAGGCTGTACCGTTGAGCTGCGAGATGAGAAAACTTCATCTCAGATAAAGCAGCAGGGTGCAACCGACCGACTCTGCTCTCTCTGTCTGTTCCCGTCTCGTGCTCTTTCACCCAAAAGATGTAAATGTTCAAACGGACTAATTCCTTCAAAGCTACGACGGGCATGAAAGACCGGTCTCCGCCCTCATTGCTAATTGATGGCTGCACATTGCAGCATGAAAGCTCGACGAGCCACGCACGAGATTCTCATTATCAGGAACTACACTACACTTTAGCTCCATTAAAATTACATTACAGACATCCTAGACATACCTTGCAGTGGTCTGCTCTCAGTGTACGAGTAATTTCCTTCTGTTTGACTGACATTTACTGTGCATGGCAGTAACACTGCACTAAAAGTGGAAGGATATATTCACTATTTTTTCACATGGACAGACTCATTTTGTGACACACATGCAGTTAGGTACACAGTGCTTTTGTGTAAGTGAGAAATAATTTAATCTTAAGCTCTGATATTATCAGAATATAATACATTTTGTCCACTAACATGTGGTAGGTCCAAATAGCCTCAGACATCTCCTGAGGAAAAAATTTGACTTTCTACTTATATTCTCCACCATGTTCACCAGTTAGTCTTCACCTTTGTCTGTTTGGCACTGAAAAAACCTCGGGAAGCATTTTAGAGTTTCAAGGGTCAAAAGCTTGAGGTGGAAAACATGTAAAAGAGCACGGGGGAATTCAAAAGGAGCCCGGATACATGTTACGAAAACATTCACACTATTCGACTGATAAGACTGTTGATTTGTGCAGCTTTAATGACGTCTCGGATCTCTGCATGTCTCCAGTGTGGCCCCTGGAAAACTAAATTATTCATAACAGTGCAATGCTCGTGCTGGTATTGGTGATGATGTAAATAGCCTGATCGAAGATATAACAATACCTGAAAGCCGCCAGGACAGCAGCTTCCTCACATGAGGTTGACTTTGATAGACACAACAAATGAGCCACTCGTTGTGTTGCTAAGAAAATGAGGAGAATCGTGTCACCACTCGATGTTCTGTTCTCCCCTTCTCACAATGTCACTTCCTTACGCCCTCTTCCTACTTGTCAGCCTGTTCCCTAACGGTAACACAACAGGCCTGCGACAGGGACAGTTCTGCAGGAACAGTCCGTCCTCTGTACACAAAATAAATCCACTCTGGTTGTTTAGGTTTTTATTTGGTGTTTACATTCAGGCCTGAACTTCAGAGTATATTTGTGATGTTTTGACTAGAGACCAAGGCTTGTGTCCCGTCTCCAAACCTGAGTCAGTGTTGGTCTTTTGACCATAATGGCTGCTTATTTCCTTCGTGTTAACAAAGTGTCAAATTTTAAACTAATGACATATGTTTTTGTTTTTCACACATGTAGATGACAGTGAAGCTCCTCAAACCTATTTCGGATATCCACGTGTCAATGGGAGTCAGTTATCCCACATGTGAAGGATGATATGCACACCAGCTGGAGAACTCTCTCTGCGTGCAACAAGAGAAGCTGCGACAAGACGCGTTTCTATCTCGTTTTAAAATATTCAGTGGCAAAAGTGAGGATAGATTCTAATGCAAAGTGTGCAAATGTGACTTGTTGAAATTTGGCACCCAGGGCCTTTATATTTACTCAGGACAAATAAAGTGGAAGAAAGAAAACCGCTGGGTCAGAATTAACTGGGGGAAGATAGAGAGAATTGTCTTTTCTGTTTCCGTTCTGCCATTGATATCATTTTCAAAACCGTATCTATAAAAAAAGAGTCTCCCCTCTTTCTTCCTTTCTTTCGCCTCCAGTCTTGACCTCCCAGCTCCATCAACCCATCTGAGCAGCAGGGCCATAGGGTCACGTTCATAATCTCCTGAGCACAATGAGATACAGGCGTTATAATGCAACAGCCACTCATAATCCAAAAGCTTTTCAGGAAAAACAACACCCATAAAAATCTGGGATTAGGCGGTTCCAAGCTACCGGGTTCAGCGACAGGAATATCTCTCACTCCTTCTGTCTTCCTTTCTTTAATCCTCTCTGGCTCTCGGTTTTTCCATTTTATTCTCTCTCTCACACAAAGCCTTAGTCTCTCTCTCTCTCTCTCTCTCTCTCTCTCTCTCTCTCTCTCTCTCTCTCTATCTCTCTCTCTCCTTCTCTAAATCTCATAAACGGCTTTTGTTCTTATCAGGATGGGATCAGGCAGAAAAGGCTCTATTTGGAGGCTGGGAAAGAAAAGTTTCATGCAAATGTATTTGTCAGGTTTATACTGTACAACGGTGAATGAGAGAGAGAGGGAGAGGGAGGGAGGGAGAGCATACAGCTTCTCAGGGTTTAGAGACCGTTGTTCCTCTTGCATTGAAAAGTCCTTGCAGATACTGTGCCCTTAACACATCCCTGTATCCAGCCCCCTGCTCCACTGTGGCTCAGTGTACATAAGCAGGATTAGGGAGCCTGACACAAACACAAGCACACATGCACGCCTGTAGCTTTGCATATTTGAACAGCACAGCTGGATATCTGGCCCACGTAAAATGGGATAAAACTTTGACTGTCTCCTCATTTCCTGTTTTTTTTTTATGTTACATGGCTCGCTCATCCCTGCAAAGCCTCGCAAGAATTGTTTGTCAAACTCCTCGTGAACACGGCTCCGCCTGAACAAGAAATCGGCCCCTGCCCGGATTCACATTCACACAGGTTTAAATTGCCTGACAGTGAGACAACGTCCCCTCCATACAAATGGGTGTCTATACAACCCCATATAGAGGCATCGCTGTGCAAAGCACGGACACTGAAAGCAATTCAGTCCATTTGTATACGCTGCCAGTGCGACTACAGTGCATTCATTCACCCATCTCACCCGGGCCTCACTCCTCCTCTCCCACCTGCTTCCCCCCTTTTCCTCTCACTTATTTCCTCTGACCTCCTCTTCTTCCCCCCCTAGATGATACACCTACGCATGATTAATGATAATCCATGCTGGCCATTGGCTGCGATCTGGGAGCGTTTTATATGGGAGACAGCAGGGGGAATTTCTACTCATTCTTTCTCTTTTCCCCGTAGTGTCTTTTACTCAACTGACTCCAGCTTACGGAGGAAAAAGACACCAGAGGGAGCCGAGATAAAAGACGCTTTGGAGAGGAGAGAACCAGTGAGCCCACATTTACCGCCACTAATAGCCCTATTTTGATGAAAAATCTGCTCCAAGCATGAGTAGGAGGAGCGAAACGAGGTTGGTGTCATCTTGTGGTGAAATATGATTCTTTTTATTTGATTTTGGCCTAGTTTAAAAATCCTAAACTTATCCTCTATGGGGTAAATGAGCATGAGCAGGAGGCAGGGATGGTTCATGGGCTGCCAATGCTGGTAAAATTAGTCCTCATAAAACACCTCATAGGAAGAAAGTGAATTTTAATGCAATCACAAAAAAATAAAAACAAACAGAGGAGGGATGGTAAATTTTACCAATGGTGTGATTAGAGGACCCTCTAGTGGTCAGACCTGCGTTTCCTTTTACGTCTATTAAAGGGATAGTTCAAAACTATATTAAATGTATTATCAGTTTACTATAATTAAAGACAGAGAAAATCTGAATATACTTGCTTTTGAAAAACTGCAATATGAATTTTTGTATTGACTAATGGACTTATCATTGGAGCATTAGTGTTGAAATATTTGACTTCTAATCCTGTATTTTAAAAATATCTAGATATCTTCATTCATTTGTAACGTACAGATTTCAACATATATTGTTTGTCTCATTTAAAACTGCTTAATCATTAATTGTGTGTTGAGATCCGTCTAGCTTCTTAAGATGATATTTTAGGCTACGGACATTGATGCGTGTACAGGATGTACTGAGTGTGTAACGTCACTAGATGTCACTGTTTCCCGTATTGTAGGTACAAGGCAACATGAGGACATCTCGTCTAACTCATCTCTTATGATAGATATCTCCTGGGGATACGATGGTTTTACTCCAGCTTTGAGATTGTCTCCCTTGTTTTCACTAATCTACAATGATCAGCGTGAGGAAAAGAGGACAAACAGAGATTTTAATCATATTCTGATGTTGCGTCCTGAGGGTGAAGGTTTTGTGTGACCACCACACAGAATTACATTCGATTTTGTCAGTCATCGCCAGGCTTTGTAAAGCTATATTCATATATATATTTAAAATGAATAAGAAAATCGTAAAATTTCAGAATTTACTTTGAGAATCTCTTATGTGGGACGTGGCCATTTCATGGCTTTATAAAATAGAATCTGGAGCAAAATGTTCTGGTTTTACAATTTTGTTGACAAACAACTAATCCTTTTTCAGTTTGATTTGACACACGCCGAGGATATGGCAGCATGATCTATAAAACTGTGTCCATGCTCTATTTATCCTTTGATTACAACCTCAAAACAAGGTCACAATATTTGAGTAATAATAAATCTGCATCTCTATGACTCACATTGCTCCTGACCTGCTGATGAACTTTTGTGCCCTGTTCTTTCTGATTCATTTGCAAAGTTAAATATATCCCTTCAGCTGCTCATGAGATGTTGTTTTCTGAAAAATATAATATCAGATTTCGATAGTTTTTACTTTAGGAATTATCCACCCCTACACACTGGAGATGTTATTGAAAGGATAAGAGTTATTCCTGGACGAGCTGATTCAGCCTGCTGCATTTCTTGTTGTTTATTTCATTTTAAGCTTGTTGTGTTTTTTCTTCCAGTCGCCCTCTCTAAATCAAGCAACAGCGCTTCTTTTCCTCTTTCTACCTGTCTTCCTGATGACAACTCCTGCCTGACACTCTTACTTTATTCCATCAACCCACTTGCTTTGAGCTTCCTAAGTTACTGTGACAAAGTCTGGCTCACTTCTAGCAGCATGGGTGTGGACGAGTTGTCCCCTGGAGGCCACTGGAACGATCTCTCTGTACTGAGTCGAGCAGATGAAGCTCATTTCAGGGCTCATTGTTCTATTGAGTGATTCATGATAACCGTCTCTTGACAGATTATTGGTAGTCATCCATTACAGATTATGGTCTTCAATCAAAAACTAATTTAGTTACAGTGTGTTGCTGTTAAATTGTGTGCATTTGTTATTAGGACCCGAGCACTGACCGTCACTGACAGACGTGAGGCCCTATTGAAATTTAGTGGCTTGTGTGTATATACAGTATGTGTATATATATATATACATATCGATATGTATATATAGTCCCTGACGCTGTCAGAACACCAGAACACAAGATGAAGAAGGAGATGAATAGCTGCAAAAAGAAGGTGGAGGTTCTCCAGGAGGGAAATGCTGTTTTGAAGGAGATGTGGAAAGGGCTGACCAGTGAGAAAAACAAGCTTGAAGATGAGGTCCGACAAAAGGACAAACTCGTACAGATGGAGAGAAAGAGAAAACGCAAGTTCAAACCTACGCCTACATATGCCGGGGCACCCTCAGTGTGAAGGAGAAGGAGCTGAAGAGCTGTAAGGCCCAGTGTGGTGCACTGCAGGCAGGTCACCACCTGGAGCTGAGTCAGGTGGAAGAGACCTGCAGAAAGGAGCTGGAGGTTCTCCACAAGGAAAACGCTGCTCTGGACAAGACGGTGAACAGTCTTACTACAGTAAAAGCCAAGTGTGAAGATGAGGTCCAACAGAAGGACCAACTCATACAGATGGAGAAAGAGAAAACGCAAGCTCGACTCAACTACTTCGACTTCCTGAGCGCCCTCAGTGGGATTTGGGCTCAGAGGGTGGACTGATTCTGGCTGGGTAGGGCTGAGAGACGAGTGGGATCCTCTATGACTCATACGGGGGAGAAAGTACAGAACGAGACGTCACGAAAAACATATTTCTTAGAATGAACTGTGAGAAAAAGTCACAGAGCAACACACTTTAACATATGTCGACGCGTCGGCCTGGCCCGAATACAGACAAACACTAATTTCTACTGGGGACATGCACATGCTGCAGTGTGCACAGTGTTTGTTCTCTATTTTGAGTTGGAGTTTTGGTGAATTACTACAATAAAGCTCAACTGTGCCCTTTATTGTATACTCAGCTGTCATGATGAGAGAATACACTGGGATGATACAAGTCTTTTATTGGATTTATTTTTCGTTTCGGGAATGTGCTGAGGATACTGTGTATATGTAAAATATAACACTGGGAATGAGCCGTTTAAGTTTCCAGAATATGCAGATGTACATAGTGTCAAACTGCTGGTTTATACCGGGACAGTGATAGAGGGTTTGTTAAAGTCGTATGCAGGATTATGTTGTGTCTGCTTTTTTTCTCCAGTAAACATCCATCAGCCCCTCAGACTGTCTGCAGTAGTAGCATCACTGTTTTTGGGGCAGTGTCTCTGCACACGAGATCTTAATCTACACTCAGCAGGTTTTCACCATTGAAACAACCATAGCCCTAACTGTCCAAATTGCTGTCGAGGACGCAGAGTCCCAAACACAGTCATTCTGTTTGGAAACTTTTGGGTTCATTCTTTCAACAAGCACATCTTTGTTGTGACATATGTTTAACCCCATGAGAAAGAAAACCAACGCAGCAGAGATCTGCACTGCGGTCGAACCAGTCGCCTGTCGTTTCTCGAGTGCACCCTTGATTACACGTTTTCGGTATCGCTGCCCTGAGGTTTAGAGGAGCTGTTTTGTCCCTAAAATCTTTATTTAAAGAGCTCAGTTTGTTCAACATATAGAAAACCATACATGCCCCTGGTGATAGAGATACATAACAGTATTTAAACATAATTCATTATGAATAAATCCCCTCCACAGAACAAGAATGAGACTCTTCTGCTGTCTCCCATGAGGGAGGAGAATCTTTTTTGCCTGAGGTTCTTCATGAGACTTGTACTGTTGGACTTCTTAGAGTACAGGATGGCTTGACCGCAGTAGATTTGCCTTCTAGGAGGTTTCCTTTGGGTGCAACTTTCTGATTTGACATAATACAAACTGTGTTGCGATGATGGTGAGTTCTTACAATAGACCACTGTGGGTCCTTCACAGAAGCTGCAGCGTGTTTTTGTGCAGCACTTTAGGGGGAATGAACTTACAACCCTGCTGAGGAGATGGCATTTTAGAGAGCTCAAATCCCTGTTGTGTGATTTCCTGTTGCACTGTGGGAGAGAGGCACTCAGGTCAAAGTCATTTTCTGTGCACAACAACAACAAAGATAACTAAATGTTGATGATAATGAGTTCAAACTAAAGCAATAACAAAACCCCTGAATAACATTGAAAGTTAGTTTGTGAAGTAAGATAATTAAAAAAAACATTAGAACTACAGGCCATCCTCTTTAAATATAAATGACGTCATAATTTACCATCCGTAAGGGGGCGGGGACGTTTTAACGGTTGAGTCCTTTCAGCCAATGGCGTGCAGGTGCTGAATTCTCAAACTGCAGAGACACTATGCTGCGTTCACGTGCAGTCGTAAAGTCTCCAACTATAACTTGAGTGCTCCAAGTGAAGTGAGTGGTAGGCATCTGAGGCTTTGCTTTTGGAATACAGAGTTTCTGCTGAGCTCTTTAAGTTCAATTCACTTTCATTCTCAATATAAAAGTACCATTAAACACCTCGTTTGTGATAATATTGGTTAAAAAATATGTAAGATGGAAAAGTGACTTACAATATTTTGTCATGTATCTTATTTACCAATAATTCCCCTACTATTACAATAATTTCTTATATTATAATAAAGTAAATGAACATACTATATGGACCCTTAAACACCCTATATTGAATGGATGAGCTTCTCAGTTACTCTTATTAGCAGTAGTGAAAGTGTTTGCTACAGGTCTGATGGTATTGCCTAAAATTAAAAGATGAAAGACCTACTTTCTTATAAATCAACCACCTGAATGTAAATAAAACAATTAATGGCTGATATCCAGAGGAAAACTCTTATTATTAAATTGTTTTGCTTTGGTTCAAGTAGTGACAAATCAGATTCATTTTCTTCAAGATCCATGAGTTACTCTCTGAGAAAGTGAAAAATAGAAATACCTGCACCAAAATGCTATGTGTGCTTTCCTGAACCATCCAGCATGCCTACAGTTTCTTGGTGAACCGTACAGTCGTTGCAGGATCCTGTTGACTAACAGACACGGACAAAAAGCAAACCTCCTTGATGGAGATAATAATGATAATGATTGCAGTATCATTTCATCAAAGGTTCAATATTTAGACTATCAATACATAAGGAGGGACAATACACAATTGGTTTTAATGTTCTACCTCAGATTTACAAAACAAGTGTTTAACTTCAGGTTTAAAAACCACACCCTTTCCCTCTGTAGCCAAAAGTCTCTGTAGTCTTTCAGCTTAAAATAAATATGAACGTGACACTTATTATGACGATCATCGGCGTCCACTGATATGAAAAAATGTTTTTTCTCGCCCTGTCAATCAGAGCAGGAACCTCGGAGCAACGGGGGAATGTGAGAGTTCCCGAGGCCCCTTGAACGCCGCAGTCTGGGAGGAACCCGGTGCTGTGAGCGTCGGTTGGTTCTCACTCTGAAACTCAGCAGCTTCACGGGAGCAGGAAACACGGAGCCGCTTCGCATCTGAACGCTCGGTCCTGTAACAAGGTAAGAGGACGGTTTCCTCCTCAATCGATTCTGTCAAACTTCCGATCGGCGACCCGAGCCCGCGACGCGAGGTTGAGGTTTTAAAGTATTAAGTAATTAAGTATTAACAGCAGGACACGTCAACGAGCCCGGAGACCGGCGGCAGTATGGCGAGTTCAAACCTGTTACTTGTTCTAGAAGTTCGAAGTTTTCTTTAACCGACGTTTGTTGGTGAGAAACCTGAAGGAAGGAAAGAGCCTCACAACCCGGATTGTTCTTTACAACCCTTACCCTGACACACACACGTAGACACACACCCTGTGTCTCCCTATCACACACTAGATTAGGTCGTTTCATTAGCACGTCACTTGTGACCAGGCCGTGGAAACAGTTTCTCTTTTCCACTGGGAACCTGTTTGTCCGGTGAACAGGAGTCGGTTCGAGATGTTTTCCATCTGGACGTTAAAGGATTCGAAAGCCAAAAACAAATCAAACAAAATAAATCAAAACAACTTGTGTGTAGCCGAGTAGTGGAAGTAGAAGTAGTTCCTTCTTCTCTTGCGGTGTGTGCTGTCAGGAAGTGTGTGTCCTCCATGTTCTGGACTGAAGCAGCGTCAAAACCAGGTTTGTGTGACCCGAGGAAATTCCTCTGTGCGAGCCACCACACCCTTGTTGTGCTGGGCCCCGGCCGCTCGAGCTCAGACCCTCGTTCCTCTCAGCGAAGAATGCGACGCGAGGCCGAAGGGAAACCTGCGCACGTCGACTCCAAATCTGTGTTTTTGTGCCCACACGACGTCGCAGGGCAGACACACACACACACGCACACACACATACACACAACGGAGAATAACTCTTAAAAACGTCTTATATCCTGCTGATTTGTCTGTGTGTGTGTGTTTGCATTCTTGCAGGAAAAGTTGTCTTAATGTGTTGAGTGAATACACAATAACGGTAGTTGTGGCAATATCATTTTCATGAATAGCAACAAGACAGAAGTGTTTACCTCCTCAAACACAGTGAGGAGGTAAACACATGATTGATTTTAATCTTCTACCTCAGAATTGTAAATTGTTTTGCGGTTCAATCTTAGAATCACAACCTTCGCTCAGGAGCACAAATCAGCCTCTTTAATCTTGAAATAAATAGTTATGTGACGTTTATTCTGATGATTATCTATATCAACCTCTTATCTTGACAACAAACAGCACAGTGATGCAGCGTTGCCTCGCAGCAAGAAGGTTCCCTGGTTCAAATCCCGGTTTGGCTCCCTCCGTGTTTGTGTGGGTTGTTTACGGGTACCCTGACTTTCTCCCACGGTTCAAAGACAGGCAGATTGCAGCTATGTCCACCAGAGACTTTAAAGAAATGTGATTGGTTGGTTTTCTTTACACTGGCCCTGTGACACACTGGTGACCTGTCCAGAGTGAACTCTGCCTCTCGTCTCATATCGGTCCAGCCCAGCGTGACTCATTATAGAAAATGAGTGTTTGCATAATGACAGCATTGCTCAGCAGCACAACCAGGAGACACTACAAGTCTCAGCGGTTTGCAGGTAGTGGACAGAAGTGAAAGTGATACCTGGTGTGGCATACGTATGTATCAGTGGCAGTGCAGTGGAAAGAAATGATGTGGAAATTCCCAAACCCAGACAAATGAAAGTGTCAAAATGAAAGTATCTGTGTTTTATACAAGTGAGTGTTAGTTTTGTTTTTCTACCAGCACTCTGTCAGGGACTAAAGATCTGGCACATTTACATGTTGGACTACTGGACTTTATATAAAGATAAACTGCACATCGTGGGTTGTATATATTGAGATAATGAAAAGAGACTAAAAGAAAACTAGCTGACAAAGAGGAATCTTCCCTAAAACATAATTCGCTAAGTAGAATATCTCTCGTCGAAAAGATTGAATCGTTTTAACAAGGTTTCCTGACTATGTGATTCATAAACAACACATTAAATGAGTTTGTATTGTAATACACTATCACTAATGTAACAATAGTGTAGCACTTAAAATAATTGATGTCAGAAAATTGAGTAAAATGTTCCATGTTTTCTCCGACCAACAGTCTAAAAAGACTATATTCAGTTTACAGATTCAAATCTAAACTCCATTGGTTTTCACTCAGCCTGTAGTTGAATGAATCAATAACTTTACTTACATCATGGTTTAGTGAGATGAAATTACCAAACAACTACACATCTATTAGGTATCATAGCTTCAATTTTACTCAGAGTAGGATGCTATACTTAGAGGAGTCGCTTGTTTAGGCCGTCATCTACTGAACTGATGACATGTGGCAGGAGAGGGGTGAGACCTGTTAAACAATTTCCTGGTGACACACTGAACGTGGCATTTAAAGGACAGGTTCACATTTCTTCAACAGAAGTTATCCACTGCTGCACAAAGAATGGAGACAAAAAAACTGTTCTTGCGCTTTGTAAAAATACATTTTTGAGTTCTGAGTCTTAGTGATGGTCTTTTTTTTATGATGAAATTGGGATTGTAACACAAAGTGGAAGCTAAAAGTGGCTAAAGAGTATCAGAAGTTTAAAGTTTACGGGATCTCATTGCTACCATGAGTCATTGTAGTTTTAATTGAAAAAGTCATTTAATATTCTCTAATAGTTGTCGGGAAAACCTTAGATGAAAATGGGCACGCAGGATGTGCCAGTATTGATGTTATGGCAGCGTCTCTTCCATCTCTTGCGTATTAGCTCTTTTACTTTCTTCTGGCTGTATTGAGGTCACCTCGGAGGGCAGATGAATAGCTCAGCACAAAAGCCTTCATGGAAAGCCATTATAGATCAGGAGCTCCGAATATGCCAGGATCGCCAGAGGCCACTTCACCCTGATGTTGTGCCTCACATCGTCCCTCTTGACATGCTCCACAACACTCGCCTACTACGAGTGTTTGACTTCTTGCCGGTTCTTGCCTAAGGAAGTCCTCGTGTACAAACCAACATGGATGGACAGAAGAGGCATTGTTTGGGAGTTTTTTTCCATCCTCAGCTCTGAGTCATGTTCGCAGCTGCTGGGTCGTGCATTGTTAGGCTAGAGGTGTTCAAACACAATGCTCACTGGCATCCTGTCTCAGTTTAGTCTTTCCATCAGCGGTTGTTTCCAAGGAGGGCCTGCGTCACTCTGAAAACTAATGACTGCACTTTCTTTAACACAGAGCAAAGGAAAATGCTGATTTTAGCCTCGTTACTGTTTTCTAGTCATGTGAGGGAGGCTGACAAACACGTCTGCATGGAGAACAGGCTGTGGGGTGTATCATTCAAAGGCAGCTGGTGAACTCGAACATCCTCAGAGGAATAAAACAAATCTGTGGGAGAATTTTCTGTGTGAATGTCAGTGCTTGCTGTTACAGGAACTCCCTTAAAGGACAATAATCTGATTCTTATCTTTACCGCACATGTCGGTAAACTGAAGATCTTTGGATTCTATGACTTTTGGACAGACAATGATAAATAGAGTGTAGTTACATAGAGCTTTTCTAGTCATATCACACATTTTTTTCTATGACACGCCCTACTTTCACTGCTTGTACAGCCATCACGGCCCATGGGTGGCTCAGTATCTTGCTCAAGGACAGGTCAGCAATTAGACTAGAGGAGCTAGGGATCAAACCATTGGCGTTGTGGGTAGTGGACGACCCATTTTACCTCCCAAGACAAAACAGGACATTTTTAAGTCACCATCGTCTGTTTTTAGCAAATCATTTGGCAAATTAATTGATAATGACTAAGTCCCGGATATATATTTTAACAGGAAATTCTGTCATTGGAGATCATGATTAAATCATTTTCAAAACAGTAATCATCAATCTAGTGGATTCTGTCTTATTTGAATCTCTGAAGTCACCGTTAAAATAATTAAGAATTAAATGATAAAGGGATTTGAAAAGATTTAGATTCAATACTAAACAGGATTTCGATTAAAATGCTGTTGATCCTCATCCCCAAGCATCAGAACGCTTGACATCTTGTATCTGTGAGGCACAGATGGACTGGAGGACGAGAGGAACAGTGTTGGTGTTCGGGTCTGTAAGTCATCCATCTCGCCTTCATGTGTGTGTGTGTCAGCCTGGGATTTCATTTGTGCTGTGCACGTGAGTTGGCGAAGAGGAATGCAGCAGCACCCAAAGGATACGCAGCATTAGCTCCCTGATGGTGATGTCACACTGCAACACAGGGAGGGAGGGAGCGAAGGAAGGAAGGAAGGAAGGGATGAGAGGAGGAATGAGAGAGAAGAACAGACTGAAGGAGGATGGGTTAGAGAGAAAGAGTAACAAACAGGAGGATCACATCAGCTGCTTCAGCTGAGGGTGTGTGCATATGCAAACTTTATAATTTTGTAACAGCAGACTGGGCTAAAGCTTTGATATATATTCATCATTTCTAAACATATCCTGATCAGCTCAGTTCCCAAGTCACCCCATGACTAATTCTTCCATTCATTTATTTCATACTCATGGAATATTTATCAAAGAGGACAGTTGAGTTTTTAAAAGTGTCTTCATATTGTTGCTTGTGCTCTAGTTATGACCACCACACTTCTCTTTCTTTCTCTCCTTCCCTCCGTCTTTCCGACCTCTCTCTTCGCACTGCAGGCGGAGGCTCGGAGGCGGATGAAGGGATAATTCTGTGTGATATTTCTCTCTTTCGTCCTCTCCCTCGCTCTGAGCTGAGCTGTGATAAATTGGGCTGGGGGAGTCTCAATGGCTCAGTCCTATTTTGAGCTCCAGCGAGGTTCTCTGACTTTAGCTGCCTCCCTGGCCTGGATCCGGAGCAGCCACTTCTGCTCTCAAGTTTATTTCAACCTTTACAAGTTTGACCTTGGCTTCAACTCCTCTGCAGAATGTCTCCCTTAACGCCTCAGGCAAAAGCTGCTTCTCCATTTCCGGTGTTTGATACATTAAGTTTAGAGTTAAACCCTAATTGTCAACAAAACATTAGCCGATGAGCAGAATCAAAGACCCCCTTCAAACTTTGTATTTCTATTTGAATAAGTATATTAACAAATAAAAAGAAGAAGTAATCCAAGATTGTAATGGTTTATATATTCCTGTCATTCCTCAACATGGCGTATTATTTGAACCATGTATTTTGGAGAACGCCACGTGAAGCTCCTTTTCTTACTTTTCTTTCACACATCTCCCATTGTCTCTTTTTGAGAGTCGGAATGCTAATTCACAGATTCGAGTGGCTGAATGGAGTCACATTAGATGATTTACAAACCATTCTATTGGTCTGTGATTGGTCTAAGTTTCCCGGGCCACTAAACCAGTGCCCTAAAGGCTACAAAATCTGCACTGGTTAAAAAAGAAACGCTCTGTCAAAACCCGACAATTCTCAATAATCAGCTGCAGGTCAGGATCCGGAGATCGGCCCTCCTATGTGACCTCTGGCTCTATATGCTCTATTTGCCTAATACACGTTGACGTCTTTTGAAGAGTCTCTTTGCTGGTTGTATCGACACATTCTGAATCATTGCAGCGTGTCATGTACATGTGCCTGCTCGTTCTGTTCATTTCTGTAATGTATCACAGTGTCGACATAACATTCTTTCTCAGCACTGTAACTCAAATCATTTTCTGATGCCCCTCCAAAGATATATCCATTTTCAAACCAGTTGAATAACGTCTCACACTCATCTCTGGCTGTGGGCAGCCCTGGTTGATAATATATGTTTTAAACTCTCTCTACTGTATAGATCCATAGTGCACACTTAGTCTTAAGTAGGTGTACATTAAAATTGTATAAAGCAGTGCGTGTTACAAGTTAAGCACAGCCTGCGCCTCCTTAAATGGTTTCTTTAAAAGAGGAACTTCACTGACTTTTACACACCAGCGTCCCTCCCCAGGTTTTACTGCAGCATGTGTCGAGCAAGTTGTCTAAGATCTTCTGTGTTAAAGAAATTTCCTCAAGCCCTATACTGAGGCAGCGTCAGTCAGAGATGAACACTACACATTTGAAAATGAGAGAAAACAGTGTAGCCTTCTCCTTATCTCTGCTTGAGAGCAGCTATTTGAGACTGCATTAGCTTCTATGAGCATAATAACACTGCACCTGACAGTCTGACTGAACTGTTAGAAGGAGAGTTGTGTTGTGGGTAACGTAGGCACAAGGAAGAAGAGTGTGGCAGGAGCAGAATGCTAAATCAGAATTGTTTTGTAGGGCTTCAACTAACAATTACTGTCATTAAATGTCAATCTGCCTATTTTCTAGATAAACAGAGAATGTTCCAAAGGCTCAAGTGGTCGTGTTTTGACTGACAGACCTTCACGTTTCATCTAAAACCTTTTCAACTCAATACAGGAAAACTAAGATTCAGCAAATCTCAGAGTCTTTACGAGTCATTTTCTGTTGTTCGAGCTGTTTTGAATATTTTTGTGGCAGGAAGGGTTGGCCAGGATTTGGACAGTGGGGGGGAGGGATTTTGTGTGTTTAGAGGAAAGGGGTGAGGGGGTTTGAAAGTGCGTGAGACATTCCTCACTGCTTATGTCAGACAGGGTTGTGTGTGAGCATTCAGTGACCCGTTGTTAATCACCATGTGGAATGCATTTTGCTGCTTCGAACAATAAGTGTGTCAATACGAATACTCTGCTGACACTTGGTCAATATTTGTGATCAAACGTCACCAGTTAATGAGCAGTTAGTTTATGTTTAACAGGGTTTGTCCCAGCTGAGATGCCTGTGTGGTTTGTCTAGGTGAAAAGCATTTATCATCATGTGTTTAGATGTACGGTCGCCGGTGTTGAAAGATGCGTGTGTGTCATTCTCTCCTCCCCGCTCACTCTCTCAGGGGTTTTTACGTAGAGGACTATGTAGTGAGCTCATCTGCAAAATGAAAAAATATGTTTGGATACTATATGAGTCATCACGTCTGCTGTTGATTACATCATTGCTGTCACATAAATGTACCTACACCAGTGTCAATAATTAAATAAATACATATAATACTGATAACATTTTCACAAATAATTAGATATAAGATATTTTGTCTGCTACATAGTACAACTCTTAAAAATATTTAAAAAAAGGCGTTTCTGTCTGTAACCTTAATTCTCCCCCTCCGTCTTATTCTAGTCTAGCTCATTTTTTTTTCTTTTCTCTTAGCTGTAATATAGATCTTCGGTTTTACCATTTGATTGTGTTTATTTTACATGCCATCAAAACGCCTTTTAAGTTTTTAATAAAAATTGAATGGGAAATGAAAATTTACAATTTCCATTCTCCTCTGGTGCTCTCCCCTCTAGTCTGTCTGCCAACTTGTGTCGAGTTAATTGCATGATGGTGTTTTGATCGTCATCTGTATGCTGCTTTTCAGGATGCACTGTGGGATTCCACTTTAAACCGTATGTGAATGTGCACTAAACATTCTGAAACTACAAAGCTGCAAAACTGTGACTCATTTTAAAGGTGATGATTTTCTGATGGATGACCCCTGTGTGACCCCTTTGTTGGCACCTCTTCCTTATTGCCAGACGTGTTTCATTCAGAATAATGAAGGAACTGAAGTTGAACTATGTCAACATCACTCTTGTTGGTGTTGACTTAAGTTCAACACAACACTCATGACTTAAGACAAGTGATGATTGTTATGTTTTTAATGAATGCTGTGAAATTTAGGTCAGTATGTGATTTTTATTTTATTATTTGGGAATGTCAAAGTGCTTATCAATATAATCTCATTTTAATTAGTGAATCTTGTAGATTGACTGTTTGGTTATCTGTTTTTTATCTTTTGAACTTGATTGCATTCCGACTTTGGATTTGTCTGATATCAAAGTAATAATATCACTTTGAGTTCCTTCTGTCAAATTAGAACATTCTGGACGTGGTACTGAGTAGGGCTGAACGATTAATTGCATTTGCGATAAAATCGCGATTTGATAAAACGCGATTTTCTAATCGCCGCGTGCGAAAGAGAGTAGGGCACTGGGCTGCTGTCCTCACCCGCAGCAAGAGTGCCGCGGGACCACAAAACTCCTCTGATCCAGAAGATAGCGAAGCAAGCCTGCATCACCTACAGGGTTCTAAAGTCTTCGGCCGACGTGGCGGACTCACAGAGCGAGCTCATGCCGCTGCTGACCGCGGTGCGGCGGACCTGAAAAGCACACCGTGCTCCGGGGCTCCAGAGCCCCCCGGTCACCTACATGCACATCTGCGAGATGGTGGTGTTCAGAATGGGGGTGTTTCTGCTGAGGCCCGGCGCCTCCACACCGCTGCACGACCACCCGGACATGAACGGGTATCTACGGAGATGCTGATCCGCAAGGTGCATCCAGCTGGCCCGCCGCATCCGCGGACACAGAGCTTAAACTGCTGCTGCTCCACTGACTATAACAACGCCGCTTTCCAACAAAATGAATTCAATGTGGAAGTAATCCAAGTATTCAGAATACGTTACTCAAATTGGTTGGGCATGTATTCTGTAACGGAATACGTTTTCAAACTTCCCAACACTGGAAATGTTACTGACTTGGGAGCAGTAAGACACCTACAATAAAAAAAGAATGTGCAATCCTTGTGTTTATACTTACAATGACTTTAATTAAATTACTTAAATGCACACTGATTTGTTTTTCTTCTTGCTGTAATGAGCAGTTAAATAAAAATGTGGGAAAGAATATTGTACAGTAAATGTATCTAATATTGTGTTGGACATATTTAAATCATTAATTATGTTTTTTTTGGGAGAAAAAAATTGCATATTAAATCGCAATCACAATTTTGGGGGGAAAAATCGCAATTAGATTATTTCCCCAAATCGTTCAGCCCTAGTACTGAGGTAAAAACACAGGGATGTACTATATGATTTAGTTTGAATGGGACTGGTGCAGGCCTGCATGACGTTAATTAATCGTTTTAGGGTTTGTACATATTTGTAAAATAACCTGAGTTTGCGGATACATGTGTTTGAATCTACTTGATACAATAGGAAGGGAAAGACGTCTCATTCTTTATCTTATCGCCTGGAGGTCAGAGTTGTTCTGTGCTATTGCTGCCCCCCACCTCGTCTAATGAAACACACTGGCTAATGTGTTACTACTGACGGTGTGCCTCAAACCCTGTCAGGGAGAAGTGAGCATCTGCCTGCTTGTGCCAGGAATGAGAACTTTGTACTTTGTCACACACACGGACAAACATTACACAAGAAGGATCGATCGTACTGAGACACGTGTGAACGTTCAAAGTGCTGCACACTAATACAACCTGTCTCTGTGTGTGCGCGCATGGGACGTTGTGGGGACATTCATTCTTTATATTCTGAGTGGTACAATTTTAATTCTACTCACGGTTGGTAATCTTCATTTTATTTATTTATGAGTGTATTTTAACAGTTTTTTTTGCTCTTCAAATTATTTCTCCCAAATGTCGACAGAAGCCTACTTACCACAACATAAATCCAGGGCACGCTTAATTATAGATTTGCAACACAAAGAAGAGTGTTACAATACCACAGCAAATAGCAGAGCAATGAATGCTTTCAGACAGGCAGTGAACTCCGCAGATCCTCTGTATTTTCTCCAGAGGAGGTGCATGTGAGTACACAAACGTCCAAGTTAGAGGCTCAACATTATCTTCGGACTTACTCCGCCTGACCTCCTAGTTCAAAGTCTGTCGACTTTCAGAGGCATCTGATGTGTGAACACAGCAGGTGATCCCCCGCTGGAGTCACTGCGAGCAAGTGATGATGCTTCTAACATGCAACAGACTCAAGAATGAAAAGAAAAGCTAAAAGAAACCAATATCTCCTGGTGAAAAAGTATTGTCATACCCGTAGAAGACACTGCTGAAGATTTCTAAAGAGTTTGTGTCGAAAAGAGGCAACAACGGCATCTGTGTGTTGTCAAGAAAGTCGCATGAACTCTGCCATGCAATTGATACATCACTTCCTGCCTCTGCCTCTGCCTGCTGCACCCAGCTGCTCCACATCCTCCTGAATAATGCGTTTGATGTTGCTGTTGTGAAAGCGTCTCTACTGAGAACCTCCCGCTTTGTTGTGCCTGTGTAAAAAACAAACAGGTATTCATGTCTGAAAACAGCTTAAGTGATATAACATTTTAATTGTATCGTAGTCACAGTAACTTGAAGGCCATGAGTCAGAGGGCGTATTGACTTAAAATATTAACACAAGATAGTTTAACCTCAGTATAACCTGTGTGTCTGCTCTCATGAATCCTCACTCACACTGTATCTGTCCTTCAGCTAATGTGTTTGTTAGTTTTCTGACTTGAGGAAAAAGAGGAGCAGGGGCTTGTTGTGTTCTTGGGTTGAAGAAATTCAAAACTTCTCACATATACACTGCCTAGTACTTTTTAGTTACACCTAAACGTTGAGTCTGGAGACACCATGGAGACGAAATAAATGAAGGGCTGAGGCTTCTTCTTTTACATCGACATGGTTTGGTCATGAAAGTCTCAGGCTTAAAACCGATGTATAAATGAGGCAGGTTAGATTGGTTATAACATTATAAAGGTACTAGACATGATGTATTAGTTTGAGTAAATATTTTACAAACTTATTTTATATGACTATTGCTTTAGTGTTGAAGTGAATAGTGTCGTACTCATGCCACATTTAATGCAACTGAACATCACAAGCTGCCTTATAGAGTCCTTGGTCTTGTCCTTGTACTGACACAAAGACACACACATACACACAGAGACATTAATGCAAAGGAAACGGGCCATTATTCCCACTATGCACCATGTGTTGCTACTGTCACAGTGGGCATCAAGCTGTGAGTGCAATAACCTGCATTATTTCATCATGGTACAAAATCTGCAGGACTACTCCCATTTTCTGGAGCTTTTTGGGGCTGCGCCATAGCTACCAGTCGTGTGTGCGTGTTAGTGTGCGTGCGTGCGTGCGTGCATGTGTGTATTCCCTCTGGCACTGACAGTATGATGTATGGAGTAACAGCAGCCTGCTATCACAGAGAACAGGTGGCTCTCAGAGACAAACTCACAACACACTGGCCTGATTTAATGTGTTGGAGAAAAAGCAAACTGAACAATCGTCTTTTCATTGTTGTGTTGAAAACGGTAGCTGCTGCAGTGAGTGAAGGTAAATCACCGGCAGCCGCACAAGCAGAGAGAATCAAATGAAGGCTCATAGATCCACATTTCATTCTTTAACGCACAGGGACACCTGGGTCTTAGGAGTTATCACTGTTGTCTCTTTTAACAAAGCTGGACAAAGTACTGTGTAATTCATCCTTCAGACTCTCCCTAAATACAGCATTTTTGTTCAGAGTAGACAAATCACCAGGAGCCTGAGAGAATAATTTGACTTTCTGTGATGATTTTATTGGACGAAACAAATGTTTACACACACAAATACTCAAAAATGACTTTTGGGGATATCAGTCACGTATAGACTTGTTGACCTTTACTTATTACTCTAATTATACAATCATACTTTCTTAAATTTTGATCATTACTCAACAGGAAAAATAATTTCCCTTAATGTCTCCTCAAAACCACATTAACTGGATTATTGGCCACTTTTGTGCAGGAGAAAAAAAAAGCTATGAAAACACTTACTTACTAAATAAATGTTAAAATGGGTTTAGCTTATTCTCTTCCTGATTAATTATACACATCTAACCAAAACAGAACATAAGCCTTCATTTTGATTAGCTCCTGCCCGGTTGGCGATTACACATCTGATGTTTCCCTTGTTTTTTACTTGTTTTTGGTCTCCACCATCTGCTGAGGAGAATCAGACTCCACAACATGATCCACTATGTTCACCAGCTACAATAGATGCTGATGTTGCTAAGCTGGTACTGTTCAGTTGGGGGTTCAGAGCGTTTTCCTGAAAGCGACTACCCTTCTGAAAATGATGTCATGTGGAAACGAGCAAGTGGAAACAGTTCAATCATGGGCCCAAAAACCAAGCAGAGATGCTATGAGGCTGAGAGGAGCTGCAGTCATGTGGTCATGGTTTCTTTGATGATTCCTTTATCGGTAGAAATGGTCATAAATAGCCAGTCTTAATACAAAGATATAGATTTTAGCCACTTTAAATAATAATTTTTACATTTCTGCATATGTGGATGTGATTGAAGATGTTTAGATCTTTGGGGATAGAAGGCCTGTGGTCCAGGTAGTCTGAGTTCTGTGGAGGCTGATGGCAGGCGGCCAGGACATTGTCTCATCACCTACTGCCTTCTCTCCATTATTGTCTGCTTGTGGGAGATCGATATGTGGCAGGACCACACTTCTCTGGCAAGCTGCCTTTCACTCATATATATATATTTATTTATTTATTTATATTACAGGAATACAAGCAAAGAGAAAGGGAGACAAATGTGTGTATTACAGAGGTGTCAGACAAACCCAGTCAGAGCAATAAATCACATTGCAACATGGGTGGATAAGAGACACGTTAAGGATTGTTTTTGATGTGATGGTGTGACCGAGGCCACGCGTGTGCAGCAGCGTGTTGAGCACTGAGCTCGCTCCTCCTGTTCCCTTCCCTCCGACTGTGTTTCCAGACCAGCTCGACTGTTTTTCACCTCTCACTCAGGATGTAGCCCAGGAAAGGGAAGAGGGTGCGGCTCAAAAACAGACTGTGACCATCTCTTCTTTTTTTTCTTCCCTAGTTTTCAAGGTTTCTAGTTTGGGTTTTTTCCTTACCTCCCTCCTATGTTTGAAAAGACGATTTGTTCATCCTCATGCACACAGACATATTAACTAATTAAAATGTTTTCTGTTTGTAGATGGCAGCCATCAGGAAGAAGTTGGTGATAGTGGGGGATGGTGCCTGTGGTAAGACCTGTCTTCTCATCGTCTTCAGCAAGGACCAGTTCCCAGAGGTGTACGTCCCCACTGTGTTTGAGAACTACATCGCTGACATTGAAGTGGATGGCAAGCAGGTACTTGATATTTCAATTTATACTTATTTGTTGTGGTGCGATCTGAAGAATCTGTAATGGTGGTAGTTAACTGAATACGTTTACTGAAGCACATAAACTTGCACTGTCCTTGAGTGTATTTATTTGAACTGATGCTCTTCTGTCTTCCATACATTTTTCTCTTCTCGATCTAATAAATAAAGCTGTGTCTGATTGGTGCCTCTCCCATTTCAGATGTCTTGTGATTTTAACAGATCCGCCCTCTAAATTTCTCAAGATTATTGAATTTAACTATTTGAGGCCCAAACAGTTCAAATCATCCAGCAATTCACAAAAAGCAAACATTAGAGAAAAGTGTGATCGAAAATAACATAAATCGGTTTATCTTTTTTCTCCTTGTTTTCTCGCCCATTAATCCTCTCACGAACTAACATGTTTATTTTTTTTACCTTTTGAAAGAAGTTAAAAGAATAATGTCATATAATAAAAGAACAGTGTCAGGAGATATTTCACTCCTTGTAACAGAGTATTTTTAACATCATTATATTTGTACTTAAGGATCTGTGCTCCTCTTCCTCTACTGATATGAAGAGTTACTCCTCAGAACAGAGGAACTGATTCATGTGACGCACCAAAACGGCTGCTGAAGTATTAAAATGTGACCCTGTTGGCTCTGTTGTTTGAGAACCACGTGCCGTCAAGACTGACGTGGACAAGTGTTCATTGTTAATAAATCCTTGGTTCAGCTCATTGTTAATAAAGCAGCAGAGCTCCCGCCAACAACAGGAAAAGGATCCTGTGCTGTGTGGGAACCCCCCTCCTCATACATCATGACTAATGTCCCATTTCCTGTTCCTGTTTCCTGAGCTGCATAATCTGGTATCAGCCAGCTGGGCTGCTGGGCTGTTTAATTTGACTGGATTCCAAACCTCTCAGCTGTGGTAACCAGTTTTCAACAGTGTCACTGGTCAACTCACAGCTGACCCTTACGTCATCTGTCTTAGGTCATGTTCAGTTGGAGTTATAGTAAGGGCTGTGCAACATGACCAGGAATTATATCACGATAAAACTGTTCATATCAATTGATATTGATACTTATCACAATAAATGTCACATTAGTATTTCTTATGTTTATAGGCAGATAATGACAAACAATCGGAGGTGGATCAATGTTTTGTATCTCCTCATTGCGATCAAACACTTCAAAGCACTATATTGACATATATTGATCTTTATTTATATTTATATTGATCTAAATATTATTGTGAAATTGTTTTATTGCCCAGCCCTTAGTTACAAAGACCTGAGGACAAAGTACTGAGAAGTCCACACAGGAAGCTAAGTGATAAAAGTGCAGATGCTGCTGACTCCTGAGAGACACCTAGTGGTTAAAGAACTGAAAAGCAGCACAGCTGAAGTTGGTCATGGTGTTGCTCACCTTCCCACACAGAAGATGTGGTTCGGCTCACTGCCTCATATACGGTGGAAAATGTCCTCCCTGTGTTAGGCTGTAAGTCAGATGGTGCCGTGGTTTGCCAGTCTCGCCAATATAAGTAGCTCGTCAGCCAACATGCAGAACTTGGCCAGACACGAGAATAGTGAGACGTCAGAAGAGCCCAGATGAACTGCTAACATACTGGAGCTGCTCTCTGGGGGACGATTAAGACGGTTTATTTTCCCATTTCTCAGCAGCAGCAGGCACAGTTTTCCAGCTGTGATGGTAATGCAGGGAGGGTACTGGAGAATTAAATCAGCAGAGCGCAGGAGGATAAGACGGGTCTAAGATTACAGTTAAAGCCGAGACACCGCTGTCAATTTGTTGAGATATGTGCATTAAAAAAATGTATACATGCATTAAAATGATATTTCTTGGCCACTGTGCATCAGATGTGCCTACATGGTGCTTTGTGGTTTCATTGCGGCAACTTGCTGAGCTGCAGCAAATGTTTTTTCTTCTGTTTGGCATTGTTTAATGTGGAGCAGGTCAGGCTCTGTGGGACTGCTAACAGTTTGATTAACAGCCCAACAGAAGCTGTGGGAGCCATGTTTACCTCTAGGGAGTTAAGTTTAAAGCTTGATGGAGAAAACAACAGTTTCCAATCCTCGCTTTCTTTTGACTTTCCAGTTTATCTGCCTCTTGGCGATGGCAATTTTATTTATATAGCACATTTCATTCGAAGAATCTCTATGTGCTTCACGCTGGGAGAGACAAAAAATTGTAAATATACATATAAACTGATGTAAAGGTTTATTTTATATTAACCATATTCTGTTTTTGTTGCTGTCAAAGTGTCAGCACATTACCTTGTATTGATAATGTGACTGAATTTATTAGAGCTTGACTAATATGGATTTGTCTTGGCTAACACTGATATTAGAGAGTACAAAAATTCTGTTATGGATCAATTTCATTTCTTTGTCATCAGGCTTTGATAACGACGGCTTAGGAATCATTGCCAAAAATGTTGCAGCTTGATATTTCACATTTTGACGCTTTGTTATAATTAACTATGAATGAAAAGAAAAGAAAACAAGAGAACCAAACAAAACGTTTATGTTAAATATGAACATGTATTGGACACATTTATTGCAATGTTAACATTGGATTGATTATTAACATAAACAAATTATAGTAATTACAAACTACAAATTTCACGACAGCCAAAGCCTTATTCTGAATCATTTAGTCTGCAAAACAGAAGTTTTCATACTGGCACTCAGAAGTATATTGTAACGCATGTCTCTTAAACGCTCATACTAGCTGATTTTTTACCTGGTAACTGATAAATCTGGTGTTTCCAGAGATGCTGCTCTGTCCCAGCCCCCTCTTATATCAGGTGTCTGGTTGTTTCTCCTCTTCTCTCTCAGGTGGAGTTAGCGTTGTGGGATACAGCAGGTCAGGAAGACTACGACCGACTGAGGCCTCTCTCCTACCCGGACACAGACGTTATCCTCATGTGCTTCTCCATAGACAGCCCCGACAGTTTAGGTAAGGCGGGTTACATGCAGTGACACATCACAGTAATAATGATACGCACAACTCAACTCTACTTCATGAGAAGTGGAAGCATTTGCTGATATCACAAAGCAGAACCTGGGATCATGACTCATGTGGGTAAACTTGATTAATACCGATGAAAGTCATAAATACAGATCATCCAAAGAAACTAAATGTGTAGTAGCAGCTTCCTATATTAACTCGCAGCATAACATTTTTCAAGCATTTTAAATGACGAGCATGAGATGAGGCTCATGTACGAATAAATCCACAAAATGCAATGAGACAGAGTATCAGAAATCAGATAATGAATGGTTTGGAAAATCCTCCCATTCTTTTATTTATGTTCGTACAGAAGTACTTTTAACTTCAACAAGTCCTTCACTAAATCATTTAATATTCGACCGCTAGGAGAAGTGATCTGTGCAGGAAGTCACTCTCTTTAGGTTTTTTCCTTCTTCTAACTTCTGTTAAATTCAGTTTCCTGTTTTTCAGGGACATCATGAACGCACTGATCTAAACTGTGGGAAAAAAACTGCTTATTCAAATGGTGTTTCTTCATGTGTGTGATTAAATTATTGGTTTTGTAATCAACCCAGCTGCCGCCAACCTCACAAACATTACAGGGACTTGAGTCTATGCTTCCCGTTCTGGTTTAGTAATTAGAGTCCGTAAATAAGTTAATTTCACACGTCATCGATGACTGTTAACCCTGCTACGGGGCTCTGAATAAATCATCTCCAATCAAGTAAAAATAATATTTTCAAACCCGTGTGCTGCTGATTCTCAATCTGTCCATCCATCAATACATCTTTAATAGAGACTCTAAAGTTTACATGCAGCTGTTCTCAAAACAGAGACGAATATAACGCAGCTGCTCAGCAAGCTCCATATTTTACAGGACTTTTTTGGAGGCTTGGATCAGAGTACTGTTTGCCCGAATCAATCCGATGAATACATTTTCCTGGTTTTCTCCCACAGTGTTTTGTTATGGGCAGGGCCACAGATGGTATTCCTACGTTATCACGACATAACATCTCTTTCCAGTGAAAACAGCTCTGGGTTTTTGGCTCGCAGACCTCGCAGGGGTTGGTGACCTCTCGATGTTTATGTCTGTGCAGTCACAAGGGAAATGACACAGCTCTCCTTCAAACTGTGTCCTTGTAAGGAAAGAGTCGACTCCGCAGTGACTGGTTGTTTTTCATTTTTTCAATAGAGAACATTCCGGAGAAATGGACACCTGAAGTTAAACACTTTTGTCCCAACGTCCCGATCATCCTTGTGGGCAACAAGAAAGACCTGAGGAATGATGAACACACACGCCGGGAGCTGGCCAAGATGAAACAGGTGTGTGTGTGTGTGGGTCTCTGTTTATATTGGTTTCCTTTGCTAAATGTCCGCACACTGAGGTGAATTTAACCCACCCTCTTAACGTTGAACCTCCAGGAGCCGGTCAAATCTGAAGAGGGCAGAGACATGGCCAACCGCATCAGTGCCTTCGGCTACCTGGAGTGCTCCGCCAAGACCAAGGACGGCGTGCGGGAGGTGTTTGAGATGGCCACCAGAGCGGCGCTGCAGGTCCGCAAGCGCAAGAAGAGGGGCGGCTGCCAGCTACTGTGAAGAGGAGGAGTTTGTTGGCCAATCAGCACCTGAACCCAACACAGCAAAGTTAATGAAACCTTAAATCAATGGCTTCCGTGGACTCTACTTAACATCACAGTCACAGGCGAATATGAAAGACTGACACACCTGTTTAAA
The DNA here is from genome assembly GCF_949316205.1 of Platichthys flesus. Taxonomy (NCBI): domain Eukaryota; kingdom Metazoa; phylum Chordata; class Actinopteri; order Pleuronectiformes; family Pleuronectidae; genus Platichthys; species Platichthys flesus. The sequence goes on from NC_084951.1 coordinate 16,724,986, forward strand.
AGCAAATCAGCTTTTTCTTTTGTTCATTTTTTAAAAACAACTTCCTCCGCTACTCACCTGCTCTCAGTTTCTGTTGTGTTTGTCGTTTTCCTCCACCAGCCTGTTTGTGAGAGGGAGCTGCCTCCTCCTCCCGTATGTATGATTGTATGTTTGTATTTAAATGTGCATATACTTTACAAATACATCAGCCTCTGTGTATTGATTGTTTACAGAGAAGCGTCCTGCAGCTCACGTGTTCGCGACTCGTTCTCTCACGGCTGCAAGTAGCAGACAGTTTTAGTTTTGCTTTAATAGGGCAGAACTCCCACTTCTCTTGACCCTGCATAAACCACTCTGTCACCTCATATACAACAGCTTCTGTCATGATTCTTCATCTTCGTGGTTCCACTATTCCTTTTACACCCTGAAAGTCCCATTCCAACAAGTGCTGTGTCAGCAGATCTCGGTTTTCCCAGCTCCGAACGTATAAAACTAAATTTAGAGCAGGTTCACTACTGCATTAATCACCAACTGAAATGTTGGTGGTGACGGCACCTTGGTCTGTCACTATCTTCCGTGGCGACAGCTTAAATTGGCACTGGAGACATTGGTGCATTGTCATGGACACAATACTCTCAGTCACGTTCTCGCTTGCCCGGACAGACACGACACCCAAACAGTCTCTGTATCATAGTTTCAGATCCAGAACACATTCATGATGCATCACTGTGTTCAGGAGTGCTTGCACACTGCAAACAAAATACAAATCTGATAAATCACAGCTTATGAATCTTTTCTGTGCCCAAAAATTATGTGGAAAAATCCTTTTATTTAACACTACAGAAATATTCCTCAAAATGAGATTGGACAAATAAAGTTATACACATTTGCAGCACGCAACATGTTCCCCTTGTTTTGTCCTTAAAGATCATTAAACCATTAATAACACAGTGTGTATATTTGGGCTTTAAGTTGAAATTTGAAATCAAAGTTTGATATTTAACAAACAAATCCTTGATTTGAACAGGAAATTGCAACTGAATTGAGATGAAAGTGAGCAACAAGTAAGTCAATGACCATTAGTGCATTTAAAGGTAAGCGACATAATCATTTAAACCACCATCTCAATACAGGAAGCCCTATGATGCAGTTAGAATGAACCTGTAGGACATGTTGTTTTCACTGTTCTCCTTATTCCACATCTCTTCCTGCCCAGAAAAGACCCTTAACACACACCAGGAGATACAGCTACGATCCAGCTTTCTTTTATCCAGTTCTTTCAGATCCATAGTTGCAGGCTCAGGCTAATTCCTGGACAGTGCCTCTGTGTCTACTGTCAAACGCCACAGTTCAAGAGAGAATGTAGATTGAGATGCCACTTCACCAACACGAGTGGGATGTGTTGAATGACTGGATGAGACAAACATGTCAATAAAGTATTTTTGAAATACTATGTAACCTTCACTGATTGACTTGCAAATGCTTTTAGATTCATAACTGGATACTGGTGCCCAATATGTCCAAAAGCAAACTGAGTTAAAAGGGTGTACAGGTGAAGTTATGTTACTGTCCAATTATTGAAAATGTATTATTCAAGAACACCACAAAATATAACATTGTGATGTTTTCCTGTGTTCCTGGAAGGAAATGGACAGCATTCTTCTCCATTTCCAAGTGTCATTATTACTGTTTAACAGAAGAACCAACACACTAGGATCAGCTAAATCTTCTGGTGCTTTGGTTTGAGTCAGTTGTAGAAGAGAAGTTTGGAAACTAGTGAGCTGTTTAGCTTTTTTAATTTAGAAAACATCAGACAGTAAAACAAAAGGACTGATCCAACTGGACAATATTAAAGGAAAGTGAAGAAAAGCGGCGACGACGGGTAAAAGAAAAAAAAAATTCACGAATTAAGTGAAGCACTATGCTGAACAAAGTACAAAATGAATCCCTACAAGAAGCAGAGCTGGAAGTTTGATCTCTCTTTCTGTTCACAGATTGTTAGTCATCATTACACACAGTTTTGTGTGTGTCTGCACATGGTTGTAGAGTGAATTCTTTTATTACCTTCAGTGCGTTTGTGTCCCTAAATGTGTGGTCTTTTCCAACATCTTCCAGAGCCTCATGGGGTTTCTTCACCTATATGAGAAACAAAAAAAACAACAGCTTCAGGTTCACACGAAATTAAAGCTTTCTACCTTCTAAAACCCCTTTTATCTTGTTTGTTGAAATCTTCTCCATTTCCTGATCATTCCCCATCAATGAATAAAGCCCTTTTGAAAAAGAAAAAAATACACGTTTGTGGCTGCCTGCACACCCCCTCAATGCACATGACCGGAGTCTTCAGCAGAGGGAGACAAACACTGCTGAAGCAGAGGTGATGATCAGGAGTTGGCAGGAGACTCCGACTTCTAGCAGTTGTCAGTCACTGCACTTTCATGTGTTTTGGGGGCCTCATTTAGATAAGATGGCCCCACCTGCTCCTTTCAGACATGCACTGAAGTCTGGATAAATCCAGATACTATCCAGATGAGCCCACGTGAGGACACAGCAGGATTCACCGCGAGCGAGTGGCTTCGTTTCTAACATGTGACAGACACAAAAGTGAAAAAACAGGAAGAATACTAAGGTGTCAGGACGAAAGCAAGGAGCCTTAACATACACACAACAAAGTGAAAAGTCTAAACCCTCCTGTAGGGGGCGATGATAATTCCGATTCCTTTGGGCCGAGTTATGTTGTGAGTCTGCAGCAGCTTATTCACAAAGCCTTTCAGCACCGCCATCCGTATTGATGAATGAAGGACCCCCCCCCCCCCCCCCCCCCCCCAATTTGTTCCTGGCGGGACAAATCTTTCACAAAATTATTCTTGCGAAAGAATAATCTCCACTGCATTGAACTTTGACCGTCTCCAGTGAATTGATACTCCAGCAAACAGCAAAGTACACATGTTGGAAAAAAGTCTAGACTTAGTATTTGGCCCAGTGTTAGACTTTTTATCGCCAACACTGCAACTAACAATTATTTACAATTTTATATTACTTATTATAAGAACTACAGGAGTTCTTCAAATAGTCTAAAACACAAATAAATGTAGTTCTTGCTATAAAACAGAGAAAAGCAGCAGATAATCCAGACTGGAGATGCTTGAACCAGAAAAGGACTAAAACTATCAATAGATCATTAATTGCTGATTTATTTTTTGTTCATCAACCAATCGATAAATCGACTAAGGTCTCAGCTCTAGATTTAATGATGGCTAGATTACATTTTGAATAACTAAGTTATGATTCTTTTGGAGTATATGTGTTGGTTTCTATATGTGGAGTTACCCTGTGCTGGAGGTGTTCCCATCTGCAGAAGGACTTTCACAGCAGTTTGGTGACATAGCGCTGGTTGAATCTGCCCCTGTGCCTCTGGGACTGAGAGAAACCATTCATCAGGCGCTCCTTGAGGGAAACTCCTACAGACAACACAGTCTTTTAACTCCAGACACACATCAAATAGCTGCAGATTCTAGGTTCAGGTCTTTGAACAAACACAAGCTGAAGCTCACAGTTCGGTTTCAGGCAGCACTGTGAGATGACGGTGCTTGTTAACCCTGAGATGAAGGAAACTCTGTGATGACTTTCAGTCTGACTCCATTACCATGGTAACTGGCTCTGTGATGTTAACCTTCTCTCTCTGTCTCTTCCTGCCGAGCCTGAAGAAGCTTCTTACGTGACTGATAGATCCCTTGTTCATACATTCGCAGGCACGTGCATAGATAGACCCCTAGTGGTGCTCAAGCACTGGCCCTTTTGCCCTGGATGAGAAAAGTGCCCTTCTGCTGGAGCGCAATTTTTTCTGCTTTCATCAATATTTAAGAATAAAAATTACTCTATCTGTCATCAATTGATGATTGCTGGTTGTACATCAAATTGCCCTTGAAAGATATTAAAGATTTTCTTTTATGGACAACTTTGGTTAATCACAAGCTGCACAAACCAAGCTAAAGCAGCAGAGGAACCTAGCAGCCAGCAGGGGGCAGCCTCAGGACATCACAGCAGAGTGTGATTCTTGTTAGGCTTCTGAAGACAAAGTTGGAAAAGTACTGGGTTATTCTCTAACAATAGGTTTAGTAAAGTATGTTAAATCATCCAGTAGCTAAAAGCCAAAAATATAAAAGTGACTTTTAAGTAAGGCTGTCAAATATATGTAGTAAAGTAGAAAAAATTTTCTCTGTATTTTTAGTGATAATTTGTCAATCTTATTGGTCTGCTTAATTCCTTGTGCCATTCATCAGGCTGTGTGGCCTAGTTGGCAAGGCGTTCTCTCTCCAACAAAAGAGACCCGGTTACGAATCCCATTCTTCCCATCTTCTAGCTGGCAATATACTGGACTCTTAAAATTGGCAGAATTTCTCCTATTAATTGCTAAATATATTACACAATGTAAATTTAAATTAATCAAATATAGAAACAGAAAAAAACTGCGTGCGCAATTGCTGCGCAGTTCGCTTCTGCGCAGGATGTGCGCAAAGGACTTCTGCGCAGAATGTGCGCGCGCAGTTTTATTTTTTATTTTATTCAATTTCATTTCATTTCATTAAAAATATATATATATATATATATTTAATTTGATTTTTTTTTTTCATATTTTATTTTATCATCATCATTATTTCTCCCCGGTGGTTCAGGGGTAAATGATGCTGATCTTCACAGGTGAAGGACCTACGCAAGCCTGTAGCCGCCAACCCCCCAGAGGAGATTATGTGTGTGTGCGTGTGGCTGCGGCGCTTCCTGGTTCTTCCCGGCACATGGGCGAGGAAAGGAGGCGGACCGCTTTTCGCAGCACTTCTACCTCAGATGCGTCCCAGGGGTAAGAGGATGATGGTGTGACGTTAATGTATTGTTTTACATTGGATGTGTCACGTCTCCTATGTCGCCTGTACCAGGAGCCGGTCACCAGTCACTGGTTGTCTTGGCTCGCTGTCTGGCCGGTAACCAGCCGTCCGGACCGCTCCATGAATAAGGAGGAGGAAATGTTTCTTTACTTGGAATGCTGCCACTTTATTTCTCCGCTATACAGCAGGAGCAACACTCGCATCACCTTTAGGTGGTCCGTCACTTCTCGTTATATAAACAGACTTTTAGCGTATTTTCCCACAATACCCAGGTGCACTACGTCACACACTACAAACTTTCCTTAAAGGGGCAGGACATACCTGCAACACAACAGCTCTCGGTCTCATATACCAGATGGCCAGAAAAGAGAGACTCCAAAAGCCAAGGACAGGGAACTGCAGCAAGCAGCTCAGGGTAGCAGCTCTCTTTTATCTTGGATCAGGCCATCAACTTGTGAAACTGATGAGGGAGAATCAGTAACCCTACCTGGTCCAGAGGAGCCCATCACATCACTAACCCTAACATCAACATATTATTTGGTTATTCAGTATTGCCTTGTTTTGTCTGTTTTTGCCTGTTTTTCATTTATTTATTCAAATTGGCGATTGGTGCCCCGCACCTGCCATCCAAAATGTCTGTGCACGTGCCTGTACATTCGATATTCACTTGCAGAAGTTAACGTAGGGAAAAGATTCAAATCCAGATTGGAAATCTGTTATTCGGTTTTCACTAACCTGATTTTAACAGTTTTTAGTGTAAGAAGGTTCCCTGTTCGATATCTTTATATCTGGAGTTTGCTCTCCTCGTGTCTGTTTGGGTTTTCTAACTTAATAAAGTAGTTTAAAAGTGAGTTTTAACTAGGGCTGCTTCTTCACTAGTTTAACTTAATTTAAGTTTAACACATGTTTAAATATAGTCATTAAATGTTGTTAAGTGTGATTTTAAATATAAAAATGTGGATCAGTTTTTACCTGAGCTCTTTCAAACTGCTAATCACCAAAATAATGAGGCCTTTAACTTTTTCCAACTACGAGGTCACTATCGTACTTCTTTAAACTGTAATGCTCTCACCCCTGTCTGTCTGTTGGCTGGTTTGTGGTGTCAGTAGATCATCATTGATTTACTTAATGCTCAAACAGTCTCAAATCAACATGAAACATTTCCCCCTTATACTCAATTAAAGTGCACAAATACATAATATCAAACATATTAACAACCCACACTTTCTTTGCTCTTATAGTTGTTTTCTTCCAGCCGTTCAGTTTTAATTTCCAGTTTACTTTCTCATCCTACTAAAACACTTGAATCATCTATTCTCTGGTTCTCAAGGAGTTTTGTTTAAGTAAACAACCCCTGATTACGATGTGGGGACTGATTTCTAAGAGTGGCTGCAATTCAGTGCAGATCTAAATAGAAATCCGGATCTAGTGAATTTAAATGTGGTTTCATGAGGGTATTCATTGTGGGCCTTAACTTGAACCACTCTTTGCCATTCCTGGTTTGAATTTGAACTCTTGCCACTAGGGGGAAACACAGACTTACTTTTGCTCAATCCGTTTTCAGACACTGGTGGCTGTCTGAGGTATCGTTTCTATATTTGTAACAAATGTTAGTATGTCCCCTTTTGTAAACTCTGCAGTATAGAAGTCCGAACTTGTCTATTCTGTCCTCAGATGTGCTCCATCACAGAACTTTTAATGGATTGGATTTGGTGTTTTCATTCCTCATACAGTGGTTTGTTCAATTATCTGTTTGCTCACAAGGACTGGAACATCATTATTGAGAAATCGTTATTTTTAGTGGGATATAATTATGACATTTTTCAAGTTTTCCCTGTTCATAAAGAGATTAGTTGCTGATATAATTATTGTACAAGTCTGTTAGATGTGTTTTACGATTTGAAATTAAACACCAAGCAGAGAGCAGAACTGATGAGAGAAGAATGATGGTGATGATGATTTAGTTGGATATATATTTATACTGTATAAGATCCAAAGTGATCAGTTGATTAATTGATTGGGTTGATTGACAGAGATTTGAGTAAAAAATATGACATGTGAGAGCTACATTAATATAAATATAATTTTTGGTGGTTTGGGCAAACTGTAGGCATCATTATTAGCCCTCTGAAAATTTGAGAGACCTTTTAAAAACAGAAATTAAATCATTATACAATAAATCTAAAACCAAGAATTGTAGTTTTATTTATTTTCAGTGCATGAAATATAATCAAATTAAGTCTGCAGAAATCTGCTAATGGGTGCATGCAAATGGTTTATTTACTAAGAGCAATAGGCAGAGACTACATTAACTTTAGTTGGGTTGTATGATTCATCCAATATTTTCTCGGAAGCAGCACAAGTGCATTGGGTAACTTTTAGTGGGTGTATGTGTATGTGTGCGTTTATGTGTGTGTGTATGTGTTTGAATGTGTGTCTGAGCGTAGGAGGTGTCTACTGATGATTTCGGAAGAAAGTCTGGAAGTGGCCAAATTAAGGATTAGAGGGACGGAGGGGGGTCGGGTTTGTTTGACACAAAATCTTCAAAACAACCAGAGGTGTTTGTTTACCCTCATCAGTGTTCGTGCTCTGCATGTGTCTGTTGATGTGTTTATTTCAGCCTCCTGTCTGCCTGTCCGTGTTTATGTTTGAGGCTGATTTCCGTCGGACTGCTCGATGACTCAGTCGTCTTACTCTGCCATCTGGGCTTGCTACGCTGACAGTGACTCAGTGACCATCTCACTGTCCTGGTGGCCATGACCCCGCATGAGCCAGAATCGTTAGACAGCAGCGCTTGATTGTTTCTGTATGTGTGTGTCTGTGTGAGAGATAGAGTCCCCCCTGACATATCTGTGCATGTGTAACTATTTATCCGACAACATGTCAATGCATTCTGTGTGTGTGTGTGTGTGTGTGTGTGTGTGTGTGTGTGTGTGTGTGTGTGTGTGTGTGTGTGTGTGTGTGTGTGTGTGTGTGTGTGTGTGTGTGTGTGTGTGTGTGTGTGTGTGTGTGTGTGTGTGTGTGTGTGTGTGTGTGTGTGTGTGTGTGTGTGTGTGTGTGTGTGTGTGTGTGTGTGCTTGCATCAGTGACCCAGAGAGACAGCAGGGCCAAGAAATGACTTAAACGGCTACAGCTGCATTTCCATGGCAACAGGGTGTTTTAATGGAGGGACATTATGGGCTGGAGAGCAGGGTAATGACTGCTCTGGCCGTCGGAATGCCTTGATCTTATCACCATGGTGAGAGGGGATGCTCCCACTTTCTGATGGTCTAATAGCCCCTGCTCTAATAGACGGGCAGCCTGGGCCACCGAGGTCACCCGGAAACACAGGACCACCCCTCCACACACACACACACACACACACACACACACCTAACTCTGCTTTGCCACAGGAGCTCACCTTAGCTGTGACAGTTCTACTGCTCGTGTTCTGCGTACAAAAAAGCAGGTGATTATTTGTGATGGAAATGTAATCAAAGGAAAAGGAGAAGGAAGAAACAAGAGAAAGGATGAGGAGAGAGCAGAAGAGAGATAAGAGCTTGTTGAAAACCTGTTTGTAGAAGAATGGCCTGTCACTGCTCTGGCACCCTCGCACACTCTCACATTCATGTACCCTCCTGGGTCTCACACAGCGCGGCCGAGTGTATACACGGACAAATCCTATAAGTCCATTTGAATACCGCAAGTCGTCCTCTAATCTGTTTGTTTGAAATTTGTGATGAATCTGCAGTTTTGTGCGGGACCCAACGCAATCCTTATCCGCACCTATTTGTCCGTGTTAAGGGTTGAGCTATTTCTCAGCGCGATTGGTCGGATGCCAGTGGAGGAGTGTGTGTGCGTGAGTGTGTCTGTGTGCAAATGTTGCTCTTTATCTCACTCAATGAGTGAGTGGAGGTTGGCTTTAAGGCTATCTGTCCCTCTCAGACACCCAATCTGTCTCTGTCACTGCACTTGTAGCCTGTAGCCACACACACACACAAACACACACACATACACACAACACACCACACACACACACACACACACACACAAACTAACTGCCATTATTGAACTAGCCCCCACAGCAGTTTCTTCATTATGCCACCAGTACTTGGTGACACCCAGGGCAAACGTGACAGTACAAAGTTGTAAGTGAATCATTTGTCAGCTGGATGTGGCTTTAATCCAATGAAGAGCCCTGATCCAACTTCTTCACATTGAACGTCTCTGTCGCCGTGTCCCTCTCTGTCATGACCGTCAGTGCAGGGATGAGAGCTGAGCCTGCACTGAAGTGTCCCACTGAGTTTACTGAAGTGGACTTATCTCCCGCCCTCGCTTCTCACGGCTTCGCTCTCCCCGGGATCCAGACAGGGCCGAGCGCCACACTCATCCTGCCCTCCTCACACCAGAGAGGCCTCTCTGCTCTGGGCTCAGTCCCACACTCAGACCCCCTCAACCACCAAATCCTCCTTACAGCTGCCAGAGTGCTGCATGATGCTCAAGGTAATGACCCGGTGTGTGTGGGGACTGGACAGCTGAGGGTGATGATGTCCACAGAAACACCGATGCCACTGACTTAGATCCTGCCACTCACAGAAAAGGCGCACCATCAATAAAATAATGGGTATATCCTGAATATATCGATTTTGCACCCAAACTTGACAGACCGTGCACATTCTAAATAGATATGAACTTAGGGGAATTGACTTAGTCTAAGAAAACAAAGGTCAAATTTATATTATGTGTATATAGAGTTAGTATAATAAGCTATTGCTCCAGCCTGCACTTTTTGTGTTTTGCTTTAGTGTTTTGCAACAAATTTTATATGGAAATGAAATATAGGGACCAAAATAAACAGAATAAATTGCTCATTGTATTAGACCTTCTGCCCATGTTCTTTCTCATTGAGGGCCATCTATCCCAGGATGCACCACTGTTGTTGCCATAGTGTACATGGAAAGACTGTGGAGGTGACTCGGAACGTTGAACATAGTAAGATTTGTTATAAAAAGATAGCATGTATGTTTGTTTGGTTAGAAAACACACGCAATCACGCACACAATTTGGATTAGAAATGGTGTAATGCTGATTTTTATTATATTCATTTTCAAAGGAAGCACACGACAGGGCCACTGCACAAGACCACACCCTCACCACCAACATGAGGGGGCTGTAGGAACATGGATGAATAGTTGGTGTTAGAATTAAAGCAGTTTGACAAAAAAAAAAAAAAAACTGAAAAAATGCCTAAACACTGACAATTCCGGGACAATTTCTATTTTCCATCTTCTTCTTAATAGTGCTAAATAACTGCTGCTGGACAATCTGTTGAATTGTGAAATTTGGCTTTGGCTAATGTTCATATTGCTCAGACTAAGCAGGAGGTGTCGCACCACACTTGACACAAAATTGCCTCTTCTGATTTAAAGCCATTCTTTCCCCTCACTTTGTGATTGTTCCTTGCTCCATGGCCAGTCACACATTTATTAATGTGTAATAGATCGGACCCAAACATGCACACATTATAATTCTACACTGACTGACTATGACAACCATAGAACATTAATAGGAGGTCAATTAAACAATGTGTGAGGTCCTTTTCCATGGGCCCAAAGGAATTAAATAATTGTAATGATATAACTGTGTCCAGCTCCATCTCACACACACACACACACACACATACACACACACACACACACACAAGCACACACACTAAAAGTGGTACAACAGATTAAACAAACAAGATTAAATAACTCATCACATTCTATTTAATCTCATTTGTTCAATCTTTACAAAATACGAAAGCAGAACAATAATACAGCGGCTTCAAGGGAATCTTATTGTCATTGTGACAACATGGGCGGATGTGACTCAGGAGGAAGTGTGGGTCTTCCATGATCCATGAGCGTCGGCGGCTTTCCATTTTGCATCACAAAGCGTATGAATTCTAGGCGATAGAAAAACATATAGAAGCTCCGTGATGTGAAAGACTGGAAATGCTTTATATAAATACAGTCAACTTACCATAGTGAGGCTATGCAAAGAGCGGCCAGCCAAGGAATATGTAACATATGATCAATATAATGATATATTGATTAGTGACCTAGAGAAATTCTTGTAGGCAGATTTTGTCACATTAATACAGGCCCAGTCTTCATGCTAAGCTAAGTTAACAGGCATTACTCCATAAGAGTGGACTTGATTTTATCATCTAATGCTCAGGAAGCAAGCAAATCAGTTTGTTTCCCAAAATGTCAAACCTTTCTAACTTTATTTTCTTCCTTTTTTTCCAATTCTGGGGTGGTGAAGAAAGAGTAATGTAAAAGTAAGACTAAATATTCTATTCCAGAGAATATTACGATACACGTAAGCATTTGGCTGAGACACACAAACAGTGTTGACAGTGAAGATGAGCAAACCTAAATACTTAATGCTAAGAGACACTGCAGTGCACAGAGTGCGTCAGACCAAGTCTACTGATGACTCTTGCTGTTTCTGTGTGAGGACAAATGGGCAAATTGGTGAATCAAATTTATTTTTGTCCGGGCTAGGACCCAACACGTATAGCTGCTGGCATTTATATTTTTTGCGTTGCTTCCATCCACATGTAAATCACCATGGGACTGATTTCTTATGCATATTTTATAATGTTTTTTGACATTCATCCACAAAACTTTCTCTTCATTGATCTAATCAGTTTTTTAAGGCAGAAAGAGCAACAAAACCAACCTTTGCCATATAAAACTGTGACGGACAGTCCTAGTGATGATATTTTTGTGTGTTTTGTATGTAAAGGATCCTTAGATGTATAGTTATGAGACTTAATTGTTTCTGCGACTTTCCGGGCGTGTTTAGCAGTTTTTTTCTGTCAGGACCAGTGTATTGTTGTGAAGTGGAGTCATGTTTATTGATTTGTTTACCACGAGTCGGAGGCCTTTCAAGCATAAACAGCTTTCTCTCTCTCTCTCTCTCCCCCTCACTCCTCCCTTCCTCAGTCTAAACTCCAGGGTTAGAGAGTACTTTTCAGGGGTGGGATATTTACGTGCCGGGTGGCCATATTCTCAGATTCCTCCCCCCCCCCCCCCCCCCCCCCCCCATCACCTCCCCTATCAGCGTGCCATCAGACTACATGTTGCTTGTGCTGTTGTTGTTGTTGTATGCGGCTTGGGTCCCTGTGAGATAAACAGCAGTTGGTGCATGCTTTAGTGTCTGATAAACACATTGGACTGTTGTTTACCCTTCGCTAAACTATCCCCGTTCAAACACTTGACAGAGCCAGAGCTCCAAGCCAATAGTGAAGATGTGAGCGTCGTTATAGTCCTGTGACTAGAGAATAAAATCCTAACACACTCATACACAAATGTACAACTAGAAGGGCACTAGAAGGGCCAAGGCTAACGCCCTATTTCGCCATGTGAAAAAAACAGTAAAAAAATCCGTAATCCATCCATTTATCTGGATCTGCTCAAACATTTAATGGGTTCTTCTTTGGGTCACGTGAAACCCCCCCACAAAACTTTATGGAGTCAAGGTAGTGGTTGTTGAGTAAAACCAGCTGACAGACACACAACAATCAAATAAATAAACTAGAATGACAGTAGAGTGTATACCTTCTCCAAGGCACAACGGGCCAATAGGTTTAGATTTGATTTTGTATTTGCACCAAATTACACAATAATAAATGTCAGTCATGTATCTATGCAGTGAAGTGAAAATGTCAAAGAAGTCTCTATTTTGTAATGTTAAAGATAGTGAAAAAATGATCCTGGATCCGTCCATTAGTTTGGATCCATCACAAAATGTATTGGATTATTTTTTGGCCCATGTCCCGTCCTTCAATCTAGTTTCGTAGAAATCTGCTCCGTAGATTTTACATAATCCTGCTGAAAAACAAACCAACCAATAGACAGGGATGAAATCATAACCTTGCGGAGGTCAATTTGTTTTCAAGTGATGGATGAAAAACATTATCAATGCGTCTTATATCCTGTCCATCGTTCCGTCCCCTCCTGTAAATTGTCTATCATGAAGAGAATGACATTTTGACTTGATGAGCTAGCTTTCTGTTTGTATGTGATTGCAGGTCATTCAGTAAATACATTTTGGTGAGACCATTCAAAATGTAAGAGCGATAGATGTTTTTCACCCTGTATGTGTTTGCATGTTCATGGTGGACCTGTACGTTTGCACGTACGGTGCACACGTGTGTGTGTGTATCCTTTCATGTCTATTCATGCGTTCCATGTGTGATCTATGCTGTAACACCTAGTGCAGTGAAGCTGCTGCCTGCTCCCACACTCTGCACGAGAGGAGCAGTTTTCCAGTCTGCGGTGAATCAAAACACTGTCAGTAGGAGGATGTGGACACAGCATGATATTGCCAAAACAAGGTGTGGTGCGTTTTAGCCTTTATGGCGGACAGAGGGGATTATTAAAATACCACGATTCCTGCAGGCATTGAGACACCAATGCCCAAGGCGTTTCTCTTCTCCGCCGTTGGTTTGTAAGATAGTTGCATTATTTACTCAATTATGTGTTCCATCATTTTGATCCTTTCATAGGGTCTTTACTGCCTGTTATGATGCATTGAGTCGAATTTCAAATAAAAATATAAGTAATCATAAATTACTACTACTTATATAGAAAAAACGATAAATACAATAATTTGTGTGTCACGTTAAGTACCTGGTGGAAATTTGTCTCAGACATCGTGATGAAAGAACAAATCTATGATAACAAAGTGCCGATATTTACAGTCTCTGTCAAACATCTCATTTATTGTCTTCAAATAGAATAAAAATACTTGACATATGAGGTCAGTCTCAAGATTTGGTCCCTCTAGGGTTTGTATTAACGCTGGATAAAGCCTGTGTGAAAGCTCTATTATACTTGATTGAATTATCTCCTTACCCAGGGTGGGAGACTGAAGCATAAACAAGTCTTGCTGACCGGGTGGAGAGACACCGATGAGTTTCCTTCTGTTGTTTTTGTTACACCAGCACTTTATTGTAAAACTGAAATGATATTGTTCCCGTGGCAGCTCTGTGTAAATGTTTTGTGAGCGGTATTCCTCCATTTCATCCCGGGCGCTCGCTCTGTTTACCACTGTTTACTGAGCGACTGAGGCTACTGTACTGTGTCCTCGGTCTCCATCAAGTGTCTCAGCGCTGGTGGAAGGTGAAGCCCAGCCCAGTGATGCAGCAGAATGACTGTGAAAAAGACACAGATGAAGTGTTATTATCACTTTTGCTATAATTATGTATCCGGATATAACGGGGACACGCATTTAGATCGCAGAAGATGAGAGTAGAAGTGAACATGGGAGAAATCTGCACCTCAACACACAAACAGAAGAGTCTCCAGCATTCCGCATGGAGTGTTTGTTTGTGTGGCCTGAGTTTAGGATTGGTTGTACAAGTGAATTTATGTGTATCTTTCGTGGTTTGTGTTTCTAAAGGTGAGGAGGCTGGGAGACTGGGAGTGGGACGTTGGCTCCAGTGCTGTGGTAAACACATCTACTCCTCTCAATGCAACAATAAACACACAGTTGTGAACCCGTCTGAGTACAGGTAGGCGCTAGATGGGTTCACCCTTCACCCATTTCACCACCTTATGTTTAGACTCTTTACGTCTACGTCACTGACATACGAATCATTTTGATCACAGTGGCAGAAATTTGAGGAATTAGACAGTGCAACCCTGATTTGGGATGAGCCCGGTTTTGGTTGGGATGGCTCAGCGCTATCTATCAATGTCACTCAGGTAGCCGCGGTATCACTGTTAGTGTTAGCATCAGTGTGTGTCAGCTGGTATCACTCACTGGTATCTATGTCTGTGAGGCCTACACAGTCTGACCCTGACCCTGTATCTCTCCAGTTTCCCACACCTCTTTTCCCCCCCGTTGTCTGTGTCAGTGTGTATTGTCAGCCCCGAACCCCGCGATTCCCTGGTATGTTGGTGGAATTTGGACTATTTTTCCAGGTCACTGTTGTTTGTGCCTTGCGAGGTGTGTCCATAAATTCCCACACAGGGAGGGAGATAAACACACTCACGCTGTCACACGCACGTATAAACCTCGTCACATTGCAGCCCACACCTTGTACGGGGAAGAATTCGCCGACCCCAAATTTCAGACTCGGGCCTAAGCCCCTGCACTCTGTCCTTTGACCCTCATGCTGAATGCTTGTGAGTCCAGTCTGAAGAATATTCCGTCGGACAATCACTGAGCTTGTCTTCTTTGAGTAATATATCACAGATAAATTATACTTGACAAATTTGAGCTGTGTCGCATGACACATGGTTTGTACTTGTGGAAAATTAATTGATGTCAACCTGCATGGGAGGGTCTGTAATGGTGAGTGAGTGCTGTTCCACCAATGGAATTTCTAGTTGTATTCGTTTTGTCACAGATTTAATTAGACGATCCAATTTCGATAAGTGCAGATGTTGCAGTGATACTATACAGATTCTACGAAGTTTATTACATCTGGAGGTTATTGTTTTCACCCCTGTCTGTTTGCTTGTTGGTCAGTTTGTATGTATGTTTGTTTGTAAGCGAGATCCACAACGGCGGATCCAGAAACTTTCCTTAACCTTGGGAGGGAATAATTCCTGGATATTGGAACTGATTTCTATTAGGTGCAGCTTGATTGAATTTAAGAGGCCTTCGCGGAGGTATGCACTCTGCTGAGTGCCATTCTAGCTAACAGAAAATGTTGTGGGTAGATGGGTTGGGAGAGGTGAGGGGTCAACATTTTTTGCAGTAGGTGTCGGCCAATAATTTTATTTTCCCCCTCAGTACAGACGCTACAATTCATACCCGTACTTTCTCTTCTCTCTCCGTCTTTGTCTTTGTCTGCATACCTCTCGGGTCCTGGCTGGTCAAATAAATTTCCCTCTGAGCTACCCAATAGATTCTGCCCCTCGCACTCACATCCTCCCAGTCCAAACCTATTCCCAGGCAAAACGGTGCCACTTAATACCCAGTGGCTGTCTTATCAGACAGAGAGCGAGATCAAATAGATGAATGGTCACTGTCAGCAACTATAGTCCAGGTTTAAATGTAACAGAGCAGGTGCTCTTTCTGAGTTTACCTCTTTGCTGGCGAGCCAGAGAGCAACTTTGCTGTATGAGTATGATATAAATGTTTAGGAGGTGTCAACAGGAGAGAGATCGATGGTGGTCATTCATAGTGCTGAAGAATCTCTTTTTGATACGACTAAACCTTCATGACCCCTAACCTCGCCAGACTCCCCTGCCCAAAAATGACCTGGGTCCTCCTGGCCCTGAGGTCTTAACTCATCCCACCACACACATACACACACAAAACGTGTATGTTTGCATGCACTCTCTGGTTACGAACACTGAGTGACAGAGTAGACGGGCTCGCTAACATGCTGAGTGTCTGACCAGACAGGTGATGGGTGAGCCTGGGGGGTACTGAGGGGGTCCTATCCGAGCCTGCAGGTACGTACATGTGAATATGTGTGCGAAACAAATCGCATGGCTGACACCCAGACCACCCCAAGGTGAATGTTGCCGACATTTGTTGGTGGGGTCTCCAGACCTTGTATCTGAGCAGCGGGGGGGAGGCAGTCTTGGAGATGTGGCAGGTGGGGCGGCTAATGATGATGAATTGTGGGGAACGTGGTTCTTTCTGCTCAGATTAAGATCTGCTGATAAACATGCCCACCAGGTCTCTCAGTAACACTATACATGTCTCCCCGTCATCCATCCGTTAGACCAGCTGTCCTTCTTCTCACTGTCTCACTGTCTCCTTCTCTCTCAGCTGGATTTAAGACCAAGGGTCTCCCTAAGTCGAGGTGGTTGGCTCTGCTCTGTCCATCAGCCTCTGCGACCTCCATCGACCTCTGGGACTTATTCATGTATGCGTACTTGCCTGCATGTGTGAGCAAGTGGAGGGGAGTTCATCCTATTCTTGGGGATATTGTCATTCGGTAACCAGAGCTCAGATAGACATGCATTACAGCCTGGATATAAAGCTGATAAATCGACATAACTCTCAGTAAGATACACAAGGGGGGGAGGTGGGGGGGAGGGGGATATAGATTAAGTGTAAAAAAAAAAGGGGGTGACACAGTTGAGAACAACTAATGTTAGAAAAATCCACTTGGGCCTTGTGTCCTGTGTGAATCATAGTCTAAAGATACTGCAGCAATGTGTGAGTCAGTTTGGGTAACCTTTACTTTTCAAAAGCAACAATTTAAGGACCACATTTTGGACTGACTTGTGTCTGTAATTTGGTCCAGGTCCGATTCTGTGGCCTTGTGCAATTAATGAATAATTCTGGTTTATTGTTTATTACTTTCATTTACAATTTAATTTCCTTTGTTTCCGTTGATTCAATAACGCCCACCATTTTCATTTCTTTCATTTTGGAAAACTGAGCACAACTACTGCAAGTACATCAGGTTGAATGAGCCTAAAATGTGGACTGATGCATTATAACAGAGTTCGAATGGTAATACTACGAGGTCTGCTATCTCTAAGATGTTTTTCCTTTTGTTCAAATACTACACCAATTACCTTCTAGGATCAATAAAGTATTTCTGATTGTATACTCCGCAAACGGAGGATTGACTCCTGCCGTGGCTGCAGATTTTGTTCCGACCTGGCCATATGCCGTATGTCTTCCCCCATTCATTAAAATAAATCTTTAAAACCGCTATATTTTCTTAACCTTTTTTTTAAATGCCACCATATTCCCGGATTAAAATAATGCATTCAACAAATACAACATTATCATAACCAATAGAGCCATGGAAACAAGGCCCTGATTCATGACAGTCGGTGCTGTCTCCCTCTCCTCTTCCTCACCCTCAGTGCTGCCTGAAGACGAGTGGTTTGCCTGTCATACTCTGCAGGAATGCTCTCAGCCTGGCATCCAGGACACAGATAGACTAACCCTAACCACAAGACACTGGCACTAGAATAGTCTCAATGACTGGAATGACTTGATAATATTACCCTCAGGGACAATAAAGCTTATCTTATCTGACGATACAGGCCCCTCATGGCTATTAAAAGACCCATCCCAGGATGTTGAGGACTCGTTTTGTGGCAGATGAGGTTGTTGGACTGATATATGAATCATGAATGGCCAAATATGAATCCATTAAAAACTTTGCTTTTAAAGCAGTATCACAAATATTAGGGGGTACTGATTGAGTAAAGGTCAGAGAAGTCTGAATTTGTCTATTTCCATTGAATCAGTAGCCTCCTGCAGGAAGGTATCTGCAGGCCTGGGCGAGAGATGATCAAACGGTCAGTACATATCAACAGCGGTGTTAGAACCTGTGTTCAAAGATGGTAAATGGCGATGAAAGAGAGCTTTATAATTTTGTGGTCTTGCAGATATGTTAACTGAGATTTCCACAATACTTGGTGGAAGGATGCGATATGTGTCTGGGAAAAACCCACCGTAGCAGGGGGGCAGATCTAGGAATGTTATTTCATACTCTTTAATATTGTGTTTTTCAACATTTTGGTTGATTTCTCATGAAAAGATTCCAAGATGTTGATGACAAATCAGCCACATTAAGGGAACTGAGATCTGTGAGTGGGTGAAATTTGGTGCAGCCGGATTGAATTGAAGGAGACTGTTGGGCCTTGGCGGAGAAGATATGCGCTCTACTGAGTGCCGTTCTCGATTTTATTCTGTGATGCACTGTCCCTTTTGAATTTGTGTTATCAGGAGCCTCTAGGCTCTAATATAACAGAGACTGAACCGGACCAGGAGTCTGGGAAGCGGAGGGGGCTGAGGCAGAGAAGATTGCTGGAAAGTATTCCCTTTGATAAGCCGGCCAAGAAGCCTTTGATTAAATGTGGTCCCAGCAGGAGCCCACACTAGGTCCTCTGTGGCACGACCATGTCCAATCACCAGCTATCAACAGCCCAGGGCAATTACAGCCATCTAGTCATTAGCCCGGGACCCACCTGGAATTCCACATAGCGAGGGGTGGGAGGAGGCCAGCGAGGGTTGGGGGTTTAGGTTGGGCCTTTAATCAAACACTTCCCTCCCCTTTGACTGATATAACACACCCCACCCTGATCCACACTGAATCAGCCTTTGTTTTGATTTGTGTTATTACCGCCCCAGTGTCTCTCGGCTCATGCTGGTGAGGAGATGTGATGGCGTGTGCGTTTGTGTCATGAGAATAACATGGCAGGTTATGACAGCAGCCCAACAGAACTCGCTCGCACCGATTAGTTCTGCCCCGTCGGAACTATCTTGTCTCTTTCTCCCCTTCAAACTCTTCATTTTGTCCATCTGAACAAAAAACAAAGATTCCAGTGTCATACTAATGCACCATATATTTCATATGAACATCTGTTTAGATAAGGCAATATACACAATGTTATACAAGCAAGCTGGAGAGCAGAGAAGTTAAATCTGTCTGATGTGGTGGTTATGTGTTACTGAATGACCATCCAGGCTTTCTTCTTCTACTTCTTGGCCTTTTTCTTCACCTTCTTCGTCTTCTCATCGGCAGTTTGTCGTCTTACACACTGAAAACTAAAGTACGCTGTATAATCACAATAATGGGAGTGCTCTTCTCTTTCCTCGTGTCAGCCAATGTAGTGCAGTCCCATCCGCAGATGTGAAATGAAACAACACTTTACAATTTAAATAAATCACTTTTAAACAACTTTCTTTTTGTTTTAGTTTTTTGTTGTTTTTTTTCCTTTGCTTTTTTACAGTTGCATTCAAAGTTCCAATAATGCATCCGTCCGTTTATTCATCTGGTGTCCATCTCCTCCTCGTCCTCTAGCAGTCCTCTTGTCTGGACTTCTGTTTGACAACGCAGAGCCAAACTTACTCTCAAGATGTCCGCTGCTCAAAGTGCACTTGTCAAGCTACTTCCCAAAGTCCAACAAAGAATTTGTTTGGGTGGATAAAAGTGTATTTCCCTAGAAAAAATTAAGAAAATTATGCGAGTATATGATGTTGTTGTATTAATACTGGATATGTTTGAAGGCTCAGTTAATGTAAAAATGTGTCTTTTAAAGCGTTGTTAAAGCAGCAAACCATTTTTAGCTCAGAACCCCACACTAGAAAAAAGGCCACCTGGACCGAATCTTTGATAGAAGCCCAATCCACCTGAACCCCAAAGTGTTTGCTGGTTTCACTGTTCATCGTCGGATCCCAGCGGGTCAGTCACAAGGCCATTCACAAACAGGGATTATGGGTATTAATTCATATTGATGGGGAACTGAATTCTAGTGCTTTCACAGAGACAAGTAGAAAAGCCATGCAATGATGAACCGAGGTGGGTAGAGGGGAGGGCGGAGACGCGGAGCACTTTCGGACAAACTTTCCCAGAATGCCATGTTCCACAGGATGTCCTGCAAAGGGGAAAGGGATGGTGCTGCATTATGGGGGGGCTTAGGGGGCGTGTCCTCAGGTCTGGTCCAACCATTCGGCTCGTTTGGGGGCCTTGCACGTGTGTATGTCCACGGCTTCCTCGCAGTCCTTACACTCCACAGCGCAGCACCATTTGAACTTGCACTCGCACTTGGTGATCTGCTGGACCCGTGTGGTGTCGTAGCCCCGTCCACAGCACATGACCTCGCAGCCGTCGGTGCCGCGTGACGTCTTGTTGCAGACTCGCCCAGCTGTGCCCAGGGAACCTGCACAGAACACAAAAGACTTTGGTTAGGATAGCTTGAAGTATACGGAAGCTTGGGATCTAGTGTCAGAAACTTTAGCTTACATAGTTGGACTTTTGGTAATTTATGTTATTGCAAATGTCAATGGTTCCTAGTTGGGTTTTACTCCTGAATAGGGAACTCAGATGTGTTAGTGCATCGTTCTGTTGTGCAGTCTGGCTATTACCTAATGCAGTGGCATGTTGTCTGTGTCTTATGTGAATGTCATCCCCACAGAGATTAGTGCTGGTGTTTGGTATGAGAAGCTCCCCGTTTGAACGGCTACCTATCACAACAAGCTGCCCGTAGAACAACAGACCCACACACACAACTATGCCGTGTTGGTAGAGTGGCCTATAGTTACACTGCCTTTCCCAAGCCACTGCTCCCTTTGAAGCCTCTGTGTGTGTGTGTGTGTGTGTGTGTGTGTGTGTGTGTGTGTGTGTGTGTGTCTCTGTGTGTGTGAGTGTGAGTGATTGTGTATGTGTGTCTGTGAGGGTTAAATGGACAGTGGAGCGTGACAGACAGACAGGCTCTCACACTCTGAGGCCCACACTGCCCTCCAGCTATGCTTAGTTCAGACAGACAGAGAGCGAGAGAGGCTGTGACAGACAGAAAGAAGTGATTTTTCTTTTTTGAAATGAGCTGCTTCTGTCCCTAGGCTGTGGATTCCTCAGGGAAGGTGAGAAAGAGGGGGGAGGATGGACGATGGGACGAAGGGATGAAGGGTGAGGGGGACAAAGGGAAATAGGGACGAGTGGACAGAGCTAAATGATCGAGGTGTTGGTGTCAAGTTACCCAACATTTGTCCGACAGTCTTTTTATCCATCTTTTTATCCATCAACCAGCCAATCGGGACGGTCTTTACTGATTAGGTGCATCTTGTAAAAGTTGAATAAGACATTCTCTGACCTCTCGGGTTTTGTATGTGTGTGTACATATTTGTGTGGTTGTGTTGATGGAAACCGACAGAGGTCAGGTGGTCACAGAACGACCATATCCTCAGGGTACAAGGATATTAGCTTCCACAGACATCACACGGGAGGCCTACTGTGTCAACCATTACACACACACACACACACACACACACACACACACACACACACACACACACTGGTCATGCATGAACATACACATAACACAGTCGGGGCAATCCATCAACATCCATGAGAAACTGCCTGTCCGGTCTACCTTCTTCTTCTACTTCTTCGGTCACTGCTCTCTTACCTGCGGCTTTGTCTTGCAGGCAATAATCCGGTGAGTTCTCAAAGTAGACCAGGTCATTTTTGGTGGCCTTCCGGAAGGCTTTGTTTGCCACAGCAAAGCCCGTCCCGTCCTGATTCATCGTCACCTCGATGGCCCCGTTGTATTTCCTCCTCAGGTAGTCGCCGGTCTTCCTGAAGTCTGACATGGCCATCCAACATGTCCGCAGCGTGCAGGAGCCACTCACTCCATGGCATTTGCACTCCAGCTTCATGAATCGCTTCACTGCCTTCACACATAGAGAGAAGTTGGGATTTTCTTTATGTTGTCGTAGAAATCACATGGATTTATGTTTCACATCCTGTGTAGTATCCATTCTTGCTGATAGTTTTTGTTATGGTTTTATTTGTCCAGGTTTTTAGATAACCACTTTTGACGTTCTGCTTTTACTCTACATCTACACACTTTTCTACGCACTTTCCTCCAATGAATTAGCCCCTAGTTAATTATCCAGAATGATCGGGACACAATTTCTGGAAACAAAAATGTTCACCCCAAATAAAATTCCATTCCTCTTTATTCCATTCAGGTGGCAGCAGAAAGCTCACTCCCCATTTACACTTTGCCCGCACTGAGACGGGATCCCAGGAGGGTGTGAATATGTGAAAATGTGAATAAAGCTGCAAGGTTAGTTTTCATTATTAGGAAAAAAGATTTCCTCCAACAAGTTAAAATGTCACCTAACTTTTCATCCTCCATTTGCATGAAGAGATTTTGTGGAATCTAGGTAATAGGAATGTTTTTTACAGGTAGGGTTAGCAATTTGTTTCTGGACCTTATTTTAATCTTATGGCGGGATGTATCTGTGGCATTTCTCCAAAGCGTAGCCTGCCCTTGCTTTTCCAGAATATCAACCATAGCTTAAATACCGGCTAAGCTGTACATTTTGCCAAAGATGCAGATATAACAAAACATAACAAAACATAACAAAACAACAAAACATAACAAAACATGTGCATATGACATACGGTGAATCGATGCTGCCGAAACAGTACACTTACTATTCTGCCACAGCGATTGTTGTGCAGGTTCATGAGTGCCCGTGCGTCTCGGACCGTCCTCTCTTTGGCATCTATGAAGGCTTTGGCAAACTTGATCCCATAGTTAATATTGTCGCTACAGCCGCCCCAGTCAAACTCTCCCCGCTCGTCACTAGCCCGTCCTCGCTTGTGCGGGTCACAGTTACACGTCTTCAGTTCCCCCTGGCTGCAGGCGCGAGTGAGCGCATACACCACACCTGCTGAGGAGATAGCGTAGACAAAGGCTGCCTCACGGCTGCCTGAGAAAGACACAGAGAAAGGAGGGGAAAAAAGAAACTGAGTTTTAATATATCATGGCATTATGATCCTTTGAGAGTTCAAGTCTTAGCGCTTTGCTGTTCACACGTTAACATGCATACACAGATACACACAGTGTAATGCCATGACCGGGCCTGGGGGTGAGCCAGTGAGGGTGCAGCTGACGGGGATGTATCAGGGCGGATGTGGAGTAGGCTCATAGGACAGCTCTGTTTAAATATTATCATGGAAATAATTCAAGCTGCGGGGCTCTCCTCTGCTCACATAAATTGTTTAAAGACAGACACAGTGATACCCCATTAATCAGCACCAGGGTGATGTCATGACAGCATTATCTACCATTGCACTGCTCATCTGTTCTTCCCTGGCCTCTGAAGTTCTTGAGATTATGACTCATCTATTGTGTGGCCAAGACACAGAGAGAATTAGACATAGTGTTTGGTCACAGTTGCTTTTGTTGGGGTAGTGAAGAGCCCCAAAAAGCATTGTGGCAGCAAGGAGCATTAGGGTTACGTCAACCAAACAGACGTAAGTGGTTTTCACTTGGTGCCTCTGTAATCTAAGTCCAAAAAGGCTTAATTGTCAACACAATGCTCGTATGGCCCAAGTCTGGCAAGTGGTTTGTCAGTCAAGCACTTCATTCCAGATCAAGAAAGTTAAACAACAATCGGCCAGGGACTTTGGTGAAGATTTAACGGCCCCCAATGTTTCTGGTCTCCTCCTGGATCCATGACAGACCATCTGGAATCAAAGCTTTCGATCAGTGACCATTACAAAGAGTAATGGTTTCATTTCAGCGAAATTTGCTGGGGGAAATTCATGGTCCCCAGATGATGGATCCACATGTTACAGGTGAACATGCAGCCATTCCAAGTCAAGCCAATTCAATGACATAAGAAACGCATTAATCGAATCTTGAATAAATAATGACTTACTTAATAATGACTTCTAATGAAATGTAAATTGTAAAAACCTCGGTCAAAACAGCATGTGCATTTGTTTTGGAATGAGTGAAAACAGGACAGGGCACGCAGCAAAAAAACACAGAGACACCGCAGCTCTCTTTTGATTGTTTTTACTGTAATGATATAACATGAAACAGGGACTGCATCACTTTACAAACTCTTCTCAGACCACTGGCTTTCTCAGCTCCAAATGGAGACTGAGAGAGCGATTTC
Organism: Platichthys flesus; assembly: GCF_949316205.1. NCBI lineage: Eukaryota > Metazoa > Chordata > Actinopteri > Pleuronectiformes > Pleuronectidae > Platichthys > Platichthys flesus. The sequence goes on from NC_084951.1 coordinate 16,749,231, forward strand.
TGGGCGTATGCACCAACGCGCGACAAGGGGGGTTTCAAAGATCAAAATGCTCCAACTATTCATGTAAAAAGAAAGGTACATCATATATGAGTTAATTTGTCAGTCAAGATGATCTAACAGTTTTAGAACTGATCAAATATAATCATTATATAAATTGGTATAATAAAAGGTATGAGAAATCCATAGTTTCCCCCTTTGTGGGCAAATGAAACATTCAATGTATAGGGGCTAAAATTTGCTTGGAATATCCAACCACACCATAACACCAAGCCGTTTGCAGGACGTATAGTGATGAGGTAATGTATCGTAATTCTTATTCTGATCTCATCCATCCTGTTGGTTATCCTAGTCTTTAGCCTAGCTTGAGCGTAGCTCGCTTCCCCATTTCTGATTCCTCTCCTTGCTCTGAAAAACTCTGGCTTCTCCAGCTTGAAGACAAATTTCTTTCAGATTTTCTCATTTGCTGTTATAAAGAGATTATAAAGAGGCAGCAAGATCAAAATAAAACACTCTCATAAACAGTTAAAAACTCCTTGTTAGGGCTGTACTTTGAAGAGGATTAACAGGTTCCTCCTCTGCTGTTGAACAACCCTTTTTGGAGACTTTACAACAATCCACTGAGGATTCAGGCATACGTGGGTGAGCCTGACGATCAGTTGTTGGTACTATTGTCATAACGACAATTCACAATCATTTTGCCAATGGGACACAATATAGCTGGGTTTCTTGTACCATGAACCACGGGAAATAAACTGTAAAACCAGTTTTCAGCAGCTGCCTCAGCGTCCTCTGTAAAGACTAATTTTTATTTCGATGTCAGACAGGACCTGTGTTTGTTTTAACACCTGCACCTCTGCCTTAATATTTGCTGCTAGTTGCATGGCTGCTTTCCCCAGACAGCCGGTGTGAACATCAGCTTAGCTCGCAGTTGCTTGTTAACAAAAGGTGTAGGTTACATTTGTTTCTAAGATCTATTGAACCGTCTCTATTTCTAAACATGCTCTGACAGATATTTGTTTTCGGTGAACGTCTGTATACTGTAAGTATTTCATGCTCTGGTATTGTTGCAACAAAAACTGTTCTGTAAATGAATTCATACCAAGATAAGTGAAGCAGTTTTACTGTATGAAACGTGGAGTAGAAGGAGAATGTTTCATGGCATCTAAATACTCAAGTACCAGCACTTCAAAATAACATAGCCAAGCTTTCTGGATTGTGACGTGGGGCACTTGTGCGTATGTATCTGAAAGTGCACGCGCTCACTCCTCAAACCTATCTGCACCAGAGGAGCTGATCCAACCTGGTTGTTCTCTAGTCGCTGGAATGTCCCGTTTCATCCGCGGGGTGAGGAGAAATGAGAATGGGGGCAGTGGGTGCTGAGGGGTGCATGTGGGGGAGGATGGAGGAGGGCACTGCGGGGTCATCATTCAAACCGGCGCTGTTTGTCTGACAGTGAGAATATCTCTCTAAATATTTACATCTACATTACTGTTTATTCCTCTCCACCACCACCACACACACACACAGCCCGTATCTCCATATCTGCTACTTTTTTCCATGCATCATTTGCCCCCACACATGCTTCGGATGGCTGGACGAGGGACAATAACAAGCCAAGGAGTGTCAGTGCTGTCAGAATCTTTCTCCATTTGTACAGACAACGACTTATTTTGAGCAATCAGCATTCTGCTACATTGGACTTTAAATAAAGCATTTCTGATCAGACCTTGCTCAAATGCAATAAAAGCTGAAAAAGAATAATCCGAGACCACAATCCTAAAGATGTCTTTAAGCGTTACATGGCATGCCACACAGGTACCTTTTCATATCTTTCATTCTAAATCCCCAGTTGACTTTTCGACACCAATGCAGCTTGGCTATGAAGCGTTAATACTCAAGAGCCCTCGACCCTGTGTTATTTATTAAATGTTCAAGATTCAGATATGCAACCGTAACACCGCTCATAAGGAGGAATTATGCCTGCACTAGTTTAGAAGACGGGGAACATGTGTATGTTAACATGCATCTGTTAGAAAGCGGAGAGGTCTGGCAGCAGTGGAAAAACAAAACGATGACAAGCCCAGGTCTCGAAGCCTGTGTGTTTATTGACGAGGCATAAGGCATTACAACAGTCCATTAGTGACTATAAACACGGAGCACCAGCGTATGTGAGTATGAGGAAGGTCGATCACAGAGTAAAGGGGAGAAGGACAGAGCGGAGATCCGGGGTGAGAATGAGCAGTGAAGATGCAGCAGATGGGGATCGGTCTCCATATACCCAAGTGCAGAAACACTCATGGACTTACTCCGTAGCAGGACACGTCCAAACACGGTGTGGTCGCGGTCCAGTGTGCTGCAGTTCCAGCGATGGTGTCTGAATTGGTGCTGGCATTCTCTGATCCACTCCTTGGTGCCCTCGCCGATGGCCTGCATGATGTCCGGGTGGCGCTGGCAAAGTTGCCGCTGCTTGTTCACCAAACCCGGGATGTTGTCGCAGATCACACGGGCCCCGAGTGCCCCGATGTACCTGAGGATGCAAAGAACACAAGAGAATTGAAGGCGGTTTTTCAAGTGAATCAATACTCACAAGGGGCTCTACCTGAATTGGACTGTAATACCGTGCGGTGATTGATATTGCAATGTAGGAGTAAAGGTGCTCTCATTTGGTGGATAAATACACATGTGGATGCACACTTGAAGGAAGGTGAGTGGCATGAAGGAGAGCCGCACTAACAGTCCTTTATGAGTCAGAGTTCACTACACTTAACAGTTTAAGGTTTGCGAGTAGGAGGGGAGTGGAAACCATTTACTCCGCTCTCCAAATAAATAAGCACTTAACCTCTCCCCACAAGACCTGTATGTGTATGTGTGTGGAGACGTTTCCCAACAGGAGAGTTGAAATCATGTTGTCACAAATCAGAGCAAGAAGTCATGGGTCTCCAATAACCCTGTCAAACTCAGACCCCATTTACTCCCTCTACTCCTCTCTGTCCTCTGCCTCATCACTCTCATCTTACTCACAGCCCCGCTGAGGCAAGCTTCTCCCAAGCCTTCTCTGTGTCCTGATAAAACTTTTACAGTATCCCATCAAGATAAAGGCTGCATTGAGTTTACCCAAAATAAACTCTGAACCTGGTCGTGACATTTGTGTGCGGGCACGAGACTTTTTTTGCAGCTCAGTGGCTGCCGGGCTTCGGCGGGTCAGCGAGGGGAGGTCAGGGGAGCGTGTAGCTGTGTGGTCGTGTTTTACGAGGCCGGGCAAGAGGAGTGAGACCGGAGGCTCTCTGCTCCCCAGAGTGGGATTAGAGAGGAGGAATACGAACAGAGTGCCCATCAAAGGGAAGGCAGGGCAGCAATTCACACTTCATTTTCTCTCCGTGTGTCTTTCTGAAAGTCAGGAGGACTTGTGGATTTTATTGGATAGTAAATCATTATCCACAGGTCTAAAATAACTTGCTGTAAAGGCCTGCGACCAGTGCATCATAGGAAAAAGACATGTAGGAGACAAATAATGAAGGCGGTGGGTTGTCATTACTACAACTATAAAATGTGTATGCATTAAAAAAAAGATTAATATTAATTTATGTAGGCTTTTTTTTTCTTTTCACAAATGGCTGGTACACCTCTCAATAACTGGTGGTGTCAAAGCTCCTGGTCCGTCCACTTCATCACTTACTGTTCATGCACAGAAATGTGATAAACAGTTCAAACACTTCAAACTCCCCCCAAAGCCAATAATGCCAGAACCCAGCGCCTTTACGCACACTCTTCCCAGTACACGGCCCATAACTGCTTTTAATCTAAACTATTAGGCATTCCTTTACCCCCCATACCCGCCCACACACAGAAACCTCTCCTATAAACACACGCACACACATGGACATTTCCACGTATGTTTTTACGCAGGCAATGAGATATTTTTTTCACACCTCACCTATGCTCTAGATGGCTGGTTTGGGAGTATTTTGGTGAAGTCATTCGTGTGCGTTTGTGTGTGTGTGTGCGTGCGTGCGTCCGTGTGAGTGCGTGTGGTACCTGGTGAATTAATGACTGCTCTGCCTTGTCTAATGCAGGCTCCAGCTGAGCTGAACACGCGTTCAGCCAACAGCGCCGACATAAATTACATTTATCGCTGTATTATTATTGCTGAATGTGGCAGGCCAACAAACTGACACGCAGCATAATGCGTTTGAGGAAACCAATCCTAAAGAGGCGTTTTCACAAACTTATAATTAGGGTTGTTTTCATTTTATTCCCAGGAACTACTCAATTAAAATTAAATTAAATGATGACAGAAACAAAAAACGTAAGAGTAATGGAGTCATTACCCTATAAAAATGACAAAAAATAGAAAAATGACTCAGTCATGACAAATCATCAGCCTGTGAAACTCTTTAAATAAATAATTAAATTTAGACGCGTTGTTTACCAGAGAAAACGAACATAAGCAGTAGAATCATAATAAAGTTGAAGCAACTGAAGTTGATGAGAAAAGCAATGTCGGCTTCCCACTGTGTCTGCCACAATAAATTAACTTATACAAACCCTCAACCCTCATAATGGCCTTGTGCGTCTGCTACTGGAAAATTAATTGGAGCGGGTTTTTGCTTTAGTGTTTGGAAAAGAGTTATTTGAAAATAGTCGTCATAATTTAAATTCGTTGGCAGATGGAATCCTTGAAGTTTCTAGAGCCAGGCAGCAGTCCCAGCTCCGTTTCAAATGATTAAGATCAGTGATGGATGTTCAAACTGTGTGGCATTTTTCTAACTTTCCTTTTACAACTCGACTCATAATGTAAATCTAGTTATTATTATAATTATCGCACCCTTTCTTCACGAGTGTTTTCTTAATCGTTTCTTCCAGAAGAAAATACAGGCTGCAGATTGAGCTTCTTTAAATCTTGCTGGCTGGCAGGCCTGTAGGTGTGAGGGATGCACACTCACCACCACGAAGAGTCCACCCGAGGTGTAACCAGCAGCAGCAGCAACACGCACGCACAGTAAATCCTGGAGCTGGCACTGGGGGTTTGGCACCGGGAAGAAGCCCGGGAGGAGAGTCTGACGCCCGGCGAACCATAGCTTCGAATCCGCGTCGCCCGGAGGCTCAGAATCCTGTTTAAACCCAACATGGTTTGTCCTTCAAAAAAAAAAAAAAAAAAAAAAAATTCCCAAAAATTCTGAAATCGGAAGCAAAACGACCCAACTTAGATCAGGTTTGATGTGAAGTCAGGTGAATCGCGCGTTCGGTGTAGTAAAAGCCTCGTTATCCAGTGTGTGTCTCCATGTTGCGCGGCTGTCAGGAGAGCGAGGGACGCGTTTTCTGTGCCATGTGCGCACCAGACTGCGCGCTTCAGGCTGCCGACAGGAGGTTTACCTGACGGGGCGAGCAACAAGTGTCGGTTGCTTTCACTCCTCCAGCTCCACTCAGCTCCCCGAACACGTATCCTTGGTTGGTGCTCAGTTCAGAGGCAGAAAAAAAGAGAAATGGTCTGACTGGAAGCTGGAGCCAGGGGTCGGTACAGATGCTGCGAGGCTGAACTGCGAGACTGAACTGCGGTTCTGTCGTCTGTATGACTGCGCGCTGGGTCGGATGCTGCTCGCACCAGACCTCTCCTTTATCAGTGGACAGAGTCCGAGCTGAGAGCGAGAGAGACAGGGTGGGAGAGAGGGGAGAGATGAGGGAGGGCTCGCTGTCAGCTCCTCTCGCCCATTGGGCAGATGCGGAGGTTACAGAGTTTGGAAGGAGATATTAAAAAGGGATGGGATGGAGAGACGTGCGTAAAATGAGGAGTTCATCTTAAACCACACAGACAGAAATTATTCCCATGAATGACTGCGCCTTAGTTTTCACAACCCAGGAAAATGGGGATAATTAAATCAGACCAAAAATTGTTTTTTTAGTCATACCTTAAGAACATTTCACTTCTTAATATGTCCTCATAAGCATACAGAAATATTGTGTGTAACAGTATTTTATCTAAAACTATCGTTTTTGTCAATTAAAATGGATTTTAATCCCTTTCATATGTACTGGATATGATTGATTTGATATTTGATGCATCATCTTCCTCACACCCGCACAGGCACCTTTTTAAAAGCCTAATACAAACCTGCGAAGTGACAGGGACTCTTTTCAATAAAAAGACAAATTAAGTAGGCTTAAAGCTTTTACATAATTTAAGTTATTATCAATAACAAATATTGATTTAAATGTGTAATGTCTGCAAATGTAGCATGTATTAAAAGTATTACACCACCCAAAGCTTAGCAGAAGTGGAAGTCAAAGGAAAAGAGCAGGGAATGTGGGACTGGGAGAACAGAGCCAAATCGTCCTGTGGAACAGCACTATGGCTTAAATATGAACCACATGTGTAAGAGACAGAGTGCTGAGACAGCGCTGGAATAAAGCACACTCATACACACACACTCACACACACACACACACAAACACACACACATGCAGACACTAACACACACACTAACACAGTGTCCCTGGAGAGCGACCATCCTTACCTTTGCTCCCACGCATTTGTCTGCGTGTCTTCAGGTTGTCTGCAGGCTGGGCAGTGTGCTGACATTTGTTATCAATTCTCTGATGTTTCTGTTTGTCCTTGAGTGGCTCCTGACAGGTTCAAAACTACTTTTGAGAATCTCCTTCTCTTCGGGGAGTTTGTGATATTGGATTTAAATACCAGAGTTGATTCAGCTGACCCAGTAATACTAACAAACAAGTAAACAAATCTGGAAAATCCCTGTCGGAATTGAAACTATTAGAATTAGCTATAGCTGTCGCAAACTGTTATTTCATCGAAAGCTTGAGAAAACAGTTCTAGTGTTTATGCCAAAGCGGCTGTTGAAGCTAAGCTCCTTTTAGAGACATTTGTATTTCTGCTTAGAGCTCGACAGGCAGACTGCTGTCAGAGTGAGACACAAGCGCGCACACACACACACACACACACACACACACACACACACACACACACACACACACACACACACACACACACACACACACACACACACACACAGAGTAGAGTGGGTACAGGTTTGTGAGAGGCCGCGAGGTGAGGCAAAGAAGCTAAGCTCTGGTGAATATTTGTGCACTGCAGCTCAGCTCACAATTTGCTGCTAAATCAAAAGGAATTAGGGAAGCACAAACACGGCTGAGTTATGCTCTCTCTCGCAGGGCTGGAGCTGGAGCAGACTCTCTCTCTCTTTCTGTCTCCCAGCCTGTGAACTTGACCCCGGCTTTCTCTTCATAAACAATAACAGAGTCAAGTGCCTTCTTGTGAGAAACAGAGAAAAAGCTTGCCCTGATGTGCCGGGTCCAATCTGGCAACCATCTCCTCAGAGGAAAAATACTGACAAAGCTATGTTTAGAGGTTGCATCGGGGTGAAGGAGGGATGAAGGTGAGATTTACAGAGGCAGATTTTTTTGGACTAATCCAATTGATTTCTGTGCTGATACATTATAATCACTCAGGATTATTTCTGACAGGAAACTTGAAGTTACAAAAGGGATTGGCTGAATGAAGGCCAATCCAGAGGCACGTGCTCAAGGTGGAAGAGCTGGACTAATGGCCCAGTAATGTGCCCCCAGTGGGACTTATGTTGTGAGCTGTCACCGTCCAGGGATGAGCTCAGCGTGTATTCCCATCCTCTGGCAGGCTGGAGTAGGGAGGAAAGCCTGTTGCCTGCATGACTGGCCAAGTTCCCATATTTATGAGACACAAACTGGCAAATGCGACACTGGGCAGGTCCATGAAAGGGTGCAAGGATACAGGACAGGTGTTGGCAGGGAGAAAGATTGTTGTGTTTCAACATCCGCCATCCAAGTCGTCCAAACTTAAACAACCAAACCTTTTATGCCATAAAGTGTATATGGACAATATGTCTCTACCTCCTACATAATAAGAAAATGACAACAAACATATTGTGGGAACAAAACTACAACAAATTTGATCATGATCAATAGTTTAAAGAACAACCTAAAATGGCCCAATTTCCCATCTGCTTACTTGAAGCAGATGGGAAATAGGGCAGAAGGAAGCGTCTTCTGATCTGACATCCCTATATTAGCAGGACATCATTTTTTGTCTCTTCCCTCAAAAACTGTTGAAAATCCCATTTGAGCGAGTGATAAATCAGTTTCATGAAGTGTCAACCTTACGGTAACGGATTGGTCAGGCCTAACCGCAAAAGAAACTCAGTCAAGTTCAGGAAAAATGTGTCAGGGTTCGGGAAGTTTTGTTCTTATTGTTACAACAATAAATTCTTGGTTATTGCCAAACTTGGTGGAGAGATGGATCACATTAAATGTTGGTCCAGATACAGAGAAGATTTAGTGTTTTTCAACTATGACAAAGAAATAATTTGGTTGAACAGGCCACATCCTTTTTTCTTTTATTATTTAGAATTGTTGTGCCACTCTAGTTAGAAATGGATTTAATGCTGTAATAATTTGTGTAGTAGTGAGGATAAAAAGAGCTGGTCTGCCTGGCTGTTTAAATAATAAGTATCTGAAAATCCTGTTGCATTATCAACACAGCTAATGAAAGGTCAGAGAACATCACATACCCTAAAAATACACCAAGTCCTTCAGCCGCGTTGTGTGTGTGCAGGTGTGAGAACCAGAGAACCAGATATGTGGTAATTTATTGTTTTGTAAATTTAGATCTGCTGACAGAGAGGGGCTGCCTTGAACAAACACAGCGGCACAGGAACTCCAGAAAACATTTGGCTGGTTTTCAGAGACGATGTCACCGATGTCCCCTGATCCCAAAGGAGCAACGAAGGGCAAGCGCACATCGATAGAAAGTTTGTGTCTGCACGGACAGGAAAATAATCCCCCATATCCATAACTGCTGAAACATTGATGTTGTGGTGATTACTCATAGGGGTTAGTAAAAGTGCAGGAGGACGTTGACCCATTCGGACCAAGTACACACACAAACGCACATGTACACACTTGTAGACTCACACTCAGACTAAGAGTTCAATTTAGGTGACATCAAAGAGTGACAGGGACATCATGGTCTCCATGACAATGTATTTCAGACACATGCCGTGCCCCACAGGCAGTACAGACATAACAGACGGTCGGTCACAGATATGATCAAGCAGACGTGTCATCTATATATGAGACTGGGTAGCTTAGGATCAACTTTAAGATGCTTGCTTTCACTCCTAATTTCAATGATTATATTTACAGTTTTCAGAGTGAAAATATGTTTTTATAAATAATCCAAATAAAAATGTAATTTATGGATGCTGCTAATCTTTTTTGCTCCCTCTGAGAATGGAACTGAGTTCTCGCTGAGTGGTTTCCTGTTTGAGTAGGGAACTGTCTGCGTGGCGTTCGCTGCAGGTCGTGGGCAGCTGGTCACATGGTGGCTAGCTGAGGTAGCATAGTGAATCAGTGGAAACAGTGAATCCTTCTTCTCTCTTTTTCCACGCAAGACTCAGATCATAATTCAACAGGAGCTTTGTGTTTTCCATTTATACAGTAGCTGAGTGTAAAATAAATAATTTTAATTATTTATTTTACATCCCACGTTCCCAAAGTGGGATCAAAAAAGCTGATCCACACAAACTCAACCATCTATTTTAAGATTAACACAGGAAGTGAGAATTGTGTGTGCACACGAATGTGTTTATTAGTGTGGCACCCATGTGAGTGTATTTCCAACTGAAAGCAAAAACTGGGATTTATTTTTGTCAGGCTGTGTCCTTGTTATCATCACATTTGGTTTGGACTAAACTCTTAACTAAAAGTTTCAATATTATACAATAAATATAGATTTTGTCCAGAAAGTAAAAACAAAGGAATCTTGTTGTCTGTTGTACCAATGAGATATTTGTGCGCCAGTCCCATGTGCTGAGACTGGTTTTGTCTGCATGTGCATCATGTTTCTAAATGATTACTGTATGTAGCACATATACAAAGGACTGTGCATGGTCCGGATTAGGACTTAAGCCACTTTGGTGTTTGTTTAGTCGTCTAGACCCCCCACACTTTCACATGTCTCTTCTTTATGGTGCACTGGTGCAGGCCAATGGAGTCCCGCAGAGGTCCCCGAGATAGTTGCGACAGATCCAGGGAAAAATTAAGAACAGCCTATTATGTCAGATTCTGTTTGGTCAGACGTGACAGTAAAATCCATCTCAGTTATGAATAATACAACAAGACAGGTGAAAATATATACAAAATGTGATTGCCCCAAGATACAGAGAGAATCCAATCCTCCAAATCACACTCAGATAAAGTGCAGTCAGGGGATACTGACCACATTCTTGGTAAAGTGAACTAAACCTCTGACGATGCGAAAAATCCACGTCGACAATAGTGTGCAAATGTTTTACACACACAAAGCAACAATGCTTTAAAAAAGCAATGCCACACATAGTTGTTTTTTATCTGTTAACTTCAGATAAATATTTTCTGTGACCTGTGACCATCCTTTGCCTTTAAACCAGCTCCACCTCACCTCAGTACACTTGTGCACAGTATTTGGCAGGTTTGTTGTTCCAAGCATCTTGGAGAAATCGGAGAACCCTAATGTCTCCTCCAGACTGACTTGATGATGTTGGGATCAGGGCTCCATGAGGCTCGGACCATCTGCCCCAGGACTCCTTGATCTTCTTGTTACAGAAGGTCTTCATTTGGGTTGTTGTCATACCACAAAATTAATACGTGATTAATCAGAAGCCTCCCTGTTGGTGTTGCATGGATGAGAATCAGAAAATGATGTTATTTAGAGAGAAGAAACACAATTAGTGAACATTGAATGTTGGCCAAATGTTTATTCTATGCCAAAACAGAATTAGAATTAGACATAATATGAATACATCTAGATTAGTAAACATAATTTGAGATTGACTCTTCTTATTGACTCTGTGAAATTTGTTTATCTATATATATATATATATATATTTAAAATGTATCCCTATAACTATAGGTCCATGAAAACCTCAATTTATACCATATTGTGATGGTTATGAGTCCTGAGTGACCTGTGATGGGAGGTGGCAGAGACCCTGCGGCTGAGGCTGCAGAGACCCTGCTGTGGATGTTTTGTGAGTGTTCACACCGTGCGGCTGACATTGAGTTCTGCAGTAAAAGCTGTATAGGATACCTGGTGTTTTAGGCTGAATTCTTGAGTGTGGGCCATTATGGCCCTTTGGCAACAGGCTGTGTGGTGAGGGCTCGAAGTTGTAGGAGAGGTCCCTCCACTCTCTGAGTGATGAGAGCAGGGTTTAACCGGCTGCAGGTGCGCTCGAGACAGGCGGGTCGGGCCTTTGAAGTGGAAGCCAACTGGGACCCCGGCCCATCTCTGACCAGCCGCCAGCACAGACACATTCGCTTTCAATTAACACTCTCCCTTCTCTCGAGATCGCTTCTCTTATGCTTTGTGTTCTCCTTTTCTAAACTCATCTATGTGTATGTTCAGAAGACAACATGTCAGCCTTAATAGTTGTCCTTAATAGTCATTAATAGTGAATGAATTTCATTAATGGGCCGGCGGGTGCCTGGATTAGTCTTCAGAACGTTTTTGACCAGTCCACTGGATTGTGTGTGTGGGTGTGGGCTCATTTCTTCACCTCTCACTTACGCTTCATGAATCTTCTGGAGTCTCGGTGCCAGACTGAGCATCCAGAGAACTGTGAGTCCTCACAGCCCTGATCTGTTGTCTCTCATTTATCTTTATATGATGAAATCATGGATCTCCTCACTCTCATGCGCATGTCATTTCAACAGAACACATCCTGAGTGTCCTTGACGCAGCTTAACAAGCAAGCAAAGTCATATAGCAGTTCTATACCTGACAGAAAATGGAAATGCTGTTGTGGCAGATTGAGGGGTTTAACTCAAACATGTATACCCAATACAAGTATGTAAGCATGCATGCACACTTCTCATTAAAGAGAGTGAAAAGGAGAAATAAATGGCTGTTTCGATGGTAAGCTCCCTGGAGGCAGCTACATCTGGCTCCTGTTAGCCACAAGCGTATAAAAATCAAATGCGGTTTACTCCCAGGCATTCTGTGCTGCACACACACACACACACACACACACACACACACACACACACACACACACACACACACACACACACACACACTCTGGGAGGTAGGACTCCAGCATGGTGGTCACCCCCACCAGTTGCAGTCTCTCCAGTACCAGCTCCTGTGAACTCAGTAGACATTGGGGGGCTTAGACAGAGACTTGTATTCCTGGCACAAACAGTAGCAACATGTCATATACAGTCTCTATACCTACGAAATATTAAACCCACTAAAAACCCTGTGGATACTTGTCTACCGAGCCGACGCTAATATGTCTGAGTGAGAGTGGGGGGTGTCAATAATAATGAGAGTTAGAAACTCATAGCTGTGTCAGCAGTAACATATACCCCACTCAGACAAAATATTAGGAGCGATAATAACCATGAAATATCATGGTAAAGATAAGCCTGTAAGAGGACAATATAATTTTGTTATATTTATTTTGTATGTAATTTTATTACCTGTATAGTGAAATCTAATCTCCAAACATCACCACCAGGCTGATCCCTGGGTTTACTTATACATTATGCAGCAGTAGTGTGGGAGAGCCACGTTCATGCACAATACATGCAATTAGAGAGTAAAAGAACATTTTAAAAGTAGTTGTTTTAAATATACTTAAAGTATTTAATGTAAAAGTATGTGTTGGATGCATTTGTCTACTACAGCAATAACTAAAAACTATCCATTTTTGTTTTTCTTCACCAGTGAATTCATCCACTGCAGGAGGCGGGGTCTAGTGTTATCTGCCCACTCTGATTGGATCACTGGAGCACTCTTCTCTTGTTATTGATGACTTGATGACTTAATGACTAACCCTTATCCTAAAAAATATTTACAAACTAGAAAGGCACTCGGTAGCGTGCATACCTCCATCAGTCCCCATATGAAAGCACTTTTAAATTGACTAGATCATGATTTTTGTTTGGATCAGCACAAATTGTCCACACTCAAGTCATTATAACAGCACATGTTCTCCCTTAGTGACAAACTTTATACCACAGAGTACGCGGAGCCAGGACACAAGATGAAATGAGGGGAGAGCATTGCTACTGTACCAAACAAGGGCGCTGATATGAGTTCATCAACAGGATATAAGAGATAGTTTATGCAACGTAAACAGACGAGCAAATGAACTCAGACCAGACTACCGCTGCATCACAGACGTCAAAACAAATCTGCGTGCACTTGGTGTCACCCGGCCACGTAGTGCTCTGCTGGAATCGTGACTCGCTGATCGCAAAGTCATCATCACCCGCCCCGGTGAGATAGAAGTCACTGACACACTCCAGAGGCATGTGTTCTGGTGAGTAATTGAGAGTGCATTTAGAATGTGAAGCTAGTAAATTCAGGATTAAGACTGAAACCTCCTTTCACTCCATCAGAGACTGAAGTTCAACCTCACTTCTACAATTTGCTGGTGCTCTGGCCTTGTCTAAATGTCAGTGAGGTCACAGCCAGCTCATCCTGTGTGTCACTCCAAGCCCAGCAGGCATGTCTGACAGACTCTGAGGCCCTGTGAGTCCGTCTCTGGCTTTCAATTTCCTACCATGGTAAATCCCGGACAAAAAGAGAGATCTTGACTTCAGCTTGGGTGGGTTGGAAAAGTGCTTCAATAAGCTGTGTATTATTGATATTAGCCGATAATGTCAGAGCAATATCACCTGTATGCCAACATATTGGCTCCATAATTCAACAAGACAGAGCACATCACAGACAAGCGTATATGTTCTGTCTTTAACGTTTGAGCGCTGGCATCATCTCAAGTCTTTGTTGGACACACTGCCCTCTGTGAACTAGTGACACCAGTTAACTAGCTCCAGACACCAGTCTTGCATCCGCCAGTCTGATGTCAGGAGAGTACAAGAGTCCGTCAGCGTCAGAATGAAAACATTTTCTTGGTGAAGAACACAGGTTTTCACGCCATATTTTAACAATAGTTGTGTTGTGGCCGACTGCAGCAGTCCAGTAAAAGCTGGCACATCGCTGGCAGCTGGCTGGCACTTGTCCTGGACTGTCAGAGTGAAATGTTGCCCCTAATGTCAGCTCTCACTAAACTCCCGTATCTCTGACTGTGATGTATGTGCGCACTCGTCATCTCTGGAGATCTAACCCACAGTCAGATCGGCCGAGGCTTAGATCAGCCTCTGGCCTGCTTCAAGGGGCTGAAAGCATCTCCCCGGCCTGTTGTTGCCAGGTTTCAGTAGAGAGCTGTGGTGAAAGTACGCAGCAGTGGTGGGGTGTGACCAAGTGAATCTACTAAGTTAATGTACTAAAGCACATTTTTATGGATCTGTACTTTACTTAAAGGTCCAGTGGGTTAGATTTAGGTGAAAGGGATCTTTTGGCAGAAACTTTATATAAAATAATCCTAGTGATATTTTCACTAGTGTTTTTCATCTAAACTGTGCGAAATGTGGTTTTCTTTACCCTGGAATGGGACTTTTATATTTAAATACTTAATATTTAAATCGGGAGTTGATTCTCTCTATAGAGGCCACCATGTTTTTTTACAGACAGGACGAAATAAAACTGGTGCATGTTCATATTGTTTTAAAAAAACATAATTTTAAAAGTAATTAATAACAAGATGGGAGTTGAGAACTGATCCAATCAGAGCGGGCAGGTAACATTAGACCCCGCCTCCTGCAATAGCAGCATCACTGATGAAGAAACGCCACTGGAAATGTTTCCAGGGGACCCAAAGAAGTGATGAACCTGGCTGTAGTTCAATGTAGTTCCATTACCACTGACGAGTAGCAGACTTCAATAACTTAACAAAGTGTTGAACTACTGCCATGTTCATCACATTTTTGGGTCCCTGGAAACATTTCCGGTGTTGTTTTCGCTATTTCACAGAGTTTGCCCACTTTACCACATTTCTGTATAGGCATGTGTTGTGAATTTCTGTTCTTGTGAAATATTGGAAGAAAAAAGGTTTAGTCTCTGGTTTAGTAATAATACAATCTAAACAGTAACTATAGCTGGTAAATAAATGCCAAAGAGTAATAGTATGTGCCTCTAAAATGTTTTTCGAAAGTATAGAGTAGGATGACCTGGAAATATTCAAGTATGTCAGCCCACCAGAGATACTGGTGGGCCGAGTCTGAGATACTCAGACTCCAATGGACTCCCCTTCGAGTCCCTCAATGCAGAGCGGACTGGCTCTATAACCCTGATCCTCACACACAAATGTTGCAATTCCTGGACGTCTCACCGTGTGCTTCTAATCCAATCCCATAGTTCCCTATGTTGATCTTCTCTTTGTTCTTCTACACTCAGCTCTCTCTCTCTCTCTAACATTATCCTCTCCCCCCATCCAAAAACAAGTTATTGAAATGATTGAAAACTGCACTTTTTATTTCCTCTAATCATTGATGGATAGTCTTGTCAGTAAGACGTCTATCACAGTTTCTTAGAGCTGAAATTATTAACTTTTACTGGCCACAACGTCAATTTTATTAGATTTACTATAATACAAGACAAATCGTCACATCGGAGAAGCTGGAAATGAAAATAAAAAGGAATTTTGCCATTTTTGCTGAAGAAATAATTAAAACATTTATTTTTCTATTATTTATTTTCATTTGTAACCGGAAATATATTTTTTTGTTTGTTTTTGCAGCTCTTTGGGTAACTGTGGTCCATCCAAAGGTGAAAACCTAAATTCCCCTTACAGCCTTTAAATGTCAAATCAAGTTGGGTGGTTAAGCAATGAAATGTATGTGCTAAGCTATGGTAAATGTCTCCTGGCTAAAGTGGATGGAAATTAGAGCGGTAACAAGAGAGAGAAAGATATATGTTAATATGTGTGTGCCCAGGACTATTTATTCAATTATTTATATATATATATCCAGAATTAAATCTCGTATCTCTTATATAACTGCTGTATCTACCAGTGAGCTCCTGAAACTACATCTTAATGTTCCTGTTACCATCTTCATCCAGGTCGTGCACAAGGAGAGAACAGAGTTTACGTGGCGTTACATGAGCGACAAATCAAAGGTCTTGCAAATCCCACAGACCGCCGTATCAGCCAGCTCTCTGAGGAGTGGAAACAGACGCTCTCTTTTCCGTGTTCGCCGTGTATGTGTACATTTGTGCCCTGTAGCAGACTGTTAACAGGGGGAAACACATGTCCACATTAAGCGCTTTCACTGATCAAGCCGATATGACTGGAGATGAAAGAACAGTGCGGGAACTTGTCCACCCCCCAAAGTGCTGCTGCTGCGAGCTGTCAGCAACAATACCCACTGAGTGAACTCATGTTTTCATTAAAACTATATGTCAATTGAACACTGCTTCTTACAAGGCAGAATAAAATACAACTGATACATGATCAGAGTAGAGATCATTGATTTGGACGTGGGTGTTTTTTGAGCATATGATATTCATTGTTTTTGTGGCAGGAGCACAAGGCCCTTCACAAGGCTTTGTAAAAGTCTCCAGAATGAGAACAATGAACAGGAAAGGAGAGCAGAGGAGTGACTGATTGCAGGGCATCAGACCAAATGGGAACCAGAGACTGTGAGATGTCAGAACTGCTATAGATTTATACTTTACCTGCTCCCCCGAGATCTGCCACACATACACCCGCTCTGAGCAGAACAAAAGGGGGGGTGGGGGGCCTGAAAATATAAGGGCACAAAGTCATAGGTCAGACAGTGTGAGGGGTCTAGCATAAGAGGCCTACAAAGATGAGTGAGAGACGCAGGACCGGAGAATAAAAGGACTGGGTCTAAGGAGAAAACAGCAACATCGGCTCAGCTGGGACTTATTTAGATAAAACTTTTGTACTATGAAAGGAGCCCTGTACACCCGCCGGTACATCTGCCTGCCGCATGTTGGACTGTAATGGGTGGGCTGCCCTTTTCTGCCTTTGCCCTCTCCTCACACTGCCCTGTATCTCAAGACGACAGCGGTCAAACCTCCCTGTTAAAACTGAAAAAGCGAGGGGGCATCTGCAGGGACAATCTTTAAGGATTATTTCCTGCACCAGTCCATTTTCAGTGGAAGTCGTACTTGTAAAATTGTAGTAGCTTTATTGTAGTGGAACCGATTTGACCCATGAGGAAGAAGAAATGAAGAATTCAGAAGGTCTGAAGAGCAGCAAGATGCATGTTCTCTTTATTCTGCCACTGGATGGCACCATTTCCCCACCAGTAACACACTGACAGTACCAGTTTCGACAAAGTTGAAATATGGATATCAACAAAGAAATATATCATTTATAGGGCAGTTGTGCTTCCTTCTCTACAACATAGAGAGGCCTGGGTCATATTTAAAAGAAGCATCAGAGCCTTGTTCTATCATCAGAGATGCCTCTGGAAGAGAAACTGTCATCATTAAATGTACGGGGCTGTATGTGAGAACGCTCTTGCTCCTGACAAGTTCTTCAATGTTTCATACCACCCCCCGAGTGAAATGTCAAGCCAATTTATGAATACAGCAGGACATTTTCAGAAATACTCATAGTGAGCCAGTGGGAGCGGTTGATGACCGACTGCAGAAAAAGAAGTAACAGCCAAGAATGGAGAGACTCCACCAAGAAATCCCATTACCCCCTAACCTCAAGCAGCATTGGGCATTCATAACCAACTGCAAATAAGCTTCTGGTTCGAGGATCCCTCAAGACCAACTACACTTGACCCAGAGGGATCATTGCTTTAAAGAAGGACAAACACTGAGTCTGTGTGCATTGGGTGTAAATTAAGAAAATGTACAAATAAACCTTGTAAATGTGTAAATCCCAGAGTTCCCTATAGAGCAAGAGGGTAACTTATCACAGATTATCAAGACAAGTTCAGCCTCTTATCTGACTGATTTTGTTTGTCCCATCACAGGCAGCTCGTTGAGAGCACTGCGTGAAACCACCGAGAGTAACTGACACACACATGACAGGACATGCCCCAGTCCACCAGCTAACAGAGCGTGGAGCTGCAAACTGTTACACTGACTGAAGGCTGGTCTGCATTAGAGCCCCTCGCCCCCCTCTGCAGACCTCAGTCCTTGATCCAAACCGGACTCATTTAGAAATCCCAGCAGGCCAGGTGATTTCTAAACCCTGACATGTGCTTCTTTTCCATGGCCAACTTTGCCCATCTCTGGCTTTTTCTCTTTAACTTTGTTCCCTCTCAACCCACGATGATTGAACTCATTTCGTAAATGAAGAGATGCAAGTGGGCGGGGCCTCAGCCGTGCAGATTTAAGGCTGACTGGCTGATGCATTGTTAAGTTACTTGCACTTATATCTGAATGCCCATTTAAATGAGGTCAGGCTCATTGCTGGTGCATTGTAACCTTGAGTCAGCGAAACGATTAACCAATGAACACCTGGTCCAAAGTCAGTGGCTTAGATTTTTCAAGGGTAAATTTTAAAGATTGTAACATGTGCGAACTTAGGCAGGTGCACAATGCTTGTTACATACAAAATCAAACTGTTTCCTCTGCAGTGAAGCCTGACACATCCATCAGTTTAAAAGGAATCTGCCAGGGTGGGAGCACATCTGGCTTTTAAAGGGAATGTGAGATGGCACTAGTTTGCTGCATGTTACACCCAAAACACACCCATAATTAATTAAAAGAGTTAGCTACCATGCATCCGACACAGTGATTTTTTAAACCATCAAACGTGTCTTTTGGACACATGTTAAATGCGCTTGCACTCTATAATTAGCTCCATGTGCTCAGATCGTCAGATGGTCACAGACAAGGTCTCACCTAAACACAGCTGTAAAATCTTTATGGATGTGTCAAGCAAGCATTGACATCATCATACTGTGGGCTGCATCATCAAAGAGATAGATTTTGCTTCAGCTGATTACGCTGTTAACAGCTGACAGTACATCAGCTGTACACAGATGACTCGCTTGATACCCTCTGAGAATCCTCAGCAGATATCTGACATGAGTGAGCACATCAATTTATCATGTACAGGAAATCGTGGACATAATGGCGTGCATGGATTGACATCACATGAACAGGTGTGTGAGTGTGTGTGTGTATGTATAGATATGCAGGGGTGGTGGTATACTAACTGGCATCATTTAAAATACCTTGTATAGTACTAAAAGGTCACAGGGACTGCCAGTCTGTATGCAGGTATGACTGTTTGAGGAGAAACATATCCAGATGTGTGCTAATATGCATGCGTGCAGAGGGCTAATGGCCCACAGTGACTTTTGCCGATTACACAACACACACACACACACACACACACACACACACACACACACACACTCTGTCAAAAGAAACTCCTCAGGCCCCCTCACAGGAAGACCCCATTACAGCGTGTGTATTGATAAAAATGGTCCCCCTATCTGCCCTGTGGCTCCCGATAGCCATCTCCTCCCCTCAGTGGGTTCCTACTCAGGCTGCACAAGTCGGACTGTATAACTGGCCCCCAGAGAAACAACTAAATAGGAGTTAAGGAGCCTGTTTATGCCCCAGATAAAACTAATTTACCTTTACTTAATTCCAGATTCACTGTGCTGCTCTTGGGCACACACACATTAGCATGCTACGTCTTAAATGTGTTCAGTAACAGTAAAGTTGTGGCGCGCTTTGTGTGTACTTATAGTGTGTCTGTGGGCAGGAGCATATTTAGTAATGTCATGAACAACAGGCGAAGGAGTTTGGGTATTTGTGTTTGTGTGTCTCAAACTAACCATCGGAAATGTGTCTTTTTTTAAATCTAAATTCTTTTTTGACAATTTTATGTAATATTGTTATAGAGATAATAAATAATTAACCACACATTTGAAGTATTATTTTAAGTCTACTATTAAAAGGTATTAAATTGATAACTTGTACTGCAAATGACAAAAATTGTGCAATGATTATTTTCTTCATTTTTTATAATTTGTCTGTGAATCATCAGAAAACATATTTGTTTCACAAAATACGACAGTTTCAAGTAAATGTGTCTTCTCCAGCCTCATTACAGCTCACATGGATGCAACAGCTTTGTGATCCTTCTATTGTACACTGTGCAATAACTTGCACACTCAACAATTAAAAACATTTAAATACACTGTGCAATATTATTTATCATACTAATCTTTCCTGCTCTTTTCACCCATGATATCTCGACTTGTGTTTACTTATAAATTATTTTATTTTATAATTCTTCTGCTTATGTTTCTATTTTTTGTTTCATAATTTCTCATTTTTAGAATTTTTCATATTTTCCTTTTTAACTCTTTTTAGCATGCAGACTTCAATGTGAGGATAACACTTGCTCCAAAGAATGAGCCTTGATGTGTGAGCAGTGGGAAGTACTGAAGCATCATTAATGTTCATTCAATAACATGTGATGCACGTGTTGCAGTCATCAGCGTTAACATTTTCAGAAGAACGCAATCTAAATGCGCAGCATCCGTGCATGTAACACTGCATCTGCCACATAAGGATGCAATACTATGATGTCTTGTTACCCTGGGAGTTGAACTGGGAGCCTGTGTTTCCCCTTGCAGTTTGAGCAATCTCATCATGACATTATAATGTAGATGAATGGCCCTGACCTGGCAGACTCTGCTCCATCACTGCTAATGGAAGAGAAAAGTCATATTTCACTTCTTGTGCAACTCTATTGGCGATCACTCTGAATTACAAGGTCATGCACCGAGACAGGCTTTGGTTTTTTGATTGATCGGTCTGAAAAGCAATACCCATATGACAGTGTACAATATGCTATATGTGTTGGTGTCGCTGATAGCACCCGACCTCCTTAGATCGGTCTCTCTTGACCCTGTATCGTTTTAGTGGCTATGATCATCCTCAGGATCAGCGTTGTGATCTCCACTTGACCTAGAACAACATCTGTAAATCAAGCTCCTTTGAACTGACAGCGATCCTGACATTTGGCTTGAACGAACCAAAAAATAGGAAATGGCGGAGTACTTTACGTGTCTGTGGTTAGCAGTTTTAAGATTGTAATGCTCAGAGCTTGGTTTGAGCTTTGTCCAATCACATTTCACATCCAATTTTGACCTCAGTGCAAGGGGGGAGTCTTAATGAAGTATAATGATCCTTGACTTTATCATATTTGTATAATCTACTATTACTGAGTGTGGGAACTAATTTTGAATAAAGCTTTTACCTACATACAGAGTTTGTATAGTGAGGCTTGTAGCTGTAAGTCTTGCTCACTGTAAAACATTCAGGCTGTTCTCAGTAAGAATAGCTCCAGTATCACAAATGCATGCATGAACATTATATAAATACAGCGGCTTCTACGTTGTGAGGAATAAATACTTGCTTGATCAGGGTCATGGAGGTTGTATGTGTGTGTTACAGTCTGATAAGGATAGAGGGATGTGGGATAGAGTGACAATGGCGGGTAACCATGTCAAATAAAAAAGAAATCCTATCTATCTATCTATCTATCTATCTATCTATCTATCTATCTATCTATCTATCTATCTATCTATCTATCTATCTATCTATCTATCTATCTATCTATCTATCTATCTATCTATCTATCTATCTATCTATCTATCTATCTATCTATCTATCTATCTATCTATCTATCTATCTATCTATCTATCTATCTATCTATCTATCTATCTATCTATCTATCTATCTATCTATCTATCTATCTATCTATCTATCTATCTATCTATCTATCTATCTATCTATCTATCTATCTATCTATCTATCTATCTATCTATCTATCTATCTATCTATCTATCTATCTATCTATCTATCTATCTATCTATACCTCCGTCCATCCATCTATCAATCCACCCCACACCTTCTTTGTTCTGATTCTTCCTTTCATCTTGTTTTCTCTCTGGCTCTCTTCTCCTCTTTGTTCACCTGTCATACTCCACCTTTTCCCAGAATGACGCATGTTGAACCCCTCAGAGAGGTGAGCAGAGGTCATACCAGCCCTCTTTGCAGTACTCAGACCTGGCTTCTGAGGCTGCAGCTGTTCCCTGGACCCAACTACTGGCAGGTTATAACGCCCTTCTGGCGAACGTAAAGCGGTCCACGAGCCCTGAGATACGTGCTTCTGAATTTACCCACTGGGGTATTTCACAAAAGGCCAGCTGGGAGGTTGGTGGGAGCCAAGAGGGAGGTGAGGGGGTTGAAGGAGAGGGTAGATAGAGAAAGCAGGAGAGAGAGATGATATGGGTAACCCGTGGAGAAGGATTAAATAAGTGAAGGTTCTGATTCGTGTGTGAAATATAGGAAATGAGAGTTAAAAGGAAATGAGACAGCGTGGGTAGAGGAAAGAAGTGGTGGATTAAGATGCATTATTTGATTTTTTATGAATCTAAAATGATAGTCACAATTATTGGAAAATGAAAATTAGTATTGGCAGGTATTTCTGGAACAAGAGTTTGTTGCTTCCCATCTTACCCGTCATATTTTCTGTTTAATTGGGTTCATTCACCTCTTGAACTGCACAGAGACAGTATGTGGTGTACCTCAAGGATCAATTTTTGGACCAGTTCTGTTCCCACAGTGTATGCTGCCACTAGGTCTCATTATTCGTTTCGCAGATGACACAGTTAAATCTCTCAAGTTCGCCGAGTTTGACAAGCTGGCCGCACTTCAGAGCTGCTTCGCTGATGTGAGAGACTGGTTCTCATGAAACTCTTTGCAATAAAATTTCGGACAAAACAGAGGTCTTTATCTGAGACCCTGAGCACCTCCGTAAAACAAATCCAGATATCATTGTTGTCTTTTTGCAATATGAACAAATTATTCACGCTTTTATATCTTCACGCCTGGGTTATTGTAATGCTGCCGTTTGCCTCAGTGTTCAAGCTGCTTGGCTTCAGACAGAGCAGAACTTTACAGCTGGACTCCTAACAACCACCAAACACGCTTTTTAGAGTACTTTTCTGGAATTCCTTCTTAAAAGCACGCTGATTACTTACAGTGAATCTTTCCTCACCATTCCTTTGTCAAATCTGCTTAGTGAGGCCTGGTAGTTCCAGTTCAAGTCAAAGGGTCACCGAGTCTTTGCTGTACTGGGTTCTGCTGATACAGTCTCTGCCTCTGAAGCATATTTTACAGACTCATATTCTTATCCAAGAGCTCGGCTTTTATGTATTTAGAATGCAGCTCAATGTTATGTCCATTTTAAATGAATTGTATTGTTTGGTTAATTTACCAAATTGAGTATTAATTACAGCATAAATAGGCTGTTGTTCCTGTGTATGATTGCATTTTATATATTTTCATATCTGTGATTATCCCTCACTGGAAGGCATTTTGTGCTCCCAGCTTGTGCCATTCATATAAAAAGATTATAATAATAATAATAATAATAATATATTGTTATTATTATAATTTTTCCTCATATGATCCCTTAAAATCACCTACTACTAGTCATTTGTATTACAAACGTATAACTAGGCCAGAAAAATAGTCCATTCAATGTTATCCAACATATATAAATACAATTACAATTTTTGCTGTCAAAACATACTGTCTCTAATTTTGGTGGCAGGATTTTGTGTAACCGTCTATGATGTGTTTTATTATTGTTTCCTCTCTTCGTCCTCAAATGCAAAGGTGAAGTATTGATGAAGATTTCAATAAAAAATCTCACAAGAGTCATATATTTGCAGGGTTTACAGTATATTCATCACTATAACGTGACCAAGATTATGTATTTATTTATTTAATATTCATCCTTTACAAATCTCTCCAAGTGTGGATTTACACAAATAATTAATAATTAGACTTTTTGGCCAAACATGTTCTTTCATAAATCAACAGTGTTACTTACACAAGTTTATTTATTTCAGCGGAGTAAAACACAGTTGAGCCATTTAGCTTAATTACTTAATATTTTAATAAAAAATAAAAGTTCTTGTTTTGTATTCATATTTGACATTCATGTGTGAACTGTGTATGTTGAAAAAACTGTTTGCTGCAAGAATTATGTTGCACATGCTGCAAAGTTGCTAGAGGTTAGTTACATTTCTAAAAAGACCAGAAATTGCGTTACATCACATAGCTTGTAATATTACACTGCACATGATATGCACAATATAATCAGTACTGAACCTATCCAAGTGATCTCATATTGATGAGGAGAGAGCGACCCCTACTGGAAGGTTACCTCATAACGTCTTTTTTTTTAACCAAGCTTTAAATTACATATTTTTCCTTTTGTTTAATCACTTGGTCAATTCTCTTTTAAATTTCTTATCATAAAGAAGTATTTAGCACTATGGCTCAAACTTACAAACGTGTATGGTTCTCGTTATCCAGTTGAGCAATGTCATTAGTGTAGCGAGTTTATTACTTTGTCTCCTTCTCATCAAGGGTCCAAAACAGGCCCATATAAAAGGACAGATTGCATCTAAAATGACCTTTTCCTCTTCCTCTTTTGTCTCACACACACACACACACACACAGTCATACACAAACACACACACACACGTTGGTTGGTTGGTATTTCTCTGTTGGGCCTAATGGTTTCCAGTGCTGAAAAGAAAGAGCCCTAACTCATACTGACAGGACAGATTTAACACACAAGACTTAATCATGAGTGATACAAGTCAAAGGCCAATACAGAGGCAGAGATGCATACTGCTTGTGTGTGTGTGTGTGTGTGTGTGTGTGTGTGTGTGAGAGCGAGAGAGAGAGAGAGAGTGAAGCTTTACTACGTTTTGTATATGCTATATATATATTGCATTAAACTTCATTTACCCATGCATTCTTTTTTACTAATTTTGAATGCATAAGAATTTGTCAAAATTGACTTTTTCTTGCACAAAGGGGACTTTCATTAATTGTGTTATTTACTATTATTTATAATATAGGAGTAAGGCTCTTGTTTTAGGAACACATCAATACAAGTGCTCTACTGTAACCTCTGTTAGCTTTGTTTCTAAACAGTTCCTTAAAGTGTGTGTCTACTTTTTGTATTGTCAAGACATGCTGCATAATATATTTACGATGTGTTGTAAATCACTGTAACCTGTAAACTGTAAAGTGCGTTTAACCTCCGGTACAGTAGGCGGCGCTACTGCCCCCACGAGCCGGATAACAAGGAGGAAGAAGAGTACCACTGTTTTATTTATTCTCTGTCAGCTTCATAGTTTATCGGTTTCTTATCGATGGGATAAAATATTATTCATGTTAGACTTATAACCGAGGTAAGTGAGATTAATTTAAATTACACGTGACACGGAACTATCGCTCGTGCTATGTAGAGTAGTGAAATTCAGTCAGGGTCTTTGGTTTGGCTCGTTAGCTTCATGATGCTAATGCTACTCTGTGTTGTTGTTAAGCAGCAGCGTGTGAGTTGATACTCTCAGTAAAATTCAACACAACGTGATCCTTTATGTGTTGTTACAGCTGCTGTCGTTCAATGCAGATAAGTCACGTCCCATTGTTTACTGCTGGTTAACGTTCATGGAAGATATCAACTAGTGATAACGTTGCAATGTAGAAATATAGGACTATTAAAACAGCCTCAGGCATTTTTGTGTTCGTCAACTCTTTGCTGCAGCTCTAGTTGTGAAACACCGTTTAGTCTAGACAGAGGTCACTAAACCCTCGTCTGGAATTGAACTGTCTGTGGTGAACATCCCAAATAAGTCCCCCATGACGTATGCCTTTATTAGACACGTATACACACAGTGATTGTTTTCATTTTGTTAAAGAAGATTATGATGTGTAAATGTTTTCATCAAAGCTGTTTGAAGAAGTGTTTATTCAACGGTGTAATCTCTCTAGAGGATGTGGTTTGTAGTGCATGTTGACGTCTGTTTTGAATATAAACAGTCAGATATTCAATGAGATGGACAAAGTAATCGTAATACCGGTCAGTAGAATGCAATACAGTCAAACATCAGCACAAACTACAGCCTTCAGAATTCCAATTAAGTTAAACAGACACTTAAATAAAACAGTTTCAACCCCCTTGCATCACAACTTTTGTGACATCTTTGAACATTGAAAATGGGCATTGAGGTGGATGTATGATTTTCTTTCTGTAAACCCAGCTATGGATCCAGTCCACCCTCTGGAAACCCTGCATGGTAATGTTGATCATGACAGTGGGGACGTTACCTCGTGGGTGTCGGTGTGTCCCGGAGGCCTCTGGAAAGTCCAGCAAAAGCCAGCATGCAAGAACAGTCTAACTGTATCAGATTCCGAAGATGGTAGATGTGTGTAACTTCTCTAACATTACTCCATTTCATCAGAATACATGATCAATTTTTCACGCCATATTTTTAGAAAAGTGTTTTTTTTAATTATCAAGTAATTTAAGTCAGTTGTCTCTGTCTCTTCTAGCAAGTTCATCCAGTCACTGTCCAAGGCTGGGTTCACTGTGTCGTGTTCGAGTGCGGCTCAAAGCAAACGTGGATGAGACAGAAACTCCGGACTCTGATGGGGTAGACGAGAAGCTGTCAGTCACTGAAGTCACTGAAGTGGTGGGAACCCCCTTCCCAAGGAGTCGGGACTCTGCACTGCAGCTTCCACTGGGGGACTGGACTACACTGAGGCTGGGGGAGGGCCAGTGTGATATTACAGAAGCATGTCTGGAGGGAATGAGAGCTGGAGAGAAATGTGAGGTAAGAGTGAAGAGAGTGAAGGAAATTCAAATTAAGTACTAGGGCTACGTTGTAGCACTTGCGGGCCCGAGCACCCGCACGTTGAAGCCTGTTGCGGTCGGTGGAGAGAGCGATCGATGACCAAGCGCACATCATCGATCGAGCATGCACTTCTCCACGTTGCATGCGTTTTGCGCTCTGCGGCAGTAGGTTTGCCAGTAGGTGGTCGCCATCACTATTATTACGCACAGACATATATATCTGTTCATGTAGGCGCTCTGATGTAGCGTGAGCAATTTTGTGTCAATTGGACAATGTTTCCGCAACTTAATTTTCACACTGATCAATAGGTGGCGCTATGATCCTGAACTAATATTCATATATGGAGCTGTTCTATTCAGGATTGTGATCATAGGTCAGTAGTTTGGAGCCGGTTGGATAATGCAGAGTGGATTAACAAAGTACTTCCTGTTTCCTGGCGAATCAGTAGGTGGCGCTATGACACTGAGGAAATATTGACACATAGAGCTGTTCAGGCTTGGACTCTGACCATGTGACAGAAGTTTTGTAGTGATAGGACAATGCACAGTGGAGTTATGATAACATCGTGTCCTTTGGCGAAGGAAAATCCTTCGCCGCACATCAATGTTTACACGGTTTGAGGAAACGTCACAATTCTGACCATGATCTAATGACTTGACTGATCTGATTTGAGCTGTATATTGTAAATCAGCCAGGAGCAGTTCATCAAAGTATAAAACATGTCACTTCCTGTAGCCACCAGGGGGCGCTGTAATTTCAAGTCATAATTTCTGTGTAGATGTCATCAGGATGGCACCCTTGTCTTACATGTCTAGTTTGGACTCGATTGGACAATGTATGTCCGAGATACAGAACCTCGTGTTTTGATGGCGTTTAATCAAACTCAAGACGCCACGCCACGGTCACACAGTGTGACGAAAGGTCAATCTCTTAATCACTTTTTATCTCCATCTTGTTGTGATGGAACTGATCTTAATTTGAAGTTAATCTGATGAAAGCCCTGGGACAAGTGCATCAAGTAAAAATGTGGAATATGGAAAAAAAATGGCCACTTAATCCAAAATGGCGGCCTCCCTGTTTGGTCAAGCATACCTATCCAAGATATTTTTTTGTTTGTTATGAAACGACACATGTCCCGATAGATTTGTATAAATGTCGGCCATCGTAGTGCCGGGGTTGCCCTATAGGGGGCGCTGGTCAGTTTTTTTGCCACGCCCATTTCTTAAAACCATATGAATATCTTCAGGGGGGGGCTGTTGTTACACACATGTAGTTTGAGAGAGATAGAATCATGAACACTGAAGTTACAGCAATTTCGTGTTTCACGGCGAGTTGATGAACTTTAATGCCACGCCATTCATATGGCGTTTGACGAAAAGTCACGGTAATCTTATGTCTTCATTGTCAATGTCTTGGGACCCATTTGATACAGTTTGACATGGTTGAGGTCAGTGGATGAGGAGAAATTCATCCAAGTGTAAGACAAGCAAAAAACAAGACATTTCCTGTTGCCACCAGGGGGCGCTGCGGTTTTAAGTCATCATTTATGCATAGATGTCATCAGGCGGGGACTATTGTCTTACATGTCTAGTTTGGACTTGATTGGAACATGTATGTCCGAGATACAGATGCCTGTGTTTTGATGGCGTGTAACCAATTTTTAACGCCATGCCACGGTCACACGGTGTGATAAAAAAAAAATCCCTCAATCATTTTTTATCTCCATCTTGTTGTGATGACACTCATCTGAATTTGAAGTTGATCTGATGAAAGCCCTGGGACAAGTACGTAAAAGTAAAAATGTGGGATATTGCCAAAATGGCCACTAAAAGCAAAATGGCGGACTTCCTGTTGCGTTTTTCATAATGCTCCATGAGACTTTTTTTCATGACTGGTCACGATACACCTATATCCAGATTTTGATGAAAATCCGTTATGTGGAAACCTAGGGGCTGGTTCCAGGGGGCGCTGTAGAGCCATTTTGCCACGCCCAATTCCAATTACTCCAGAATACTAAAATATCCGCAGACCTTGAATTTCCTGCAAAGTTTCATAACTTTTTGAGCATGTCTAGACCCTGAAAAAGCCCCCCAAAGGGAAATAATAATAACTAGGGCTACGTTGTAGCACTTGCGGGCCCGAGCACCCGCACGTTGAAGCCTGTTGCGGTCGGTGGAGAGAGCGATCGATGACCAAGCGCACATCATCGATCGAGCATGCACTTCTCCACGTTGCATGCGTTTTGCGCTCTGCGGCAGTAGGCTTGCCAGTAGATGGCGCCATCACTATTATTACGCACAGACATATATATCTGTTCATGTAGGCGCTCTGATGTAGCGTGAGCAATTTTGTGTCAATTGGACAATGTTAACACAACTTAATTTTCACACTGATCAGTAGGTGGCGCTATGACCCTGAACTAATATTTATATGTGGAGCTGTTCAGATCAGTATTGTGATCATAGGTCAGTAGTTTGGAGCCGGTTGGATAATGCAGAGTGGATTAACAAAGTACTTCCTGTTTCCTGGTGAATCAGTAGGTGGCGCTATGACACTGAGGAAATATTGACACATAGAGCTGTTCAGGCTTTTACTCTTATCATGTGACAGAAGTTTGGTAGTGATAGGACAATGCACAGTGGAGTTATGATAACATCGTGTCCTTTGGCGAAGGAAAATCCTTCGCCGCACATCAATGTTTACACGGTTTGAGGAAACGTCACAATTCTGACCATGATCTAATGACTTGACTGATCTGATTTGAGCTGTATATTGTAAATCAGCCAGGAGCAGTTCATCAAAGTATAAAACATGTCACTTCCTGTAGCCACCAGGGGGCGCTGTTATTTCAAGTCATAATTTCTGTGTAGATGTCATCAGGATGGCACCCTTGTCTTACATGTCTAGTTTGGACTCGATTGGACAATGTATGTCCGAGATACAGAACCTCGTGTTTTGATGGCGTTTAATCAAACTCAAGACGCCACGCCACGGTCACACGGTGTGACGAAAGGTCAATCTCTTAATCACTTTTTATCTCCATCTTGTTGTGATGGCACTGATCTTAATTTGAAGTTAATCTGATGAAAGCCCTGGGACAAGTGCATCAAGTAAAAATGTGGAATATGGAATAAAAATGGCCACTTAATCCAAAATGGCGGCCTCCCTGTTTGGTCAAGCATACCTATCCAAGATATTTTTTTGTTTGTTATGAAACGACACATGTCCCGATAGATTTGTATAAATGTCGGCCATCGTAGTGCCGTGGTTGCCCTATAGGGGGCGCTGGTCAGTTTTTTTGCCACGCCCATTTCTTAAAACCATATGAATATCTTCAGGGGGGGGCTGTTGTTACACACATGTAGTTTGAGAGAGATAGAATCATGAACACTGAAGTTACAGCAATTTCGTGTTTCACGGCGAGTTGATGAACTTTGATGCCACGCCATTCATATGGCGTTTGACGAAAAGTCACGGTAATCTTATGTCTTCATTGTCAATGTCTTGGGACCCATTTGATACAGTTTGACATGGTTGAGGTCAGTGGATGAGGAGAAATTCATCCAAGTGTAAGACAAGCAAAAAACAAGACATTTCCTGTTGCCACCAGGGGGCGCTAAGGTTTTAAGTCATCATTTATGCATAGATGTCATCAGGCGGGGACTTTTGTCTTACATGTCTAGTTTGGACTTGATTGGAACATGTATGTCCGAGATGCAGATGCCCGTGTTTTGATGGCGTGTAACCAATTTTTAACGCCATGCCATGGTCACACGGTGTGATAAAAAAAAAATCCCTCAATCATTTTTTATCTCCATCTTGTTGTGATGACACTCATCTGAATTTGAAGTTGATCTGATGAAAGCCCTGGGACAAGTACGTAAAAGTAAAAATGTGGGATATTGCCAAAATGGCCACTAAAAGCAAAATGGCGGACTTCCTGTTGCGTTTTTCATAATGCTCCATGAGACTTTTTTTCATGACTGGTCACGATACACCTATATCCAGATTTTGATGAAAATCCGTTATGTGGAAACCTAGGGGCTGGTTCCAGGGGGCGCTGTAGAGCCATTTTGCCACGCCCAATTCCAATTACTCCAGAATACTAAAATATCCGCAGACCTTGAATTTCCTGCAAAGTTTCATAACTTTTTGAGCATGTCTAGACCCTGAAAAAGCCCCCCAAAGGGAAATAATAATAACTAGGGCTACGTTGTAGCACTTGCGGGCCCGAGCACCCGCACGTTGAAGCTTGTTGCGGTCGGTGGAGAGAGCGATCGATGACCAAGCGCACATCATCGATCGAGCATGCACTTCTCCACGTTGCCTGCGTTTTGCGCTCTGCGGCAGTAGGTTTGCCAGTAGGTGGCGCCATCACTATTATTACGCACAGACATATAGATCTGTTCAAGTAGGCGCTCTGATGTAGCGTGAGAAATTTTGTGTCAATTGGACAATGTTTCCGCAACTTAATTTTCACACTGATCAATAGGTGGCGCTATGATCCTGAACTAATATTCATATATGGAGCTGTTCTATTCAGGATTGTGATCATAGGTCAGTAGTTTGGAGCCGGTTGGATAATGCAGAGTGGATTAACAAAGTACTTCCTGTTTCCTGGCGAATCAGTAGGTGGCGCTATGACACTGAGGAAATATTGACACATAGAGCTGTTCAGGCTTGTACTCTGACCATGTGACAGAAGTTTTGTAGTGATAGGACAATGCACAGTGGAGTTATGATAACATCGTGTCCTTTGGCGAAGGAAAATCCTTCGCCGCACATCAATGTTTACACGGTTTGAGGAAACGTCACAATTCTGACCATGATCTAATGACTTGACTGATCTGATTTGAGCTGTATATTGTAAATCAGCCAGGAGCAGTTCATCAAAGTATAAAACATGTCACTTCCTGTAGTCACCAGGGGGCGCTGTAATTTCAAGTCATAATTTCTGTGTAGATGTCATCAGGATGGCACCCTTGTCTTACATGTCTAGTTTGGACTCGATTGGACAATGTATGTCCGAGATACAGAACCTCGTGTTTTGATGGCGTTTAATCAAACTCAAGACGCCACGCCACGGTCACACGGTGTGACGAAAGGTCAATCTCTTAATCACTTTTTATCTCCATCTTGTTGTGATGGCACTGATCTTAATTTGAAGTTAATCTGATGAAAGCCCTGGGACAAGTGCATCAAGTAAAAATGTGGAATATGGAAAAAAAATGGCCACTTAATCCAAAATGGCGGCCTCCCTGTTTGGTCAAGCATACCTATCCAAGATATTTTTTTGTTTGTTATGAAACGACACATGTCCCGATAGATTTGTATAAATGTCGGCCATCGTAGTGCCGGGGTTGCCCTATAGGGGGCGCTGGTCAGTTTTTTTGCCACGCCCATTTCTTAAAACCATATGAATATCTTCAGGGGGGGGCTGTTGTTACACACATGTAGTTTGAGAGAGATAGAATCATGAACACTGAAGTTACAGCAATTTCGTGTTTCACGGCGAGTTGATGAACTTTAATGCCACGCCATTCATATGGCGTTTGACGAAAAGTCACGGTAATCTTATGTCTTCATTGTCAATGTCTTGGGACCCATTTGATACAGTTTGACATGGTTGAGGTCAGTGGATGAGGAGAAATTCATCCAAGTGTAAGACAAGCAAAAAACAAGACATTTCCTGTTGCCACCAGGGGGCGCTGCGGTTTTAAGTCATCATTTATGCATAGATGTCATCAGGCGGGGACTATTGTCTTACATGTCTAGTTTGGACTTGATTGGAACATGTATGTCCGAGATACAGATGCCCGTGTTTTGATGGCGTGTAACCAATTTTTAACGCCATGCCACGGTCACACGGTGTGATAAAAAAAAAATCCCTCAATCATTTTTTATCTCCATCTTGTTGTGATGACACTCATCTGAATTTGAAGTTGATCTGATGAAAGCCCTGGGACAAGTACGTAAAAGTAAAAATGTGGGATATTGCCAAAATGGCCACTAAAAGCAAAATGGCGGACTTCCTGTTGCGTTTTTCATAATGCTCCATGAGACTTTTGTTCATGACTGGTCACGATACACCTATATCCAGATTTTGATGAAAATCCGTTATGTGGAAACCTAGGGGCTGGTTCCAGGAGGCGCTGTAGAGCCATTTTGCCACGCCCAATTCCAATTACTCCAGAATACTAAAATATCCGCAGACCTTGAATTTCCTGCAAAGTTTCATAACTTTTTGAGCATGTCTAGACCCTGAAAAAGCCCCCCAAAGGGAAATAATAATAATAATAAAAATCCTTACAGATTCAATAGGGCCTCTCACCATTCGGTGCTCGGGCCCTAATAACTAGGGCTACGTTGTAGCACTTGCGGGCCCGAGCACCCGCACGTTGAAGCCTGTTGCGGTCGGTGGAGAGAGCGATCGATCACCAAGCGCACATCATCGATCGAGCATGCACTTCTCCACGTTGCATGCGTTTTGCGCTCTGCGGCAGTAGGTTTGCCAGTAGGTGGCGCCATCACTATTATTACGCACAGACATATATATCTGTTCATGTAGGCGCTCTGATGTAGCGTGAGCAATTTTGTGTCAATTGGACAATGTTTCCGCAACTTAATTTTCACACTGATCAATAGGTGGCGCTATGATCCTGAACTAATATTCATATATGGAGCTGTTCTATTCAGGATTGTGATCATAGGTCAGTAGTTTGGAGCTGGTTGGATAATGCAGAGTGGATTAACAAAGTACTTCCTGTTTCCTGGCGAATCAGTAGGTGGCGCTATGACACTGAGGAAATATTGACACATAGAGCTGTTCAGGCTTGGACTCTGACCATGTGACAGAAGTTTTGTAGTGATAGGACAATGCACAGTGGAGTTATGATAACATCGTGTCCTTTGGCGAAGGAAAATCCTTCGCCGCACATCAATGTTTACACGGTTTGAGGAAACGTCACAATTCTGACCATGATCTAATGACTTGACTGATCTGATTTGAGCTGTATATTGTAAATCAGCCAGGAGCAGTTCATCAAAGTATAAAACATGTCACTTCCTGTAGCCACCAGGGGGCGCTGTAATTTCAAGTCATAATTTCTGTGTAGATGTCATCAGGATGGCACCCTTGTCTTACATGTCTAGTTTGGACTCGATTGGACAATGTATGTCCGAGATACAGAACCTCGTGTTTTGATGGCGTTTAATCAAACTCAAGACGCCACGCCACGGTCACACGGTGTGACGAAAGGTCAATCTCTTAATCACTTTTTATCTCCATCTTGTTGTGATGGCACTGATCTTAATTTGAAGTTAATCTGATGAAAGCCCTGGGACAAGTGCATCAAGTAAAAATGTGGAATATGGAAAAAAAATGGCCACTTAATCCAAAATGGCGGCCTCCCTGTTTGGTCAAGCATACCTATCCAAGATATTTTTTTGTTTGTTATGAAACGACACATGTCCCGATAGATTTGTATAAATGTCAGCCATCGTAGTGCCGGGGTTGCCCTATAGGGGGCGCTGGTCAGTTTTTTTGCCACGCCCATTTCTTAAAACCATATGAATATCTTCAGGGGGGGGCTGTTGTTACACACATGTAGTTTGAGAGAGATAGAATCATGAACACTGACGTTACAGCAATTTCGTGTTTCACGGCGAGTTGATGAACTTTAATGCCACGCCATTCATATGGCGTTTGACGAAAAGTCACGGTAATCTTATGTCTTCATTGTCAATGTCTTGGGACCCATTTGATACAGTTTGACATGGTTGAGGTCAGTGGATGAGGAGGAATTCATCCAAGTGTAAGACAAGCAAAAAACAAGACATTTCCTGTTGCCACCAGGGGGCGCTGCGGTTTTAAGTCATCATTTATGCATAGATGTCATCAGGCGGGGACTATTGTCTTACATGTCTAGTTTGGACTTGATTGGAACATGTATGTCCGAGATACAGATGCCCGTGTTTTGATGGCGTGTAACCAATTTTTAACGCCATGCCACGGTCACACGGTGTGATAAAAAAAAAATCCCTCAATCATTTTTTATCTCCATCTTGTTGTGATGACACTCATCTGAATTTGAAGTTGATCTGATGAAAGCCCTGGGACAAGTACGTAAAAGTAAAAATGTGGGATATTGCCAAAATGGCCACTAAAAGCAAAATGGCGGACTTCCTGTTGTGTTTTTCATAATGCTCCATGAGACTTTTTTTCATGACTGGTCACGATACACCTATATCCAGATTTTGATGAAAATCCGTTATGTGGAAACCTAGGGGCTGGTTCCAGGGGGCGCTGTAGAGCCATTTTGCCACGCCCAATTCCAATTACTCCAGAATACTAAAATATCCGCAGACCTTGAATTTCCTGCAAAGTTTCATAACTTTTTGACCATGTCTAGACCCTGAAAAAGCCCCCCAAAGGGAAATAATAATAACTAGGGCTACGTTGTAGCACTTGCGGGCCCGAGCACCCGCACGTTGAAGCCTGTTGCGGTCGGTGGAGAGAGCGATCGATGACCAAGCGCACATCATCGATCGAGCATGCACTTCTCCACGTTGCATGCGTTTTGCGCTCTGCGGCAGTAGGTTTGCCAGTAGGTGGCGCCATCACTATTATTACGCACAGACATATAGATCTGTTCAAGTTGGCGCTCTGATGTAGCGTGAGAAATTTTGTGTCAATTGGACAATGTTAACACAACTTAATTTTCACACTGATCAGTAGGTGGCGCTATGACCCTGAACTAATATTCATATATGGAGCTGTTCTATTCAGGATTGTGATCATAGGTCAGTAGTTTGGAGCCGGTTGGATAATGCAGAGTGGATTAACAAAGTACTTCCTGTTTCCTGGCGAATCAGTAGGTGGCGCTATGACACTGAGGAAATATTGACACATAGAGCTGTTCAGGCTTGGACTCTGACCATGTGACAGAAGTTTTGTAATGATAGGACAATGCACAGTGGAGTTATGATAACATTGTGTCCTTTGGCGAAGGAAAATCCTTCGCCGCACATCAATGTTTACACGGTTTGAGGAAACGTCACAATTCTGACCATGATCTAATGACTTGACTGATCTGATTTGAGCTGTATATTGTAAATCAGCCAGGAGCAGTTCATCAAAGTATAAAACATGTCACTTCCTGTAGCCACCAGGGGGCGCTGTAATTTCAAGTCATAATTTCTGTGTAGATGTCATCAGGATGGCACCCTTGTCTTACATGTCTAGTTTGGACTCGATTGGACAATGTATGTCCGAGATACAGAACCTCGTGTTTTGATGGCGTTTAATCAAACTCAAGACGCCACGCCACGGTCACACGGTGTGACGAAAGGTCAATCTCTTAATCACTTTTTATCTCCATCTTGTTGTGATGGCACTGATCTTAATTTGAAGTTAATCTGATGAAAGCCCTGGGACAAGTGCATCAAGTAAAAATGTGGAATATGGAAAAAAAATGGCCATTTAATCCAAAATGGCGGCCTCCCTGTTTGGTCAAGCATACCTATCCAAGATATTTTTTTGTTTGTTATGAAACGACACATGTCCCGATAGATTTGTATAAATGTCGGCCATCGTAGTGCCGGGGTTGCCCTATAGGGGGCGCTGGTCAGATTTTTTGCCACGCCCATTTCTTAAAACCATATGAATATCTTCAGGGGGGGGCTGTTGTTACACACATGTAGTTTGAGAGAGATAGAATCATGAACACTGAAGTTACAGCAATTTCGTGTTTCACGGCGAGTTGATGAACTTTAATGCCACGCCATTCATATGGCGTTTGACGAAAAGTCACGGTAATCTTATGTCTTCATTGTCAATGTCTTGGGACCCATTTGATACAGTTTGACATGGTTGTGGTCAGTGGATGAGGAGAAATTCATCCAAGTGTAAGACAAGCAAAAAACAAGACATTTCCTGTTGCCACCAGGGGGCGCTGCGGTTTTAAGTCATCATTTATGCATAGATGTCATCAGGCGGGGACTATTGTCTTACATGTCTAGTTTGGACTT
Source organism: Platichthys flesus (assembly GCF_949316205.1). Taxonomy (NCBI): domain Eukaryota; kingdom Metazoa; phylum Chordata; class Actinopteri; order Pleuronectiformes; family Pleuronectidae; genus Platichthys; species Platichthys flesus. The sequence goes on from NC_084951.1 coordinate 16,785,894, forward strand.
GATTGGAACATGTATGTCCGAGATACAGATGCCCGTGTTTTGATGGCGTGTAACCAATTTTTAACGCCATGCCACGGTCACACGGTGTGATAAAAAAAAAATCCCTCAATCATTTTTTATCTCCATCTTGTTGTGATGACACTCATCTGAATTTGAAGTTGATCTGATGAAAGCCCTGGGACAAGTACGTAAAAGTAAAAATGTGGGATATTGCCAAAATGGCCACTAAAAGCAAAATGGCGGACTTCCTGTTGCGTTTTTCATAATGCTCCATGAGACTTTTTTTCATGACTGGTCACGATACACCTATATCCAGATTTTGATGAAAATCCGTTATGTGGAAACCTAGGGGCTGGTTCCAGGGGGCGCTGTAGAGCCATTTTGCCACGCCCAATTCCAATTACTCCAGAATACTAAAATATCCGCAGACCTTGAATTTCCTGCAAAGTTTCATAACTTTTTGAGCATGTCTAGACCCTGAAAAAGCCCCCCAAAGGGAAATAATAATAATAACTAGGGCTACGTTGTAGCACTTGCGGGCCCGAGCACCCGCACGTTGAAGCCTGTTGCGGTCGGTGGAGAGAGCGATCGATGACCAAGCGCACATCATCGATCGAGCATGCACTTCTCCACTTTGCATGCGTTTTGCGCTCTGCGGCAGTAGGTTTGCCAGTAGGTGGCGCCATCACTATTATTACGCACAGACATATATATCTGTTCATGTAGGCGCTCTGATGTAGCGTGAGCAATTTTGTGTCAATTGGACAATGTTTCCGCAACTTAATTTTCACACTGATCAATAGGTGGCGCTATGATCCTGAACTAATATTCATATATGGAGCTGTTCTATTCAGGATTGTGATCATAGGTCAGTAGTTTGGAGCTGGTTGGATAATGCAGAGTGGATTAACAAAGTACTTCCTGTTTCCTGGCGAATCAGTAGGTGGCGCTATGACACTGAGGAAATATTGACACATAGAGCTGTTCAGGCTTGGACTCTGACCATGTGACAGAAGTTTTGTAGTGATAGGACAATGCACAGTGGAGTTATGATAACATCGTGTCCTTTGGCGAAGGAAAATCCTTCGCCGCACATCAATGTTTACACGGTTTGAGGAAACGTCACAATTCTGACCATGATCTAATGACTTGACTGATCTGATTTGAGCTGTATATTGTAAATCAGCCAGGAGCAGTTCATCAAAGTATAAAACATGTCACTTCCTGTAGCCACCAAGGGGCGCTGTAATTTCAAGTCATAATTTCTGTGTAGATGTCATCAGGATGGCACCCTTGTCTTACATGTCTAGTTTGGACTCGATTGGACAATGTATGTCCGAGATACAGAACCTCGTGTTTTGATGGCGTTTAATCAAACTCAAGACGCCACGCCACGGTCACACGGTGTGACGAAAGGTCAATCTCTTAATCACTTTTTATCTCCATCTTGTTGTGATGGCACTGATCTTAATTTGAAGTTAATCTGATGAAAGCCCTGGGACAAGTGCATCAAGTAAAAATGTGGAATGTGGAAAAAAAATGGCCACTTAATCCAAAATGGCGGCCTCCCTGTTTGGTCAAGCATACCTATCCAAGATATTTTTTTGTTTGTTATGAAACGACACATGTCCCGATAGATTTGTATAAATGTCAGCCATCGTAGTGCCGGGGTTGCCCTATAGGGGGCGCTGGTCAGTTTTTTTGCCACGCCCATTTCTTAAAACCATATGAATATCTTCAGGGGGGGGCTGTTGTTACACACATGTAGTTTGAGAGAGATAGAATCATGAACACTGACGTTACAGCAATTTCTTGTTTCACGGCGAGTTGATGAACTTTAATGCCACGCCATTCATATGGCGTTTGACGAAAAGTCACGGTAATCTTATGTCTTCATTGTCAATGTCTTGGGACCCATTTGATACAGTTTGACATGGTTGAGGTCAGTGGATGAGGAGGAATTCATCCAAGTGTAAGACAAGCAAAAAACAAGACATTTCCTGTTGCCACCAGGGGGCGCTGCGGTTTTAAGTCATCATTTATGCATAGATGTCATCAGGCGGGGACTATTGTCTTACATGTCTAGTTTGGACTTGATTGGAACATGTATGTCCGAGATACAGATGCCCGTGTTTTGATGGCGTGTAACCAATTTTTAACGCCATGCCACGGTCACACGGTGTGATAAAAAAAAAATCCCTCAATCATTTTTTATCTCCATCTTGTTGTGATGACACTCATCTGAATTTGAAGTTGATCTGATGAAAGCCCTGGGACAAGTACGTAAAAGTAAAAATGTGGGATATTGCCAAAATGGCCACTAAAAGCAAAATGGCGGACTTCCTGTTGTGTTTTTCATAATGCTCCATGAGACTTTTTTTCATGACTGGTCACGATACACCTATATCCAGATTTTGATGAAAATCTGTTATGTGGAAACCTAGGGGCTGGTTCCAGGGGGCGCTGTAGAGCCATTTTGCCACGCCCAATTCCAATTACTCCAGAATACTAAAATATCCGCAGACCTTGAATTTCCTGCAAAGTTTCATAACTTTTTGAGCATGTCTAGACCCTGAAAAAGCCCCCCAAAGGGAAATAATAATAATAATAAAAATCCTTACAGATTCAATAGGGCCTCTCACCATTCGGTGCTCGGGCCCTAATAATAATAAAAATCCTTACAGATTCAATAGGGCCTCTCACCATTCGGTGCTCGGGCCCTAATAATAAAAATCCTTACAGATTCAATAGGGCCTCTCACCATTCGGTGCTCGGGCCCTAATAAAAATCCTTACAGATTCAATAGGGCCTCTCACCATTCGGTGCTCGGGCCCTAATAACTAGGGCTACGTTGTAGCACTAACGGGCCCGAGCACAGGCAATTTCAAGTCTGTTGCGGTCGGGGAAGAGAGAACGTTCGATGACCAAGCGCTCGTCTCAGCGTTGCATGCATTTGCGCACTGCTGCGATATAAACGCTTCACTTCCTGTAGCCAGCAGGTGGCTCTATGATTTTAAGTCATGGTGTCTTTGTTGATGTCATCAGGTCGCGCTTCTTGTCTTACATGTGTAGTTTGAACTCGATTGGACCAAATATGTCCAAGATACAGAAGCTTGTGTTTTGATGGCGTTTAGTCACATTTTGACGCCTCGCTACGGTCACACGGTGTGGCGAAAAATTGATCTTTCAATAACTTTAGATCTCCATCTTGTTGTGATGACACTCGTCTAAATTTTCAGTTGATCTGATGAAAGCTCTCCAAGAAGTACTTGAAAATAAAAAACATGGAATATGGTCCAAAGAGAAAATGGCGGGGTTCCTGTTGCGTTTTTCAAATTGCTCCGAGCGCGTTTTTTGTGCATCTGGTGATGATACACAACTGTCTTCAATTTCGTGAGGATCAGTGAATTCTAAATGAGGTGTTTCTCCATAAATGAGGGGAAGCTCCGTTGGTTGCGCTGTTGAGCCATTTTGCCACGCCCATTCTTTAAAACCATCTGAATATCTTCAAGGGAGGGGGGCTGATGATACACACATGTAGTTTGAGGGAGATGGACCCATGAACACGGAAGTTAAAGCGTTTTCGTGTGTCATGGCGAGCTGATGTGACGCCCCGCCACAGTCAGACAGTGTGACGAAAAGTTGTTTCTTTGATAACTTTAGATCTCCATCTTGTTGTGATGACGCTCGTCTAAATTTTCAGTTGATGTGATGAAAGCTGTACGAGAAGTATATCAAAGTAAAAGATTATGGAATATGACCAAAATGGCCACGAAATCGAAAATGGCGTGCTTCCTGTTGCGTTTTTCATATTGCTCCGAGCGCGTTTTTTGTGCATCTGGTGATGATACACAACTGTCTTCAATTTCGTGCGGATCAGTGAATGCTAAATGAGGTGTTTCTCCGTAAATGAGGGAAAGCACCGTTGGTGGCGCTGTTGAGCCATTTTGCCACACCCATTTCCAAATACCCCAGATTACGTAAATTTTCACGAGGCCCATAATCTGCCCTATAGATGTTGAATGCATTCTGTAGTGAGAACACATTCAAGCACATGTCCTACACCTCCATGAGAGGGGGGAGGGGTGAGAAGGGGGAGGGATGAGAGGGGTGAAAGGGGGTGGGGTAAGATGGGGGCAGGTTGATCTGAGGAGGTCTGTTTTAGACAGAGTAAAAAGGTGCTGTTTTAAATTATCCTTGGGGTATTTTTACCAAAATATTTTACAGACATTTCATTAAGACCCCAAGGAACCATATCAACTGTGTTGAAATGGAAATAATATGTCCCCTTTAAAGCGAATATGTCCCCTTTAAGCGGTTTCGTGTGTCATGGTGAGCTGATTTGACGCCCCGCCACAGTCAGACGGTGTGTCGAAAAGTTGTTTCTTTGATAACTTTAGATCTCCATCTTGTTGTGATGCCACCCGTCTAAATTTTAAATTGATGTGATGAAAGCTCTCCGACAAATAAATCAAAGCGCACGATGTACAAAAACAAGACATTTCCTGATGCCACCAGGGGGCGCTTTCCTTTTAAGTCATGATTTCTAGGTAGATGTCTTCCGGTCGCGACTCTTGTCTTATATGTGTAGTTTGGAGTCGATTGGACAAAATATGTCTAAGTTACAGAAGCTTGCTTATATTGGCGTTTAGTCGAACTTTGAGACCTCACCACGGTCACACGGTGTGATGAAAGTTTAAATATTGATAACTTTAGATCTTCATCTTGTTTTGTAGAGTCTCATCTAATTTTTAAGTTGATCTGATGAAAGCTCTCCGAGTAGTACATAAAAACATAACACGTCTTAAAAACAAGACATTTCCTGTTGCCCCCAGGGGGCGCTGTGATTGTAAGTCACAATTTCTGCACCGATGTCTTCTGGTCGCGATTCTTGTCGTATGTGTCTAGTTTGGACTCAATTGGACAAAATATGTCTGAAATATGGAAGCTTGTGTTTTGATGGCGTTTCATCAAACTTTAACGCCACACCACGGTCAGACGGTTTTGCTAAAACGTAATCCTTCAATAACTTTAGATCTCCAATTTGTTGTGATGACGATCGTCTAAATTTGAAGTTGATCTGATGAAAGCTGTACGACAAGTACATCAAAGAAAAAATATGGAATATGACCGAAATGGCCACTAAAGTCAAACTGGCGGGCTTCCTGCTGCGTTATTCATAATGCACTGATGGACTTTTTTGTGCATCTTGTCATGAGACACAATAGTCTATGTTTTTTTTGAGGATCGGTGAATGCTAAATGAGGGGCTTTTCCGTAGGTGGCGCTCTTGAGCCATTTTGCCACGCCCTTTTCAAAATACTTCAGAAAACGTAAACTTGCGCACATTTGTAATTTACTGTACACTTTAGAAACTTTTTGAGCACGTTAAAGCCCTCAAAAAGCCAATTCACTGAGCGAAGAAAAATAATAATAACTAGGGCTACGTTGTAGCACTTGCGGGCCCGAGCACCCGCACGTTGAAGCCTGTTGCGGTCGGTGGAGAGAGCGATCGATGACCAAGCGCACATCATCGATCGAGCATGCACTTCTCCACGTTGCATGCGTTTTGCGCTCTGCGGCAGTAGGTTTGCCAGTAGGTGGCGCCATCACTATTATTACGCACAGACATATAGATCTGTTCAAGTAGGCGCTCTGATGTAGCGTGAGAAATTTTGTGTCAATTGGACAATGTTTCCGCAACTTAATTTTCACACTGATGAATAGGTGGCGCTATGATCCTGAACTAATATTCATATATGGAGCTGTTCAGATCAGTATTGTGATCATAGGTCAGTAGTTTGGAGCCGGTTGGATAATGCAGAGTGGATTAACAAAGTACTTCCTGTTTCCTGGCGAATCAGTAGGTGGCGCTATGACACTGAGGAAATATTGACACATAGAGCTGTTCAGGCTTGGACTCTGACCATGTGACAGAAGTTTTGTAGTGATAGGACAATGCACAGTGGAGTTATGATAACATCGTGTCCTTTGGCGAAGGAAAATCCTTCGCCGCACATCAATGTTTACACGGTTTGAGGAAACGTCACAATTCTGACCATGATCTAATGACTTGACTGAGCTGATTTGAGCTGTAAATTGTAAATCAGCCAGGAGCAGTTCATCAAAGTATAAAACATGTCACTTCATGTTGCCACCAGGGGGCGCTGTGATTTCAAGTCATAATTTCTGTGTAGATGTCATCAGGATGGCACCCTTGTCTTACATGTCTAGTTTGGACGCGATTGGACAATGTATGTCCGAGATACAGAACCTTGTGTTTTGATGGCGTTTAATCAAACTCAAGACGCCACGCCACGGTCACACGGTGTGACGAAAGGTCAATCTCTTAATCACTTTTTATCTCCATCTTGTTGTGATGGCACTGATCTTAATTTGAAGTTAATCTGATGAAAGCCCTGGGACAAGTGCATCAAGTAAAAATGTGGAATATGGAAAAAAAATGGCCACTTAATCCAAAATGGCGGCCTCCCTGTTTGGTCAAGCATACCTATCCAAGATATTTTTTTGTTTGTTATGAAACGACACATGTCCCGATAGATTTGTATAAATGTCGGCCATTGTAGTGCCGGGGTTGCCCTATAGGGGGCGCTGGTCAGTTTTTTTGCCACGCCCATTTCTTAAAACCATATGAATATCTTCAGGGGGGGGCTGTTGTTACACACATGTAGTTTGAGAGAGATAGAATCATGAACACTGAAGTTACAGCAATTTCGTGTTTCACGGCGAGTTGATGAACTTTAATGCCACGCCATTCATATGGCGTTTGACGAAAAGTCACGGTAATCTTATGTCTTCATTGTCAATGTCTTGGGACCCATTTGATACAGTTTGACATGGTTGAGGTCAGTGGATGAGGAGAAATTCATCCAAGTGTAAGACAAGCAAAAAACAAGACATTTCCTGTTGCCACCAGGGGGCGCTGCGGTTTTAAGTCATCATTTATGCATAGATGTCATCAGGCGGGGACTATTGTCTTACATGTCTAGTTTGGACTTGATTGGAACATGTATGTCCGAGATACAGATGCCCGTGTTTTGATGGCGTGTAACCAATTTTTAACGCCATGCCACGGTCACACGGTGTGATAAAAAAAAAATCCCTCAATCATTTTTTATCTCCATCTTGTTGTGATGACACTCATCTGAATTTGAAGTTGATCTGATGAAAGCCCTGGGACAAGTACGTAAAAGTAAAAATGTGGGATATTGCCAAAATGGCCACTAAAAGCAAAATGGCGGACTTCCTGTTGCGTTTTTCAAAATGCTCCATGAGACTTTTTTTCATGACTGGTCACGATACACCTATATCCAGATTTTGATGAAAATCCGTTATGTGGAAACCTAGGGGCTGGTTCCAGGGGGCGCTGTAGAGCCATTTTGCCACGCCCAATTCCAATTACTCCAGAATACTAAAATATCCGCAGACCTTGAATTTCCTGCAAAGTTTCATAACTTTTTGAGCATGTCTAGACCCTGAAAAAGCCCCCTAAAGGGAAATAATAATAATAATAATAATAATAATAATAATAATAATAAAAATCCTTACAGATTCAATAGGGCCTCTCACCATTCGGTGCTCGGGCCCTAACTAGGGCTACGTTGTAGCACTAACGGGCCCGAGCACAGGCAATTTCAAGTCTGTTGCGGTCGGGGAAGAGAGAACGTTCGATGACCAAGCGCTCGTCTCCACATTGCCTGCGTTTGCCCTGTGCGGCAAGGAAGATCGCTCCACTTCTTCTGGCCAGCCGCTGGTGCTGAACTAGAGGTAAGTAACCTTGAAACTATCCAACATAACCTATTGCTTTATCTATCATCATATGCTTACATGCCTCAAGTTTTTTGTAATATGTAATTGTTATAAAAGTTACCGTTTATTTATCACGTCTAATGAACAGATTGAAGCAAGATAACTCGACAGTCTTGTTTTGGTTGTGACATTATTTTTTTTAATGAGTTACTATCAATACGCTACACGTGTACATTTCATGTGATAGTAACTGTTTCACCAATATTCTGATACAGGATGGTATATCCGCCATTACTATTTTCACATCGTTTATTTAGTCTGTCATGGAGTTGTAGAGTGAATTAGACAGTAGTGATAACATTATAATGTCCACACATCAGTGTTGTAAACACTTCTCCAATTAATTATATAATTATGTTTTCACACTGAGGGAAGTGGAGAGACTTGATGTGGACTGTTATCAACAGCTCTGTGGGAGATCATCACCTTGAATATTACAGATGAGGTAGAAAGACATTTTATCTATGTGTACAATGTTGTATTTCTTTGTCACGTTTTATCAAAAGCGATTTAAAGTATGTGCATTTAACCATTAGGATACAAACCCAGACCCTAGTACATCGGTTCTAGCTGAAATAAGTAGTGCTTCATAAACAACACAAAACATTCATAACAGTACGCTTCTGCTCCTCATTAATGCAGCTCCTGATGTCCCCAGCAGCAACATGGTGGAGATCTGCAGCTTCATGCTGGTCAACTGGAAGACAACTGATTAAGATTAAAAGATTAAGATTAAAATCCATGTATTCATCCAAAACACATGCACAGACATGCAAAGGCACACTCATGCAGGTAGGGACATTTAATCGCTGCTTTTTACCCATCTGGTGCAGGACACACAGAGCAGTGAGCGACCATGTACGGCACTCGGGGGAGCAGATGTTGGGGGAGTGAGGTGCCTTGCTCATGGGCACTAGAGAGGGTAGGGAGACTCTTGGATTTTTGGACAGATCAATCCAGGTGCGACTTTTGTTGTCTCTCCATGGAGTCGAACCAAAGACGAACCAGAGACCTTCTCTGCCCATAGTCCAAGTTTCTGCCACTCGACCACCGCCTCTCCTCATGCATCATCAAACTAGTAATCTACACATCACTCCATGCGTTGCTCCCTTAACTACAGATGGCCTGCGAATGTCATGGAGTTTTACAGTGAATTAGACAGTTTAGGTATGATTTTAATCTCCACACATCAGTGTTGTAAACAGTTCTCAAATTAATTATAGAATTATGTTTTCACACTGAGAGAAGTGGAAAGACTTGATTTGGACTGTTATCAATAGGTCTGTGGGAGATTATCACCTTGAATAGTACTGATGAGGTAGAAAGACATTTTATGTATTTGTACAATGTTGTATTTCTTTCAGCACTTTTATCAGAAGGGACTTAAAATATGTACATTTCACCATGAGGATATAAACCAAGACCACAGTACAACAGTTCTATCTGAAATCTGTTGTGCTTTATACACAACACAAAACATTCTTTAACAGTGCGTTTTTTCTCTTCATAGATGAAGAACTGCAGCACCTGATGTCCTCAGCAGCAACATGGTGGAGATCTGATTTGATACACTTTAGATAAGAACCCAGTGTTTTATATTTCTGCTTTGCCATAAGAGACAGAACATGGTCATCACAGCTGTGTCCTTCAGGCTCGTCTGTCCCTAATAAAATGATAGGAAACATGAAAGTGATCGTCATTATTGTGGAGGAAGAGTTACATATGAACAAAGTGTGTAATCTTATTTTCTGTGGATATTCAACTGTGTATTTGAATATGCTTTTGGATTAAAACGTGCACTACCATGACAATGAATGTTTTTAATGGAGCTATTTCACATTAAAAGTATTGCATTATAATTTAATACATTATGTATTATGTGCAATACTTTGATTGTTTTTAAGTAATGAAATCAGGTCTGTACCTGGAGTCAGTGTTCAGTCTGGTTGGATTCAAGTTGTGTGTCAAGTTGGACCTTCTAGAGGAACATGAAACCAATACACAGATATGTAAAGTCATACATGGGCCAGGTTAAGTAATTAACAGACTTTTAAATGGTAAAAATAAAATATTAGTTCAAAGTTAATCAGAGCATAATCATTTCAGATTAGGAAATAGGTAGTGCATATAAACCCACAACTCTGTATGACACTGTCTGTTCTAGTAAAGTTACAAGGCTATGACTTACTCATATTTAACAAAAGAATTCAGTGAAGTCTGTCTGAGATTAACGATTTAAATACTGAAGGTGGGAGACACGGTTATTTTTCACTGTAACACGTGACAGGACATCAACACCGTGACTCTGAATAAAGAGCCTTAAAAGACGTAGTGCTCCTTTGAACAGCTGCTCTTACAATGTGTAGCAAGTGCTAAATCTCCATTAGTATAATAGTAACAAAAATCACCCTTTACATAATTGAACATATATTTTCCATGTGAACCCCTTTAACACAGTTCAATTCAGGAGCAAAATATAATTTATACAGTATTTATTAGAGCTAGTATTAGTAAACAGATCAAACAAATGCAGTACAACACATCACACATCCACAGTGTCTCTTTTGCTTATCATCACAGTCAGTCAGAAGTGTCCGTTTAACTTACGTAGCAGTTGAGAGATGCTTCGTTGGAGGTAGCAGGAGCTAGCTCATAGCCAGTGCTGCTGTTGAGAGCGGCAGAGTTCACACAGGAAAAGACACGACGGACGGGGGAAAAAAGCTTTGAGTCCCACACTCTAACCTGCTGAGCGAACAACGTCCACAGTGACTCCGCCGCCGTCCTCTCATCCAGACTCGCCAACCGTTCTCCGGTTCTTCGTGATACACAGCTCCGCAGCTTGTGACGACGTAACTCATGAGGCGTTCACTTGCAGCTGTGTTAAATGCAGCTTCGTTTGTCATGGCGAGTTGAAGAAGTCTGCTGCAAAGCTATGAATAATCCGCATGATGAAAACTCACAGCAATGTTATGCCTACATTATCAATATATTGAGACCCATGTGACACAGTTTGACATGGTTTAGCAAAGTGAATGAGGAGAAATACATCCAAGTGTGAGACGTAACAAACCGAAAGCGGTCTCATGCTGCGTTCAGGGTAACTCTGTTAAAATGGGTTTCATAGGTCATGATGAGCTGATGAACTTTGATGCCACGCCATTAACAATCTGCATGATGAAAAGTCACAATAATGTTATGCCTACATTATCAATATCTTGAGACCAATTTGACACAGTTTGACATGGTTTAGTAAAGTGGCTGGAGGGAAATACATCAAAGAGTAAGATGACCAAAACAAGACATTTCCTGATGCCACCAGGGGGCGCTTTCCTTTTAAGTCATGATTTCTAGGTAGATGTCTTCCGGTCGCGACTCTTGTCTTATATGTGTAGTTTGGAGTCGATTGGACAAAATATGTCTAAGTTACAGAAGCTCGCTTATATTGGCGTTTAGTCGAACTTTGAGACCTCACCACGGTCACACGGTATGATGAAAAGTTTAAATTCTGATAACTTTAGATCTTCATCTTGTTTTGTAGAGTCTCATCTAATTTTTAAGTTGATCTGATGAAAGCTGTCTGAGTAGTACATAAAAACATAACACGTACCAAAATAAGACATTTCGCGTTACCACCAGGGGGCGCTGTGATTGTAAGTCACAATTTCTGCACCCATGTCTTCTGGTGGCGACTCTTGTCGAATGTGTCTAGTTTGGACTCAATTGGACAAAATATGTCTGAAATATGGAAGCTTGTGTTTTGATGGCGTTTCATCAAACTTTAACGCCACACCACGGTCAGACGGTTTTGCTAAAACGTAATCCTTCAATAACTTTAGATCTCCAATTTGTTGTGATGACGATCGTCTAAATTTGAAGTTGATCTGATGAAAGCTGTACGACAAGTACATCAAAGAAAAAATATGGAATATGACCAAAATGGCCACTAAAGTCAAACTGGCGGGCTTCCTGTTGCGTTATTCATAATGCACTGATGGACTTTTTTGTGCATCTAGTCATGATACACAATAATCTTTGTTTTTTTTGAGGATCGGTGAATGCTAAATGAGGGGCTTTTCCGTAGGTGGCGCTCTTGAGCCATTTTGCCACGCCCTTTTCAAAATACTCCAGAATACGTAATTTTACGCCGCCTTCGAATTTACTGCAAACTCCTACAACTTTTTGAGCACATTAAAGCCCTCAAAAAGCCAATTCATTTAAGCTAAGAAAAATAATAATAATAATAATAATAATCATTTCAATTTCAATAGGGCCTCCCACCGATTTCGGTGCTCGGGCCCTAATAATAATCTTTTCAATTTCAATAGGTCCTCTCACCGATTTCGGTGCTCGGGCCCTAATAATAAAAATCCTTACAGATTCAATAGGGCCTCTCACCATTCGGTGCTCGGGCCCTAATAATCAAATATTTAACAAAATATATTCTGAATGTCACTTGAGTTAAATGTATGATTATAGATGCACCTAGTAGGTCTTGTTATAATGTGTTCATGCCAAAGTATGCTAACCAGTTCCCATGATTATATTAAGGATGTCCACTGGCATTCAAGACAGGTCAGCCTCAGAAGCAGGAGAAAAGCAGCTTTTTATGATTTAGTCATCTGACATGGAAGGACAGAAGTGGTGTTTTGAATCAAATGTTTGAAAACAAGAGGAAATTTGGAGCATGTCTGAGAGAAATATTATCCAAATGAGAAAATCTGAATTTTTTTGTTACCAGTTTGCCCCTGCTGCTTAACACAAGCTCATTGTTGTTTTTCCTACAAGCTGCAATCATAGAAATCTCTAGTTCTTTCTATATCAAGCTGAAAGGCTAAATGCCTAAAGCGTGGCATTGTACGTTGCATTGTCTTCTCATTTCTTTTTTTTCGAAGAATGTATAATTTAAATTCAAATGTAAAGTATACAGGTGGTCTTATCATCGTGTTTTACTACTCAGATACTGCTCTCTCCAGTTGGAAATGGACCAGATGTCTCTATTCCACAACCTGACGAGGGTCACCTTCCTATATGTGCCACAGTGGAACTCCAAGCTTTCACGCCAGGCATGGAATCCTGGGAGATGCCACCTGGGGGAAAATGGGAGTGGGTGAAGTCCCACAAGGGGAGGGGTGGTGCCAGATACAGGAGCGGGGATCTCTGGGGAGCTGCTGACAGCTACAGCCGAGCCCTCAAGCTCCTCATCGCTCTCTATGGCCCCGTCAGAGAGCAGGAGAAAAACGGACAAAAGCAAGACGTTTTGGCACTGGGAGATTCAAGCAATGGTGGTGAACCACAGCACCTTCCTTCAGTTCATGAGTTCAAGACGATCAAAGCAGAGCTCCACTCAAACCTGTCTTTGTGTCAGCTCAAACTGAGCCAGCCGGAGCGGGCGAGGGCCAGCGCTTCTAAAGCCACAGAGCTGGAACCAGGTGGTGCTAAAGCCTGGTACCGGCTGGGCCAGGCCTGCCAGATGGTGAATGAGGTCGAGGAGGCCAAGCGGGCATTCAGGAAGCTGCTGGAGCTACAGCCAGAATCTCCTGCTGCCTTAAAGGCCCTTAAGGACATAGCAAGTAAAGAGAAGGAGACAAATGCACAGCTGGGAGTGAGACTGAGCAAAATGTTCAGCTGAGGATCAAAGATGTTGAATTTGTCATCAGATATTATCAGAACAACAGTATCGTTTTCATCCGGGCTCACCTTGACCTGGAAATTCGTCTATAGCTACTTTGGAGATTAAAAGTCACTCTGTAGATGCTCGTTTTCATCCTAACGCTTTGCTGCTTTCACAAGTAAAAACCATGTGTCGAATAAAATGTATTCTGATGCAGTTTTTAAATCTACTCAAGTACAATACAGTCCTCCACTCATCTTTTCATGTTACTTTAAACTTCTACCGGCTACTCTTGGCAGCTGTAGTTACTAGTTTCTTAACATTTTCAAATTTTACAGGCAAAACAATGGTCGATATGTTTGTGAAGGCATCGCTGGGTAATTGTCTGGTCGTTTCTCACTATTTGCAAACATTTAGCTGCAACCTCACATAAATGATTAAAATTGTGTTTCTGCCGAAACCCCAGGGACTATTTTTCAGCAGAAGTGAGTGTTTTTACTTTTACTTTTTTCATCTTCCTGATTATGCTATCTTCTTTTACTACAGGAATTCAATTGATTATGTCACGGGGATCATATTTATTAATATTGTAGTATTGTAATCCTCGACTGCTGGACTGTAATGTTTGTGTTTGCAGTACCTGCAATAAGTCCTGGAAAATGTAAAGGTTGTGGTTCCTCTGCCTGGCCGCATGGTACCGCACCCGACCTACGGTTCCCGACTCGAACCACGCGCCGCGTTGTGTCAAAAAGCTCATGCCGAAACCCGGGATCGAACCAGGGACCTTTAGATCTTCAGTCTAACGCTCTCCCAACTGAGCTATTTCGGCGGATTGCTTGTAGTTATCTCCGTATTTTACAAATATATACATTAATGTATATATTTCTTACACGTGATAATATGGAGCAGATAACGACAAGCTCGGACAGAACAGAGGACAGTGTGTGGCAGTAGAGCTACGATAGAGTTCTTCCAGAATGTGCGTTAGGAGGCAGCAGCCATGAGGAGATTAGTTCATGTACACTGAGACTTACCATCCTGTTGTTATTTCATATGATGGTAAAACAGAGTGTCAGAGCGGCGAGAGGCTTGAGTCTCAGGATTTGTTGGTTTACAGTGAAATCCACATTTAAAAGCTGCGCGGCTAAAGGCCAAGTTATACTCGTGTTGCACGGACGCACGCAAGACACGCAACACGCCTCAACGTCACCCTCCCACCTATCAGGATATAATGCACACAACACAGAGAGAGATGATCACTCGATAAAGATCGAATACCTGATCACAGGACAGTGGGAGCTGAGAGGAGCTCAAATTTGTCTACAGGTAGCCGTGATCAATAACCTGCTGCCGCCACAAGGGGGCGGCCAGATAATACATGTACCCCTATTTAGTGAAATCTAGTTGTGAAGTTTCATGTTGCAGGCCCCACCCCCTTCGAAACACGGAAGAGAACCTGTTGGAACCATCAGTTGTCCAGTTTGGGCTACTGTAGAGACCATGGTGGCCTTCTTAGAGAGGACCAGCTGCAGATGTAAATATACAGTTTAAAGGATTGCACACTAGTTAAAACATTACTCTGGTTAATTGTATATTCAATTACTGACAATAGACCCCTTTCACCTAAATCTTACACACTGAACCTGTAGCATATGAGGCAGTTTAAGACACCAGCTTTCAGCCACCTACCCTGCAGTTCTCTCCTCTGTCAGTTCATCACCCAGTCACATCCCAAAATCTGTTTGACGTGTACTTTTTGCTCGATGTCACATCGACTAACATGGATGAGGTGGTGGTGATTGAGAAAAGTGTATGGAGGTCAAGAGGTCAGAGAATTAAGGACTTATCAAGAGACATTTTCAAAACATCTGTTGCGATATTACATTGGTGTTAAAAATTCTATATGTTCCATTCAAAAGTACATTTTTATGTTCATCCTGGTAAATCAACTTTCTCAAATGTTGCAGCTGTTGGGTTGAACAGGAAGGTTGGTTACACCCATTTAACAATTTAAAATGTTGTGTACGTCCTCAGCTCTTGAATTAACTATATGGGAAAAAAAGAATCAACAAAATACTTCAATACTTTTTCTGTGTCAACATGTCATTTATATTGCGTGAGGCATTTTAAGTCCAGTCATCAGGTTATATAAAATGAAAAGAAAAAGATGAATTATTTATATTTGTTGAGCCTTTATCTGAGGCTCAACAAAGCCAGAAGAAAAGTTCCAATTGTTACAGGGAACACGTTGCACTTTAAAATACAATTCTTTGCATTCGGTTGGTATTTCGAGCTAAAATACAATGCATCAGTCACAACAAGGCCGATGTGGCAGGTCCAAATCCAGAAGTTACTTTTGCCTCCTCTTTTTTTTTCATCAAGATAAAGTTTATGCTGCCTCCAAATGTCCTTGCCTCATGTATCTTCTCCAGTCAGTGTCCCAAGATCAGCTCAGTGTGTTGCCCTCATTTCCTCTTGGACTTTGTGTTGTCTCTGTGTGTCTGGGCTGTTGACATCTGTCTCCATGCATCCACGATGAGCACCAGCGGGATGAAGAACCACAGGAGATTCATGAACACAAAGTAGAACCAGAAGTAGATGGGATGTCCCAGCTCGCTGTGAGTGTAGCCATCTCGGTGCTCGGTGAAAAAGTAGAGCACCACTCCATACAGCTGACCTGGAATCATATTGTGTGTAAACTCCCAGCATAAGATAGATATTACAACACCTCTAGGGACTTATATGTTGTGGTTCCACTTATTAGCAAGATAGGTAAAATAAAGTAAACTCTCTGTGATATTCTAAGGATGTATTTAAAATTGCACCGATTTCTTACCTAATGAGACGATGAGCTGCAGCACATATCTGTAGGGCTTGTTCGTTAAGAATGCAAACACAACCCAAAAGCTGAAAGGCCCCCATAACCAAGCAGTCACTGTCTCCATGCAGACTGTGAAGTTATCAGCTCTACATAAAAAAAGAAATACACAGTGTGAGATGAGTTACAGAATTGCGCCTTCTTTTTATGCACAAGTTTAACACAAGTTCTGTGCGAGGTCACTCACATCACATATCGACTGTCTCCTTTGGAGTACTCCTTCCCTGTGAGAGAAAACGGTCAAACATACAGTATTAACTTAGTAAAACCTCCAAAATGCAGCATGCTCTTTATTCTAAAACATGTATTGTGTCTGTACTCACACAGCTGTGACAGGAAGCTCTGATCTCCTGGAATAATGTCGTAGTACAGTGAGAACCAGCCCTCGATGGTAGAGTGGATGAAGCCACAGACGGCAAACCAGCACAGAGCCAGACGCCTCCATGTCCCCAGCCTGCCAGCGGCCCCTCTCCGGCCGGTGATCAGCCAGGTCACAAGCAGGAACAGCCCGGACACAGAAAACAGAAACACCAGGATCTCTGACATTGAACGGTCATTGGCAACATAAGTGGGAATCAAGAGGTCCCGCGGCCAGAAGGGATGAGGGACTCCAGATGCTGCAGAGGCGTCCATGATCTGTCTAAAGACATTATTCATTAACAACCACAACAGGTGACTGATTCCAACAATGTGATATTAAAAATAATAAACATAAGTTGGTTTAACTCATGAATAAGAACTGTCTGCATTGCACTTGAACTGAGATTATTTAATTGGCAACATATGCATAAACCAGATTATTAGAGGTTTTATTTTGAGGAGCTGATAATAAAGTCAATCAATCGATAATCAATGTTTGTCCTTACCAGTGATGCAAATCAACGGAAGTGTCCCGCTGCACAGAGTCTGACCTCCGTGTTATATAAAATACTATGTCTTAGAGATGCAGCAGTCCACAGCTGACTTAACTACATTCCGCTCAAGCCAGGATGGACGTTTGAAACACGGAAGTCACTCGAGTAGGGGGCGGGGATTTGTTATTCTAAACACCAATCAGAGGACAATATGCATAGAGCTAGCAGCACATGCGATCGGCCGGTGAGTTGATTGGCTCCTCATCTCGGAACATTGACGTAGGCGTTGGCAACTACCAATGAGATCGTGCCTCTTATTCAAAAAGACCGTCCCCTTTTGTTGTGAAACCATGTGTCATAAACGATTTCAACAGTGTGTGAGGGGTGAAGTAAAACTCTGTGAATATATATATATATATATTATTATACTATAATAAAATAACATTACATTACTTCATATTGAATCATAATAATTTAAATATTTGACAATGAGATATTTCCCATGGTAGAAAATACATTTACTCACATACTGTACTGCATTACACCTTACAGTCAAATAGTATTCTTTTAAATATGGACAGACAGATAAATAGATAATATATTGATTGGTGTAAAAAGTTACTTCAAGTGTTTGATAGATAGATAGATGTATTGTCTTGTATAAACAGTACTCCCAGTATCACATCTTTTAGTATCATTCATACTACAATGAATATATTACAAAATATACTTAGCGTAAAACTTTACTTCGCCGTTAAAATGCTCGTTGTCCTTGTTGCTGAAACGATTGTAAATATAAAAAGATCTCCCCAGCCGTGTCAGGGTATTGACCCTGCCGTGACCCGGATTCGAACCGGGGTTGCTGCGGCCACAACGCAGAGTACTAACCACTATACGATCACGGCAAGCTACGGGGAGGGATACGCTCATTGTGAAAACAGACGTATAAGTACTCAGCCTTGAGCGATGGAGGTGCAGCCTGTTGTTATTTTTTTCTGCAGCTGTAGACTCCATACCATACTAGACGTATACTTTATGGTATGGAGGACCATACATGACTTAAGTAAAAATAAATAAATAAATGTATAAATAAATACAGAAATAAATAAATATATAAATAAATAAAAAAGGAAATAAATACATTAATACAGAAATAAATAAATAAATATGTTAATACCAAAAGAAATGTCAAAAGAAATGTCTTAAATATATTAGACATTTATTTTTTCCCTGATACATTACCTTTTCATTTGCAGTGTCCTTATGCTAATGCTAAAGGCGGGCCTAACCGCAGTCTCATGCAGGATTGGTCACAGGAGTGTAATGATCCAGCCCTACTACTTCTGCCTCTCAATGCTGTTGTCCAATATATGTATGGTCCTCCATATGTATGGTCCTCCATAACGGTCCTCCATAATTTTCACATGTAAACACCAAACAGCAGGAATAAAGTTACTGTGCAACGTGTCCAGAAAGTATTTAATGTAACTATATTATCAATAAATCTCAGCTTATTTTGCACCAGTCCCATATGGTCTAGCGGTTAGGATTCCTGGTTTTCACCCAGGCGGCCCGGGTTCGACTCCCGGTATGGGAACTACCTTTTTGCTCATTTGAAAACCTGCTACATTCAGTTTTTATAACAACCTGTCAGTGCGCCATCTTTTTTTTTGCAATACCGAAATATATCATATACAGTTTTATTTTGATTTGACATAATCACGTTATGACTTGGATCTTAAAATCAAACAACCTTTACATTACTTCGCTCATTTTTGCCATGGATTTTGTTAAGTTCTTTGTAACATTGTTTAGATAAGTATCGTCCTAATACAAGTTCCTTATTGAATTATTATAAAACATTACATTTCGTTGTTTTACTTTGCTATTGTGGGGAACTTAACGTGCACGTGATCTAAATCATGTGACGACGTGTGTCACATGACGCGGAAGTAGTAGAGTGATAGAGGAAGCGTTGATCGGTGGATATTTAGTGACAACGGCAGCGGTAAAGGTTGATTTAAAAAGGACTCGATCCTCGACTAAAAGCCGACATGGGGCTGTCAGAGCTGGAGGAGTGTTCTCTGTCCCTGGACGTGAAGCTGCTCCGCTTCATGGAGCAGCTGGAGTCACTGGAGGAGAAGCAAGCCGCTCTCAACTCTCTCATCGAGCAGGTAGCAAAGAAAACCTCGTAGCATGCGAGCCACCATCAGACCATCTGCCAAACAACCTGTGTTGATCATAAATTACTGAGGACTTATCAATTTGTTGATCGACTCTGAGGATTCGCTGTTTTACCTCGTCTTCATTTGTGGTTGTTGTCCAGACTCATTAAATTTGGACTTTGGGATTATTTTCGAAAATGTTCTAATGTTAACTAGACAAACCGATCAAGAGATTAATAAGAAAATAATTGAGAGATTTGTAAAATTACGAGAATAATAGTTTTGCTCAAAGTATAGTATTTTCAATACAGCCTTGTGTGAATGTGGCTGTATGATTTGGGCCATGATGCAGTGAATCTGGGACCAATCACACTTCTCTGATGGTATCTGATGGATAATAATAATAATAATTCATTTGATTTGTGTAGCACCAAGGTACCTAAGGCTGCCTTACAGAATTTATGAGAGTAATTTTGTAGTCTGAATGTTTTTAACTCTAACCTTAGCAGCATGATACTTTTTCCTTATTTGCGATTTTACTGATGGTTCAGCGTTATCTATCTCATTTATCTTTTGATTTAAAAACTTCCAGTTAAGCTTGTGTCCTCTTCAAAGTCTATATGAAATGGGAAGTTTCCTCTCCATGCTCTCCATAGGGATGGTTTTCCACATCCAAGGCACGATATTCCATGGGAAACAAGCAAGTCTCTGCACTTCAGTATGCGAGTGAAATCGAGCCACTGGTCTGTGTTCACACGAGGTAAACTATCAGAGGATTACTGTTCCAAGGGATTTGTTGTGCACTGTCAGTTTTGGAAAGCCTTTTTGGACTGGAATTCCTGTGTTGCAGAACCCTGGACAATGGTGAGGTGGAGTTCTGCACAGAAAGAGTTACACAAAGTACAGAGTCTGGAACAAATGTGAAGTCTATAGAGGAAATTGGACCTCAAGAGGAAGGTGAGTGGTCAAAAATAGACCCTGTTTACATCCCTCATTATTATGATTATTTTCAAAGTCCTAATATGATTTCATTTCTCAGGTGTCAGGAGAAGAAACAAACCGAAAAACGTTGTCGCTGAAAAAAAGGGAAATGATGAAGCAAGTAGCCAGACAGCTCCTGAAGTAACTCCAGTAAAGAGAAGTGAACCGAATCCTCAGCAAGACCCACTGAGATGGTTCGGTATCCTGGTGCCACAATCTCTTAAACAAGCACAGTCATCATTCAAGCAAGGTATGTGATAAAAAAGTATGTTTTAATGTTGTTTTGTTGTAAGGTGAAACCATATTAAAGGTAGTAATATGGGATTAGCTCTAGATGTATGTGGATATGGCAGAGGACATAGATTGGTTTTGTTCCTTTCACCACCTCCTCACAGTGGCTCTGAGAGCTCGACACACTGCAGCTCAACACAGGCAAATAGACCAAGCACAGGCAAATGGAGAAAATATCTGCATCAACATCAACCGCTTGAAAAAGAGCGAATGCTTGATTTTTCTTTTAACACTCTGACTGCAGTGTTCAGATATTATTTCAGATATTTGCTGTACATGTAGTGTTTGTGTTAACTACACCTGCAATTCAAATACTAATGAAATTATGCTTAGGAGGTCCTGATAGCTCCACATACTATGACTTAAGAAAATCTATGCAAACAGACAAAACACATGCAAATGGAGAAAACATCTTCTGCTGCATAGATTATGGTATCTGATTGGTGAAGATACGATTTCTGTGTTTTTCTTTAGTTGCTATGTGATGAGCTCTCAGGGATACTGGCTACTCACAACAATAGAGGGATTCAGATATTTATATGCAGATAACTACACATATTTATATGTTGATGCATCTGCTTGGATACAGATGTAAACTATTTTATTGTCCTGCTGCAGTCAACAGTCAACAAAGATTAGCTCATATAAGGACTAAAAGTTACTTATATAATATATCATTGTATCATCTCTAGATCATATTATCCCTAATTAGGTATATAAGAACAATGCAATTTCATTGGTGACAGTCATATTTTCATGGATGTGTGCAAGATTAAAACTCTTCTCTCTTTCGTTCTCTATAGTTATCGAGCTCTCCGCTGAGATTGCAACCCTGCAGACTGCAGTTTTAAACAGCAGAGAGGAACTGAAGAGCTGCATGAGAGACAAACACATTCTGCAGAAGAAGACCTCAGCCGCTCAGGTTGAACAGACGGTGAAGTAACACTGTCGAGGAAGAGCAGGCGATGGTCTGACAGGAGCCTGTGGCCACGGAGACAGAGTGACTGGAGTCAGTAGGTGGACCTTTAAGGCCCAGTGGACCTTAACTGGCATATTTCTAAGTGAAGATCACAAATGTAGCTGCTCCCTCTAGATGATTGAGGATAATGTTTTGTGCTGTTAGAATTCATTAATGTGTAACTTGTATTGAATGGATGTTATTTCTCAGGATCAATTAAATCTGTGTTGTTGACGAATAAATTACTATGATATAATATATAATATAAACAGAACCTGCTTGAACCTTTTTAATAAATGATCAGTATTACTTTCTGATAAGGAGGCAAAGGTGTTATGATCATTTATTTACTGATGAAGATCAGTCTAACTAAGTTTTGTAATTCTCTGGATTTACTTTTGTTTAATATAAAGTTGGGAAGCTAAATAAAAAGACTTTGGACCAGATTCTCTCCAGGCCTTAATAAATTAAATGGGGCATAGATATTTATTAGCCTGTCATTTACTTATTGGCTATGTTAAATGTTACTTTTTGATGTCTTGTTTTGTGCCGCAAATTTTTTATTCTTCTCTATTTATTTCAGTTTAGATTGTTCCAAGCCCTTTCTGTCATTACTTTACAAAATATGTTAAATTATCTTAACTTTGTGAGGCCATTCACAACAACTTTACAACACAAATATCTTAATAACTATATAGTTAGTATTTATCAACCATTAATTAAAAACAGTGTTACAACACCTTAAATCTTTTTAAGGTGTTTTTCTTATTAGAAAGTTGTACCAAATTGTCTTTCCTACAGTATTTATGCTGTTTTCTTGTTTTTCAAATAAATAATTACAATAAGACTTTCTACAATTTCTTTTTCATTACATTGAAATACAGAAATAGTCTTAATATCAAATCATATAAGAAATGTCGCTATATAATAATAATAGAATAACCCAACTTTATTTCCACAGCACTTATATAATCAAGGTTGCAAGGCGTGTTCGAAATATGACAGGACAAGAAAACAGTAAACAATAAAGACAAAACATCCCTCTGAAAGCATATTATCAGCAAGGAAAGTCTACTCTCCCCGGGACAGGAATATATGAATAAATACCTGCTGTTATTATAAGGACATAGTGGGAGTAATTTGAAAGAGCACCACCACCCGGAGATCCCAGCACCGGTGTGTGTTTACCGGGCACAGACGAACATTACCGGGAAGTGTCGGGATGGGAGGGACATGAAACTCCCGTGTATTGTGTGCACTTCCTGCTCTGATGACACCACAGTCCACACGCCTCCATGAAAACACGGCGCGCTGCCTCCGATTGCAGCGCGGCCACGGCGGATGTGTCCTCGCCGTCACATTATCATTGATGCTCCCGGAACATCCGCAGCCTCCGTGGCCCGATCGCGACCGATTCCGGACGTGAATAAACCTCCGCAACTGCCGCTTCGAGAACCCGGTTCCCCCTTTGTCCGCTCGACCGGCAGCGACGTTTTGTCGGCGAATGTCTGAGCCGGGGATTGGGAGGTAAACACGCCGGCCTGCATGCGCCCATGATCGGAGCCGAGGTGAGGCTGATACCTCGGACTCAGACCGCAAGTTGATTTGTGCTCCAGTGCAGAGGAAGGATCGGCTCCAATGGCGTCGGTCGCGAAGGTGTCCATCCTGGATTACTTCAATATTGTGTTCGAGGGCGAAAATGGCAAAATCGAGTCCAACTGCAAGGCTTGTGGCACCAGGATCCAGGCGAAGCGCAGCGTCACGTCCAACTTCGTAACGCATCTCAAGGTAATTACTTCAAAATAAGATGTTATGTGGTTTTAAACACGAGGGGACGGATCCTCTGCACTTGTTCTCAGTCCTGACATATTTCTGTGTGGTGCACCCGAGTGAGCTTATTGCAACAAAAACAAAACAGATCAGAATAACTGCACTATTCAGAGAGAAGCTGTATTTATCAGTCAAATGCAGACTTCAGGAGAGGCCTCCTCATCAGTTCGAACACATGGAGTCAGGATGAGGCTTTCCTCCTTAGTTCAGACCTCGAGTCAGGGCGCACATGCAAATTCTCACTATAACGGCATCTTTTTTATAATAGTTATGATCAACTTTATTTATATAGGAGTCCTTTAACGCAGTCAAAAGGAGCTTGACAAGTTAAAGGATCAGTGTTTAAGATTTAGGTGAAAGGGATCTATTGGCAGAAATTTAATATAAAATAATCCTAGTGAGGTTTTCACCAGCGTGTGATCTTCTAAAGTGAACAAATTGTTGTTTTCTTTACCCCTGAATTGTATTTAAATACTTCATATTTACATCAGGAGTGTGTTCTCTCCACGGAGGCCGCCATGTTTTTTATAGTGTCCAGACTGGACAAACCAAAACCTTTTCGTTATGACAAATGAAGGCTACCACAGGTTCATTTTCATGTTTGGAAGATGAGGGTGAAGTGAGGTGTATTCAGCTGCAACATGCAACTTCACCACTAGATGTCCCTAAAGGCTATACCCTTAACCTTTAAAAATGGGAAAAAACTAAAGCAAATAATAGGAAATTGTTAGAAATCAAATCTATGAGTCAGATTAGTCCATATTGTATCCTTCTCCACAGAAGTATAGACATCACAACAGTGAATATATATATGAACCAAGGCATTAAATAAATATTCTACATGTCAATCAATAACACTCCTGTGCCACTGTCCCCTTTAGCGGAAGCACCAGGCCATGTATGATGACTTTGTGAAAAGGAAGGATATGAAGAGAGAGGGTTACTCCTCTGGTTCCCTGCACACATTCACCAGCAATCGAGGGAATTCCCGCTTCAGTGTTCCCATCACTACTGGAGGTGGAGGAGGAGGAGGAGGAAGGGGAGGTGCTGGAGTTGGAGGAATGGGAACTCTGGACGGAGGCGTAGGAGGAGGCTCTGGAGGAGGGGCGAGCAAGTTTGACAGACATGACCCACGTCAGGTGCAGTCATACACCACTCGAGATGCAAATAGCTGTCCCACTGTTGATTTAACCCTGTATTATCTAATGTGCCATTGCAATGAAATCATCTGCCGTATTAAGGGTCATTTACACATGGTCTTTGTCGCCATAGGTGTTGATCTCAGAGGCTATAGCCAAGATGATAGTGCTTGACCTGCAGCCAGTGTCCATAGTGGAAAACCAAGGTTTCAGGGAGCTGCTGCAGTTCTTGGAGCCACGCTACACCCCAGAGCATCAGCACTACATCCGGAGCCAGCTCCTCCCTGCCTATGCCTATCAAGTCCAGCTGACCACCCGTCAGGCCCTGGCCTCGGCACACGCCCTCAGCCTCAGCCTGGATGTCTGGAGGGGCTTTTCTGGATCCACCTCAGGGTACGGAGGTAAAATTAGCCAAAAAACAACTTGATTCCAACTTTGATTCTCTCACTGCCATCTCTTCTCTCTCTGCAGTTTCCTCGGTGTCACCTGCCATTTTCTCTCATCGGATTGGCAGATGCGTTCAGCCCTGCTGGCGTGCCTACCCCTGTCTGGCGGCACCTCTGGCAATCGTGTCCTGTCAGAATTTGATGACGTGTGCCACTCTCACGGGGTGTCAGGGAGAGTGTTTCGTGTCGTCGCGGACCCTTTTCTGGCCACAGCAACCGTAAAGCCATGTTGTCTTCCCGGTTTCTCGGTGTCACCTCATCTCGCTGGCGTCCGAGATGACAGCAGTGAAGAGGGGGTGGACAATGGTAACGACGCAGAGGAAGGGATCAGGAATGGTCATGGTGATGGGGCGGATGAAGAGGGATGGGAGGACTCCTGGGAGCAGGGTCTGGGTGTTCGTCGGGTGGACTGTTTCTCTCGCTCTCTGGAACAGTGTGTCAGGGAGGGGCTGCGCTCCTGTCCGCAGCTCTCCTCCACACTGGCCAAGGCTGCCAGTTTCTATAACTACATTACCTCTGCCGTCCCACCTGAGAAACTCAGCCAGGTGTTCGATGGTACTGGACTGATGATGGGGGGAACAGGAAATGCCCCCTCTGCAGTGAGAGACTGGGCTGCTCAGCTGAAGGTATGTGGTACAGTAGTAGTAGTTTATAAATAATTAATAAAATACTTTGTATATCAAAAGTAGGTATAAGGAAACCTTTTTTTTTTTACATATATGTTATATTGTCACTCTCAGTTGCACCAATCAGTGAGTTAGGAGTTTTTGTAAAAAATACATTACTAATCAAATTTAAATGTCCCAGTATGTTTTCCAACTACATCATGCAAGGCTTATATGTTAGTGTTACCATAGTATGTGTATATAAAACATTATTTTCAATGAATGGTGTGGTTTTATAAAGGTTTAAAATTGTAGCTTTTCTGCATGAACACACTCAAGTGTGTTTTTCAATTGTTGATGCAGGTGCTTCGCCGGCTGCTGGACTCAGTGGAGTTCCTAGAGGAGATGAGTGGTCCAGGGGAGCTTGCCCCGGGCACCTCAGAGAGAGCCCTCCTGAGAGAGCTCACTGACACTTTGGAGCCCTTCACTGAGGCCTGGGACATGGTGCACGGAGACAGACAGAATGACCTCCAGGCAGAACGACATGTGT
Source organism: Platichthys flesus (assembly GCF_949316205.1). Lineage (NCBI taxonomy): Eukaryota > Metazoa > Chordata > Actinopteri > Pleuronectiformes > Pleuronectidae > Platichthys > Platichthys flesus. The sequence goes on from NC_084951.1 coordinate 16,812,031, forward strand.
CCATCAGCTTGGGGCTGCCGTGTGTCCTGGGTCTTCGTAAACATCTCTCTGAGACGTCAACCCCCAACTGCCCCTCTCTCCTGGTGGCCTTCAGCCAGGCTGTAGAGCGTTGGTTGGCCCCCATCCTGGAGGACCCCCTCTACATCACTGCCACCACTCTGGACCCCCAGTTCAAGCTCACTTGGAGCAGCAACCCTGACTGGCACAGACAGGTTCTAATAGAGGAGTTATCCAAACATTCTGCAGCCTCCAGCCTCTTAGATATCAACACAGAACTACACCCTCAATCCCAGACTCCTCCTGCTCCATCTCCTGCTCCATCGCCGGTTTCCTCACTTTCTCGGCCCTGCAAGTTGTTCTCTTTCATCAAGCAGAGACCTGCAACACAGGCCAAGAGCCTGGAGCAGGAGTTAAGCATATATCTACGAGAGGAACCAACAGATGAAGATGCTTTGCATTACTGGCGGCGTAAAGCTATCGACTTTCCTCTGCTTGCTCAGGTGGCCAAGAGGGCGTTCACCATACCTGCTTGTGGCACTGTGGTGGGGAACATATTCACTACTGCTGAGATCTGCCTGCGGCCAGAGAGAAGCCGCATCTTACCAAAGAACCTGGAGACGCTCATCTACCTCAAAGCAAACTACAGATTGTTATGGACTTAGAGCTAAGAGTCACATAATTCTTTTAACTAAAAGGCAACTCAATGATTTGTACGATCAGTTATGTTTCTTCTTGGATACTAACCGCTGATCCTCTCCGAGGAAACTGAGTGAGCAACATAACACAGTCCTCACACTCCTCTGAGATGAATTAACCAGAATTTCAGTGAATAGGCTCAGGTCAGAAGGGATTTGCTGACTACAGCAGGTGTGGACTGCTCTGTTCACCATGCAGCCAGCGTAAAGACGACCATGTCACATGCTGCAGACTTAGGGGACTAGAAGCTAATCAATATCGGTGTATTTACTTTGACATTATTTTTGCCTGATCAGGGGCCTCAGACAACCACAATCCCTCCACGCTCTATTTTCCCAACCTCACAGACAGCTTGTGTCTGCACCGGCCAACACTGATACACCAACAACAACAAAATGGTTAACTATTGCGTAGTGTAGCATATGATTTATACTGAAATCCAGTAATCAACGTTGTCACTAATTCGTCTGTTGTTGTTTTGGAATGAACACATCAGCAGGTAAACAATCCCCCCCCCCCCTTATGTTTTATTTTCTCTGTGTTAATGTCTCATCATTAGGACACAATAATAAATGAGTTTCACCTGTCAGTTCCTCATAACTCTCTCTCTCACAGTGGAGGTCAATTCCATGTCATTTGCATTAGCAGCACTTTTCCCCAACTATTTCTAATTTCATGTCCAATTCTGGTTCTGAACTTTGAGCAATTGTAATGGGTTCGGCCTTACCTCCGCCCCCACGTTCACAGAGTGAGTGCATGTGGCGTAACAGGGGCCACTGCTTTGTCTGACCTAGCCGAAATATCTTGAAATCACTTTTCAGGGCCTCGCTCACTTTGAATGAGAAGCTATGAATGTTGCATTGTGCGATTCCCGTTTTGGTCAGGAACTCTGTCGCTCCGGGCTGCACCAGTGGGGAGGCAGCATAATTGCGAGTAATTCCATCACAGTTAGATAAGAGTCCGCAGGCACGCTCTACTGCTACATCAGACTTTTGTGATTAAAAATAAACATTCAGACAACGACAATCTGTTTGAAGACGAAATGTGATGTAATTGCAATGATACGATAAAGACCATCACTTTACATCCTTTCAACTCATCTCATCCCACACAGATCTTAATTATAAAAGATTGCTGTGATCATAACGATGATCGCCTCAGCACGTATTTGGATTCAGATGTGTTGTAAGATATCAGTGCAGGAATGTCGGTGTGTTTGTTTTTGTGTGTTTCTGCTCATCATCCATGTGGGTTTAGGTTGTTGTTTGTGAGTCTATGAAGCATCTCTCTCTCACAACAAGGACACACACAAGGCAGTGACAGCTCATCCATTCGAGTTAGGCGAGCAGGCTGCAGTCCTTTTGGTAATTGCCTCTGAAATTAATTACTTGGCATGGAGTGAGACCGAGGGAGGGGAGGAAATTGTAATTGAACTGCCTCCTCCCTCCCTCCCCTCCCTCGCTCCATCCCTCCCACCCTCTCCCGCATGCCTCGAAGTTATTACATCTGCAGTGCAGAAAGCTATTTTCTGTCTGCAAATACACTCACTCACACACACACAAACACACACACACACACACACACACACACAAAACCAATTTACCCTCCCCCACAATGGCCTCAGCAGAGGGCTATATCGATGCAGGATGATTTCATAGATTGATTGCTCACGGGCACATGCACACTGGGCCTCAGTGCGACCCTGCACTCTGATTCATACAGACACCAATGTTCACCTTGCACATTGTGTATTTGTATTTGTGTACACTGCAGAGCTCCCTGTGTTTTCCAATTTTGGTGGGGGTGCCCTTTAGCTGGCCCTGGTGCTTTGCTAAGGCCTAATGAGCCACGGGACATTAGAGCTGGAACAAAGAAAAGTGGTGTTCAGTATCAGGAGAGCCCTGGTTACTCCATACACACAGACAGACACACAACCAGGCGGCGTTATTAATAACCTGCCTGCTGTTGGCCTGTTGACAGTTGAAGCCTGTCGGATTGCAGATCCTCCTCGTGTGGGAGATTGCACATTTATATACATTTATATGGCACTTTCCTTTCTGAATATGACATAACAGTGTAACTAGAACTCGTGTAAGGCCTGTCTGCCCTACTTTCTTCGTGCCGCATCGGCACTTTGACTTGCGTTTGGCCTTTCAGTAGCCAGGGCATGAGGGGGGCTGGGTCAACCGAGCCACCTTCCCCCTGCCCCTGCCAGTCATTCGCATGCTGTGATTCCGACCTCAGCACACAAAAGGTTCTATTTCTGTACATGTACTAGGGTTATCTCTCCACTTACCCTAACTAAATCCCCTCTCTCTCTCTCTCTCTCTCTCTCTCTCTCTCTCTCTCTCTCTCTCTCTCTCTCTCTCTCTGTCTCTGTCTCTCTCTCTATCCAACACTGTCACCCACTCACGCAAAATCATGGCTGACAGAAACAGCCGATTAAGTGTTAAGAAGGAAAAAGGAAATGGGAAGGAAAAAAGTGTTAAAAGGCCTGAGAAAGTTGTGAAGAATTCGGAGAACACCCCCGAGCAGCCGAAAATGGAAGAAGAGAAGAGGAATGGGGAAAGCGCAGGGGCCTCAGGAGCGGAGGTGGCCAGCACTGAGGAAAAATCTGAGTTTCAGCCCATAGAGCTGCCGCCGTTTGAGATTGTCACAGGGTGAGTAAGACTTTATTCACACTCCACAAGAGTTAGAGTCAGCATGTTGTGCTTTCTAACCTGTTTTGCTTTTTAACAAACGTTTTGGTTATTCCCTTCAGTAGAAGAAGTTGTTTTTCTCTCTATTTGATTATATGGCTTCCATTGAATGTTCTATATTGGATTTCAATGAGGATTTATACAAATGACTTGCACCTGCCACCGGTACTAACCAAGTAGTAAGAATAGTCATGAGTCAGGGAGCCGACAAGGATTCCGGCCCCTGCCATATCACCACTCCGCCTGTAGCATCTGTTCTCCATTCTATTACTGAAAGCTACAAGAGATCTATTCCTGTAATCGACTGGACTTTTCATTTTCTATTAAACAATGGGTTAAGTCACTGAATCATGGCATATTCAGGGATTAAGGGATGATTTGGATGATTGAAAAATCATAAATGCTGAAGTTCTGAAGAAGTGAAGAAGTGAAAAACCTTTTCACCAGGAAAGGAGTTTGACAAAATTTCCCAGGAGGCCCCTCAAACAGCGATTGTCAACATTTCAAAGTTAAAAGTTAAAAATAATCTTACACCAACCGAGGGTAGGAAGTGTAAACTTTTTTATTTAAAAAAGTTCACTTACATAAGTACATTTAAAAAAAATACTGAACAATAAAAACCAAAGAAGAGCCATTTTGGACATAAGCAGGAATAAGTTGCCATTGGTATTGACTTTCTTTTTTCCCCTTCACATGGATAACTCCTCTTCCTTGTCAGGAATCCTCCTCTTCACTTTCAATTCAAACTTTAAGCATGATACAGAGCTTTAATTTTGACAGTTTTTCCTACCAGCATGTCATTGCAAATACTCCATTGGTTGTTTAAGAGAGAGGGGGTTGGGCAGGGGTGGAGTCACTGGCCACATTTTGAGACACTGCTGTGGAGTTTCTCAGCCCTCGGGGGCCCCCTCATGGGCTGGGGCAGTTGCCTGCCTTGCCTGTTCACAATCACACCTCTGACTGTATCTAAGGAAAACTCTCACTCTCATTGTCCACCAGGGAGCTGATGAGCCAGTTTTACTTCAAGTTTCAGTTCAGGAACGTGGAGTACTCATCAGGGAGGAACAAAACCCTCCTGTGCTTCAGAGTGGACACAGCAGGAGGCAGCGTGGAGCCACTGAAAGGTTATATGGAGGATGAACATGCCACCTCTCATGCTGAAGAAGCCTTCTTTCAGCAGGTAATGAACACACACTCAGTTCTCAGTGGGAAAGATTTGTATACCTGTTTGACTGCGTGGGACCGTAGACATTTTGTTTATGGGGTGTCATCCATCACATTGTTGTGAACACAGTGTTTCAAAAAATGCTTTGAGGAGATTCCTTTAAATTTGGAGAAAATGCTCAGTTTGACTCGGGAAGGACCTGATTCAATAGTGGTGGTTGAAGGTCAGAGACCAAGGTGGCTGTGACCTGACAGAAGTCAATTTTGATCTTGTGAAGATGATTGAACACCTTATAGAAATTCTTTCAAATTCCCTACAGGCGCTCACTTCAACTCAAAGATGAAATGAGTAGAATTTAGTCATCGAAGGTCAAAGGGCAAGGTCTCTGTATATGACGTAATATGGTTTCATAAGTGTTACATCTGAGGAACACTTTGAGTAAATTCCTTGTAATTTGGAACAAATGTTCACTTGGACTCAAAGGTCACCTTGTAAACATGTTATCTGAAGAACACCTTGTCAGAATCTTTCAAATTAGGTACAAACTTTCACTCTGACTGACAGATTAACTGATTTTTGGGTGGTCAACCGTTAAGATGATGGTGGTCTAAATAAGACACATATTTTGCCTCTTGAACCTTAGAGAGTTTCTACAAATCTGGATCAGTTGATACTTGGATTAAAGATGAGCTGATTAGATGCCAGTGACCAAAGGTCAATGTGACCTGATATGAGTCTGGAGTATGAAGTGTGCAACTGCACTTATTGGCAGACATATAACTGCAGGGTGGTAAGTCTAGTTCTCCTTTAATGCCCCCGTAACTCTCTCTCCAGGTGCTCCCTAACGCTTCACAGGAGTATGATGTTACATGGTATGTATCATCCAGTCCTTGCTTGGATTGTGCAGCTAAGCTGGCCACCATCCTTAAGCAGCGCAAAAAGCTGCGCCTCTGCATATTCTGCTCCCGTCTCTTTGAGTGGGAGGAGCCCGAGATAGTAGAGGGGCTCCGAGCTCTGGTGAGCGCTGGCTGCAAACTGCGGATGATGAAGCCGTCCGACTTTGTGCACGTTTGGGAGACGTACGTGGACAAAGATGAGGAGAGCTTTACACCCTGGGAGGACTGTCAGGAGAACTATCTGTACTATGTGGACAAACTGGCTGACATCCTCAAGTAGATGTAAGTTGCTACGTTTTGTGTTTGCAGTGATGTGAGTGTACATCCTTTTTACTGTCTATATGAAATGTAAATGTTTTTCTTGATAATGACTCCTTTATTTTTGTCTTTGACCCATGTTACAGGTGCACAAGATCTCGCCACCGCCTTCTTGTGAAATCACCACTTTTTGAACATGTGTTTCTTGCAGTCACATTTTATGGTGCAAATCAATCCATATTAGTTTTAATGAACTCTGGGGGCAACATTTTGTATTTTGTATTTTAATAATTTTGTTGAAAGACACAAAAATGCTTGAATTTCTAGATAAATATGTATTGTATACAGTTTCCAACCGGCAGAGCAAAAACATTCACTGCTGAATCATTTATTACATTAAATACGTTGTGACATCTGGTGTTTGTTCTAAGAATTGAAATGGTAAGTGATTATCCTGCAGATGATCACTTTATGTACAATGCATAACTCAAAGCAACAATGTGTGTTTGGTTGCTTTTCACATAAAAATATGTTCTATATTTATTTTCCTTTTACAGTAAATTCATCAATACATCAGTTAAAGAAATGTACAATTACCCCCAACCAAGTTGAATCTATACACGGTTGTGTTGCAATGACATTCTGTCCATCGCTCCAGAGTGCAATATCTCATCAACAATTTGATTAAATTTGGTGCCCACAATGTTGTGAAAATCGTATTAAATTTACATTTACTTCTATCTAGCACTGCGCGCAATTCAGAATATATACATGACCTTTTAAAACGTAGATCCTCTAGTGCACTTTGATACTAACGCAGTGAATATCAGGACGAGGTGAGGTGCCCAGGTAGCTCACCTAATGGCGCTCGTACCACTAATGAAGCTGCCTCCTCCTCTCTGCAGGCCCGGGTTAGAGTTCAGCTCAGGCCGTTACATGCCATCCCTGCGCTTTCTCCACAACTACTCTCTACCTTCTTTATCAAATGACCCGTGGCTCATTAGCAAAAAATGTTAAAAATAAAAATAAAAAAGCATATCTGAGGCTTAAAGTCCGACTACATGAGGCTAAGCCAGACAAGCTGAATCTTACTTCCTATGATGGCCACCATAGAGCGTTTAGCTTCCACCAATGCCACTGTAAAGCCAAACCTTTATTATTCCAATGCAGTGATAAGCATTGCACAACAGAAAAATTGTCCACCCATACTTTCATATATAAATATCGAAATATATGGTGCCTTATGTCCATCGATGCCATGGACTTCGCTACATTGTTGTGAATCCATCTTCAGTGACTCATTGTTTGAAGGACACCAGCCCACCTTTGTTTTCTTCCGTATCATCGCTCTCAGTCATCAGAGCTGGAAGGATATAAAGAGCAACATGTGACGGATCAGTAGAAAGTTATGTCTCAGCTGTGGAGACGCTGGCACAGCAACCACGACGATAGAGAAAATATTTCATCAGTAGTTTTACCTTGGCCCTCCTCTGTGGTTATGGGTAGCGTGCCGTTCTCATCTGCTTCTGCGGTTCACATTGTTAAAAAAGAAAAGCAGAAAGTGTCAGTGAAGGATGGACTCGATGGACAATAATTAGTTGACGTTCTTGCCTTTGAAAGAACTCGAATCAAACTCGAATCAAAAACTATTATGTTAAATACTTTTTTCTCATACTTTTGGCTAAAAATGTATCCTTACAAACTGTTATGTGTGACATTTGTCAGGTTTTCTCAGACTTTTGACAGCAAATTCAACATAATTGGGTTTTGAACCACGACACCTTTGCTCCTGGGAAATTAAGATGGACTTTTCTTTTTTATCTGACATTTATATATGAAACCATCTTCAGCAGATTATTCAACCGTGAAAACAAACATTAGTTGCAGTAATATAAGTACTCCAATTTGTAAATCCTCTATTTTATTCATCTCTTAGTCATTTACCTTTAGGCAATGCATTCAGTCCTTCATCGGTGAGGTACTCAACCATAGGATCGGGTGCATCTGCAGGAGGGAGGAAAAACTTTGAACACCAGATAATGCCAACACCTAAAGTCAGACCCAAACTTGCATATGGTTTCGCTAACAGTAAATACAAAAATAGTTTGTCTATGAATCACTGGTGGGGCAGCATCTGCAGCTTATGAGGAAATGGTGACCAAAAAACCACATTCATGAGAGGTGTCAGGCTTACCACTCCGGTCCTTTAGCTGGGCCATGGTGAGAAACAGGTTTTCTTCTTCGGGTTTGTCGTCATTTACAGCTGCATGACAGGAAAAGAAAACGGGTCACATCCTTGACAGTTTTCTTATTTTGCGATAAAATGCACAAGCGCTTTGAGTGGTCTTCACATAGTGGTCACTATATAAATACAATTTACATCTACACAGAGCAACATTACTCATTTGGAGTTGTGTTGATCACTTGGCAAATGTAAGTCTAATATTCACGCCCTCAAGTCTCTCCGTATTTGGTCTCTACCTAGAGCTGAGAAAATGATCTGGGTATTTTACCTTGACCCAATGACCCCATGATAGAAGTTACAATGATCCAGAAAAGTGAAGCTGTGGGACTGACAGTTAAACTCTGAGCTGCTCTACACACAATATAAATAATTGAGTGACAAATCTCTGTAGATTCATCTGTTCCAAGCGGCCATGTCTTTACTTGGCATTTTATCCAACTTTATTATAGTAAAACTGATTATAGCTGCCTGCATAAAGTAGATGCTTGGAATCATTCTCTGCATTCAAAAGGAACCAAAACAACACCTGGTTTGCGGATGAATCGGAGGACAATGCATCCCAGGAGAACAGCGATAAGGCCGAAGAATAGAACGCCAGAGATGGAGAGAAGCACCCTCCTCTTCAAAACTGCAGGTTCAAAACAAAAACAGACAAATGAGACTGAGAGAATATTTGTCGGGTAAAATCTCATAACTTTCAGATGTCACATTTACTCACGAAGGTTCTTGGTCTTGAAAGAATCACTGCGTTTTGAATAAGATGGTTGGCCAGTGCGATTGGCCTGGCAGGTGTACAGGCTTTGCTCTGGGTTATTCTGGGGTGTGACTGAATGTTTCTCAGAGGTCAGCGAATTTATTTGAATTCCCTCTCTGAACCTGTTGAAATGTATGTTGAATTTCGTGCATGAATCTTCAGAAAGGTAAGAAACCACACAGCAGTAAATTGAATAATTAGGAAACAGGTAAGCTGTAATACCATGTGTAGTTCCACTGGTCGTTGCTTGCCTGCACCTCACACCTGAGCACCAAGCTGTCAGTGGCGAACACCTCGGACCAGCCTGTCAGCAGGAGTATAGTAGCCTTAGGGCGTTCTGCAGCAAACACAGTAAAGACTTTGATGAACACATCCAACATGTGCACAGAAAAAGTAAAAATGTGGAAGTCAGAAACACTTTACCTAGAACTTCTAGTTTTACAGCCTGACTCTGTTGTGAGTGTAAGATTGCATCCACTCCTCTTTTTACTTGGCATGTGTATAACCCAGTGTCTTTGGTCACCACAGAGCTGATGTTATAGTTGTGTCCAGATTGGAGTGGGAGTGGAGTGCCATCTTTGTACCATAGGTACTCCCATCCAGAGGAGACGTTAATATGGCAGCTGAAGGAGACTGAATCCCAAGTATGCATCTCGTCGTACTCTGGTTCCTGCATCAGTGTGACTCTGGGTTTTGTATCTGAGGGTGATGAAATAATGACAAGCGATTGGACTAGTAGTATTTAAGGAAGGAAACACTCGCCTTTAACCAGATGGACAACCAGTGGTCTGAGTATCAACTTCCTCACCTCACCTGAATGATTAACTTCTCTATCGCACATAAAACACATTTTTAAGCTCCCTCAAAGAAATAAGATGAACTAGGGTTACGTTGTAGGCCGAGCCCTGCACTAATATGCTAATATATATACATATATTTAATTAAAAAAAAATTATTTAAAATTTCCTGCAAACTTTGGTCGGTATTGGAGCATGTCCAAGAATTGTTTAAAAAAAGACAAAAGAAAAATCTCACCATAAACTAACAGTGTTAGTTCAGAGCTGCTGGTACTGTAGACAGGTCTGCTCTTGAGCTTTCCTGAGCAACTATATGGTCCTGCATGTTTAGCTGCAGCAGAGCTGATTGAGAGATTCCTGGCATCCGAGTCAAAAGACACAGTATCATTAGCCTGGACCTTCTGTTTGTCTTTGTACCAGGTGTACGTCCAGTCAGAGATGTTTTCTTCCATCCCACAGCTCAATCTCACGCTCTCAGAAGGGAACACATCCAACCAACCATGCTTCAACTGGGGAACAGGAATCTCTAAAAACACACAGACACATGAGCCACTTCCCAAAAAATTCCTGAGATGCTTGAATTTTGTCGAATTTTTTCCCCTGAAATCAACAAACACACAAAAAGACATCCATTAAAATACACAATACAACCCAACTTTCTTTGGCTCACCAGATATTTGTAAGGATCGTCTACTGCTAGGCTGTGTTTGGTATGTCGATTTTTCTCTTTTTGCTGTGCACTCATAATTCCCATTGACTGATGAATTGGCATCATTCATTTTAAAGGTACGACTCTTGTGAGGGAGTGCAACTCCATCTTTGCTCCACAGATACTCCCAACCAGACGAGATTTCAACTTTACAATCCAAGGACACTGACTCTCCAACATACAGTTTGTCAGCCTTTGGCTCTTGACTCATCACAGGTTTGGGGTGTTCCTCTAAAAACACAAAAGCAGAAGACATGTATCTGTGTGTATTATGTCATATCAGATATTTATCCATCCTCATGTACTAATCCCCAAAATTGTGTGTATCCAAAATAAAGAAAACATTTCCTTTTATAAATTCCCCCGAAATTATTCAGCCTTCGCGAAGGTATACATGCTTTCTTGAGCTTATTTATTTGTGTGTAAATTTACATCAATCAATCGATCAAATTTCTATAGAATAACACATTTAAAAGAAAACTCACCATATACTGTGAGAGAAAGTTCAGAGGCAGTGTTGCTGCTGACAGATCTGTCCTTGAGGTGTCCCTTGCACTTATATGGTCCTTCATGTTTAGCTGAAGCAGAGCTAATAGAAAGAATGGATCTATCCGGATCAAACGACACAGCATCATCAACCTTGACCTCCTCTCCAGCTTTGTACCAGGTATAGGTCCAGCCAGAGCCGCGCGGCATCCCACAGCTCAACTTCACACTCTCAGTGGGGAACACATCCAACCACTCGGTCATATTCTTCAAATGTGGAACAGGAATTTCTAAAAACACAAGACACTTAGCGTAACATCTTTGCAATGAGGAAGTTGTCAACATACAGCACATTGGTCCATTGAGGAGAAAGAGTAAAAAAGCACTGCCTTTATCCTTACTATTTAAAGAATAGAAAAGTTAACAATAAAAACTAAGAGTTTACGTGCTCAGAATAACGTTTTAAATAAAGTGGTTTATATGGACAGTCAAAAAGTATGTCTGACGTGCTTCCACCACACTCTTACAGAAATGAAACACGTATTCTCTGACTAACATTGCACCTCTGTGTACTGCACCCTTGTGAACTATCCCTCCCTGCATCATGTTCCACCACAACATCCTGCTTCAACAGAAAGTGCCTAAGATTGCAGAAGCAGGATGCACACAACATGCTCTTTCACTCGATTTTGTAGCAGCTCTGAGGTCATGTTGTCTTGTCATTGTCACTTACGCCTTAAAACATAAGGCGTAAGTGACAATGACAAGACAACATAAAATGACAACTCTATTGAGGATATGATGCACATTGTGAATCGACAGTTTGGCTTCTCCTTAAATACGATGCTTTAAAAAAATACCTTTTTGCTTTCTTCACCTACCATGAACATCTAGCTGTATTTCCCTGCTGTGGATGGTTGATGTTGTTTCTCCTCTGGTGGCCTTGCACGAGTAATACCCTCCATTAGAAAGACTAAGAGGGAGGCTGAAGGTTTTGCCGGTGGCAGAAGGGATGTTCTCTCCATTTTCATACCACTGATAAATCCAGTCAGTGGACATGTTAACTGTGCAAGTGAAGTTCACAGTTTCTCCAGCATACATTGGGGTGAAATCAGGGACCTTGCTCAGTGTTGGTTCAGGTGTGTTTTCTGAAAGAACACACAATATTATTGCTTCTCTCGCTGTGATGCAGTAATATTCACATAGCAGCAACTTAACAAGCTACATCTGTAAAGCCCTAAAGGAAAACAATACAGTTCTGATGTAAAGTCTGCATTTATTATTACCCCTTTGGTATAATGTTTATATTTTTGACACTGTCGTAGTTAATTAATTCAAATATAAATAAAGTAAATTAAATACACATATAAATAAGTGCACTATAAATAAGTGCACTATAAATAAAGTGTACTTTATATTGAGAAAAAGCAGTATTAAGCAGTATGTAAAAACCCCTTTAAATGCAACATCAGTAATAACAATAAACATCGGATATAACACATAAGGTCAATAAAAAATGTTCAAATGTCACTAACTTACTAAAGATAGAATTTTTGACAGAGCAGAGCTAGACTGTGGTTCTACTGGCTCTGGTTTGTATCACAATGACTACCTAGTACTGAGTGAACAAAATGAGATATGTAAATGAAGATTTCTCCCTCTTCGTGAGAGTGGAGGGGATTGATACCATTCTGTCTCAGTGTATGCCTAGTAAATATGGTCTATCGAACAGTCTGTTAGCTTCTCTTTTCTTATCTTAGCACAAAGGTTTAGCTCAGTGCTTCCAGTCCATGCTTAAAATTGAAAGTACATTTTTCTGTATCTGGCTGGTTAGCATGATCCCAAAATGTTAGTGTAAAAACAATGGATGGTGTAAAACAACATTGATATATCATAAGCTTTAAACTCAGTGAACTTGTTGGCAAACAGTCGCTGACATTATGAGTTATTTGTAGTTGTGTTTTTGACTATTTGCTAAATGTAAGTTCAGTGTTTACTTTCTTTTGAGTTCTATTTTAGTCTCCACCAGCTTTTGCGGGAAATATTTCCGAAACAGCTAAACAATGTTCTGTAACTTAATATAAATCTCGGAAAAGATTAGGGTGACAATTCACTGTAAGTTCATCACTATGAGCGAGCCATTCCTTGTTTTTACATTTGTTTCTTTATTGTAAAGATATAGCGTTGCTCTACGTGAATTAGTGTAAAGTAAATGTAGGTTATACAAAGGAAGGAATCTCACCATAAACCTTGACTGTAGCTGTGTTGCTCAATCCAGAGGTTACACGCCTGTCCTTCAGGTGAGCTCTGCATGCGTAGTCTCCTTGATCGGTTTGAGTGACCGAGTTGAAGATGAGAGACGATTTGTCCAGGTCCTCGATCTTGTGCCGATTTTTGTCCCAGGAGTATGTCCAATTAGGTTCGCTAACCTCGCAAGAGAAGTGCACTGATTCGCCTTTGAACACATCCAGCCATGGAGACAGCAACTTCAAGGATGGTGTAGGTGGATCTGACAATGTGCATGGCAAAGAAATCTTCAGGGTTAGTTGCATCACAGAAGGGTTTGAGAAAGGGACACAAACATGTCAAATGCATTGCAAGCTATTGAAAGATTTAAGAAAAATACAAATATGCAAAAGGTTCATGCAGATGAAAATGAATAAATTGTGGTTGTGGTGGAGTCTATGGTGACACACTTACCAGAGACCTGCACGGATGTTGTTTCACTCGGCTCTGTGTAGAACTGTTCTTTGCCTCTTTTAGCTTTGCAGAAGTATTCTCCACTGTAAGAATGATCTATAGAAACTATGGTATGAGTATCCTGTGCTTTAATTTCAGTTCCATTATGGTACAACTGGTATTCCCATCCAGAGGCCACATCAACCAGACATTTGAAGTTGATCAGCTCTCCAGGGAACATCTTGTTGAAGTTTGGACTTTGACTCAGAGTCGCTTTTGGCTTGTTTTCTAATGAGAAAGAGTGAAGAAAATGTTTCAGTTCATCTTTATTATAATGAGACATTCTGTTGAAATGTGGGTGATGAAACATAATGACACCTACGGTAAACTGTGACCTTAAGTGAGGTGCTGGAAAGACTCCGAACGCTGCTTGTTTTGTGTTGCCCTTTACAGGAATAGCTTCCAGAAATCATTTGTGAAGCAGCAGTGATAGTAAGGATCGGTTTGTCTGCAGAGAAAGACAGATTTGGTTCTGGGACTAGTTCCTTTTCATCTTTTAGCCAGACGATCGTCCAGTCAGAGCTGCCGCTGATGTTACATCTTAACTCCACTTTCTCAGAGGGGAACACCTCCAACCAGCTGGACTGCAGCTGCAGGGATGGTAAAGGAGGCTCTGGAACTTTAAAATAAAGAATGGAATATATCAATAATAATTTTGAAAAATAGTATTTTTCTGAAAGAGCATACCCATTAAGGACTACTAGCATTTTGACCTGTGTTGGAATATTTTTGTTATTATTCACGTGTTGATTTGTTGTCTTAAATACATAGAATTAATGTTATGAATGTTTCGCATGTGAAACAGATTGAAATGAACTCAAAACAGACAGTAATATCCTAAGAACAATATAATTCTAATAGTTTTTCAATGCACATTTTAATTGTGGCATAGATCTAGAAACAAACAAGTACAGACATAAACAACTACAATTATTAATTGAGCCCTTTGATCACAGACATTGGTGATATCACATAGGACATTTCTCATGGCCACATTGGTACATATAAAAGTAGTGACTTTGTACTGTAAATCTACAAAATGTAAGATGTTTTAAATGAAGAACACTGCTTGATCATCTTTGCTTCTTCATATTTAAAATCTAACCTGAAACAGTCGAAGCTTCCATCGATGTTGGTTCAAAGGAGGTCAGAGAAAAGGGCGTGGAGGTGACTGGTGATGAGAGGAGATGTTTAGAGAACAGACATTAGATCAGAACGGTTTTGTGCTGTGTCCACATGTAAAGTGAAGATTTAAGCTGTAGGAGCAAGTTCGTTAAAACCAAGAGCTGCCACAAGGAATCAAAATGACAAAGATTCAGGTTGCCTGCTCATCAGAGGGGAAGATTGGATTTGGACCATCGGTTAAACAACATCATACATTTGCCTTGGAACATTTTACAGTTCTTCCATTTGAAGATTTGAAGAATTGAAAAAATTATTTAATCAGGAAGATGATTTGCAAAAAGAGTGACAATGGAAAAAGTATAGCATATTAGGCGTTAGTTTTAATCGGCACAAATTATTTGCACAATGTGATAGAGAAAAATGTACTTGAACGAGTAGAAGTATAAATGTAGGAACTGTCAAGACCGATGACTACATAGTACTTCATGTTCCTCATATTTACATAACACATGCTTTACTTCCTAAACAATGTCTGGTCTAATTCTAACTTAGTACATGCTAAGTAAAACATTTAAGAATGTGCGTTTGTTATTTTACGTAATCAAATACATTAATTTTCACAACCTAACATTAAAGGTTTTTGATGAATGTGATGTTTTGTGTAAATGCTTTCAGACCAAAACTTTTTACTTTTAACTAAAAATAAATACTTGGATATAATAACGTGTGAAATGTATCTTACCATCTTTGACAGTCTGAGCTCCACAAACAGCAGTGGAATCTGTAAGATCAAACAATGATAAAAGGTCACTGGAACAAATGTAAATTCAAATAATCTTTCGATGCAGATAAATCACAAAAAAATAAAGCCATTTAATAAAAATCAAACTTACACATGACAAGGAAGACCCTGATGAGACACATTTTCCATTGAGCTGCACCTGCAGAGGCCGTGTTTCTGAGTCGAGTCATATAACTGCTGTGTAGTGAAGCTCAGCAGAGGAAATAGACAGAGATGGGTGTGTTTGACCGATTCATTTATAAACTCACCTCAAGACTCAAGCTTTCCTGTCTCTCGATGACATCTGCACTTTTCTTTTTTTTGGTTGAGGCAACAGGAAATGTGCCATCTACACTCACGGTTTTGTTCTCCTTCATTCAAACTGCTTATCTCTGCTGAAAAGTCGAAGGGGGAACTGAAACTGGCAAAATTGTTCATGTGAGGGCTCGCTGTTATGTTTTTTTTTTTTATTGTCTAACCTGTTCATATAGGAAAGAAGAAACGTTGTGTTGTGTTTGAAAGACATTCTCCCTTCCAATTTCAATTTGTATTTTAAAATTTGACATACTCAACACTAAACACATTTTTCGTTATGAGACTGATTCTGGGCAAAATAAAAAAAAAAAAAAGCATTCTTAACTGAAATGTTATTGTTTTGAATCATCTGAGAGAAGTTTCCCAGTAGTTCTTTTCACACATTTAGGTGTGGCATGATTTTGAAAGCATAAGCGGAAGCTACTGTTTTTTTTTTTTTTTTTCACTGTCACAGCTACATCCTTTTGTCTACAGCTTTAGAGCCACTTTCCTGACATGAATATAGAAAATTCATTCTCAACTTCTTTCCCCCTAAAAATCTCTCTCTCTCTCACACACGTATAAATCCTAAATGTCCTTATAATCCATTGCTTCAGAAGAAAGTAAGAGCTGAAGTTATTGTTCCCTCTGTCGTCAATTGAGACTTCCGACATTTATGAGGTTGCGTGTCAATTGTCACGATATCAAAATTGTGTTCATTTGTCTGTGGTTTGTTTCATCATACTAACCATAAGGTGGCAGTATAACACAGAGAATATATTTGATCTAGTCGTGCCTGGGACAAATGCAAACTGCGTCTCTGACAAAGTGCCACATTCTGCTGTTACACATGATGACCTTAAAAAGGATAATTACATTACTACAACTTGCGTTAATACATCATGGGAATCAACCTTTAATAAATAACTGCTTTCAGGGTTATACAAAAAACAAACACCTGTGAAATACATCGGTGAAGATTCTCAGTCGTCCAAGTCATGTTATCTTCAGAAGTTGTACGACAGCAGCCTACGTCGGACTGCGGTCAAGCCAGCCGACACTCGCATCTCTGTGGTCAAATCAGCCGACACAGAAATCCTACTGCACTCATATACTGAGGGTAAACGCATCCAAACTGCACAGAAAGGGGACGGCAACTTTCCGATTTTCAAAATAAACTGTTGACATGGAGCCTATACAAAATAAATAATTTAATAAATAATTTATTGGATTAAAATCACAAGAAGTATATATCTTCTTACCTGTGTCATTTTTATGAATAGAATTTTGACAATATCAAATATGAGATTTTAGAAAATAAAAATCGCACATTTTTAGCTTCAGTTAGGTAATTTCTGTAATCAGGACCTCTCTGAATACCTACAAATTGAATATCACACATTTTTACTGTATAGATTTGGAGATTTTTCAAAGTAAAGTCCAACATTTTCACTGTTGAATAGATCATTTCAGGATACTTCAAAGTACTCTAAAAACACTTTGCTCAAACATTTTTACTGTATAGATTAAGAGATTTTTCAAAGCAAAGTTGGACCCTACTTTGAAAAATCTCTTAATGTATAAAGTAAATATGTTTGATATTCAGTAGTTTATTTTGAAAAAAACGCTTTACATGCGTTTACCATAAATGTCAGTATATGCGCGCAGCATAATTTCTGCGTCGCCTGATTTGACCACGGAGTGTCGGCTGGCCTGCCGGCAGTGTCCGTCTGCAAGGAGACTTGCTTTAGCTTCTTGAAGACCTCTCATCCAAAACGTCAAATTTTTGTAATTAAAGAATGAGAGGCATGATGGAAACGCTCACTGGAGCGGAAGGTGTTATTATAAAGATCAGAGAGCAGCACAGGTTGTAGCCGAGCTGTGCAGGCTAGTTGAGAATTAGTGTGGGTGTAAGATCAGTGCACTAAGGCTCATTGTGGAACCAACCTGGCTAAAACATCCTATCCAGACAAAGACATATATCAAATGTTTTGAAGCGGGTTAACTACACAGTTAATTATCTGTGTACTGTATATGTCCAACTGACTCCAAAACTTGTTGTCACACTGGTATCAAGTGCCTTCTAGTATACACACAAATATATATTTACATATACATTTTTGAGAGGACCCGAATCATGCACAAGGTCGTTATATTTTTATCTGCGTTTGTTAGCCTGTCTATTCTGTAACAGGATTATGTCAACTTTGGACAAATTACCAACTTGGTGGAGGGATGTGGCAGGAAATAAAACGTTTTGCTTTGGATCCATTGAATTAAAATAGGGTTTCATGAGGGGACTAAAATACTCTGAGCGCTTTGGAAGCTCTTTCTACAATTCTGTTACTGTTTTGTTAGAATGCGCAGTAAATAAAAAATATTGACAGCATAATCATTTAATCATCCAGTTTATGTTCTTTCACTCTTCTCCAAATTTGAGCAAAGTAATACAAAATATTATTCTAAAACAACCTTTATTTGTTTTATATAAACCCAATAAACATTAACACTAGTAAAAACTCAATGTCTGTATTAATGAGAGGAGCGTACTTTTATTAAAATGTTGTGCAATGTGTAATTAGCTGCAATCAGTCCTACAGTTACATTCTTATAATTGCGTTGGTGATTTTAAATCTTTATCTGATGTATTCATGATACTTGTAACTGTTTTAATTCATTCCTTGATGTGTTTTTTTATGTTTATTCATTGTGAACATCTGTCGCTTCTCAGGTCTGTCTTGAAAAAGAGATTGAAAATCTCACGAGACTGCCTGATTAAATGAAACATAAAATAAAGCCAAATAATGTATGATAAAATACATATTTTTATTGAAACATCCATACAGTCAGTGCAGTAGCATGTCTAAGAGTTCTGTGTTTTATTGAGCAGTACATATAAATACTATAACAAACAGCAAATGGACACAGGCTGAAAAAAAAACAAAACAGGCTAAATATAGCCTTACATACATGTCACCAACTAAAATAACACACAACTGGCAAAGTGGGATGGGTCGGGTGGTGTGGTTCCTCCCTGCGTACTGGGAGGAGAGGGTGAGTCGGGATGTGATGGTGGAAACAAAATGGAGATGTTGGTATGATGTTCTGTCCCTTTCTTCATTATGTACACACTGCTGCACAGCCAGCCATGACTTTCTCTCTCACCTCCTCAAGCACTCTGGACAAGATAGGAGAGATGTACAGAGAGGCATTTATTATACACACACGTTCAAACACACGCAACCACACACTCGTGAACTTACCACACAACATAAGACCTGGACTTCTGCTGGTCCATTAAAGGAACTGGGGGGAAATAATTTAAGCAAAAAGAGGGTTAAATGGGGTCACAAGGTGTTAACAACAGGAATGTTCTGGGAGAAACTGCGTGCGTGAGTGTGTGAGTGTGACTGTGTGAAGCTGTTGATTTGCTTGAGGTGTGTTTGTCTGTCAAATTCGCTGCATATTTTCCATAGAGGATTAATAGGTTTGGTATCTTCACTCCGAGCTCGTTATCCCTTCTTCTCCCAGCAATCCGCTTGGCCTGTTGACTCATGGTAATGTGAAGAGTTTGGCTGTGTGTCAGATCATCTGGAGTCATTTTTAGAAGCCGTGGAGTGCTGCGCTGACATCACCCCTACCCCCCCTTCACCTAAAGGTGCTCCTCGCACTCCCTCTGTCTAATCCCTCGTTTTCCCCTTGAGAGGCCCCCCCCCATGTGTGGCTGTGCGTTCTGGGACTGCATCCTGACACTCTGTAAAGACTCACAGGCACGACCACGTCATCTATAGGGCCCGGTTTGCACTCGCGGTGAAGCCGATCCTCTGGTAATCTGACCACAAGTGGACAGCTGTAAATACAGGTGCGAATGCATCCAATCACATCGAGGATGTGTCCAGATCTGATCACTCGAGCCACGCTAGGAGGGGGGGGGTTGTGGTCAGGAAGGCATGTGACCCCATTAGCCGAACAGTGTGAACACACGTGTCCCTGACCGTACTGAAGGTCAACTTTGTAGTGTGCATGTAGAGCAGCAACTGCATTTAAATGATACATGGAACTGAGGCCCTGCGTTCAAGGTTGAGGACAAAAATGACACAGCTCTTCCTCATATTTGAGTCTTTTCTCTTTGGCAGCGGTCATGTGCGTTGGAGGGCAACACATAAATCCCATATATCAACTAGTTAACAAGTCTTTTGCTATTCACACAGACTTTCATACTGCGCATATATGTGTTTCTATGAGAATGGCATAGTATCAGTAGGCGTGTATTTAGAAACTAGTGATAACCATGAAACATATGGCCTGTGTTGCCAAAGTCTGATACAGCCAATTCCTCTGGGCCATAAACAACCATTGTTGTTTAAAACCTTTTAAAAACATAATTGCACCTTCATTAACATAGATGTGGGTAATGTAATGTATAGTCAGTCTCTCCATGCTGCTGCTGTAGGAGAATATCTAGTCTGCAGCTGAAAATAGTCCTGAACAAATACATTAATTTGTTTGTTTGTTAAAACTTAAATTGTCCAGTTATTGTGGGTCATTTTCTACTTCAGGTTTTTAGAAATAAAGGCACAAACCCACGGACAGGATCATTAATCTTGAAAATGTTTGTGTGACTCATAAAGTCCAAATCTAATTATGTCACCCCTAATTTCTGAAGGTCATGATTCAAGAAAAAATGAGTAAAAACATTAAAGACGGAGGCATAATTATCATGTTCAAAAGTGACAGAATGAAAAGACAGATCATTCCCCACATTGTGGTTTATTCATCATTTCCTATCTTAACCTCATTTATGTGCAGTCTAATGCGGTTTGGGTCCAGACAGGCTGTCAGCAAAGATGACAGAAGAGGAGAGAGAATTCATGAGCGACGTGCTGCCTTCTAAATATATTGAATGTAATTGGTCCCTTTGCTCACATGCCTTTATTGGCCGGCAGGGACAGAGATTAGTGTTTCACTTTGCCACAAAAAGAACCGGGGGCATGTCCCTAACGATGAAAGAAAACCATTTTCATTCGCTCTCAAACTCTTCGACAAGCCTCAACTATCTCGTGCATCTCTTCACTGACATTTTTCTTCATCTGTCACCTCATTCTCCCCTGCTCAAATATCTTGCTCTTCTTTTCCTCCCCTTGTTCTTGTGTGTGTTTTTCAGCCCCTCTCACCCCCTTTCTCCTCATGCGTCTCTTGTCAACAGTGGTAATGACACAGAGAGTCTGCTGACCTGCCTTGAAATGCTACACCTCTCCAGCATTTAAAAAGCTGAAATGAAAGTGCCGGCGAGGCTATATATAGAAACACAAAATCTGTATACACATGAATAATGGTATTTCTATTGACGATATTAATCTTTGCCACGTTACCACATCCGAAAGCAGGGCCTGTGACCAACAATAAGTAATAGACAGATATACTATTGGTTTTAATTGGATGCTGTAAGTTTTAAAACTATTCATGGTAGGTCAGGAGGTGTAGGAGCATCATCAGCCACATTGAACTGTATCATTATTGCATACCCACAGTGTTTAGGAGAGGAATCAGTATGAGCCGTGTTGTCATAGTGACGGTAGAAACGTGTGATTGAAGGGTATTTTTGAGGAAATGAAGATATATAGGGTATAAATGAAGATCAACGATAAGATATATGTATTTCTTTGTGATTGATTCTTACCTCTGGAGATTCAGACGTTTCGTTTATTTTCGCTTTTCAGCCTCCCCGATAATTACCTCTGTTGAAAGAGAAAAACAGGTCATGTTTAAAAACTGATTTAAATCATTATATATGACGGATAATTACACGTTTTTGTGAGAGTCAACGAGTACAAAATCTAGTAAATCTGATGATACGATCCATCCTTTAATGTCCATATGTTTCCCCATGAAAACATATGAAACATCTTCTTAATGATGTTTCATCCTTAAGACGCCAGCAGATAATCTGTGTTCAGCTGATTTTAGTTCAGAGGTTTTAGCATAGAACTCAGGCTATACAGTGACTGATGGGTTCCTTCATCACCATAAAAATAAACACCACAGTTCACTTTCAGTCGATCACTCATGTACCATCCTGGTGTCATATCATTATTCACTACTGTCCCTTCCCCGACCCCCACTATTGCAATGCATCCTGTGGTTCTATAAATTAACCTGCTGCAACTGATGCTACGACCAATATGCCATCATCGGCTCAGAGGTCATGTAGCGATAAATAATTAAAGTTTTTTTTTGCATGGTTTTAGCTTAAAATAACTGTTTTCTGGAATGATTATGGCTAAAATATGCTATTTTTAATTTGTTTTATTTATATAAATCATTTCACGATCCCCCTTCTGTGTCTTTGGAACCATGGGGTTCCAAACCATAGTTTGGGAACCATTAGTGCACAACGCTAACAGTAAAAAAGGGTTTGAGTAACTTTTCAAAGCACTACTAGTTAGCTTCTTTATCTAGTATCTTTGTCTGGAGAATGTCGTACGTACGTTTGACCTCCAGCTTGCAGGACACTGTGGCCTCTCCCTGGGCGTTCTTGGCTCTGCAGGTGTACACGCCGCCGTCGAAGCTGCCCGGCTTACGGATCTCCAGTGAGCAGATGCCTTGGTTGGAGAGCTTACGATACTTGGGGTCGTCGCCGATGATCATCTGGTTTTTCAGCCACTCGATCTGTGGCTGAGAGGAGGAAGAGGAGAAGATACAAAGGATCAGGAGATGGATACAGGATTCACTTACTTTTGACATATATATATATTTGTGAGTTTGCGCAAGATGCAAGAAATAAAAATCTGTCTTTACTTGACTCTAGCACAACAGACATTTCCTTCTTTTTCAGAGACACCTACAAAAAAAAACCCTGAGCAGGCTGGAGATTCAGTTTGCTGTCAACTAGTCCTCCAGTGAGTAACGTAAATATCGTGCTGAGGACGGCTGTCGGGCGGACGGAGTAACTCAAACCCTTCTCCTGACCCGAGATATGTTCTTCTCTGGGTTTCAGTGACACTCTCCCTGCATGAATTCCATCATGTTCCAGCTTCATGAAGGTTGATTGGGCCGATCGAGTTACGTCTTCAACGTCTTTAGTTCTGCTTGCGAACAAGTTTTCAGAATATAGGTTTCTTCTATTTAAAGAACTGATGTACTAGTTTAGAATGTAAATAATTTAGAGCAAGTAGGTAATTTTTTGTCGTGAGGTCACAGCTGTTATTATTGAGCTCCACAGTTTTATTGACAGTGGCGTATGCAGGAACTGATCCGTGATATTCTTTATCGCAGTTTGAGATTTTTATGCAAGTTCCAACACGTGTGAGGATTTTTTATTTGAAAGTGAAATGAAACTTGGCAGGGAAGCTCAAGTTAAACTAAGCTGGGTTGGTAAGTGAGAATTAAAGACGTCCGCTGCGTCCTCTCACTCTTCATCACCCTGCTGACAGAGGAGGGCCAGAATGAGGGACATGATTTCATACTAGGCTGTCAACCAGGATCTCTATATCGAGCCTTTGGCAGCGGACGAGATGCTGCACGCTGCTGATGATGATGATGATGATGATGTTGATGATGTTTTTGCAAACCGATAACTCCAACACATGTTAATGCTGTTACTGTGGCCATCTTGCTAGACTTGTAGCTTTGAGATGTTTTGTATGAGGAACGTTTGCGTGAGATGGATGCGATAAAAACAGGAAACAGCTTTTTTGATGATTCAAAGAAGTCTGTAAGGGGGATAGGGGATGGTTTTGATGTGTGAAAATGAATTTCTAGTTAAACAGTGTGGTTCAACAACTGTTCTGAAATTGCAGAGACCTTCATGCCCTCCTGAATTTGGTGATGTCCTTAGTGTTCTTCTTGTGCTGTTAAGTTCTTCGAGCTGATGGCAGCGTATCAAACATTCTTTTATACGCTTTTATTCGCTTGTTTCCCCCCAAAAAAGACTTTAAGTTTTCACATGGGAGAATTATTCCCAGAGAAATTGGTGAAAATACCCAAAGTCTCACAATATTATAGAAAAAAAAGAACAAAAATCCTGGATCTGCAACCTTATCTGGATCAGGACTAAAGGTCATTGGGTTTCTCCGTGACCCATACCACATCTGTCCACCAAGTTACATGACAACCCTTTTTTGTAATGCTGCTTAATAATACACAGGCAAATGCAGATAAAAACATAACTTTCTCGGTGGAGGTAGTAACCAACAGTGCGGGTTTACTATCCAGCTGTTTCTGAGTTACACATGTAAGAGGACGAGGTGCTGTCAAGCCTGGGCTCACTTGTTTCAGTCAGTCTCGGCTGAGCAGCTGCATACCAGGCAGTTAACAACAGGCAGATACATAAGGACTGTTTTGGACAATAAATCGCACAAATCTACCACTAAGAATAATCCCCCCAAAAATCGTAACGTGGAAATTAGCATATTATGTGCCATTTAAATTGCTTATTGCCTTTTACATTTAATATCCATCATCTCCTGGCAATGGACGTGCTATTTCTGAACCTACTTCATTAGTGGAGTGTTTGGTTTAATTGACAATTAGATAAGAAGCTAAACAGAGACCACGTACAACCCGCCACTTGTCTCTTCCTCCTCTTATTATTGTATCTTCCTCTGCCTCATCGTGTCTGTGTTTGGACATCTGTGTGGGGACGGTCAGCCACACTGATAAAGAGCTGCAGTGTGAGCGGGCGGCAAAAATAACATTTCACTCATCCACAAGAGGAGAGCGAGCTTCAGCTCTTATCAGTGTCTGTCCTTTGTCTTTGCTCCTTATCTTTCCCAACCTGCTCTCTGCCTCTGGAAGTGACAGCTCTTTATCAGAGGCAGCAGGACGACTTATCACGCTACATGCCACATTTCTGCTGGAGCTCCTCAGCAGTTCTCAATGGGCTCTGGTGTCTGAGCCGCAGAGGAGAAGGCGGCTCATGGATACACTGTAACACACTTACAGCACATAGAGTGAAATATTCACATTTTCTTTGAGATGTAAAGAGAGAGAGAGAGATATTAAAATGCAAAAGTGAGAGGACAGGCAGGATCGCATGGGCAAGACAGAGGTAGTGAGAATATTTTATGTAATTCAGTCAATCAGTTAATTTGATTTTTAACTCAAATGTAATTGTGTGGCTCATAATGGTGCAGAGATGAAGATTAATCTGTGACAGCAGTTTTATAGGCCCAGTGTCTTACATCCAGAGCATGTGACTTTGGCATCGTGACATTAAAAACATTTTCGTTGATTTCTAACAGAATAATTAATAAATCTTGATAAAAAAAAAAATTCAGTGACTAATGGGACTGTTGCTTTGCGCAACCTAGTTTGCCCCCTAATATATAATATGTTAATATATAATATGTTAATATATAATATGTTGCACAAAACACCAACACAAAATCCTTACATATTGAAAAACCTACCTGGCAATAAATCTGATTCTGATCGTTGGATGTGTTTTTACGGATGTGTTATTCTGTAAGAAACTTCATGCTATCTCTTCAAGACCAGCTGTCAATGAAACAATTATCTATGAGCCCAACGCTATCTATTACCCATCAGCCCCTCTTTTCTTAGTCCCCTGGCATGTAGCTCACTGCCTTCTTCTGTTTCTGTTTGATTTGTCTCAGCTACATCTCCTACCACCGCTGCCCTTGGTGACAAGCCAAGGGCAGCAGGGACAGATGATCAAATGTATTTCTACCTCGGCGGTCAACCTAAGCCGTCTGAGTCAGCCAGACAACTGTAAAGATATGTTTAACCAGAGCGGTGGCCGCCAAGCACACTGAGAGGCGTACTGAAATTTCACATTGACATACCAGTGAAAGCCTTGCCCCATGTCTGCAGGGGATCGTTAATACCTCATTGGAAGCAGTATATCACACACTCAAACGATTTATAGAGGAACTCCATTAGGAATAAATGGCTTAAATTCAAGATAACGGATGTCTAATCAGGAAAACAGGGATGAATCTTTTCTATATAATCAACACATGTGTCCTCAAGCCTCATTTACTGTGACTATAGTTCAGTCAGGAACACTTTGTCATAATTTTACCCATTTATTGCACAATGGGAATACAGTTATGCTTGGCGCGGAAGGCTCCATTCTTTGGATGTTCCGTGGGTTAGCCAAGCAGTGTGCTTAGTTAAAACAGGGAACACGTGCAAAATCCCACGGTGGGCGTAGCAGGCATGATACATTTGTTCAAGATGTATGCCATTTACCGCAATCATGTTTGGACTCTGTACTAAAAGGTGGAGCCTGGGGTGGTGGAGGCGAGTTGCCGGCAGCAGGGCCTGAGTGGCCGTGTAGCCGAGCAGGGATCAGTGAGGAAGAGGTCGTATTTAAAGAGACGGCATTGGGGAGAGAATGGGCTGTGATTGGTTAATGTGATTGACGAGCACCCATAAACCTTTCAGTAGCTGACAGCTTATGTCAGCTGAGCACATGAATCGTGTCCGGCATGAACTAACGTGATGCTTTATTAATCAGTCAGGAGGTGGGATTAGCTATCAGTAAACAACCACAGACCGTATATGAAGATGGACAACACGTCTCTCATTCCGACCACTATCCAGACATGAAGCTAATAATATCCAGGATACAAACGCGGCCATCCTGCAATGATAACGCCATTTAGACTCAAAGTCTGCCCAATAGTGATAATGGGATGAAGCAGTTGTAGACGTTTAACAGTAACAGTACAGTGATCCTTGAAAAGTTGCTTTAACTAAATTAATTATAGGTGAGGGGTACTAGTGCAACTTTCGCTATTTTCAAAATGGAGGAAACAGCAACTTGTTGTCCCCTCACAAGCACATAGACAGTAAGAGTTTGAGGGAATATCTGACCTTGGGACTTCCACGGACAGAACACAGCAGCTTGGTGGTGTACCCCACAGTGGCAGCGCGGTCGTTGAGGGCGGTGGTGAACTTTGGCGCCTCGGTGAAATCGTGGTCCACGTACTGGGGGGGCTTGTAGACAATACCTGTGAACACATTAACCAAATATCTTATTGAGATCTCGAGGTAACGCCTGTAAAGCCATTTTCAGACATAAACTCCGATAAATTTGTTTTAATTTTGTTTCTTTTTTCTTTTTGCGTCTGTCGCGTGTTAGAAGCGCTGATCCCCTGCTTTGTTCTCACATCGACTTCTCCAGGATTTCTACGGACATTAAACGAGGAGGCCAGACACAATCGACCAAAAACGATTAAAAAAAAATCCAGGTTATCAATTAAATTGAGAGGACTCAACAATAAACGGGCATGGCTAAATACAAACACGCACACATACCCACAAGTGCAACATGTGATCTGACAGCTGTCCTAATGTTGTCAGAGCCTCTTCAAATTTATTTCAGTTGTAGCTGGGCACGAGCCAAGAGAGCTCCCCACTTATGAGTGCCAAGGCCATTTTCACGCCATAAGTCTTCTCTTTAAACACCCACACAAACTCACACACACACACACACACACACACACCCTTCAAATCATTAAAGCGTAAGTCGACACTTGAACCGCAGCACTGAAACTCTCGCTCGAACAAACAAACGGGCCGTGCAGTAATTCAAGTGCTGCTCGCATCAAGAAGCTCACCTGTCTTCAGGATGGTGGCCACCTGTTTGGTGACAGTTCCCTTCTCACTCTTGCCCACCAGGTTCTCAGCGAACACCCGGAAAGCGTACGAGTTGCCCATGATGAGGTCTGAGACGGTGGCACTTAGCCTGTGGTAGTGCTCCAGCACCGTGAACCATTCCTGCAGGCGGAGATACAGCAGACTTCAGGACAGCAACACTGTGATGTAACCTCATCGGATCAGTTCAATCAATCGATCAAGCTTCAATTAACGGGATATCTTTAGTTTTTTAGTTTTAAATCCACTGGGATCAACCTGTATCCAGGAAGAGACAGACTTCCATGAAGTGCAGTTTGCGTCAAGGACAAATCTGTTTCGGTGTCAGAATGTGTTTTTGTGTTTGCATGCGGACATCTGCCGTACCCCGGTCTTCCTGTCCGACTTCTGAACGGTGTAGCCAGTGATGTCTGTGTTGCCGTTATCCTTGGGAGGGGTCCATTCGAGAGCAGCATTGAAGCCCCAGCTGTCCACCAGCTTCACACTGACAGGAGAACCGGGCAGCTCTGAGGAGACACATAACTGTCAGCCATATCATTCAATTTATCACAGCAAGAACGGTGTCTAATCCCAACCACGTTGCATCAAAATGACTCATGAATTTGTGCGTCCGCTCCTCTGACAGCGGGCTCAAACGCCGGGTCGAAGGGCGTCATTGTTGGAGGAGTGAAGTGAAACAAACAAATCAACAAGTCAGCTTCTCAGTCGGAGGTCTGGAATGAGCTGGATGTCATGTCACACCTGCTTCCATGTCTGCATATGTGTGCTGGTTTATGTTGTGTGCAAACGCATGCACGCCATGTGCGACTCACCCACAATCTGAAGGGTGAGCGCGGCTTTGTCTTCAAAGCTGTCCACTTTAACAGTCAACTCGTAAACGCCGGAGTCCTCCCGCTGAGCTGTGCGGATGAACATGATGCTGTCGTTGTCGCTGTTCCTGATGTTGAGCCTCTTCGGATCTACAGGCTGACCGTCCTTCAGCCAGGACACCACAGGTTTGGGCTTCCCCTGAGGAGATAGGACGAGACACAAGGTGAAGCGAGGTCAGACGTAATGACCGTTAGGTTTATTGTGTTGCCTTTGTATGAAATGTGTGTTTGTGCAGCTCACAAGAAAGGGGATGACCAGGTTGACCTGCTCTCCAACCTGCCTGATGAAACGAGTTCTGAGCATGCGGGGCATGCGGATCCTGGGACGTTCTGAAAAACAAACACTCAAGTCAGACACGTTTGTCCTCTGCCTCTTTCACCATTAGTTTGTTTACTCTTATTAACTGATCTGCTGCAGTCGTTGGTACATTTTGAACACAGGGAATAACCTGGACAGCCGAGTGCAGGGTTGTGTGTCATGTACACCTCTGAGTGGGGTATGTTTAAAATGGCAGGTCAACAAGACCAGAAAATAAACCAGTCACAGCCCAGCAAAGCTTCATGGTTGAGAGCACAAAATAACATATTTTTTATTTTAATGAGTACTGTAGTAAATCAAGCAAATCTACCATATTAAATAAATGTTGAAGCTTTATGATTAAAGTAATAATTAAGCTATAAACAGGTTATTTTACTGTAGGCTTTTTCGAAAACATGAGGCTCTTATATGACTTGGAGCGGAAACTATTAGTTGATCAATTGGTTGGTCAACAGAAATTGGCATTGACATTAATTTAAGACATTCTCTGCTTTCAGCTTCTAAAAAACTTGCTACTTTACTCTATCATATAAATAATTGTTTTACATTATATATTCACAAATACTCAAAAATCGGCCCTAGTATTGACACTGTATAGCTTCCAATATATGATAGTTAGACAAAGACAAACAAACAAATGAAAGGAGTATTCATCTTGTTAGACTACACTTTCCCTCTCCAGGATAAAGTAAGATTACGATAAAAAATCATACATTCACTCACAAAACAGCATCAAACTAGGCAGCACACCATGTGGTTGTCGAATTCATTGCAGAGTTTTATTGATGATTGTCTTAGGTTATAAATAACAAAGGACGTAGGAAATCGAGCCGGGCAAAATGTCTGTGTCCCCTTGTGTGAGGAAAAGTAGAGTATCCAGGCAGAGAGAAGCAAAAGAGGAAGACCTCTTTTCCAGCAGCAACTTAAAATAGCTTCAGTGACCAGAACCTTGACACATGTTCCCTCATGTCAAGGCACAAGAGAAGCAGCAGGAGGATTTCATCCCGGTCAACTGACTGGAGTGGTCCAACAGTGAAGTACAGTCTTAAAACTGTGCTGTATCCGTGTGGTTGAAATCATGTGGATCCATGGTGGAAGGGACTTTGTAAGACATTTTCCAGTCACTATGCCGGATGGCTTCATTCGGGCCAGGTGCTAAGTATCAGTGAGAGCATCCCTTGCATGTTTCTGCATAAGCAGCAAATGTCTGAAAAGCTTACTGGGCTTAGAGGACACCTAAAACCAGCAGGCTGCTGCCCTCCATCACCCCTCTCACCCTGTGTCTCTATCTCCTTCTCCTTCTTCTTGTCTCCCCCTCCATTCAGCCTCTTGTCCATCTTTTTCTAGCTCTCACACTATCACACTTACTCCCTCTGTTGCTCTTCATCGCCTTTGGATTCTTGCCCAGGATGCCTCATCCTCCCTGTCCTGACATTTGTTGCCGTAACACCACTGCACACACTGGGATCCGGCTCATTTCCCATGAAGATCAGGTCCGCCTCCAGATTTGGCTCAAACACTAATCCCCACTAATCAGAACACTTCCAAGCAATGCCAAGCGTTGCAGGCATTACAACAACCAGTGGCCAGCAAGTCCTCCCACAAGCAGACTATAATCTGTTTGTCTCTGGATAAAGTGTCTTCGTTGGGGGCTTTCTCTACATGCTGGACAGCGTCTTTATGCGGAGGGCAGATGGGTGTCTGGTCGGGACAGCGTGTGACCGCCCAGAATGCACCAATTAGGCTCATGTTCCACTCACCTCAGATGACCAGCGGTTCTGATTTCATGACCGCTTTTTATCCTGTTGGGTTTCCTGTTTGTTCACAGCACTTTGACCCAAGACCAGGAAATACGCTCAGACGCAGTAAGCTCTGCTTCAGAGGAGTGGGGGTATCGAGCTCAGGCCTGCGCTACGTCAAAGTGACCCAGTGAGCGAGACCTGATGGAAACTCAAAACTGCAGGTCCACACTGTGACTTCAGTAAACTGTTGATGTGCGTGAGTATTTTCATTGGGTATTTTCATAGACAGTGGTAGAAAGATGAGAGGAAATTAGCATCGAAGCCAACGTTCCGCTCGTACTGAAGTTAAATTATGATGCATACAATAGCTTACATTAAGGGAAGGTGAAAATGGCTGCCTATATTTATGTAGGAGTTTTCTTAAGAGCATTTGAAATGTTTATTTTGGTACAGGCTAAATAAACATTATTATTATTATTGACTAGTCTTGTTATCTCTTTAACAAAGTGAGAAGAGTGAGTGTGGGAGATTGACCTTCTCATTAGTGGAGCCACACCTCCAGTAGATGCTGAAGATCTGTGTACAAACAAGTGAAAGGATGATTAATAGTTAATGACAGTGCCTGTCAACGCCAGTGGGATTTATGTGCCTACATCTGTGGAGTCCATCAGGGGCCCTCAGACGTTATTACCACCTCTGCCTGCAACACGAGTATTTAAAGGAAAGGTCAGGAGTTACAACCATCGCAGAGCTCCTGATGGAGAAGTTTGAGCCAGACAACCTTTACAATTATTTTTACACCCGGGAAATCCTCTATTTTGGGCTGTAGGGAAACGTTATTATTTGAAATAAAATAAAATTTTAAGGGATATTTTCTTTAAACAGATCATCCATGGCTTATGCAGTGAATAGAAATTGTCAGTGTACCAAGTGCTACTCACCAACAACCTCACGGATTGGCACGGGCGCAGCCAGTACACCAGGTTCACTGCGACCGCCAGCGTTTACAGCCACCACGCGAACAAGCAGCAGGTCACCGGCTGTCAGATTCTTGATGCAGAAGCAGTTTGCTTGGGTCAGTTCCTCGTTAACTACAACCCAGGCTGTTGCTGCAAGAGAACCCAGGGTTGGCTTTAGAATGTAGAGTTTTCGTACAGTTTTTTTCTTTGGATATGCATAAAGATGTACACATATCATGTAAAGCGTAAAACATCCCTTAATGGGGCATGTTAAATGGTTTATCACCTGTCGACACAAGTTTACAAACAACCTGCCCTTAAGAAGTACCCTTTGGCCCCCAGGATGAAATCTAAGAGGACATGCCGTCATCTGAGCAAACGTGCACTTCTAAAAGGGGTGTCAGGAGATCCAGTGACAGCCGGTGAAATGCTGCCGGCCGTATACGGCCCGGACATGGCTATCTGCCCTCTGACACTCTGGGGACAGGTGCGGCCCCACAGCCTCTCACACACGACTCACTTCCATCCTTGCAGTACTCGATGGTGTATCCGTCCAGGCCGGAGTCTCCAATAGTCTCCGGCGTCCTCCATTGGATAGTGAGGCTGGAGTCGTTCACATCCTCCACAGACACGTCCAGAGGAGCGCTGGTGGGGACTGAAGGAGGATCAGACAGAGCAGACTGATTCATGGTGGAAGTGGAGATCAGAGAGATGAACTGAAATCACACACATAATTACACACATAGTTCTCCTTATCGATCATTTAAAAAATCCCTGTAATATATAATAATATGGATATATCTCAAATTTTACACAACCCCTTGTATATGGAATGGTCCCATGTCGTAAAAGAATAATATTTATATATTTCAGACTTTACACATCCCCTTGTCTATCGTGCTAGACAAATGAGTTTGTCTAGCACTGCAAGACTCTCAGTCCATTTCAAAGCAAAAAAGACAAACTAGCTCCTTCCAGTTTCTTGAAAACAAGTATTTGATGCTTATCTAACTTTCATGTTTTGACATGTGAACAGGGAAATAAAACAGGATTTTTTATATTTTTCTAACATATTATAGACGAAACTGTTTAAATAATCAGTAAATCAACTGATAATGAAAAATGCACCTGAAACCGAATCTTATAGTTCGATCTGTCTGTAAAGCGGTTCATCATTCTGTCATCCAGGGTGTTTAGTGACATCACATCCTTTAAAAACTCTCATAAGTTTTAATTGGTTCTATCGACCGGAAATAGTGGTTTCCAAACATTACAGGATGTCATTTCTGATACCGGAACAGATTTCTCATTTTATCCTGTGACAACATCTCTGACCTTGACTGGAAGTTCAACACTGGACCGAGTTAACAGCAGAGCATAAATGCTGTCATTACCTGCAGGAGGTGGCGGTGTGGGGGCCTTGGGTGGCTCCTCAACAACGGCAGCTTCTGCTGGAGCAGCTAGCATTAAAGAAGCAGGAGGTTAATTCTCTTTTACAAACAATCACCAGCGACAAGGACCTAATAGGTATCCATAGCTTTCAATCGTGAGACTTCAAGCTGTAACGTTCCAATATTTTCAATGTGGATGTGCTACAGCGTGTCAATCACTAGAAAAGATACCAGTGAGCTCAATGCTTGTAAAGAATCCAGTGGCCCTCACAGCTGGGGAAAGGCATGATGTGTAGTTATCAGTGTTTGCAGCTTATATTTAATGTCTGGTTGGTGGTTTATGTTGTTACCATCTGTGGGAGCATCTGCAGCAGGAGCATCTGCAACAGGAGCATCTGCAGCGGGAGCATCTGCAGCGGGAGCAGAGGCCCCGTCTTCAGCAGCAGGAGCAGCAGCTAGTGTTAAAAAGCCATTAGGGAAGCATGTTAGGAGTTTACATTACGGCATGACTCATGCAGGACATTAATCTGTCTGAAGCTAATCTGATCGGCATATATTCCGTTGAAGGAAGTGGCAGGAGAGAGCAGTGTGGACAAACATTTCTGTTTTCACAGAGCAGGTGGATTTATGAGCCAATCTCTGCTTCCTGAAAACATTGAAGAGACACTGCATCTACACCCAGCAGAGGATCACTGCATGTCCACACCATGGGACACAGCTCTGCACAGCATGTACACAGTAGTGCACAGTAGGAAACAACCAAACACAAACACACCGTGCACTGCAGCTTGTGTGTGGGCCACCTGTGGTGTGTGTTTACCCTCAGCGGGAGCTGTCAGATCAGCTCCTTCCTCTCTGGCTGTGTGATGAAGTTAGCAGGTTACATTTCAAGGTTAGCGGGGGGGAACACTGAGCCAATCATTATGCTGCTGGCACCATTTATGTACTTTACCAGCAAAGGATTTTGAGTGAAATTTCGATGAGAGCAGTTCATCCCTGGTGTTACCAACAACTTGTGTCAATAACACTGGTGGGTCCAGTAAATTAGCCATTACAGACACTGCATTTAGATTTTGCTCCAATGAAAAGTTCAACTATATTCCAGTAAATAAGGATCGACAGCTCTTTTGAGTTCAGTACACTCAGGCTGACGTGTAATAACTCCAAAGGTAATTTTAGTTCCTATTCCAATGATTGTTCTGGCATAGTTCATCGATTTAGACCAGACTACTTCTAATAATACAAGTAATAACCTTTAACACATAAACATTATCTAAATGCCTTGTTATCATTTTATTAATACTTTTATCATATTTCTAGTACTTCTCTGGAAAGGGGTTAAGTTGATATTTATTAGCGGGAAAGTTTTTGTCAGTCCAATCCGCTGACCCAGGGCCCTGAAACGGCCTGACAGGCATCACAGTGCATGAGATGCAGCTTTGTGTCAGTATCAGACTTCACTGTACTAAGGATGTAAGACATCTGAGAATATAAATGTGTCCACTGCTTTAAGGTCATGTCGTAACATGGAGAATCTCCACATTGTGAGGAGGAGTTGATCTTAAGAGGATGACGTTACAGCTGCTGCAGCAGCTCCTGTTTCAACAGTTGTGGCTGCTGTCTCCTTTGCTCTAAGTGCAGTGACTGACGACAGGCGCAAGGACTACAGATCTGTTGTAGGGTGTGAGAACCATGATCAGCTGCATCCACCTATTTTCTCAGTTTCCGGTGAAACTGAGTGTTGGTTTCTGTCCATGCAGCATGGCTATTTGTACACAGCAAATGAAACACCAAAAAATTAGATGCAAAAACTTTTTTTTTGTTTTACATCTATACAGTCTTCTAATAGATATTTAAAATTTAAATAAAAAAAAGCATTACATTAAAGGAGCCATTGTGTGCACACGATTGAGACACTGTACATGCAATTAAAGAAGAGAGTAAAGATGAAGATGCACATATTCACTCAGTTGTCAGTTTAGTAGGCACCATGAGATCTAACTGATAAGGTCCTGCAACAAATCCTTCCTTCATTAAGGGCGCACTATCCAACAGTATGATTTCAGATCCTTTGGGAGGATGTAGTTTGTGGTGTTGAAATGAGTCACATTGTACAGAGCATTGTTTTTGTAATATGGACGACATAATGCAAACACTGGTCTTTATCCCACACTGCAGAGCCACAGCACCACAACACACCATGACCTCCAGGGAAGTAAAGTTTACTGGCGGAGTTGACTGCTCTTATTAAGTTTTATAAATGTTCTGACTTTGCTTTAAAGCTCCTTGTTTGGTTAAGTGTTTTTTCTGGTTAGTTAAATGAGGTGACTTTCACCCATAGTACGGCACCTGGAGCGCTTTCCTCCGCGGCGGGGGCGTCCTCAGCTGGGGCTGCGGGCGATGCTGCGTCTGCCTCCGCAGGAGGAGCTGCCTCGACCGGAGCCTCCGGTGGGGCCGCAGCCGGTTCCGCAGGTGGAGCTTCTACCGGGGCGGGTTCAGGCTCCGGGGCCGGCTCAGGTGCCTTCCCGGCGGCCTTCTTGGCAGGAGACTTCTTGATGGGAGCAGGTTTTCCTGGCATCGCGCTGACTGATAGCCACTACTCTGAATGGGGAGAACTAGGGGGTCTAAAGGGAATATATATATATATGTGTGGTGAGAGGGTTGGTGGTGGGCTTCCACACAACTCCACCCATTCCCTTACTTTGATGGCCCCCTCCCCACCTCAGTCACATCATCATCTCTGTTTGGACCAATGACTTACACAGGCAGGGAAAACCCCGGTTCCCAATAATAATCCAGACAAAATATGAATCATAATAACAAAAAATTATAAATAATAATGAAGAACAAAATTAAAAATAAACTAATTACAATGATAATTTTCAAAAGACAACTTACAATTAAAATCATCATGCAGCCTACTGATAAACAGTGGTATTAAACAGTGGTATCAGCGCCCTCCAATGGATGACTCAAGGATAGCAAACACCACAAACAGGCAGGGATGTGAAGAATGGCATGACTTTATTGTGTCCACAGCTCAATGTTAGACATATGGAAGTTGATGTGGTTATAAACATGCCAGACAACCACTATAAGTTCCCCTATCAAGCCAAGTGCTCCTTCCCTCTGGAGGAAGACATTAAAAACAAGAGGATGTCCATTTATCTGCATACAGGAGCCATGCCTTCTCTAAATCTTTTTTTAGTGATTGTTGTCGCAGATGCTATGACTATATACAGTGTGTACAATAGTGATGTCATGTACAAAAAGAGGAAGAAACCTTTACAAATATTTGCATAATAAAAACAAATGTCTGCCTCTTAGAAACAATGCGAAAAAAAAAACAAGGAACATATCCAGTTATTAAAAAATCCCCTCCCCTGATAAGGTTTAATGTGGTAGGTCCAATGAAAGAAAACTTTGGGAACACATCAGGGGCACATGCAACGACGGTTACATCTCCAGGATAATATCCAATCGCTGTCTCACGCTCTCAGGGCCCCTCCTCAAAGACGTCCAAGTCTTTCACACTATCCGTTTAAAAAGGTGTAACAATCGCACTAAAGAGGCCCTGTCACGACGCACATACTCTCATCTACTGCAGTTTACTGACACACCAGCCAGGGACCCAAATCGCTAAACCACTCTTAAGGTGACAACATTAAAGTGACATCAGAGTAGGCCAGAGGAAGTGAGTCGAGGCCTCCGAGCAGAGGGTTAAGGCAGCTTTTCAAGCCGCTTCAGGCCAAACTGTGTTTCAGGCACAGAAAGACTACTTTAGGCATCTTGTCTCTACTTCCCACTCCGCTCTTTGGAGAGTAGAGGGACATTGGGGGCAGAATATGGCAGTTTGAGGTACTTCAGGGTCGGGGGGGGGGGGGGGGCATAGAGCTGAGAAGTTTAAGTGTATCTCTACAGTTTCTGCCTTTTAAGCGTCTTTGTACACCGTCTCCCTTCATCGCATGAACAGTCAAGAAGTGAGCAATAAATACTCTGCACTCTCTAACCAATATGGTGTGCAAAGGAACGAAGGGAAGAGGGGAGAGAAAGCCACTTAGAAATGAGATTGAAGCATTCTTAACCCCAGCCCTTACTTGCACGGTAAATCTTAAAAACTGTATGAGAAAGAAACTGATTGATACAGTTGAAAAAAAAACCATTATCCAATATATAAAGAGCAAATGCAGTGAGGGAGAAGATAGTTTTTTGTCTTTATCACTCGTTGGCAGCTGTTGGGAGGACAAATGAGAAATGATGGGACCGCTGGCGGCAGGAGTTCATCCCTGTCGACTCTGTCGGCTGTTGTCGATAGTGGCATGTATGGTTTACGAACTGGGCGATAATCATGTTCACTGAAGATGAGTCAGTATAAAATCCTATAAAATCAAGATTTTCAAAGTCTTAAATCCTCAACTATCACAAGAGAAGTTTGTGTTTTAAAACAGATAGAGGAGTAGAGAGTAAAAGCAAGCATAGCCAGAAATAGGAGGCTAACCGATTTGGCAGACTAGAAAAACAAACAGAATCTGTTTTTTGTTTTTTATGTTCTGTTTACAATATCATTAGCACATTACTGGATAAACCACTGGCTATGACGATGGTGTTTTCTGCACAGACTCGCCCTTAAACTGATTTTCAATTCATTATTCACCCATGCGTATCTCTCTTAGTTTCTCAGGGCTGTTATTTGATCCATGATTAACAATATGGCTGAACTCAAAAGAAAAAGAAACATTCAATGCCATTTATATAGTTGAGGAATTGAACGTGTGTTTGTGTGTTGTTTTCTACCGAGCACCTTTGAGAAAATTAAACACCAGGATGGCACTGAGGCAGAAAGCAGTAGAGACCGCCATCTAGAGGATTCTTTACTGAACTGCATGATTTGGCCAAACTGATAGTCCTCCATTCCATGCACAATCAATGACACAGCTTCCTTGAATCCAATTTTCACATGTAGAAAATAAAGTGCATTTTTTTTAAATTTGTTTTTGCTGTTGTCAAGTGACGACCCTGCATTTGAGGAAATCAGACCGTTTTACTTCTGAGCTGAAATTTTCTTTCTGAAAATGGAGCACGTTAGAAGAAAATCAGTGAGCACCAAAATATCTGAAGTTAAGGTGGTGGAGTCAAACAAAACATTTGGTGGATAGGTCATGATCGGGAGGATTATACTTAATTATACTATTCCGGTTACCATGCACTTGCAGATCCAAAAGCAGCGAATCTGGGACAAACTTGGGCCAGAGAAGAGAATAATCAATAATCTCGTTTCCCTGACATGATCATCATCACAGCTTCCTATAAGAGCAGGTTAATTGTCTTTCCAATGTTGTGATAGCAGGGCAGAGCGACCCCTGCGTCCATAATCACTCTCTCAGTCAATCCTTTACATGTAGCTCTGGAACTGCTCACTGAGCACACAGTAGAGTTCACGATAGAGTCTTTAAAGTCTCATCAGGACTGCACTCGCCGTGTCAGCCGTAAGAATAAATAGTCCGTGGCTCCACACAGCTTGGCTGACATTCTCGTGTTGTCCTCAGAGTGTCGTCTGCAGAGTGGGATCCAGAAGGCCTTCGCGCTCCGGAGACTCGATGTAGTTGGCCGACTCCTGCAGCTTCAGCAGCATCGCCATCTGCAGGACACACAGAGGCAGTGAGTCAGACGTTAACGGACATTGTAGGATTTGAATGCATCTCACTGGTGTGCACTTGTGATGGCCAACTGAACATTAATTTAGTTATCTAATTAATCTGTCAAATGTTTTAATGATTACTAAGTTAAACATTTGGTTTACATTTGACAAAACTGCCCCCTGCTGGTTGAGATGCAAATCATCTTTGACTCATGTTGTCTTGTCTTCTTTCTAGTAGGTGTGTTGTTTCTGGTGAAGGCTTGCACTGTCCTGGTGCCCATCTGCTTTGGGACCTTTGCTTGATATATTAAGGATCTTGCAGCTCCTGGTCCCAGTTAATCTGCAAAAGTGCTGCTCAATATAATCTGATGCATAATTGTAGTTTTTATAAAGGTTTTTTTCTGCTGCTAACATTCAGCTCACATGAATGATCAAGATATGACAAATCTACGCGTTCATTTATTGTGAAAACAGACACTGTTGTGAGAGGTATTCCTGAGAGGTATTGAAATTCAGGGAGAACACATGTAGACAACAAAAGTGAAATCCTTGTTAAGGTTATCAAACTGATGTTCTTTTGTTTACTTTATAGCGTCTATGTATATACTGTAGTGCTCTCTGGTTGTCCACTTGAACAGGTCTGCTGATTCTACATGTGATTTTTCTTAGGACATTATAAGTAAAGTTCAGACAGTATTTCCGTCTGTGCTGTGGTTAGACAACACAATTTCACTTCTCTCTTCCTGTATCTCTACCACTAAACAGGAAAACCAAAAGCACGCTCACTGAGGTGTGAGCGTGCTTTTGACACTAGTCGCACACGTCATGATAGACTCACCAGTGGGTCGGACTCCAGCGTGCTGGGCGGAGGCGTATCTTTGGGCGGCTTCTTCTCCTCGCTGAGAGCACCTATGCTGGGGGGAGGTAGGTGAAAGAGTTTGGACTGGTCTTGCTGTGCGTCGGGCCACGGGAGGGTGCCTCTCACCCACTCCACCGGATCCTCCCATGCCGACTTCTGCCCGTGGACCTGGTGGAACAGATAGAAATGTATGTAAAACACGTGAAGAACGGAGGAGTTTGACTCTTGCTGTTGAAACTTTGGAGGACGTCTGGGCTCACCTTGATTCCATCTTTGGCTCCCTCTTGCAGGTATGGAATGATGGAGTGATTCCACAGATCTATAAACCATTGCCTGAACTCAGCCACTGTCACTGGGCACGATAGGAAGAAGCAGGGACCTGGAGGAGGCAAAACTTCCCTTTAACTGCTATTCTGAGTCATACAGAACCCAACCATCCCCACCGTTTTCTACCTTAACCGGGCCCACTGTCTCTCACCTATGAGGAAGTCTGAAGTGCTGTGTTTCTCCAGGAACGTGTGGAGGTTGTACCAGAGCTGAGGAATCCAGTCGAGAACACGGAGGAGAGCTTCCTGGCGTGTTGAGTCCTGCTCCTTCTCCTGGTAGGCCTCCACAGCTTTACGGTGCAGGTACCTCACCAGGAACCCATTCGCTGGTTCCACGTTGTTGGAGAACATCACCATCCTGTGACCACATGCAAGAAATGTTCATTGCTGTTTGCTTTGTTTTGTATTTAATGGTGTATCAAATTCAGAAGCGGCACTGTGAGCATGTTGCGGCTCGTTTCTCACCTGAAGCTGAGGTGCAGTCCGTGGTTGGACGACATCCTCACTGGCTGATTGGTTGTTCCAATGATGTACGGACTGAAACATCAAGAGAGGAAATTATGTACTTTCATGAATCAAATGTTATGTTCAGACTTTATTGGAATATAATGACTGTTTGAATTGACTCACCATTTGTGATACTTGCATGTGAGCGCTCCGTTAACTAGCTCAGTAATGGCTGCTGGATCACTGATGTCATCTATGATAACAACCAATGGCATCTCTCCTCCGGTCTCTCTGTCAATCTGATTTGCGAAGTTGGACAGATACAACTGCAACTCCTGTGAGGACAAACAAAGGTAAATATCTCTTCTGTGTGTATAGTTTAAACTAATGGCCTTTGAGAAATCTAAAGTCAGGTGTTACCTTCTGTGTCTGACGGTGCATGTTGAAGGTGGCGGCGGAGCTACAACCCAGGACACAGGTCTCCTGGTCGGCCTCAGATGAGTCCATCCGGCTGCGCTGCAGGAGGTGGTGGGCGAGACGCTGGGCTAGATACGTCTTCCCTGTCCCACTGGGCCCGGACAGAACCAGGCGCCTGTGTTTCAGCAGCAAACTGATGTAGTGCAGCATCATGGGTTTAGGAATCAGGGTCTCAAACACAAGTGAGTCCACGCATTTCTCTCTAAGACCTAGAGAGGCAGAAACAGGGAGAGAAGAGAGAAAAATGGGGTTTTAATTGCGTAAAGCTGGATACAATGGATCATTAAAGCCGAATCAGCACTCCAGGATGACAGATCAAATTAAATCACACATTCAGACATCAAATCAACTCTGGAGATTCTCAGAAATGTCTCTGGAGGACGTGCATGTGTGAAAGCAAATGGCAGAGTGAGAGCTTCCAGAGTTTCTGTGAGTTGCTTTGTTGCTGTTGTGAA
This sequence comes from Platichthys flesus, assembly GCF_949316205.1. Classification (NCBI taxonomy): domain Eukaryota; kingdom Metazoa; phylum Chordata; class Actinopteri; order Pleuronectiformes; family Pleuronectidae; genus Platichthys; species Platichthys flesus. Next base: position 16,852,782 of record NC_084951.1, read on the forward strand.
CGTATCTGTGCAGAACCCCCCCCCCCGCTTCTTTGTTCATACGTGATGGGAAAACTGCAGAGAAGGTCCCCAGGACAACAGTTACTTTTTATCAAAGTTGACATAAAGTGAAACGAGTGGCTGCTTATAAGTGAGGAAATAACCCAATGAAGATGTTTGGTCATCAAAACGAATAGGATACTTTCTATTATCGGTTGAGGACATTCACTAACCTTTCAGGGTGACAATTATACGAGCTGAACCACTGCTGAGACAACGATAAGGTGAGGCCTGAGGTTTGTCCCCCCCTATCACCCGCTGCACTCCCTGGGTCAGCTGGCACGTGTGCAGCGAATCACAGGACAGACCCAGACTGGCTGTCGGGTCCACTTGAGTCAGGTAGTCCTGAACAAAATGGAGAAGAATTCATTAATTGATCTTCTATTTTAACACTTATATCCTCACAGTGAAAATAATGAGCCAATTATTGACTTACCTTGAAGATCTTGGCGATAAGAGAGTCGAGACAGGTCCAGTCCGTCTTCGCACTGACCAGCACTGAGCCCAAGTAATGTTCCTGTGGCTGTTTACTGACCTACAGAGACACAGAGAGGGAGAGAAAGGGTAAAACATACATTTTTTGTCTCACTATTTCTGCTCTAACTTGTGATCTGCAAATTGACTTCGATGTGTGTAACTGTATTTTGAAAAGTGCTTTTATAAGTGTATTATTTTTATTATTATTACTATGTTGTGCGTTTGCAATTAAAGATCTGGATCAGTTGGATTTAAATGTGGTTGAATTGGGGGTTATGCTTTGCTAGGTGACGTTCTTGTTGTGCTGTGTTTACCTCTGCTTGATCTGCAATGCCGACCAGAACTCGTGCACACACCTCATCCCTTGAGGAAGACACACTCAACCTGTCAACTGAGGACGTGTCTGAAACAGAAGAGGAAACAAGGGATGAATTCAATATAATTTTTTACTATTATTATGTGTGTGTCAGCTTAATGTTAAGCTCTTACCTGGATCTTTACAATCATTCAGACTGAGGCTGAAGGACTTGGTAAGTGGCATGGTCATTGGCTGCCTCAGTGAGGGTCCGAGGAGAGAGGCCAGGCCTGAAGGCGTGGAGGTGGAGGAGGTTGGACCAGAGCCTGGGACCTCACCTGTTTTCAAATGGTCGTTCTCCGCCTTCAGGTTCTCTACAGTCGACTAGAACATGAGCAGGGAAAAACTTCAAATTAAAATTATAGACACAAAATGCAATATCGCTCCAACAAATGTTTTCAGTATATACTGTAGTAGACATGCAGATACAAGCAAAACAGACCTGCATGTTGTTCATGGCATCTCTGAGCTGCTCCAGCTGATGAGCAGAGTTTAAGGCCTCCAGTCGGATGTCCGTCAGTTCCCTCTCTTTCACCCAGAGTTCTGAGCGTAGATCTGACACCGCTGCTTCCTCGTCCCCCTCCTCTGTTGTCTCCATGATGCTGGAGGGGACAGGGTGCACTCATTAGGGTCAGATAGAAGTTAGAACTGACTCTCTCCCTGCTGAGCAAGGAGCTGGAGTATGGTGTTTATCAGTACTTACACAGAGGAGGTGGCAGAGACAGAGGTTTTGAGGCCTGAAAACTGAAGCTCCCCTCCCTCTTCCCCCTCATGAAGCATCTTTGGGGAATTGGGAGCCGAGGAGTCGGGGGTGGCGATTTCCTCGATGTCTGAGTAGGTTTTGGAGCCTTTCTTGATGCTGAACGCCTTGTTGAAGGAGCTTCTCAGCTACATAGAGACAGAGGAGCAGATGTACAGACTACTGAATAATATTCATGGTTCAGTGTATTTATTCGTGCAGCACGAATGTTAGCCTTCACACATCTTTTGCTCAAAGAGAAATGTCACATTTCATGGACAGTTGGCTCATACAATCTACTAGACCGAATCCAAGAGATTGACTATTTACTTTCACAACCAAATTTAACGGACATATTTTAGCAAGAATACTTTTTTCCCAAATTATCCCTTTAAAGCTAGTTTTCTGCAAACAGGTCAAAGTTACAGTGCATGTTGTTGCAGATTGATTACCCCACGGCTGTTTAGGAAGGGTTACATTGTAATATCTTACAGGATAAACTACACAACAGAGCATGGTTTAAGTGAAGAAAAATGAGAATAGCATTAAATAAACTGATGATTAAGAAGAGAGGTTCACCCTTAACGAGACACCATGTTTGCTGATGTCCAACTGTACTGACAGACACGCATTCAAATTCAATATTCACAGAAGAGGCAGCCAATCAGTTGTCTAGGTGGTGAATCAACAGAGATGGAGGGACAGTTTAAAGTGACCCATCATGCCGTATAATAGAAATCTAAAGAGGATTTACAATAACTACACTCATCTCAAGCACCTAAAACAGACAAATAACACAACACAGAAATAACACAACACAGAGGAGGGAAAGACGGGTCCCACTTTATTTTACATTATGAAGTCGAACAGACTTAACCTAGACAAACATCAGGCAGTGAAAATATCAACTCGCCAGCAGAGTGCATTCATTCTTACCCAGCTCTTTTTCTTCTTCTTCTTGGCGTCTTGGTCCTTAAAGCTGCCAACACTCGACAAACTGGTCAGGCTGTTGAGACTTGAGATGCTCTCACATGAGTTCTGACGTCGAATTTGCACATCTGGAAAAAAATAAAATAAAGTCAACATAAAAAAAAAAAGGTATAAATGTGCAGCGATAGATAATAGTATCAGTAGGTGAATCTCCAAACCTTTCTCGTTATCTGGATTGTTTAAAGCTACATGAATAACAGCCTGGGCCTCATCATTCTTGGTCTTCAAGTCTTCGATGGTCTCCCGCAGCTCCACCAGCTCAGAGTCCTGCAGAGACATCAAATGAGTAATTGTCATAGAGTTCAGTTCAGGTGGATCCGTTGGTATCTGTTGGAAAAAGAGGAAAGAGGCAGACTTTTGCAAATTTTGTTTTCTTGCTTTCATTTGTGTTAACGCATCCATGTGATTTCCCCTGAGTATCCTGTGTGTGCTTAGCCTGTTGTAATACTTCTACTACTAATAATAATATTATGTTTTAGAATTTTGAAAAAAGGGGGTGGTTTTCCATGATGTTTCTACTCAAGTACAAAAAATCTGGGCCTGATCTCTTAAATGATGTTTGCAGTTCACAGGGACAAAGAGTTCTGAACAGCAGAGCCTCACTGTGCTGCCCATTGTGTGCTGAAGCTGCTATAAATGGAGCCACCCGGCCCATCTCCTCAAGGTTAAAGAGCCTGTGCTCCGGGCTGAGCTGCACAGGTCAGTGCGCTGGCACAAACAACAAAGACTTTTTCCTGGAGTGGTCTAGACGGGGCTTTCAGTGGGAGCAGCAAAGCATGAAGCTCGGACAGGGACCCCTCGCGCACTTTGTGCACACACTCGCACCGAGCACCGAGCACTGCCTCAAGCACTGATTGGTTTATTCGCACCAAAACTGATACCAAAGGCCGGAGAATGCAGGAATGTTGTTTGCTTTGAGTGCACGTGCAAACTCAGTGTACTTTGAGCTTATCCATCACTAATTGATCTTCTGTACCTTCCTTGCATGAGTTTTGTATGTGGAACTGCAGTGGGCCCCTCGCGTATATATATATATTTTATATTAAGCTCCTCACTGCAGACTGTGAACAAAGTCACTAACAACCCCTCTTTGCGCTCTGCTCATAACATCGGCACAGCGGTGGAATGCAGCTGGAATTCAGGTTTGTATTTGGAGTGCGGACGTGATGGATGACGTTACCTTCTGCTCGTGGCTCACTGACAGACTCTGGAGCCGAGTGGTCATCAATGTCAAACTTTGCTCAAAGGCGGCCACCAGATTTGCCTGTTTGGAAAGAGAAGAAACATGAGATGAGGACTAAAAAAACAGGCAGAAGCTTATTTTTTCTACATAATTGTCTATGACAGGAAATTATCAAGATATACATCTACTAGTACATTTAATTTGTCGTCATTTTTGAAAGAGCAGGGAGACTATGACTAGCAAGAACTTCACATTCATTCAAACTGATTTAAAATTTAGCTTATTCCTTGTATATAAGCTCAGTAATAAAAAATAAAAGATCAATAACACACACAGGCTGAAAAGGAATCTTTCTGTGGAAAATTCCCCTCCCTCATTTCTGTCTCTCACAAAGGAAATTACTTTCCATTTCTTACTTCGCAGAACATAATTATACATTTACAAAATAAGTCATTAATCCAGTTAAGCTGTAATGGTTGCATTGGTTTTGCTTATTCGTTAATGTCGCAGAATAAGGTCACAGAGAATGAAACAAATCCAACAGGAAAGAACACTCACATATATGCATGCAAGCACACCCACGACGCACACACACACACTTGATTGAGTGCACTGCATTATGCCTGTGCTTTATTCATGCACTTGCACCAATGAAAATGCTGACAGGATGTCATTCAGAAACAACCTTGTAGAGTACAAAGAGAGGGCGAGGCCGCTGTTGGTGTGTGTGTGTGTGTGTGTATGTGAGGCAAAGCTAAGTGGCTTGGGGAAAGGTTCAGGAGGAGGTTAGCTCTCTTCAGGCCCAGCACAGATAAGAAATGTGCTGAAACGGCGCAGAAATGATTTATAACTGACAAACCACAGCTCGGATATTTAGTCCCTCTCTGTGTCTCTTCACTGTTTACAATGAAGAGTCCAATCAAGTACACAAATGTATAAGATAGTGGAAGGAAAAAGTATTAAGCTCCGAATCCACTGACTTGCATTAAAATAAATAATGTTCTGTCATGGACTGAACTAAGCTGAAATAGGTTTAATGGACTTTGCAGTTCTTGGTTGTTTTTAATCAAAATAAACCCTTTTAAACCTGTTAAGAAACCAAAATGACAACAAAGCCAAATGCAGCCGGACACTGCTCCTCCTTTGCCTGCTATCTCATGTCCGACACCAATTGTGTCTCTATGAGTGTCAGTTACCTCAGCCTCGGGGCAAGTGTCATTGAAGTAGTCTGCTCATCAAGATGAATGACAAGTATCGGGGTGTAAAATTAGAGGGAGGGGCTACTGCTTATACTTCAGTTACCTCAGGGTAAAAGGTCACATTTTTTAAATGAAGAAGATGTCACTCAAACCACTTCCATATTGGACATTTTATTTAAGAGTTTAAATGCAGTTGGGAATGAAATGTGTTTTTAGGAATAAGGAAACCTACAACGAAAAATTAATATAATATAATATTAAGGCAGTTGACGCAAGTGATGTGTGTCGTGTTATTTAATGATGTTAAGAGAATACGTACGTTTGCCGTCAGCTGGGTGGTCAGGTTTGACACCTTCTCCTGTGATGATTCCAGCTCTCTCCTCAGCTTGCGGATTTGCTGTGAGGAAAAAAAGCGAATGTTTAACTATAAAATAACAAAGTTTACTAAAGACTCGGGCAGATGGCGTTAATGAGATGGGAGAAATATTTGTTCCCCCACAGTTGACAGGGATGAGGAATGAAAGGAAAGAAAATAAGGAGACAGAGGAGAAGGAGCAAGTGCAGGAGAGAAAACACTTACCTCTCCCTGAATCCTTTCCTCAGCCTTAGGAAGCAGGGGGAGAGTAAAAGTCAAGATGTTAGATAAAACACAGGGAGAGAGGAGCGGAGAGGAGAGGACGAGGACGAAGGTGAAGGAGAGGAGAGGGAGGAGGAGAGCAGCGGAGACGAAGAGGAGGAGAGAAAGCAGAGAGGAAGAGGAGAGGTGTAATAAGTTGCAGAGCATACCAAGGGAGAAAGTCTTGTCTCTAGTGTGCACTGTGTGAAAGTTTGAAACAAGAAGATAGCATCACTTAACACACTAACAAACACACACACTCACACTCACACTCAGACAAACACAAATAGAATTGTATCTACCTGATTATGCATGTTGCCCACACTCACCGACGAGTAGCTCGAGGAGGCGTTGGATGCCAGTGAGAGCACAGACCCATGAACTGGTAAAGTGACAATTCAGAGCAACAACATAAACCACCGAGAAGATGAAGTAGTAAATGAGGGCACCAAACAGAATCACAGTAATCCAGCAGGACTCACCTTCGTCGGACTCCTTGTCTCTGAAGGATCCAGAGCGAACCATCCCCATGCTGCGTGGACGCTCAGCCAGCGACAGCGTGCTGCCCAGTGGAGACGCTGCGTACAGCTCCAGAGAGGCATCGTGTGTTGGGATGCTGTTGGATCGAGTCATCCTCGGAGGACCGCCCACTGGGCTGGGTATTACTGTGAAACCAGAGGGTCAAGGGAAAAGAGTTTTGACTAGTTAATACTCGTCCTTGCTCTTTCACACATCACAAAGGTCTCTACGGGAATCTTTATGCTCCCTCAATAATCACGTTAATGAGGGAGCATAGAGATTCCAAGATGGGAATACTATGATGCTTGTTTCTTCTTCTTCTTTTAAATGTCGTATTGCTATATATTTCTCAGCGGTGAGACCTGGGGAAGACTGCACCAAGTGACTTGTAGTATTACACCAATGGTGTTGACAGCACAGTTGGCGTGTGGAATGACCAACCCTCAAGAACAACAGCAGCTCTACCGATGTTATACATAATGTTAAAGAAATGCATTATTCTACTCAGTGTACTTTGGAATGTGTGTACATGTGTATACTCACCCATACTGGTCTTAGAGGTGCGGGGCAGGGAGGTGGGCGAAGACATCGATGGAAGAGTGAGCGAGTCGGTCATACTGAGAATAGAATGAGAGTGCCTCCTCTCTCCTTTCTCCTTCCCTTCCTCCTCAACCTGGGAGACACAGCTGGAAACACACAGTCAGAGGACACCATCAGTGATGTTGTGGTAAATGTAATACACAAACAGAAAATCCTCCAAACATATACAATTCATTTTTTAGTATTGTGGATAAAAAACGTAGAAAGGTTTTATACATGAATTTGTTTTATTCATTTAGACCTAGAAATTGATTGATTAGTTAAACCTAAAATTCTATGAAAATCAGTTAAATCTTTCACAGTCAATTTTCATTCCAATGTGAAGCTTTACTGTTTCTATCTTGTTTGTTATATCATTTTGATGACAGTAAACTGAATATATCTGGTATTTAACTGTTGGTCAGAAAATAATGAAATCTGATGAATTTTACTGTTTTCTTATAACTGAAGTGAACACTGATATCTCAAAATGGGGATATTTTTACACAGAATAAAGATAAACACTAATAACAATTTGACGCTCTGCCCCACCTACAGTAGAGACGTTTTCATGTTACTGCCGGCCAGCCAATATCTGAGTGGAAAGACTCACAAAATGTTGCTAGTACGATATAAATGAGATACAATATTTGGGGGATTAAGACCAGATTTTGGAATACAAGTAAAAGGCCGGGTGTGTACAGACCCTGCAGGCAGGATTAACACAGTCCGTCAATCAGAATAGATCTTCTCAATGGGAGTTGTGGGAGTGTGCAGGTTAAGGTATGTGCCAAAATTGCATCTGAAACCTGTAGCTGCATGTCTGTGTGTGCGCGTGTCAACTTACCTTAGACCTTTCTTTGGCAGCGTGTTTCGGTCTCTCTGAGAGCTGCGGAGATTAAACAATGTTATTATTTAACCAGTGGTGCAATGAGTTATTAAACTCTCAAGAGCAGGCAGCGGGCACAAAGCAGCACAGTGAGACAGCTGTGTCAGCCAGTAATTATGTCTTCAGTGAGCAGGGCCCGTTCAACACTGATAATAGCCCTGCAGTAATAACAGCCTAAAGACCCCTCAGAATGAAAGTATGTGTGTGTGTGTATCGAGTGTGCGCCCATGCCATTGCCTTTATTTGTGGGTTGAGTTTTATTTTTGTCTAAGCCAAATAATATGCGACAAATGGGCCACCAAGTAATTATGTTTCTTAATATTTTAGAGAATAATTAACATCTCATATTGTACATTCTGTCTTCAGTTTTTAGATTAACTCCCCTCCCCCACATACGTGTAGTTTTGCCTCAAAAATATTATTTATTCTGAATTAGTAATAGTAAATAGTATTATATTATACTAAAAATATTCTATATTCTCTATATATGATTCATCTTGAAAATCTTACTAATTGTTTACATTTTTGTGGGTTTTTCTCTCGAAATGTAATTACTTTTTATTTCTTTGCTCTTCATAATCACTGCTACCATCCTAAAATAACTTTTTCGGGTACCAAAAACATCATATTTGTACCAGGTGTATATACTAAGATGTCAAAGCTTCTCTTCTGGAACGCTCCTGCCTTCCCTGAACAATGAATGAAATAGGTGTAGTTCTTCAGATAACCAATAGGTGGGGCTACATGACAGAATGGAAGAACCCTGGATGACAGATACTATGCATGTATAATTAAAGAATATCTTTCAGCAGAATTGAACTCACTTGTCAGTGAGAGTCAGCGAGACTTTACTTCCAGAGCTCCAGCTGGGAGGAGGGCCTCTGTCTTCCTGTCTCTCTTTGTCTCTGGACTCTAAGGTGGTGTAGCCTCTCACCAAACTCTCCCTCTCCCTATTCTTCCCTCTTCCCTGGGGCTCAGGAGCCAGACTCATCTGCAGCGGCAACGACTCCATGCTCCGATGTAGCCCAGACAGACGGGGGTAAAGCAGGGGAGAAGTGCTCCCCCTGCCCCCTTCCACCCCGAGAGACGAGACCTGCCTCGGGCCCAGCCCCATCCCGGAGCTCGAGAAGCAGGCCGAGGAGTTCACATTGAGTAACGGGGCAGGGCTGGGAGTGAGGCAGGGGCTGCCTGCTGAGCTCACCAGGTCCTGGAGCTTAGAGTAGGGGGGGATCTTTGGGGGCAGTGAGTCTTGAATTCCAATATCCAGGCTGTTGGAGTTGAGCTTTTCGAGATGAGCCATGGATGGAGGCTTAGCGAGGCTGCGTACTCCAGATAATCTAAAAAGTATCAGACAACATTGAAGTAAATGCATATTCTTATTATTCTGAAAGTGTGTGCGTTCATTGAGAAATGATTGCTTGTATATATTTATATTGTATAAGTGTGTAACATTGGTACCTGTGTGTGTTGGGTGAGGGCAGATCTACGCCCTTACCACTGCTGGGGGGTCTCAGGCCCTGAAGCTTCACTCCGTTCTCTGAGGGGGTCTGAGCCGGGCTGCCCTTCAGGGACCCACCTCCGCACTCAGAGTCCGAGACCACAGCTTTAGCTTTGGCTCGCTCTTTCTCCTTCTCTCGATCTGTTTGATTGACAGGACTAGGACTTAGAATCCCACGGCTCCCTCCTTTACTCAACCCTGCTCCAGAACCAGGCTCTTTGAGCCTTGAGCCCTGAAGTGTTGTAGAGGAGGGTTTGATCAGTCCACAGCCTGTGTCCATGGTGGTGCTTACTGGTCGTGCGGAGCTCGGCCGGGTTAGAGTCAGTGTGCTTGTCTTGGCAGGACGAGGCAAAGAGCGGTATTGCAGAGACGTCCTGGCATTTGGGGACAGAAAACTACTGTGATCGTTGCTTGAGACATCTAGACTTGTCTTCCGTCCTCCACCACCGCCACCACCAGCCCCGGGTTTGGTAGGAATACCAGATGTTTTGGGAACCTTCCCCACAGTTGCAGAGCCGCCGGGTATTGAACTGCCACCTGTACTAATCATAGCAGATGCACCGACGTGGTTTGTCCCGTTAGGGGCGACTGTGGTTTGCTTCTTGAAGCCAAAGTTTCCACCTGTTGAGGGCCTGACCAGGCCAGATGGTGGTTTACGCTGTTCACCACCACCAGTGCCATTCCTGTGATCTTTACCAGCATCAGAGGAGGAGCGCTGAAGCCCTGAAGTCTTCACTGCCAACCTGGACTTATCCATGGGCTTCCCATCTGATCGGACTGTACCTGAAGAGGTAGAGGAGAAAAAACAATGACTGATGAGCAGCATGAACAAACTAATGCCTGAACACTCAGTTTCATGTAGCGAGAGAGACTAACCAAGCCATATTAGGACATGATAACCAATCTGAACACCTACAAGGTCAGACTGTCAGCCGATAAAGCAAATCCGAACACAGACAGTGTGAAGACCACTCACACTCACACACACACACACACACACACACACACACACACACCCTAACACACACTTATCATGCAGTTACTCCTCTTTTCCATCCCAATGAACAAAAATAGTTTTTTCCCTCTGGTTTTCCGCTAAGTGCACGTCTGCGTGTCACAGCTGTGGAGTGCTGGGATTAACATGTGCAATATGGCCGTGGAAAACTGGTGCTCACGTTCACGAAGCGTGTCTGTGGGCGAAAAAACGCCATGAAACACAGTGTGGTTAAACTTTTCCTCTTTTGAAGACTCTTTGGAGACAGAGGGTGGAGTGAGAGATGACTCGGTGGAACGGCAGTGATTTTTTTCCCCCCAAGTGGCAAATTAATTGAATTTGTTTGGAAGTCATTATGAGAGAAAGCAGCAGTCTACTAGACACATGTGCACTGTATGCCCCACCCACACAAGTGCAAGTCCACGCTACCCACGCTCTTAATTTGTATGTAATGGGAGGTTTATATACAAGGCATTAACAGAGTCAAGAGCTGCTGTTGAATGAGACCCACCGGCGGGCCGCCTGGTGACATCTGGAGTCACTTAAGGGTATTTATAAACCCGCAATGGACACATAGACACAAGACACGTATATACCACACACACTCACAGTTACTTGTGATCAGATCGTACAGGAATGTGACACCGACAACACATTACGCTCACAGCTCTTTCGTAAATGTGAAAATTGAGTTAACGTGTCAAGTCATAAACTCAATCCATCGTAAAACCGCAACACTGCTCGGTCCAAGAACGTTAGGCTGACACACAAACTCTGTTTGACAGTGACGCATACTGATTCCAGGCGTTTGTATTAATTGTGACATAAACGTACAATGATTTTCAGACACCGGCTGTGGAGACACACACAGGCGCGTGTAGAAGAGACCATGAATTCCGATGCCGCTCGACACGAGGGGCCTGCGTGTCTGACGGGGAGAAATCCTTCGTATAAAAAGTCTATTGCTGACATCTTTTGAAGGAAAATGGCTCATTTCACATCAATTCTTCTTCCATATAGGGCAACAGTGGGCGAGAGCGGCGAAAGGAGGACAGCTGGAGTGAAGATGCATCTCGCTGCCACATAGTCTCCCAATCGACCATCAACATGAGAGTTTGTAGTTGTCTTACTTTAGATATATCGACAGTATCAATGTTAAGTGCATACAATTAAACAATGAAACAATAAATTTTGTATCTTATAATATTGAGGCAAATGGAGGTGCAGCTATTATTATTATGTACTGACTTAGTTCAAAACAATAAAATCAGATATTTTGGAAAATTGACTTGATTGATCACTTTCTATAACAGATAATTCCTTTATAAAGGAAGTGGTGTGCAAGTTATTGATCTGGTCAACTTCTCTATATGGAACTTATGATGGGTGTGTTCCCCTATCTTTCAATTTTTAGCTTAAGCGATTAACAGAGTAGCAGTAGAAACAATCACTCATCATTCTACACTAAAGGCAAACTGTGGTTGGTATATAGAACATTGTGCGAACTATAGAATGTGTATTCTAGACACAGTGTTATTGAACTGCGACACAGTGCTCGTCTGTCGTTGACCTCGAAGAATGTCAAAGACTCATTTAAATTCATGAGCTCCTCCTCGTTGATGAGCTACGAGATCCAATCTCCACTCTGCTTTCCATCGACTTCATCATCTGATTAATTAACCTCTGAAACTCTCATACTGTTCATGCGGTTGACATCAGTAACAATAGCAGCGTTGCGCACACATCAGAGGCTGCTTCACTTGTTTGGTGTGTATCTGTCACTTCAGCAGCTGGCAATGCAAACATGGTCCAAAGGAAAGAGGATTGTTTACACATACACTGCCCAACTAGACTGGCACACAACAGCACAACTAATATCCTGTTGTTTTGGTTGTCTATATGTGTGTGTGTGTGTGTGTGTGTGTGTGCTTACGTAAACAGCACACAGATGGTGAGGTTTAAACGCAGCCGCACAATCCTTGCTATTGTGCTCTTTGTGTGTGAGTGTGTGTTTGTGAAGTGCGATGGGTGACACTGTTTAAGGTTGGCACAATCTCCGACCTGTCTGCACAGTGGACACACACACACATGCATACAAACTATTAGCAACACAAACACTCACTGTCTCTGGGCCAGTTGCTTTGGGTACAAGGCCTTTATCTAAGTACTATAAATTGTCTCTGTCAGGCACAAAAATAAAGCTTGGATAGAAAAAAAAACACTTGGTCAGTGCTGTGTGTGTTTGTGTGTGTGTGTGAGAGTGTGTGTGTGTGTGTGTACGGCTGGCAGGAAGGGTGTGGGTGGTGATGGGCGTTTGATACATGGCACCACTTTCTAAAGGCCCAGAGGGTGGGCTGCAGCTGTGGATGAATGTGTGGGACAAAGACAGTGAGTGTGTCTGTGACAGTGTGTGTGGGTGTATGACTGCCAGAAAGACTGGAATATTAAAAGACAGCCAGAGAAATGTGTGAGTCAGCTCAGGTTATGAAACCATTTCATATAAAGCTATAGATTCGTACACTTCAACATTCGTCTGTGGATTTAGCTACTTTCAGACATGGACTTGAACTTTAACACTTCATGAAATTTCCCAAAGGGGATGTGTGTGAGGACACAAATGTCTAAGTCAGCTGCTCCAGGTATTATTTTTTTCCTGCGAACCCTGAGTTTTCCAGACATTTTCCTTTGTGTGTGAACGTATCTGACCCAAACCATCTCCGGCTGCCTTCCACATACGTAAAACGCAAACTGTTCAAATCTGAAAAGGTCTTCAGTGTGTGTTTCTCCACCTACCTGCCACTTTCAGGCCACTCTGAGAGGTGTGGGTTATCGGGGATGTGACTCCCACGGGTGGGTTTCTTCCTTTCCTCAACATGTTTCCTTGACCCAGGGTTTGAGGCTTCTTCAGTTCACCTTTACCTCCTTCCAGCCCCTCCCCGGGCTGCGGCCTCGTCTTTTTCCATTTATTGGCCGATTCGGACTTGAGGCTTCCTGTGTTGTAGACGCTGCTGCCTTGGCTCTTGCAGCCCGGTTTGGCATCATCGGTGTCCCACGAAATGCCGCTCTCCACCAGAGATCGCTTCTCTGCATCTGTACGCATCTACAGAGGGACAGAAAGACAAGTTCTATGAGACTGTATTTTGACAGAATGTGTTATTACTGAGTGAATGAGATTAAACTTAAGGTGAGATAAGTGGAGATAATACATTTGTGTTTCTCTGATTGTCTACTTATCAATTATGAATTTCCCTGCATGTCTTATCTGAAGGCAAACGTATTTGAACTAGAATCATGTCACCCTTGAAACCCCTCCTAGCTAACACAACTTTGTGTGACTAAAATCTAGTTTAACTCTGCGTGATTCAGTGCATGTTACAGAATTGGCTTAGTAAACTGGGATGAATGATGGCATGCAACAACTTACTGAGTCTTTTATGAAAAAAAACACTGTCTCCCTTATATTCTGTTCTTAAGTGTTCACCACAGGTCACAGTTATTAGGTTAGATATTAGGTTAGAGCCTCAGACTCCCTCTGAGCAGGAAAAACATGTCTGACCCAGTCAACCTAAAAACCCACTCAAAGATGTCTCATCTTCCCCGTCTAAATCCTATTGTGTGCTCTGGTTGAACACTTCAAACGAGAAGTGGACAGTCACAGCAGGGGGAGGAACTGCCCACAAATACACACATATGTACTGTGCACACACCACACACTGACCCCACATCTAAGATCAGACACAAAGACTCACACACACTTGACTTACATACAGACAGCTCAGCCTTGAAACAATCCAATAAGAAAGAATGTCGAATGTGAAACTAAAGGAAATGAGAAACCCATGACTGAAGGTCTTCTGTGTGTTTATGAGGGGAATGCGTGCGAATACACAGCTTCTTTATAGGAAGAGTGTGTACCTGTTTATGGATGACTATAAGAGGACGCCCTCGACAAAAGTGGATTAAACACACCCACTGTCGGGGACTGACAGTCACACAATGCATCAGGAGATGTGTGTGTGTGCCAGTGCAGGACATTGCACCTAACATGCAGTTCCCATGAAAGCTCATATGCTGAATTCCTTTTTTATTAAAACCAATAGACCCCATGGGCAGGTTCACATCACACGAGGAGGTGGAGGTATGTGTGAGTGTGTGTGTCCTGTCTGACCAGACCCTGTTGATAAAACATTGTAATTTCCTCACACACATTCCCTGATTATTAAAACATGGAAGGGGGGGGGGGGGTAGGGGTCGAGATACCCATCTGGTCAGGAAGTCACCTCAAAACATGGATAACAACGCAAACAGATGGACAATGAGACAGATAGTAAAACGCAAACACACATGCACTACTAAGTACTAAGTGTATTAACTTCGGCAATTTGTCCGTCTCCTTGTGGAAATGAGGAGATTCAGGTTTTTGTACCACCCACATGGACCACCACCACTTTCTGGCTGTAATTCTAACTTCCTCTCTCTCCAACATGTCTTCTCTGTGTGTCCTTTCTTCATTACCCTTCTCCCCCTCAACCTCATATCTCTGTTGAGCTTATTACACAATACGTGGGAGGGGAGAGGAGAGGACGTTAAGCAAGTGGGAAATTAAAATCAACAGGAGACACTAAGACAAAGAGGAACCGACAAAGGGATAAGATTAGCTACCATCGGCGATAGAACGAGGAGCCATGTGTATTTGACGATAGCTGGTGCATTATGAGGTGATGGTGGGTTGCCATGGCAATGATGCCATGGGGGGTAATGGTTGCTATGACTCCTGCTTCTGGGCGTGGAGGGAGGCGCCCCGGTTCTTCCAGCTCGCTGGCCTGGATGCCGGACTGCAGATGGCCCTGTGTGTGTGAGTGTGTGTGTTTGTGTAAGTGTGTGTGTTTGTGTAAGTGTGTGTGTGCAGATGGCCACACTCTAGACCTGTCCTTCAATATATATATATGGAAGAAGACAAAGGCCCGGGCTCTCAGCATCCCTGTGCTTTGGTTGCCATGGCTACCGTGATTTCCCATCTCCCTTCAAACTCCCTCTGTCTCTCGGCCTCTGAAATTCAACTGAATCAGTCGCATAAACCACATGGTGGAGGTGTGACCTAAATCAGACACTTTCACACATACATAAACACAGACTCACAAACAAATACACACTCTGTCTGGACTCCCTAGAGCGTCAGCTGGATCTCAAAGAAACTGGAGCAGAGCTGTAGACAGGATTTTAGAAGCGCTGAGGTCACGAGTCCCAAATCCTTCCACTCCCGCAGCAGATTTTTTGAGACCACAGTGTCGCAGTGCTCTTCAGTGAATCAACACATTCCCTCAGGACAGTTACTTCTAAAGCCCAATTTATCCTTCTGCGCCAAAGCTGCATCGTAGGTACGTATGTAGCCTGAGCACAGGGCCGAGCATTCATACCTGCGTGTACGTGTGTGTGTGTGAGTCACTCTACAATTACAGCTCCGAAACAGTAGTCGCATGTAGAGTTTGTATATGCTGGTGTGGAGCGTCTTCGGATTCCTGGTCCGCTTATTTAAAAATTCTCAGGCGTCTCTGTTTACTTCAGAACAAAGGCGAATGCTACTAAGCTGGTTGTGTTGAAGTTGGAGCCAACACAACCATAGAGTAATTACTTTTTCTTGAAGAACTGCAACGAAGAAAAGAAAGACGTCGTCCGCGTTCGTTCCTTCAACTCAATTCAAAAATGGTGGCGAGTCTGCTGGAAATGCAACACTACCAACATGTGTGTGCCATGAACACGCTTACACATCAGTGCAGATGTGATAGCATGGGTTTTCAATAGAATACTGAATCAGGCAGAGTACTGCTACAGGCTGTGTGTGTGTGTGTTTGTGTGTGTGTGTGTGTTCATGTGTGTCTTCTGAGCACTCTGTGTGTGACACCTCATTCAATGACGAATCAATATTTCACTGGATTAAAGGCGTCATCAATACTGTATCCAGCACACACGTCCGTCTGTCTCTGTCAGTTTGTGTGTGTGTGTGTGTGTGTGTGTGTGTTTTGTAATGCTCTTGTAAACCTCACTTACCACTATGGTTGAGTTCCTGCGGGAGCCGAGGGGGGTGGTGGGAAGCGAGTTGAGAGTGGGACTGGTGTTGAACTCTTCGGAGCTCAGGTTGTCTGAGCCGTCACTGAGGCCGCTGCTGATGGAGCTGCTCTCATCCCAGCTACAACAGAAAATGAGAAGAAGTGTCAGGCAACATATTAAAGTAGTGATTTCCACCCAGGGGTATTATTTGTACTGCAAAGCTGAGTTATCCGCTCAAACAACTGGATACAGGTAATGGGTAATGGTTTAAAGGAGTCAGAGGAATGGATACAAATGACCACACAGACCTAAACGTTGACAGTTCAGTTGTGTGAAACCACTTGACTCTTTCAGAGAAGTGGTGCTTGAGTTCATGTGATAGGACGGTGTTGGCATGTCTAAATAAAGATGGCACTAATGTATTGAAGGGTCACAACTAGGAGAACGATGCAATGTCCTTCTTAACACATACACCATTATTAGTTATAAAATGGCCACGTTCAAAACCAAAGGGGACAGGCCCTAAGTCCCAAAGCATATAGCGTGCAGCTGTGAGCCGGTGATGAACCCTTGAAAGCATATACAGTTGCTAATAATGATCACTAACATCAACATGGATCACATAAAAGCGCTCATACCCGAGAATATCTTAGAAAACAGAGCAATCTGTGTCGGATATCTCCCGAGTCTGTTCAGTGCATGAAATACCCACCAGCTCAGTTACATCAGCCATTGGCTCTGTGTTGTCTCGTTTGTCTTTGATTAAATATTCATAGATGCAGACCTCATTTAGAAAGCTGCCTGCTCTATATACCTTACTTTCACACTGCCGGAAACTTGGCAAACTGCAATTCAGAGCACTCTCGACATCATCTCAACCCACACGCACAACCACACAAGCACACAAAAATAGCACTAAAGAACATATACACTGATACATGCGCCCACGACTGCACGTAGGAGGAGAGTCTGTGAAGTCTGGCCACATGGCACATATCTTCTTCGTCTTTTTACCGCAAGCATTTATTTACTTGTGGATAATGGTGACACAGTTAAATATTAGCAATCCATGATGTTCATTGCTTTCCTGGATGCACATTATTAAACACTATTCTATGGAATCTTTTTATACCTATTTTTTCTACTTCTGATTGACTGTTTATGTTTTTATTCAATTATTTGGCTGCAACCCTGTTTACCCCTAAAACTCTTAAAAAGTGTTTTGTGGACTCAAACTCTTCACCCACCCCTCCATCGACAGAGTGGTGAGAAGACATTGAGTGGATTTTCATTTTTCTGTGAACTGTCCCTTTAAAAAGAGGATTCAAGTTATTGGTGGCGTTTGGAGTTTGAAGCTATCTGACGACTCAACAGTATCAAATACTAAAGCTGCAGTAATGTGAGAGATCAGGTCATATAAACCTCAAGAAATAACTGGAACAAGTCTGTCATCCAGCTCAGCACAGTGGCTTGCAGGGGTGAGGAGGTGGGGGAGAACAGGGGTACACGTGTGAGGCGGTTGGGTGCACATTGGCCTCTGTACATTAAATAGGTCATGTTGAGGAAGTTAGGGGGGTTGGGTTTTTCTCTCATTGGGGTCATAAGTCAGACCGATATCATACGATACTGTAAAGCAAGTGGAGAGGGTGGGGTTCCCTAATGAGGTCATGTATACTGTGGCACATTGGAGGACGGAGAGGAGAGAAAGCGGGGTAGGCCTTCCGGTCGGGTGCCTCTGTGGGTCACACTGTGCCCTGGGGGACTCGACGGCGGGGACCGGGGGGAGAGGGGCGAGAGGGATAGAACTCCCTGTCTGGCCTGTGGTTATTAGACATTGAAAAAAGAGAGAGCAGATGAGATTTAAAATCTGTACTGGGCCTTGTCTATATGCCAGACTAAGATTAAGGCCAAATTTGATTGGGCCAGACACACTGAGAGAGCCAAGCTTCACTTTCTGTCTTAAAGTGAAATGCTTAAACACTTCAACTCATTCAAACAAGTAGAAATATAGTGTTGTAGTGGGAAGATATAGGCTATTTGTGCATCTTTCATGTTAATTGTAATTTCTTACATACCCACAAACCGCAACAGATATCATTATAAAAAAACGTATTAAAAATTATATTTTTTATGAGATAAAGCAAATACATTAAAAAAACTATATTTATATACAACAGTGTTTGGGGAAGTGTGTGGAATTATCTAATCAACAAGTAAATGAAGTTTCTAGGATGTAGTGCTGCAATCAAAGCTGATCTCGATTGCAGTTTCATACTAGATTGCTATGGGCCCTTTATTACACACATGCAATAGACATTGAACTCATACAGATGTTATGTACTGGTTCCAAATGTGTGTGCATGTGTCCATTGTTCATTTTCCACTGAACAAGCCCTGGAAAATAAACGTCCATTCAGGAGGTAGAGCAGCTGAGGTTTTACCACAAAGCAATACCTGTCTCTTTGTCTCTTGATATTCAGAGCTATCCGTGTGTGCACCAGTGGGTTCTTGAATGATAATGCCCTCTCTGATGAATTATTAAGGCGTGATAAGTAACAGTGCAAACAGCCTCTGCAAGGTTAGGTTGTCACTCAGCCGACACATGTGAAGAAAAGAGAGAGAGGATTGAGATGAGTTCAGATCCAACTTCAGGGACAGCACCAGCAAAACAGAATAGAATAGAAATCAGAGGACTAGTGACGTCAACTTAAAGAGGATTTGGAAAGAGAAAATCAAGTATTTTAATCACCGAAACGAGAGTTGATTCTCCTGAAAAAATCGTATGAACTTCTTTTGATGTAGAGACGACAAAAGCTATTTTATGGTTTTGATGAGACCAAAAGACAGAGACTGAACAGAGACTAAAGGATTAAAATAGAGTTCAGATCATTGTGACGCCAAGAGAAATATCAGGAATCATAAGTCAGAGTGTGAATTTCAATACAACTGTTTTGGCAATAAGTTAGAAAGCCTTCTAACTTTGATGGGTCAAGTTGTCACGTCATACGTCAAAACTTCTCAGTTCTCTGAGGAAATCTATTCTCGGGTCGTCAGAGACTTTAGACGACATATCTTGAAGGTCGTGAGATGCTGTTTGTCCAAGTTTCCAAGGTTTTTGAAGAAAAAAAAAAGGGTTTTCTGATTTCCCTAGAAAAAATACTGAGATCCTCGATCAGCGCAGACATAAATCTGGCTCCAGCTCCTCTATACTCCTCCATCAACTCCACTGGGTGACATAAAAGGGAGGCAGAGCTTGAAGAGAGGGCGATGAAACACAAGGATACTCCAGAGAAGAGAGTGAAGTGGTATGTGGAGAAAAGAAAGAACAGAAAAGAGAGCTTTAGTGGGTAGAGAAGTGACAGAGAGGGCCGCCTCAACTTCTAAGGACTCTATGCGCTTGCTAAAGACGATTGTCTCTCATCTCTTCATCACTTCCACCGACTCATCTCCTCCTCCTCAATCCACTCCATCCTATCTTCCTTTAACAGCAGCTGCTGAAATCTGCGGCTATAATCTCTCCTTGCTCCGCCTCAATTTTTGTATTCCTAGGCAGCAGCTGCAGAGACTGAGGGATAATATTAGCAGCTAATTCATCTGCATCGCCCCTCTATCAGATTAGCTAGTGTCACACAACCAGCCACTTCCCCATCACTGTCGCATTTATATTCATATAAATGAGCCCGACCCAAAGTTCAGCTTCTTCTAAAAGGCTAATACCACTCAGCTAAAGGGCTGGATCTCTCACCAGCAACATTCCAGATGCAACAAATGAAATGATGGATTTCATGAAATTACATATGCACGTGGTGCTTATATAGGTCACTGTCCTTTTGTGACTTTAGTCATGATGGAAGTTCAAGAACACAGCTGCAGGGAAAGGACCAAGACGCTGAGGAATGGTATCCTATGACTATAATTTTATAAGCAAAATTAATATCATTGTTGATTTGATTTAGGATGCAATAACTGTCAGTTAAGCTGAGTTGCATTTGATTAAACTCATTTTTCACCTTCACAAGGCCTTTTTTTTGTGTGCACCATGTGCAGAAGGGCAGCGTCCAGCTGAGGAGAGAGTTTGCCACATGGACACAGTGTATTCTGCCAGCTACACACAAGTGGTTTCCTACTCTGTCTTCACGCATGACGTTATAACTGCACCACGAAAAGAAGGATAAAAAGCCACAGTGAAGTGTTCTGTCGTCCGTCCAGGGCCGACTTAACATTTCATAATCTCTCCGCCTCTTGCGAGCTGCAGAATATTTGAAATGGTTTGAATACTTCTCTTATTTGCCACATTATAATATAGGTCACAATTGTCAATGTGCATCACATCCTCCTGTCACAGAGACATGATTTCTTTGTTTCTGTTTCGGTCGCACACCCACACAGAGCATCATGAGAACGGTTGAAAATCTGCAGCCGAGCTAACAGTTTAAGAAGCGACTGTATCCATCCACTGCTCAGACAATGGAGTCAGTTCATTTGATCACAGCGTGAAGGGCCTTTCTTTGCTGCTCATTATGAGAGCTCTTCTCTCCTCTCATTGAAGGATGGGCGATAGAAAAAAATTTAAATACAGTAAATCGAGAAGGAAAAAAAAGCCACTGCAAAGACAAAGCAGCTTTGCCTGTGTTTTTTTTTTTTTTTATAGAGCAGTGCTTGCTGAGAGTTGGAGTCCTGCCAGCCAAAGGAGGCAGACTTCACAGTATTGCTTAATAACCTGTTGTATCTAAACAAACAGTTGCATGAAGGCCACTTGGATGACTGTGATGTTTGACCTTGCTGCATTGTCCGAACATGGAGGATTGATAAAATTGACAACTAAGCAATTACCTCATCAATAGTCAACGGACATTATAGAGAATGCCAGTGCACTTAGGCAAAGCCGGAAAGCAGATCAATAGCTAGGAGGAGCATAGTATCATTATCAATCCTGTTACCTCTATGATGCATCACTTTGCAACAAACGCTAATTATTCCACTGGACCGGCAAGATGAAATGATTATGACTGTGTAGCAATGTGACCTTAAACTATCTGACCAATCAACAGCTGACAGGAAGTAAACATTAAGTCCACCGATGCGAATAAGACCAACAGATGGTGCAGGTTAGCTTTAAAATAGTATGCTGTACATGCGCCAAGTTTTCATCCCAATTCAAGAATAAGTTAAAACAAAATCCAGAAAAACAGGAACGGAAAATAAGAGATAATTCACATTGAGATAAACAGCTGAAGGTTCTAGGTTTTCATGGGGTTAAATGTGTCCTTATCCGCAGCGAGATTTGGACACAGACTCTTTCACTTGTTTAAATACATGGAAAGTGTTTCTGCAGTCCTGCAGCGGACAGGAACTTTCCATTCCTATTAAAGATACAAAGTGTCACATGGCACAACCCAAAATGGCTAAATCAGAAGGGTTCCTGGTGGTAGTGATGCTTTTTCAGGCAAATGGAAAGTGGGGCAGTGCCAGACTGACACTGGGCAGCTGGTTGGAAACCAGAGGGGGCAAAAACAGTACGAATGGGCTGCTGAAGACATTAGATTCTTTATAGACAAAATATGTGGGACTTTAACGGGTGATAGAAATGACAAATGAGTGAGACACATTGTCTGTGTGTCTGTCTGTACATGTTGATGTAGATGTCAGATCAGCTTGAAGGGGAAGTACACAGCAGGATGTTAATATACCTAGATACCTAGAAAAAACATTGCGAGAAAACCTTACAAGAGAAAATCATTTCCGATTATGCTACCAACAAACCACATTCCACCTTACAGCTACACAAAGAACACTGAACTGAATTCCATAAAGCTTACTGAGCTTACTGGAGCAGTATCGGTGAGGGAGGAACCCATTACATTTTTGTGTGGATCCTGATCAGGGCACAGATCCAGGAATTTATTTTCATTCTATCTAAAATTGTGGGATAGGACAATTTTCACTGATTTCTCAAGAGAATAATTATTGAATCTTGATGAAAAAAAATCTGGCATATTTAGGGGACTGATATGTATGAGTCTCTGCAATTTGGTGCAGATCCAAATGAAAATTAAAATCTAATGATTTTTACTTTGGTTAATAAGGGGACTGTCGGGCCTCGCTCAACTGAGAACCCTTCTAGTTCATCATGTTCAAAAAGAGAAACCACAAAGAAACGGTGTATCTCAACAGCAACATCCTGACTGAACCTGTCTCCTTTAACTTCCTGAAACGGTTTCAGTCCGGACATGAAACCCAACAGAGATGGCTGCTTTCTCACAGTATTTACACTGCTGTAAACACATGTTCACACACACAGGCTAAATCAAGATGACTCATTTTCAGGGGAGAGGAGCATGACTGACCACACCCTATATCCGTGTTTCCTCTTTCACAAACACAACTGTGTACAGTAGAGTGAAGTATATTCAAGAGTAAAACAAAAATGAAGAACTAAGAGGATGAGCTCACATACATGTACGTTGTTTACCTGATAACATGAAAGAGAGTGTGAGAGTGGATGGTGAGCACAGATGGCTAACACTATGGGTCCCTGGACCACTTGAGCAGCTTATCACCAGAAAAAGAAAAAAAAAAAACACACACACACACCAACACACACACAAATCACCTCTGTGGCTTATAAGCACGGCAGATTGTCCCTTTACAATCATAATGTTCCAATCACAGGAAATATAGAAATTGAGATGTAATTAAGATATATTGGCATGAGCAGGTAAAACATTCTATAGGTCACAACGGATTTGAAGCTGCTGTGTTATTCTGAATAGCATTATGCATCACTATAAGGCCTTATACGGCTTTGAAAGAGTTGCTCTGGAGGCACAGCCTATATTATATCTTGAAAGTCTCAAACTCTGACACATAAAGCCGGTACAGACATAACACAGCGTTAATATTTAACTCCAAACATAGGCTGTGGTGTCCATGGTATACATCACCTATCAGTTATTGTATTTACGATGCAGGTAGATTGATTATAACTTTAGTTTTAGATACTTGTTTCCATCTGCAGCTCTGCAGAGTTATGTTCTTATCAAGGACACGCTGCTGTACATGATGTGTTGACATCTAGTCCCGCTCATAAATCACTGATTCCGCCACTTTTTAATGAAAGCCTGTTATTGGCTTAGAGCATTTAACAACAAGTCTGCTGTTGAAAACGGCTTTTAATTAGCTTCCCAACACAGGTTCTCTGCTGAGCTGTATTGTTTAACACTTACAGTAAATCACTTGACAAGAACCAATTAAAAACTGGATTGTGCAGGCAATCTGCCTTTGGGTACACACTCGACAGAGAAATTAATTTCCTCTTCCATGTTATTTATGATTTCCTCTCTGTTCTGTTTCCACCATGTGATAAGAGGAACAATGTGTGATGGGTGAGTGGACAGTGTCTCTTTAACACAAACACACTAACACACACAAGTATTTGGGCATTACAGGGGATTACAGAGCAGGCTGGATTTAATGAGCTCATAATTACTGCTAATTCCATCTGCCACCAGGATCAGACCAGGCCAGGGGCCTTGTTGAGAGGTGCTCTGTGTGTGTGTGTGTGTGTGTGTGTGTGTGTGTGTGTGTGTGTGTGTGTGTGTGTGTGTGTGTGTGTGTGTGTGTGTGCGTGCGTGCGTGCGTGTGTGTGTGTGCGGGTCTGTGTCCATGGAGGAAAAGACGAGGTCACATCCCTAAATGGCCATCACAGAGGAGAAACCCTGTTGAGACTTCAATGGGCATAGGCCTGACAGCGAATGGCCTGAGGGTTTAGGACACACACATCCACACATTCATTCTGTATACACATACACAGCAAATGCCACTGTCCCCTGGAGTGAAGCTTGAATTAGCTGTCAGAAGTGTGTGATGGCTGGTGGAATCAGCGGCTTTGCTCCTGTCACTGCTCCTCTGGGGGTGAGACAAAGCCAGCCAGGCTCAGATGTGTGTGGGAGAATACTGAGGTACATCATTATTCCAAATTTTCCAGAGAAAGAGACAGATTCTACAAAAGCCCAAAACAAACAATCTTTCTATTCTTTTATCCGTGTGACGGAGTTGGAGATTGATAGAAAGCAAAAAGTGCACAGTCAAAGAAGAGCAGAAGTTGCTTTGGTGAAATTTATCTCTGAAGCTCTTCTCTCCTCCTGACCTCCCCAGGGTGGAAGGATGGAGATCAACACACGCCAACCAAGATTCTACTTTCCTCTGAACTACTTCCATCTACCATGAAATCCAACAGGAAAATCAAAACACTGAACAGCTCCAACCTGCTTATAAGGAACTATGAGTGTTGAAATATTCTTGGAACCCAAAGAATTGTGTGACTGTTGGTCGTGCTGACACCTACTGGGTCATCTTGTTCTTTTCATACAGAAAGGCCCAAAAAGGAGAACAGTGGAGAGATGTGCAAAGAGGATTCCTGGGGAGGAACCAGGCACATATTTGTCTCTGTGCTCTTCATCTTCTTTGTATTTGTCTTCTTCCTGCTCAGCTCGAACAGGGTTAAAGTTGAAAGGTTACTGGCCCCTTGACTAAACATGGCTACCCCAGGTCTTTGAATGCAGCCACAATACAAACAATGCCTTTTGAATCTATATTAACAAAGCATTGATCACTGAATAAGAAGGAGAAAATTGTTCAAATTTTTCTACACGAATGTAGAGAGTATGACAAATTGGGTTAAAGGAACATTAAGATGTCTGAGTGTTAGGTTTTCTGACCAGCAGCGCTCTACTATGACCCAGTAGCCCTTGACCTCTAAAGTTCCTCTCTTCTCTACAAGAGAGCAGGAAGCAGAAGAGGGACAGCACTCCTGGGACGAGGTGGAATGGTCTTTTAAATCACCTCCATAAGTCGTTCAGTCTGAGGTGCAGTGTTGAGCGCTGCCCCGCCCCAACTCAGGGGCTCAGAACCGGAGAAGAGCTCACAAGGGGAACCCCACTACGCAGAGGCCCAGGACAAGGGGTTTGGATCCTGGGTTAGAATTACCCCTGGCCTCCCTCCAGTTATGTCAGCTGACTTAACGGCTGCGTGAATTAACAGCGCACAGGGGATGTTTTGGTTTGAAAAAGAAGGTGGAACCAGCGAGAGAGACGAAAGGAAAGGAAAAAGGGAAGAAGAGAAAGAGAGGGAGGTACCCCTTTTGAATGAAGCACGCTTCTTCCAGGTCGATGTTAACTTGAACCAGCTGTGCGAGAGACGGTGCCGCAGACGTGCAAAAGTACAAACACGCACAGTTCCTCTGACAGCTGCCTTTTGATCAACAGAATATAGTAATGCAACAAAAACTCTGGACTCTGGAGCCACACAGAGTAACAGTCAGCTGTCTGTAGCCCAGAGCAGAGAACAGTAATATCCTGCGAGAACGCACAATCACTGCTACACACGCCAAAACAAACACTAAACAACACTGACAACAAAACAAATAAAATATGATACAGCAAATGGGTTGTCGTTTGGTTGTGGATGGGGAAGGTCTTATCGAGACCTGATTCATATTACTGATACTGAGAAATCTATTCCAGCGAAGAGGGCAATGTCCATGTTTATCAAATGTGCCAAAAAGGGAACCAACACCATCAGTCATGCCTCCACTCAACAGATGGAGGAACTATGTTGTCAGCATGATATGAGCCGGAGTTCTCTGGGCAACATGGCGAACAAATGCCTCCGTCAGGACAAATGGTTCAGCCCTGAAAATATTTTGGAGGGCATCCTCTCCCCAAATAAACTATAACGTAGAAAGGCCTGATTATTTCCCCCCCGATTTGCATTCAGTTCAGTGAATGCAAATCGTCCATGGAGCTAATCACTACAGCTAATTCCAACCCATTTGATTAAATGTTAATCTCCTCCATCAGTGAAGAAAAGAGCCACATTGTTTTCCACATTTCTATGAGATGTTACACATGCACGGACTGGATAAGAAGACTGTGGGCTGATTAATAGAGATGCTCAGATACCAGCACCAGAAAAAAATCAGATACTGGCGAAAACGCTGGGTCAGGCATCGGCAAATACACAAATCTATGTCCAGAACTTTAAAGGATATTATTTTAAATCTGATAAAACAGCAATTTTCTTTTCAAAGGATATCAAGTCTTCTTCGCTGCTCCGAAACAACAGATAGAAAAATTGATAGAGAGTGAACAAAGTGAGAATGTGATGGCATAGCTTTTGTTCAAATCGAATCAAGCTGCACAAAGACGCTACACATCAGAGCAGAACACCGCTAAGCATCTGCCAAAGGTTGTCCAAACACCACCTGAGCAGAAGAGAATGAAAGGCTCATTGACTGGAGCAGAGATTCTCTTTCACGTCTCCTGGCTGAGATAAAGCAGACACCTATTAAAACACACACATTACTCCCCTGCTGTGTGGAGGAGACAGACAGAGCGCTGTGTGTGTGTGTGTGCGAGTATGTGAACGTATGTGGTGAGGCGACGGACAGGCCTTGGGGCGCACCCGACAGAACTCACACCCATCACCTGCTGTCACTCCTGACACACACACAAACACAAACGCACACACATACACACTGGTCATGCCACTTAAAGTTGTTACAGTGAGTTTGGGAGACATTCCTCGGCCTCAGGCTGCACAAAACACACACACTTCACATTCCAGCGCGTGTATTCTGGGGTTCCACTCCCTAATCCCCCAACATATGCAGACGCACATATGCATACCAACCCATGAGTGCAGAGACACACACAGAAATAAAATGACAGATCCAGAGGTTCCACTGAAACTGGAATCTGCAGCCGGGAAGTTCACGGCTCCAACACAAACAGGAGGAATCGACTCAATTTTCATTTAAGTGAAAAGAATAAGGCCTTGGAAGTTTCAATGGGAGACATTGTCTGGGCTACATTAACTCTGCCAAGGAGGTTATGTGTTCAACCCTGTCTGTTTGTTTGTTGGTAAGTTTTTATGTTTGTTTGTAAGCAAGTTTACACAAAAACCACGGAATGTATTTCCATGAAAGTTGGTGGAAGGATGGGACCAAGATTTGGTGGTCAGGGGACGGATTCAGTGAATTGTTTTCATTTTCTTTAACGTTCCATAGAAAAGAATGATATTTATGAGTGTATGCAATTTGGTGCCGATCTAAATACAGACTTGGATCTAGTGAATTTCAATGTGGTTCCATAAGGGGGTCGTTGGGCCTTGGTAAGTGTTCTATTAACTGTTGGTCTGGTCCCACGTTTGCTAGGAAGCTCACTCAGGTGAAAATGACATCCAGAGGTCATTATTCTCAGTGGTCTCTCCCGTCCCCAAAGAGCCTGTTAAGGTGCAATGTTGTCTGGCTGCAGGTCCTTCTCTGGCTTTGATGTAACAGAGAAAACTCAGTAAACCACGGGAGGCCCCACCTTGTGAAAACATGAGCCCTGTTTGTGAACACATGCTCCTATGTGTACGATAAAACAGTTTATGTGTCTTACAAGCACAGGTTACAGGCATGTGTTGTTTTTGTTCGTGTCTGCCTAATGACCTTGTACTCAGGCCAAATAAACCTGTTCACTTAATTATGAAGCATCAAGAATATGCCTGCAGGAAATCAATGTGGACACAATTTGTCCATTCATCCAAACAGAAAATTAAGGAATTGGTGAGTAAATCTAGCAAATCGAGTAAATAGATAAAGTAAATCTATCTATCTAATCTAGCTGGCAGAATGGACAGACTAAATAAGGCTGTTTTTAAGGCCTGGCCAATAAAACTATATCAGTAATTATCGCAATAAAATGTTCATTAATAGCAATATAACAAAAGTTCAATATATATCAGAATAATTCTTCAATTGTGCACAGTGAGGAGGTTTTACACATAATTGATCTATTTCAGATGTTTATACTGATTCACTGTTTATCAAGCGTTAGTCATTCTCTGCTCATAAAAACAAGTTTAACATCACAACTTTCACTCAGGAGCAAAACTTTAAATAACTTTAAACTTAAATAAAATAATAATGGGGGCATTTATCGTAATAAAATAACGATATCTACTGAAATTAAAATGTTTATCTTCATATCATTTTAGGCCATATCATCCAGCCCTGAATTTTTTTTTTTTGTCGTGTGCTCTGGCTGATCAGCTGCTCGATCAACCAGTTGTAAATATTTTTGATCGCTCTGTGGTATCTATGAGAACAGGAACCTTGTTGCACCTTAGAAATGCCACAACGGATGGAAACATTTCAACATCTCTCTCACTGAGCGTGTGGGGACATGTTTGTGGGCTGGAGAATCATGATTCCTGTTCATGCATCATGATTCATGTAAGAGAGAATAGATTATCAACAGTCCGTTGAATCTAAGTCTTTTACAGACTGAGTCAGCACAGTGTGTTTCAAAAACAACCCTAATCCATGTTTGACTCTCACACCTAAGACAAACGTTGATTATCTGTGTTGCACTGGAGAAACTGACTACATTTACTTTGCCACCAATATTCCAACTATTAACCTTATCAGAATAAGGAATTGTTTTTATTGTGTCATTTACACGACTTACTAACAGGATGCTCAATTCACAACATTATGGGTGTTTCTTTCTAAATTTGTAAAAGCTACAACTTTTCTTCATCTTTCCATCTTGTTTTATCTTGTTTTCTTCATGCGTTGTCAGAAATCTGCCGTATGTCGATGTTGTAAAATAATGTTAAAACTCGGACGTAAAATTCGATCAGGGCGTATACATGTCTACATAATGCGACTTATGTTGGAATACTCCACGTGTATTAATTCAAGAATCACTCGATTTATTTGGATTAAGGCAATCAGAAAATGCTGTTTACATATCGGTAACTTATTCAGACTGTTGGTTTAACTAGGTTTATATCAGGCTATTGGTTTCCATGTAAACGTGGTCAGTGTTTCACCTCATTGTTGCTGGTATGCTGGAAAAATGTTACTGAACAGGTACCAAACAGGACGTAGGTTAAAAGCTTCTTGAACTGTCAGCTGACAGGTGCTACCTGTCGAACCTGATCAGTATCTCTCCACTCCTCCACACAGATGCACGTGATTCTAGATTAAAACATTTACTGCAGGACACAGCGACTCCAAAAAAGCCTTTAACCAGGTGGAGCTGCTTTTTCACCAGTGACCAACACTTCCCATGCAAAGTGACATCAGCTATGAGAAGAGTCTGGTCTTCATCACGGTGACTGAGCCGCCATTCGTTTTTAATTAAAACAAACAGAGGAGATTTGGGTGTGAGGTGCGTTAATGAGTGATGTCACCAGGTCGCAAATCTGTCGTGTGGATGAGGTTGCGTTGTGTGAATCAGAGGGCGATCTAGAGAGGGGGATAGGTCATGCTGAGAGGGTTATTTGTGTTGTTTTCAGTTGACAAAACACACACACACACACACAAACACACACACACACACACACACACACACACACACAGATTGAGTTGATGTTGGCTTGCCTTCAATATGACTAATATAGTTGATCAAATCTTTGTGTTGGCTTGAACTGGTGTGCTTATGCATGTTTTATGTTTGATTAAACACACACATGCTGACACCCACTCACTGTTATTCTGCTCGAACCACTGGCTTCAGTCATACTGTTAGGTGACTGCCTGAACTCTGTGTGTGTGTTTGTCTGTGTGTGTGTGTGTGTCACATTCTACATATTTATCAGTCTTTTGACAGCCAGTCTGTTTAAACACACGTGTCCAACTCAAACACAGATAAAACCACGCGAGTCGGTCCTGTGGGACTCTGAACTGTTTGTGAGTGGTTTCAATTGTTAAAGTGTTTCTGTCTGCTGGGTGTGTGCATGTGTGTGTCTCTAATGCCCTGATATTAGGCCCCTCTGCTCTAATAGGTTTACATAAAGGGTCGATGGATGCTGTAGGGGTCAGTCAACCAAAAAGAGCACAGCTGACCCCCACCACCCCTGAAAACCCTTACACACACACACACACACACAAATGATTCAATAGAGCATCTCTGTCTGTCCATGCTGTCATAATGCATCTGTGAAGCAGAACTGCTCTTTATGTAATTCTCCTTTTCTCTGTCTTCTGATGCTGCTACATTTCCTCAGCCACCATGCGCTGCCCACTCACATCAGCTGGCCTACATCAGCCCACACATTGACACACACAATTAGATCATTCTCACATGGCATGCAGCAAAAAGATGATTTGGAGGAGGTTTGCAGCGTTTCGCCCAATCAAAGCAGACACATCGACTAGAAGGCGTAGTCAGAATGTAGGTCAGTGTTCTGCTCGGTGTGGAGAATGCGGTCCGGTCCTGCAGCGGATCGATCAATGCGAACACACCCACACATGCGCTCAAATACACACGCACACACACATACCTGCATGCGAACACCAGCAACCAGTTGTCATCGCATTCAGCTTAAAACAATGGACGAGCCAGCAGACCACTTAAAGCGCGCGTGCACACCGTACACGTGCACGCCCACATGCTGCATCCACTTACACTATTCTCATTAGATGATTAACAATAAAGCATTCCCTCTTTCATGGATTTCTATTAAGGCTTTCAGTTGCTGACTGTCCTCACCGGTACAACAGCACAATGCTGATTCAACACTTTGCGCATAGAGGTCTGTGCCTGTATCTACTGTATAAAGCTCCATCTACACGCTCAGCAAAAGCCCGGTCTTCAGTGGGCGTCTAGACAGACACACAAGGTCCAACAACCGGCTGATGTGAGCGCATGCCGGTCACAATGTAATGAAACGTGCCACCAGGCAGCGTTTGCAATTTTATCAATATGACTGGACGCACCGCTGCTGCCACCGCTGCTTTTTACGCACTGGCTCCGCCGGAGCTTCTACCGCAGCCCCACTCAACACCTTCAGCCACCACGCACACACACGCACACACTGTGAACACAACACACACGCAAAAGCAGAGTCACCGGCCCTTCACGGAGCCCCTCTCTCCTCCGGGATCCTGCGCTCTCAGCTCTCATCCATTTTTACCTGGACAGAAAGTGCATTGTCCTCCCCGCGCGCTGCGGAGCCGGGAGCTGCAGCATTTTGCCGTTCAGCACGCGCCCGCTCATCCTCCAGCCGTCCGAGCCGCTTCACGCCGCTTTGTTCCGGGGACACATTATTTCTTCTGAAGCGAGACAAGGGAGGGAGGGTTCACCCGGGTTGCTTTCCGCCGCTGACAACCGGGGCACCGCCTGCACGAGTCAGCAGCGTCAACTGACTGACCCACTCCCCGCAGTGCCTCCACTCTCACACACTCCCCTCTCTCTCTTCCTCGGAGGGAGGGAGGGAGGGATAGATAGAAAGGCAACACCCCGAATACCTCCTCCTCCTCCTCCTCCTCCTCCTCTTTCTCTTCCTCGGGCCCTCGTTTCACAGATCGCGACCAGCTGTGCCTTCTCCAAAAAAGCGCGCAGAGCCGCAGGATAACCACGCAGTCATCACATTCTCTAAGGAGACATGTCAAAGACATTTTGTAAATCTCCAGTCAACACACCGAAGAGAGGACACACCCCTCTGAAAAGCACCGACTCTGCCCTCTGATATCTGAAGGGCCAGTGCTACATTCAACACTGGCATCTGTTGTGGTGGATGGAGCTCTCACTTTGTTTAGGCTAGTCCATTCCTTGAGTCCAAGTTAAAATACACTTCACTGCACGACTGGATAGTTATCTGGGCATGCGATCACCAGGTATTTGAGCAGAATTCACTGATCAAAAGTGAAAGTGTTCAGGAGAGTCTTCGAAACACTCTGTAACTAAGTTGGATTATTCAATGTTGGACGGTATCTGACACTGATTTAACCTGTCTGTCTGTCTGTCCATTAAGTGTTAGATATAAATGGCCTTGATGGTTAATAGATAATTTATTATTGCCGCAGCAGTTTGTAAGAAAAAAAAGTTGCTTGCCGGGGTGTAGCATTCTTCATTGTCTTGCCTTTGTCATCTCCACTAAGATAGATAGATAGATAGATAACTTTATTCATCCCCGAAGGGAAATTAAGTCGTCATAGCAGCCGGTACATTTGAATTCAATAAAATACAATAGAATAAAATATAAAATACTAGGGCTACGTTGTAGCACTTGCGGGCCCGAGCACCCGCACGTTGAAGCCTGTTGCGGTCGGTGGAGAGAGCGATCGATGACCAAGCGCACATCATCGATCGAGCATGCACTTCTCCACGTTGCATGCGTTTTGCGCTCTGCGGCAGTAGGTTTGCCAGTAGGTGGCGCCATCACTATTATTACGCACAGACATATAGATCTGTTCAAGTAGGCGCTCTGATGTAGCGTGAGAAATTTTGTGTCAATTGGACAATGTTTCCGCAACTTAATTTTCACACTGATCAATAGGTGGCGCTATGATCCTGAACTAATATTCATATATGGAGCTGTTCTATTCAGGATTGTGATCATAGGTCAGTAGTTTGGAGCCGGTTGGATAATGCAGAGTGGATTAACAAAGTACTTCCTGTTTCCTGGCGAATCAGTAGGTGGCGCTATGACACTGAGGAAATATTGACACATAGAGCTGTTCAGGCTTGTACTCTTATCATGTGACAGAAGTTTGGTAGTGATAGGACAATGCACAGTGTAATTATGAAAACATCGTGTCCTTTGGCGAAGGATGATCCTTCGCCAAACATCAATGTTTACATGGTTTGAGGAAATGTCACAATTCTGACCATGATCTAATGACTTGACTGATCTGATTTGAGCTGTATATTGTAAATCAGCCAGGAGCAGTTCATCAAAGTATAAAACATGTCACTTCCTGTAGCCACCAGGGGGCGCTGTAATTTCAAGTCATAATTTCTGTGTAGATGTCATCAGGATGGCACCCTTGTCTTACATGTCTAGTTTGGACTCGATTGGACAATGTATGTCCGAGATACAGAACCTCGTGTTTTGATGGCGTTTAATCAAACTCAAGACGCCACGCCACGGTCACACGGTGTGACGAAAGGTCAATCTCTTAATCACTTTTTATCTCCATCTTGTTGTGATGGCACTGATCTTAATTTGAAGTTAATCTGATGAAAGCCCTGGGACAAGTGCATCAAGTAAAAATGTGGAATATGGAAAAAAAATGGCCACTTAATCCAAAATGGCGGCCTCCCTGTTTGGTCAAGCATACCTATCCAAGATAATTTTTTGTTTGTTATGAAACGACACATGTCCCGATAGATTTGTATAAATGTCGGCCATCGTAGTGCCGGGGTTGCCCTATAGGGGGCGCTGGTCAGTTTTTTTGCCACGCCCATTTCTTAAAACCATATGAATATCTTCAGGGGGGGGCTGTTGTTACACACATGTAGTTTGAGAGAGATAGAATCATGAACACTGAAGTTACAGCAATGTCGTGTTTCACGGCGAGTTGATGAACTTTAATGCCACGCCATTCATATGGCGTTTGACGAAAAGTCACGGTAATCTTATGTCTTCATTGTCAATGTCTTGGGACCCATTTGATACAGTTTGACATGGTTGAGGTCAGTGGATGAGGAGAAATTCATCCATGTGTAAGACAAGGAAAAAACAAGACATTTCCTGTTGCCACCAGGGGGCGCTGCGGTTTTAAGTCATCATTTATGCATAGATGTCATCAGGCGGGGACTATTGTCTTACATGTCTAGTTTGGACTTGATTGGAACATGTATGTCCGAGATACAGATGCCCGTGTTTTGATGGCGTGTAACCAATTTTTAACTCCATGCCACGGTCACACGGTGTGATAAAAAAAAAATCCCTCAATCATTTTTTATCTCCATCTTGTTGTGATGACACTCATCTGAATTTGAAGTTGATCTGATGAAAGCCCTGGGACAAGTACGTAAAAGTAAAAATGTGGGATATTGCCAAAATGGCCACTAAAAGCAAAATGGCGGACTTCCTGTTGCGTTTTTCATAATGCTCCATGAGACTTTTTTTCATGACTGGTCACGATACACCTATATCCAGATTTTGATGAAAATCCGTTATGTGGAAACCTAGGGGCTGGTTCCAGGGGGCGCTGTAGAGCCATTTTGCCACGCCCAATTCCAATTACTCCAGAATACTAAAATATCCGCAGACCCTGAATTTCCTGCAAAGTTTCATAACTTTTTGAGCATGTCTAGACCCTGAAAAAGCCCCCCAAAGGGAAATAATAATAATAATAAAAATCCTTACAGATTCAATAGGGCCTCTCACCATTCGGTGCTCGGGCCCTAATAAAGGGGGTTTTCACTAATGTTTGCTTGTTAACAGGATAATATTAAAACTTCTGGACAGATTTACACAAAATGTTTTGAAAGGATGTTTATATGGGTCAGAGGAGAACCCATTCATGTTTGATGGTGATCTGGAACCGAGGGTAGATCCAGGATTTTTTTTATCTCACTTACTTTAACACAGTGAGCTTTCGGGGACAGATTTCTATCAGTGTTTGAAATTTGGGCCTTATAGCGCCAAGTATTCTCTTCTATCGTTTAGAATGACACTTTTCTCATATATATGTGGATGTAAATAGGAATGAGTTGGAGTTTTAATGGTCATACTTGCGTAAATTACTTTAAATTTGATTTACAGTAAATGAACATTTCTAAGTTTATTTATTACTGATGAATATCACTCAACAGTCGCCCAGTGTCTGGAGGAAATGCTGGTTAACAGTCGAACCGTCTGTGGCATAAATAAGCCTCAATCAGGATGTAATGAAGCGGGGAGGGTAAATGACTCCACTGTTTCTATTGTAACACAGTGTGTATTGGCTATTGGAGACTTGCGGAGGAATAGAGTGGGTATCATGTATCCACTCCCACCGAGAGCTCTGCCCCCCTCACAGCATCCAGTGGTGTTTAAACACTTTAAGGCTCTGAGTGGACCCCAGTGAATAGATTTGACTGTCTGCTGGGTCAGTTCAATAAATGAATGAAGGGTGAGAAGGACAGAGAGAGGCAGTCAGAGGAGGGGGGGGGGGGGGGGAGCTGGAGATGATTAACGCCGTCTTTTCACTGGAGACAGGAGAGAGAAAATGGTGTTAGAAAGAAATAAGAATGCAGAAATGGAGAGATTGGAGAAAACACTTCACCCGGAGAGAGAGGAAGAGAAAAAGATCATTAAAACGCTCTTTTTAAGCACTGGGGGAACAAAGGCAGGATTATTCAGGCCACTGCTCATCCGTACCATGCAGAGCCAGGTGGACACAGAGTGTATGTGTGTGTGTGTGTGTGTGTGTTTCAGGGGGTCTGATTGGCACACTGGCATGAGGGTGTTTGGAGCCACTGCTATCGTTGTTGCCTATGTTACTAAAGGAAAGAAAACAGTTTAAATGAACACACAAACACACTCATGCTCACACACACTCACACACCAAATCCTGCTCAAGTCAGTGGGAGCTTAACTCTCATCCCAGTTTTTGGAAGGGTCCTCTGGACAGCGCTCTGCGTCGGTCTGGCCAGCTCCGCTTCACGTCCAGACATGCCCCCCTCTGTCTGCCTCTCTGTTTATTTGGCTCTGCGCATCAAAGAGCAGCTCCCCTGTCCCTGCTACTCTCCTTTTCACCCTGGACCTGAGACCACACTGCTTGTTTTCAACATCAGTGCATGTGTGTGTGATGCAGCAACAGGACCAGTGTAATAAGGTGGTGATGTAACTGTGTAATGACAGTATACAGGAAGGGGTCATCCCTGTGACCCTGGGAACCTGTCACTCCTCTGCTGATGAAAGAGACGGGAGACCTGGGAAAGCTCATCCCCCTTATCAGAGCAGGAACACACAAGGACACACACACACACACACACACAAACACACGCACACCAAGAACACTTACTAACTCACAAACTGTATACAAACAAAAATAGAACAACCCCCCACACACATTTACCAGCCTGGAGAACTCCTCTTCATTTGAACTGTCAGCCTGTAATCTATTATCTTTTGCTCTTCACACCACAACACTCTCTTTTCCCACTTTATCTCCCCATCCACACTCATTTAACAAGTCCTACGTTGTCTTCCAAGACTCAAGTCATCTGGAAAAACAAACTTATTTACCTGTTGAGAATAACTTAAAAGTATATAAATATAAATTAAGAAAATTAATCTTTACTTTCAATGAGTGATTAGCTGCTACACAAACAAGTATTGTGCCAAATTTGGAAGAACTGCCTCTGGGCTCCTCTCACAGCTTTAACAGCTTCAAGTCCATGTTGGCTTCCAGGTCAATATTGAGACTGAAAGGTGAAAAATCAAATGAATCAATCAAATAATAGTTATTTAAAAAACAATGTTTACTACACCTATTAATAAACCTTGTTGTGAGTGTTGTACCAGTAGTCGTTTGCGTATATACTGTAGGTAGGCCCACACAGTCCTAAGCAGATTTAAATCTCCTCATACACACTTTTGTCTGATTTCTTTACAAACAGCCGGCTCCCTCAGAGCCAGAGAGTAAGGGTCAAACCAGTTTGTGTACCTGCATGCTCAGTCTATTAGCTCACCAACATCAGACCATGGTTTTAAAAGCCACCAGTACTGAAAACACATCACAGGGACACACTCAGAACTTTACATCAAAGCCTGTATGTTCCAGTCTGAGAAGTTGCTCTCATGGTTAATTGAGGGACCCTCCATGCCTGGACCACCTAAAGCATCTAATTAGCCTCTTTCTTGGAGTGGACCCTATTCCTGAAGGACTACTCTGCTGAGGACATTGTGAAGTAGAACTGCTCAAAAAATCTTGACTTCAAAGATCCTTCTTCTTTCACGAGACACAAAAGAAAAAGGAAAAACTGCCACCACAATAGAAAGGTGGAATATGGCACAACAGGTTGGTGCAGCCAGTGCAACCTGTGTTTCCTGGGAAAGTAATGAGGGTATGTTCACTGTTGGGAGCACTGGTGCACACGGGAAAGGATGAGATTATGAGATGTTGTAATGAGGAACAACAGGAAGAGGGAACCATGGCAGGAGGGCCAAATAAGAAAAGTGTGTGACTAATGTCAAAAGAGCTCCAGAGAATAACACTGTGGGAGTCAATGGGAGGGAAGCCGGGTTAAGTCTTATGCGCATTACAAACCCCCATCACACCCCACTGTTAAACTTCCAAGGCTCAGCAGTAGTGTGCATATTGTGTGTGTGTGTGTGTGTGTATGTGTGTGTGTGTGTGTGTGTGTGTGTGTGTGTGTGTGTGTGTGTGTGTGTGTGTGTGTGTGTGTGTGTGTGCGTGTGTGTTTGGGAGTGTGTGTGCAGTCTAGATTTGAGACGGCTTCAATCCAAAGCTTCTCAAAAGCTTGTCCTTAACCATGCAGTTTCATTAACCCCCTATAGAGGAAGTAAGAATGTAGTGAGGTTGTATAGATGTAGAGGGAAGGTACGAATGAGCGCGCGTGTGTGGGGGGTGGGGGGGAGGGGCAGACTGTGGGAACCAATCGTCTTCTAAGAAGGAACCTCCCCATTTACTCAAACTTTTCTCAATGACAGAGAAAGTAATTTAACACTGAAACCAATGTTTGACACAAACAATGACATTTGTTCTTCAAATACAATGTTGGCTACATTTGCTTTGGTAGCGGCAAGCCCTGCACAAAAATTCAACATCTCTGCAGAAACATGCTTCTATTAAATATTGCAAGATTAACATGCTCACATCAACATTACTGATGTCTGCCAGGTTTAATGTTCAAAATGTCTTGAACTGATGGTGGCACAAGTTGAGAACTCAAAGGAAAGTCAAGGAGTGGCAATTGCATAGGAATCAATCAAGTAGTTGCTGAGGCATTTCACCCAGATCAACCTTATGGTGTCAAAGGATCATCAAAGTCATCAACATCTATCCTCTAGGGACCATGAATGTCTAATCTATCTAATTAAGGTTGAAGATTTTCAGCATTGGACCGAAATAGCAGTCACTTGACACTCGTATCCCCAGCCATGCTGCTAAAGTAACCAAGAATTAAATTAAGCTCCACTTAACTTACCTATCGAGGATTTGCATAAAGAGCTTAAAATAGACCTAGTAACATTTAATATATCTGAGCGAATATAATTCACTGGGAATTTTCTTCCGTAAGAGATAAGATATTTGTTCACAGTGAAGTCGTGATTATTCAAAGAAATAAAGACGCTGATTTTAAAATGCATAGATCTTGATCCAGATCAAAATCCAGTCTAAATTATCAGTCTGGTTATATATTAATCAATCAATGAAATTGTACTTGTATATCCCATATTCACAAATCACTTTTGTCTCATAGGGCTTAACAAGGTGTGATTTTCTCTGTCCCTGGCCCCCAACAAAAGTGGGTAGAGGAAAAACTACCCACTACAAGTTGTTTTTTTAACATATGTAATTTAAATTCATTGTTCACATTAAACAGTCGCGAGCCCACATGTATAACTTGTGGTCCGCATTGGCAAAATTAAATCTAAAGCCTTCCTCCGAACACTGAAAAGCAAACCTCTGTTGACTGAATGATGTCACTCGATAGGGTTTATATCTGCACTTGTTGGTTTAGCATCACATTCACCATCAGCTGTTGTTTTCAGGTCATTTCACCATTTTCATCTCTTCTGGGGGTCAAGTGTGATTGAATCAAATGAAAAGAAAATAGAGAAAATAAAAACATCTCCAGGAAGAGCGGGATCCACCTCTTTCCTCTGAGGAAATGGGGTGAAATTGGTCATCGGGCAGAAGCCGTGACATTTCGACCTCTGTAAGTTAAGGAGCTCCGCTCACACGAACGCTCACTCTCTCCGTTTATTTCCCTTGCACGCTCGCATTGTTGACATGGTAACATATCCCTCTGAACTATGTGGGGGTCCTGCTGGCACATACACACACCCACGTGCACACACACACACACACACACAAACTCATCATAAACCCCCTCTCCACGCCCTCTTGTCCTTGCAGTCTGCTGACCATGTCCTGAGTTCTCTTATTCTTTTTCCAAACCTGCCATAAGAGGAAGCCAGGGATTAGCTGGGATTATACTGTAGCGTCTCCCTAGGGATTAACCAGGCCTCAGCATTGGGGAGGGGTCTTGGCAACAGTAGCCCTGGCAGTGGGTTTGGTGTGGGGTTGGAGGCAGGGCGGGAGAGAGGAAGCTGAATGACATGGCCTTCAGGAGGAAGAGAGTATAGTGAAAGGTGGACTAGGAGATTCCGGAGAAGTTTAAGCTAAACTGCTTTCAGATAAGCACTGAACTCCAGATATTCTCCTGGCGTTCTGCGGGGCGGCTGTACTGGGTGTGAGAGCGCAAATTGTCTGAGTGAGAGTCTCAGGACTTTCTCGGAAGGTTCTCTCTTCAGCCCCTGAGTAAGAACTCCAGACACATATTGCCAGACACAGACAAGAGGTCAAGAGAGCTTTTGGTGATAAGGGCCAATGCCAGTGTCTATGTGCTGTGAACAAAAACATGTGAGAAAGTCCGGACCCAATTGTTTCAGATATTCTCCAGAGATCATGTCTGAAAGATGCTGAAAAGAAGTAGAGAAAACTTTCAAAATCTTGACTTTTTTTCTTTCAAATTAGAATGTGGGAAAAACTGTCTGTGGGATTTAAGCGTATTTCCCAAGCTCCCATCCAGAACATGTGTTTGTTGCTCAACATCAGTGTGTTTCACAATAATGAGATGGCCCAAAGTCAAACTAAACATTTCCACGGAGGCCCGACAGGAGTAGAGGTCGAACATTCCTGCAACAACTGACTTCAGTCCACTTGGATACTAACACCAGTGTGTGTGTGTGTTGCTGGTGTGAGAACAGACAGACAGAGACGTGGATAGACTAATAGAGCCGCGAAAAGGAGTGACGCAAGGCAAATATTGTCTCAAGCAAACAGTGGAAGTCAGTCCAGAATAAACACTAACAAGAAAGTCTGATTCAGTCACAGTTTCTCCTTGTTTGTTTGTCTGGTTTTACAGTAAATTACATTGTGTCATGTAGTGAGTTAAGGAGGTTAATCATGAAAACCATGTGGCTCATACAGCCTCGGCAAACACAGGAGTATAAAAGTTGTACGTGAGGACATTGTTCTCGCTGAGACAGGAGGTGTCGGGGTTTCTAGGACTGTAAATCCCTCCTCAGCCCCATATGCTACTCTCTGTTAAATCTTTTAATGTGTTTGTATGCTTGTATATGTATATATGAGCATATGGTGGGGGTGGGCGTTTTTCTGTGCCACTGTAGCAGACAACAGATTAATGTTATTATTGTTTGTAAG
This sequence comes from Platichthys flesus, assembly GCF_949316205.1. Classification (NCBI taxonomy): domain Eukaryota; kingdom Metazoa; phylum Chordata; class Actinopteri; order Pleuronectiformes; family Pleuronectidae; genus Platichthys; species Platichthys flesus. The sequence continues at coordinate 16,893,097 of NC_084951.1, forward strand.
CGGCATCCTGCTGAGACAGCTGGAGCTGGTTACATCATCGTGATGCAAAATAGCCGGGCAGATACACAATATTTTTAAATATAGTTCTGCTACTAAATATGAATTGCATGTAATTATCATATTAAGCAGATTACAGGCATAATTAAATACAAATAAAAATGTAAAGGCTCTCACATGACTCATATTGAGAAAGGCTCATGTGATGATGGTGAATGGCTCTGATTAGTTAATAAACCGCTGTGTGTGTGTGTGTTTGTGTGTGTGTGTGTGTGTGTTCTCCGCGGGTGTTCCCTCCAGTGCTTTGCCCACACGTGCTGGAACAAAGAAAGAGCGCACTCCTCCCCAGAGTCCAGCTCCATCCGTAATGACAGGAAAAGTAATTGATTACACGCCGCACTGAGCAGAGACAGAGCCACCGGAGCAGCAGAGAGGAGCAGAGAGGCCCAGAGAAGAGCAGGTAGTGGATGACAAGAGCAACACATGGCCCATCACCCACCTGAACCATCCCTCGATCTGCCTCTCGTCAGGTTTGCATGTAGATCACACCGTCTCTGACACACACTGTCACTTAAAGAGAAATGATGGTGAGGAGGGGAGGAAACCTACACTTCAATATGTGCCAAGACACATACAAAATAAAACGTTCCTGTATAAGTGATGGAATAACACATTCACCCACTGTTACAGTGAAGCTTGCACAGGAGCTTGATTTTCTGTAAATCAAATTGTCAATATCTCAAACAAAATAACCAATCATGAGATACCGTTACTGTATATTTTATTCCGGTAATCTAAAATGAGAATTATCGGTTGTACCGAATTCAAAATAATTGATTAAAGAAGAAGAGTTCTCTGAATAGTTAATTATAATATTCATTAGTTATTATTAATCTCTATTAAAACTTGAGGAATTATTGACGAAGGCCCTAATTTACAATCATGTCGAGTGACAGAAAAATTCAGATATAGTGAGCAAAATAACCCAGGATATAGACATATACAAATTATTCATAACCTAGGAGTCGCAATTGAGCCCATAATTCAGAATAGTTAGTGACGTGGTTTGTTTTAAGAAAATCCAAAGAAAGAAAATATTTTGTGCAAATCTTTATTGTGGCACTTTTGTCATATATTTTTAAAATTAGGCTGAGCTCCGGTCAGTAGCATTTAACTGATATGAAATGTAAATTGACAACTTCCAAGTTCTGATAAAATGCACCTCTAACAACTTTTCAAAACCTATATCCTATACAGTTTGCTCAACTGTAGTCCGGGTTGTTTCGGCGAGTTGTCCCCAAACCAGAACATTGGTGGTTCGATCCCTGAGTCCTACAGTCTGTCAGAGTATGACAGAAAAACACTCGGCATGTATAAGCACTGTATGAATGTGTGTGAGGGGTTTAGTGTTAAGACCAGAAAAGAATGAGAAGTAAGAAATCAAACTGTGGCACTTCATAAAGAGGGGAGGCAACTGAACATGGGGTTAAACACAGTTGCCATACTACCAATAACAGAGGTCACAGTGGCTGCCCTTGAAAAACGACACCACAAACAAGTGGGTACTTCCACAACCTTGCATTTAAATAAACAGACGAGTAGGTGCTGACTTAGCACAAGAACTGTGGTGTTTCGGTGAGCAAGCAGACAGTGTGAAGGACACTGTCTGAAGACAGCGTCCAAGAAGAAACCCACAGCTTTCAAAACCCACAGCTTTCAAAACTACATGAACAAACTGTCAAAGAACATGAAAAGAAGCCTGATGATTATTGGCAGCACATTCCTTGGCGAGATGAAACACAGTTGTTTAGATCAGATGGCGTCCTGCCTGTCTGGCGAGGACCTGGCCTGGACCACCACAGTGACCACAGAATACTGACTGTGAAACCTGGAGCTGGGAGTGTGCCGATACATAAGGGACATGACCTTTATAGATACATTATGAATGCATATCACCAAATACTGAATGGAAAGTGGTCATCAAGACTAGACAAGTGCTATTTAAACACAGACCATTTACCATTTTACCATTTAACTGGACAGTTAGTCACAGTATAAAGATCTGGCTCTAACGAGAGGAAAAGCCTTGGGTGTGTCCACTGTGTGTGTGTCCACTGTGTGTGTGTGTTTGTGAATAAGATACAAACATAGACACAGACAGACTGAGTGAGTAAGAGAGTGAGAGGATCTTTCACCTGAAACGAAAATCCGATCCAGATGTGGGAAGAGGAATTCATTGATCAAATGTGTCAGGCTGATGTAGCTTGTTTTGTGTGTGTTTCTAAGTTTTGGCCAGTAGATGGGGTCAGAGTATAGCAGAATAAAAAAAATAAAAAAAACTGCAGTCTGCTGTGTTACACGCACACAGACACACAGAGACACACACAAAGTCCTGTTACACTTAATTTGAGATACTTGTACCATTAAAAGATTACAAGATTATAAGTAATCAGATAATGAACTTTCCTGTTTGAATCAGGCCAAATATTTTATGGCAGAAAAGCGACCGATGATATCAAAGCTTGTTCCCGAAAACACAAAACACTCAGTTCCTCTAAAAAAGTTATTTTTTCAATTCTGTAGACTGTACTGGGCTCGCATTCGGAACAAGCAGCTCACTTCTGCTTTTCTAGAAAACACTTAAATCAGCTGACTCTGAACAGCTTAGCGGAGCTTAGTGTGTGTGTGTGTGTGTGTGTGTGTGTGTGTGTGTGTGTGTGTGTGTCTGTCTGAAAAAATATTTTCATAATTCAGGCGTTTAGTGCAGTGAAGCGTTGTTACCATGGAGACCCCGCGTTTACTAATGGGAGGTCGCTCCTCCATCCAGAAACAAAAGCGTGCGGCCCAACAGGGCGGAAAACAAGACGCATGCTCAGCCAATGGTCGCCGTGTGTGTGTGTGCGAGTTGAGCCCATTATCACTGCACACATGACAACAAAGACAATCAATAAATTCTATCAAGCCCAGATGAGGCTCGGTTTGTCATATATCTATTTTTATAGCACTTTTTGCACGTATAAGCAAAGACAAATTTGTAACCTGACAAAGGTTGACAACAAAGTATTGTCTATTCTAGTCTATACCATAGACTGTATATAAAGGTCTATACACAGCTACTTCCTTTTCAGAGCACAGTGCTTCACATAAGGAAGCCCCCTATGTATGTCAGCAGTGCTAAAGACAAATAAGTTGAAATGTGGAAATATGTTGAGTTGGCTCTTTTCTTAAAGGTGCCTGCTTGTCTCTATTATGACGATATGAAACTTTGGACACTAAATAGTGAAGGAACACCAAATAAATCCATCATACAGACAGCTCTGGTATATTATCACCTTATAAAGTTGTTATAGCAAACAACTAACCCTAACCTATACTTAAACTAGAATAATGCTTATCCGAGCTGCAAATAAGAACATGTACACATATTCACATGTGTGTTTGTTAACACTTCAAACTTGGGGATGTAAATTAAACTGTAAAACTAATAAGAAATCAGTACACAATGTAAAATGCACTACATTGATCAAACTAAACCAACCTCTGCCAAGGCCCAACAGTCCCCTTATGAAACCACAGTTTATTTCAGAAGATCCAGGTTATTATTTGGATCTGCAGCAAATTGTACAGACTCATAGATATCATCCCCCACACATGCCTTTTCCCACCAATAACTATGAATTATTCTCTGTGAGATGTTGAAAACGCCCTATTTCACAATCTTGAAGAAATTGAAGATATGTATCCTGGATCTGCACGTGGAAATCCGTCAAATAGTTTTACTGCAATCATGCAAACTTACAAGACAAACAAACAAAGGCAGATGCAAACATAACCTGGCAGAGGTAAGGATGAACTGAAAGAGTTAAAACTGTATGAACAACTGCAGATTTGTATATAACCACAGTCTACACCGGACTAAACCTCATTACTGCTTAGGAGAAGGACCATCTCACGCCCCCACCTCTCCCTGCTGTTTCCTGGGGAGGGTGATGAGTGTGTGAGTGAGAGTGTGTGAGAGTGTGTGGGAGGGGTCTGGTTCCAGATGTAAGTGGGACTCTTCAGATGAGAAGTGGCCCAGGCTTTGGGAAGCACAGGAAGCGGATAACTGACATAAAGGGCCCTGACTCAGTGTGTGTCTGTGTGTGTGGTGTGTGTTGTGTGTGAGTGTGAGAGAGTGTATAAGGTCTGTGGCAGGTCATGGCCCAGTCGCTGTAAACTCACCATTGTAAGAAAGTGAGTCATGTCAATACAATATAACTGAGGTGAGTCACAGTGAGACCAACCATGACTCAAATCCTGCTCATCCATACATGTTATATATGAGTGAGGTGGGATTTATTGTTGTTTTGGTCTCCATTAACACAACAAAGAGATGAGGAAGACAAAACCCAAACAAAGAACATGTGTGCATTTGTGATGCATTATGTATGCGGGGAAATCCTATGTATAATATATGTAAGGATGAGACATGGTAGTGTAACGTGACCTCTGTGTGACAGGGGTAGTGCCTCCATGTATAATGGATGAGAATGTGTAATAAATGATGAGATAAGCGTCAGTAATCCAGCGAGGGGCGACTTCAAGATGAAGAGAGCAGCCAGGGAAGGAGAAAAATCAACAACAGCCTGCCCTCTAGTGGTGAAGGTATATTAGTCAGAAACTGCAGTCGGCATCACACCACGTCTGCACTAGAAAGACACACAGAGTATAAACCTTCCCATAGTTCCCTTAGAATCTATTAAGCTGTACCAAATTGCACGCACTAGTAGATATCAGTTCCATAAATGTGTCTGATTTTTTCATGGAGATCAATAGATTATTCCGGGGGAAATTGGTGAAAATTTAAAAGGACATCTGATAAAAAAAATAATCCTGGATCCATCCCTTTGTCTTGATCTGTCCAAAAATGTCATTGGGTCTTTCTTGGCTCATTTCATATCCTTCCACCAAATTTCAATGAAGTTGGTTCTGTAGTTTTTGTGTAATCCTGCTAGAAGTTAAAACGGACAAATGACAATAAAAACATAACCTTGGCGTAAATGATTCAAATCCCAAAACGAAAAGTCGATTAACAGATAAGTAGCTCAACAGAAATTAAATCAACAACAATTCTATTATCAGATCAATGCTCTTTATATTTAACACACTTGATATTTTTTATATTGCTGGTTCAAGCTTATCAAGCACAAGAATCTGCTGCATTTGCCTGTTTTCTATGATTTAGATGGTGCTGGTTGTATAAAACTAACGACTTGGAGATCTCGCTTTGTTCTCCAGGAAAGGTTTTTAGTTTCATAGACAATACAATGTTCGGCTGCTATTATCTCTCACAATGTTTTTCCTTAACCCCACCAACAAATGTTGTTTTTTGTTTTGCCTCCTCACACAAAGAACAATGTAAACCTGTATAACCACTGAGTGGAGGCCATGACCAGATATACAGATTTCCTGGTTTTTGTGGTTACCGTGGAGATGTCAAGCTGTGGCCAGCAGAAGGATTTTTCTTACTTTGGTTTTACACACACACAGAATCATAGTTTATGATGAGATAATGTGTTTTTCTTTGCTGTGTTTAGAGTTGGTCAGTGAAATGTGATGCTGGATGTTGTGCCATACCTTCTCATTTTGGGACAAGAGCTGCATGTTTTCCAAAACTAACAAAAGAAAGTCCAAGTAACACAACTCAAACCATTTTTCAACAGACCCTCTACACTTAATGTCTTGTATTTGTTTTGTTTACTGATAAGAATGAGCTAATGTAATTCATCCTGATGGTTTTCATTCAGAAGGAGATGTGTTGTCCTGACAGAATGACAGAGACGACTACATGTACCAGCGTGTGACCGGTCCCTCTCATTCAAGATAAACAGCTTACACCCACAAAGGCACAATACGCAATGTTATTGGGTCATCTCGTTATTGTCAACAACAACACGCAGACAGACACGAAAACTCATTCCCATTAAGATGAAAAGGATTGTGATTGTTCCGCTGTCGCCAACAGCCGATAACAAATGATGGTTACAGACAACGACACACGTTTTGTAAACTGCTCAGTCTTTGATGCCACAGGCAACTGGAGGCAGCCAGCCGCGATGTGTGAAACGGGCACAGGTGTGTGTGTTTGTGTGTGTTATGTGAGAAATGATACCTATGCAGATGTTCTAATTATAGGTGGGAGTTTCAAAGCCATAGCACCAGGTTACCAACCTCCACACAACAAAGCAAACATGCCAACGAACTTTCCTGAAGCTGAAACCGATCTTGTTTCGTTTTCTGATGTGATCGCAACATTAAATCTTTTGAATCCATGGCTACTTCAAAACAAAGCTCATTCTGACTTTGATAGCTCTGGCTGAGGACCGCACTGGCGAGACATAACAAGTGAGCAGGTCTCTGAAGACGTCTGTATACTAGCTCTGCCACGGGGGCTCTGATGGGCCAACACTGCGTCCGGCCCTCTGAATGGAGGCCCGCTGGCCAAGGTGGCTCGTCCACAGCTGAAAATGACAGGATGATCTCTACGAGGAGGCCGGACGACGATGACATCATTCTCAGACTCTGCCAGAGGGCTGTTTACTGACTGTGGCAGAGCCAGCTGCATCGGGGGGGGCTACAGATAATATAGGGGGGGGGGGGGTACAGATGCCAGTGTCAAGACAGACGTTATGGCGGGGTGTGGGGGGGGGGAGATTCATTACAGAGCTGCGCTGCTAAATCACTATCTGCAGGCCTGACTGCAGCAGTGGAGTTGTAACAGTTGGCAGGTGGCAGGATTCCCCTTGCGAGGAATGCTAACCTCATTAATGACTGTGTCCATGTCATGAAATGTGCGGCTATCATTATAAAAGTGCAGCTTAGGTGAAAAACGCAAAAGAAGAACACAACTCACCCGTTCCCAAGATCATCAATATCATCGTCGTCTTCATCATCCTCGTTTTGGCTCTTCCCCCCGAGGTCGCTGTCACTGAGGTAGTCTCCCTTCAGCAGGGACGGGTCTGTGACGTCCAGGGCCTCGATGAGGTGGATGCGAGAGGAGTGGCTGATCCGGCGGGGGATGTCCACCTGGGTGTTAACTGTGGACGGGGCGTCCCCAGCCTGCAGACGGGGGCTGGATTGACCCTGGCGCCATGACAACGGAGAGGAGCGGTTCGAAAGACTGGAGACGGAGAAGGCGGCAGCTTCGTCGCTGTCGTAGCACATGGTCCCCTCCACACAGCTATGGGTTCAAACAAGAGGAGATGCAATAATGAGAGTCACAGCAATGACTTTCACTGAAGAGATGATAAAGAGATTTTTAACAGACAGGAAGTAAACGTCTTTAATTTCCTCAGTTTAGGAGCTGCTTCCTCCATTTGATCATCACCCCACCCTGCATCCTCTCTCAGACAGACTTATTTTCAATGTTTGGTCGGTATCCAGGTGCCTTTGTGTCTGAGTGTGTGTGTGTGTGCATGTTTGTTAATGTGTAGTTTTCATGTCAGCAAACATGCCCTCATGTTCTCTGCTCGCTCACTTTTCTGTGATTCTGCAAATATCAGAATCACTAATGTAATGCTCCAGTTACATTAAACACGTCTGCAGGTAGAATAGATACAGAGACGTTTTCAAAACGAAATGCCGTAAAACAGGCAGGAGGGAAATGGACCGAGTATGAGACAGAGGATACTGCCCCGTCTTGTCCGAATGGATTTTCACAGGATTTCAGCTTTTTATGCAAGCACAGCATATCAGAGAATTTATGTGTAGATAAACCAATTTTTGTCAAACCAATCCATTTCTTTGATTCATGCATTTCCCGCACTAAACACTCAGAGGAAATGTGATTTCTTGTTCGCACAGGATACTTCTGCAGGCGTCAAAGCAGAAAATGTCCTCTGGGACAGCGGGGAGTAATTCAAGGTTACTACAGTACAATAAAAGTATGAATGGCGAAGGAAACGTATTCCAGCAGGGAGCCATCTGCTGATTTGCTCTCTGTGCATGGAGCTCCCACTGAGGGACGGATGGGGGATGTATGGCAGGAGACGCACGGACAGGCAGCCGGAGGGGAAGCTCCCAAGGACAAAACCTGAAGACGCGCTTGACATAACTGAAATCAGTCAGTGACAGACAGGAAGCAGGGGAAGGGAAAGGACACACACACCCACGGGCTCATACAATCAGAGCATTATTGCGTGCCCTGTTGTGTTTTTAAATGAGAGACGTGAGTGTGCATTTGCAGAGACGGCTTTGAAGTCGGTTTTGAGTTAATCCTGCTTCAGTTCTGTGTATTAACCAAGGCAGAGGAGGAGAAGAGAAGGAGGAGAATCAAAGACTGACGGCTACTGGTCCATCAGGAATACTGATATTGATCTGAGAAAGACAAACAGGCAGTCAACCACCACACCCCACAACACCGTTAGGAGTGTCAATAAAAAAAACCGCCCATCTCAACTGATCCTCTCCTTTCTTATTTACTATGAGTTTGTTTGCCTTAACTTTTGTCTTTGTTTCTACAGATGTCGTTATGTTTTTGCTTTTGAGTGTGTGTGTGTGTGGGTGTGTGGGTGTTGTTGCTCACCTGTGGCTGAGCTGCACCCCTCTCAGGCTTGTCATGGTCTCCTCCAAGTTCTGTCGAAGGTCCAGAACATTTTGCACCGTTCTCTTCCTCTGCGACTCCGGGTCTGCAGGAAACACACACAGGATATTTTTTAGAGATCTAGTGCCATGTTACATAGTCATCAAAAAAAATTAACATATATAAATAGGTATGATTATCTCTGAAATCTACTATACTAAGAAAAAAAATGTGTGTGTGTGTGTGTCCAAAACATCTCAACCACAGTGACATACACCGACACTGCATCACATGACATATTCCTGCTCTCTGTTGTGTGCGTGTGTCTGTATGTGTGTATATGTGATGAGTGGACGGTGATAAAAGAGGTATGGTGCAGAGTCTATTAGCCCTTGAGGTTCAGTTCAATAGACCATTAGAAATATGCCAGCTGACTCCCAAATGAGCACAGCCAAATATTTGATATAATCCAGGGACAGGGTCAGACAAATGTATCAATGAATTAAGTGTATTTAAAAAATATATATATTATTTTATGTTCATTTTTGCCTGATATACTTTTCTTTTTTTTTTAGCTGTGCTAATCTGATGGCACTGTTGGTGGGAAAGTCCATTGGCCCCACATCAATCTCAACAACTTGATGGATTACAATTAAATGGACAATAGCATTGATATTGTGAGTATGTTAGCATTCTAACCCTTAGCACAGTCTCACAGAGCACCCCCCTTTTGATAAAAACTGAGAAATACCCTCTTTGTCGATATCCTTAAAAAAAAAAAACAGACACAAATGACCCTGATGTCACTCACACACACACAGGCACACACACATATTTACAACTACCCCTCCTATGAATGAGTCCAGCTGGCAAGTGAGGAGGTCAAGAGGGGGAGAGACCATAATGAGGGAGGACGACAAATCATGAGCTGCCAGAAATGTCAGTATCGACAACAGCTGCACACTTAACACTGTTTTTAAACACCCCATACACATATGCATGATGGGGCTCCACACATACATTCACATGTTGCAATTAAATGACTATAAACACAATGCTAAATATAAAAAATTAAACTATGTTCTGCAGAAGCACAGTACTGATTTGCTGTGTCGAAGGACAAGCTGTAAACAGATGCTTCTCAGCTTCAAAGATTCAGTTTTGTGGTATAAAGGTTTAGCAGGAACAAAGAGCCCCTGCAACACGCCTGACACACACTCAGACACACGCACACACACACTTACAGGCTGTAATTGGGCGATTTTAATTACCCTAAACGGGAGCTTTGTTTAACATCGGCGTCAAATTGATTAGATACGGTCTGCATGATTGTGCATGCGCCTGCGTGAGAGAGAATAAGTGTCTGTAATAGACTTCCTGCCCCGCCTCTGCCCTGGCCCTGGTGGTCCCAGCTGGCATGGGGTGGGGGGTGCACTGGCGGTCGTAGCGGTGGGGGAATTACGGATGCAAATATCCTTGCCGGCTCCGTCAGCTCCCCAGGGGTGTGGATGAATTACACCCATCTGGTTTTAACTGTGAGATACACTCATCTGGTTTGAACTGAGTGTAATTCTTGTGTGCACGTGCGTGAATGTGAGGGAAAGCTCCACCTGCCTCTGCTCTCCACACACTCGTGAACACACACTCCAGTTCTGAAGAGACTGTGAAACCAGCTGATGAGCCTTTCGTAATATCTCAGTCAGACTCTCTAAATGAGAGTCAGCATATTGGAGTGAGTGTTATTGTTAAGTGCGTGCATGAGATGCATGTGCAGGACAACCATTGCATCCCAATGCAAGTCTGCTCTTTGTCAAGATAGACAAAAACTGACAAGATCAAGGAAATGGAAAGTTATGGGTATAAAGGAGCAAAGTTAGAGGATATTGTATTTTGGCATATTTCTGTGAAGATTCTGTGTCTACAAATAAAAACCCCACTGCATTTGTGTCCTCTTAATGTGATCACAAGTCTATTAAACTGAATATTTGACCTCTGAGTTAGCATAAATGTTAAGGAATTTGTGTTTTAATCCTCAAGACAGCAAAAGTTAAAGGGTTTAACTTAAAGAACTTCACAAAGCAAGATTTAAGGTCACATATGCATAGGTAAATTGTTGTGGCAGTTTGCTGTCTGGCATCACACATATTTTAAATGCTTTTTCTTATGTTAAAATACAATGAAAATATATATAGAGATGACATGAATAGACACTCAGGATTGACACGAGGAGGGAGGAGATACTAGTAATACTGGGGGCGAAACTGTTGTGTTGGCTCGATTTGTAATGGAGTGTGTGTAGTTGTATTTGTCCTGTAGGTGCAAGTGTGTAGGGGCGCAACAAGGGAAAGTGGTAAGAATCAGAAATAGAAAATAAATTAAAACTGAGAAGAGAGGAAACAAAAGTTTCCTTGCCTGTCAAGGGGTTGGATTCCCCTACTACCACCATCCTCCCAGCACTTCAGCTAAACATTTCATGCAGAACCTTCCTGATTTGGCGAAGGTGCAAATCCATACAAATGCATCACACACACGTGATTAAAACCGAAAAGGCTATAGATGGAATAAAAAGCCATTAATTTATATTTAAAGAGAATTCTATTTACAATGAGTATATGGGTTTGCTCGGGACTAGCTCTACAGGATGGTGCATGGACGACTGACTCAAAATAAACTATTAATAATGAAGGAGTGTGACACCCAGTGCAACAGTGTGACTCATTCAAGTATTTTTTACTATACTTTGAGGACTACAATGGGAGAACAATAACCAGGAAATACTTTATACGCATTTCTGGGATTTTCTCCACAGAAAAACAAAGTAGATATTTCGAGCCTTGTCCTTTCAAAGAAGAGGAAATGATAAGAGTGTTGCATGATGTCGACATCTGATGAACAAGAGACTGTGTGAGTGTACAAATGCAAGAGAGAGAGAGAGACTGCTGTCCATTTGGCTTCCTCTCCTGGTTCACTTGACTCTCCTCTCCATTAGAACAGAAGCAAACTCCCCAAAGATACACTAATGGCCTTGTCCTTGCAGGAGTGGTTGTGTGTGTGTGTTTGTGTGTGTGTGAATGTGTGTGGTAATATCACATCCATCTTTGACAGCATGGTTCTCTGTATTCATTAATCTTCGAGTGTGCATCTTGACCGGCGAAATCGAGGTTCGGTTTTGTTGAATATGAATGAAGGTTTGGGAAACGGCTCCTGTTTCTATTCTTTCTTTTCTGCCCTCAGGAATTAATTTGTCCCTGTCCCAGTCCGTGAGCACATATGTTAGTGTCACGGGAACTGTCCTCGGGCTACACTGCGCTGATCATCCCATGATAGATGGGTGGGGTTGAGCATCGCTGGTACTACACTGTAAAACTTCAGTTTCTCAAGAGATGTGCGTTAAGTAGAGACCAATGATATATAGGTATCTCATCTGTCTTTGCAAATATAAAAACTTTTATTTAAAAGAAACAACAGCAAAAAAGATGTGCATTTCTTTTTTTTATATTTTTCAGAGATTTTCTTTATATATATAAGTTCAATGTCTTTGTATTTTCAGATATCTATAGTTAGTTATTATGAAGTTTATTGTCAAACTGGTAAATATAAGGTATTCAGAATCCGATTTTTTTTACTCGCGGCCGGAACCAGACAATTTGTCTGTCAATCTGTGTCAATCATACACTTTCAAAGTGGCTGTTTGTTTGCTGCAAAGACAATCATTACTGCATTCCTGACAACTGATGTCAAAGATTCACACAAACAGGATGCTAGTAAAACCTGTGTGGTTTGTGTTGTTGTTTCAGTGTTGTGGTCATTTAAAAAAAAAAAAATTGATACCTCAGATATTCACTGATCATAATGTGCCTATTAACATGCTTATACACTGACAGTCTACAGTTTATTATTTATTATGTTTTGTTTAGCTTGAGATGTCTATTTAGTCTGACTCTTATTCTCTCATCCTCTTTTTGCTGCCGTCAAATCACAGCCCTCAGACAGTTTGCAAAACAGGAAGCATGACAACATACAGCCATTTCTGCACATCTGGACAGAGCGGACAAACACGTGCTAAAGCACCCAAATGTGGATCCGCATACTTCAGCACAAACACAAACGACCCAGTTCATCCGTTTCACCGGGATGTTGTGACAGGATATTAGAGCCCTTGAAGATCATATCTGTTGTGTGACATGAATGGTTAATGAGCATATCAGAGCAAAACAATATTGCATCCGCAGTCAAGAAATTAGAGCAGTTCACATGCAACAAGTGATACAGCAAATAAGTGTGTTGATACACAAGAGTGGGGGTTAAAAGTTAAAAGTTGCTGTAAAATATCACAAATCCACTATAGGATTTAATTTAATTTAATTTAATTTAGGACAGAGTTTAAATCCCCCTTTTCTCTCTCTTATCATCTCAGCTCAACTCTCCTTCCCCCCATCAAAACTGTCTTTCTCTATAAGTTGACCCAAACACCAATGTATACACATAAACACAAACGCCCTATCTCCTTAAGCACAGCCCTATCTGCTCAGAGGTCACAGCACTATCCGCTTATAGGGGAAGGTGAGGAAGCTTAAGACAAGTTTACTTTCTCAGAGAAGGAGGTCGAGACCTCAGCCAAGTAACAACAAAAGAACATCTCACCTCCCACCTGATTAGATGTCAAAACACAAAGAGTGTGTTTGTGTGTGTGTATGTGTGTGTGTTAGTGTGAGAGAGTGTTCCTCTGTGCCGAGCTGCAAATGTGCGAGAGGGGCTTTGAGATTAAAAGAGAAGAACAGAGGTGCGATATAATAAAACACATACAGACACGCATGGTATGCAGAGGAGGCTGTCCCAAAAGAATCACCCGGAGGAATAAGAACAATCGTCCAGGTAGATGGATGTGTGTGTGTGTGAGTGTGTAGCATTCTGAAAGCCAGATATTTCAGCCTCGTCTCTTGTGCCTCCTGTGTACACTTGAAACTTTCAGCTTGAATCTGAAAACTGAGCAAATCTAAATACAGAATCCATCATATGCACAGGCACACATGCACACACACGCAGAGCTACGACAGACCGTAATGTGTGGCAATGTTTGTGTGTATTTTTGTTCAAGAGAGTCGTTTCCTGTGGAACTGTATTTTATGGTGTCTTGTGAAACCCAGCTGTAGCTCTGCTCACACATGTCAGACAGTCTGCTGTGGTTGAGTGAGCGGGAGGGATGACAGCCAGTAAGCACATGGACAGAATTCCACATTTCAATGTATTCTCAATGTCATTTAGAAAACCTGACAATAAAGAGAGTTGTTCATTGGTTGCGCACAATGTCCGACACAAATTGCCATCTTAAAAGGCGACATCTTTGAATGTCTAGTTTTGTCGACCAAAATATTGAGAAGGTATTTAGTTGAGAATCTAGAAACTGAAATGTGACCTTAAAAAAATACTTGATAATCTAAATGTTTAGAGGATTCATCTTCTATTGAGGAACTAGAAATCATCAAAACACATTTTCTGAAAAAGGCTGTTTAAGCCTGTTTACCAGGAAACCAAATGCTGGACATATCAATGTACACCATTACTATCAATAATGTTAGATAGCATAGTGCAATAAAACCCCACCTATTGAAAGGGTGTTTGCCTCAATATGCATGGTACTGGATGAAAAGTTATTGCATTTGCTGTGTGTTTGCATTTTGTTCAGAGCCTGCTGTTGTCGTGTTTGTTTAGAGAACATCTGGGGCTGCTCGCATTGCCCTGACTCCCTCACTCTCATTCATTCATTTTGCAGCAGCAGCCCTGCAGCTGGAAAGAAGTTCTGTTTTCTATTCAGGCCTGACAACTTTCTTATGTGACTTTATAGATCTGCTAAAAGCATGGATCAACATTTTATTCAACGTAGCATGATTGGATGATTAAAAGAAAAACTCTCTCCAAAAATAATTGTAACCAATGAACGTGTGATGGGATACATTACTGTATATGTTACTGAATATATTTAGAAAAACAAAAGATCAGTGGAGGTGTCACAAACAGCTGGTCCCAGATCTGTTGCTGCTCAGTTTTCACTACTGATAGAGCAGTAACCACAGTTATCATGAGACACAGTTAGATGTGTGTCGGTGTGTGCATGATGATGTTTCCCTGCAGCAGATAGAACATATAAACAGTTACATCAGTAACAATGAGCACTTTTATCAAAGACCTTTCAAGAGAGAACAGAAATAGATGAAATCGAAGTATTCTCCTCACAATGTGGCCTACATTACTCACTCTCGGTTTCACCCCCCATGGACATCAAAGGTTTAAGTATATTGTATCATAGTGTATGTTGTATTCTAGGGCTGATCAATACATCAATAATTATTGCAATATGATTTTCATTATTAGCAAAAGATGTGGATACATATTTTGCTGTTTAAATGTTTTAGATTCCCTGCTCAGAAAAAAAGGCTCTACATTTAAAAGAGTAATGTAATATTTTATCATTATAATTATCTCCATCCACTGATATGAAAAGTTTTATCTTGATTTGATTTTTGGCTATATCAGCCAGCCCTTTTTTGTTCTACTTGTAAACATACACCACGTTTCTGTAAAGATTAGTCAGAGACGACACGAATCAAATAAGGATACGTCAGCAGCAGTGGGACCTTGTCATTTAAATGTAATGTTGTTTACATGGAAAAAGGCATGTAATAGTAGTCTTTCCTGAATGATTGGAATGTTAATGACCAGTAGCTTGTAATTTCCTTATCCATCTTCTTTATTTCATCATGAAATCGAAAGCTAAGTGGTTTCTTGGTTGTAGCAATTCAGAGGTAACTCTCCCGTGACAGTCATTCTGGGTAATTTAAGTGGGAGTGCTGAAGTAACATCAATAAACACTTGAATCTTTCATTCAACAATATAAACTGCAACTGTCATACCAATGGCTGGAAAGTGTACAGACTACAGTACATTGTTCATGGTATAATTACATAACTAGCTTTTGTATTGCAGCCTGCATGTGTGTGTGTGTGTGTAAAAGCTGATTGGACAAAAACACAGTACTAATATGATTTAGGAGGAAGACGGCAGGAAGCAGACAGCACTAATGCAATGGCTCCTGCATTAAGTCCTCAGAGAATGACCACAAAGCACTGTAAAGACAAACACACACACACACACACAAACACATACACATACACATACACACACACACATACAAAAATATAGAGAAAAATGCATCATCATCCATGCATCCACACATGTGAACACTCTTTTGATCACATGAAAATATGTCCTCTGTCCACCTCCTGAATCATTTGTACCAGAAATATCCTCTCTGCTGTCTGACTGGTGACGGAGCACTACTACCCATCAACTCGCATCAGAGTTGGCGGAGAGGACCGGGAGAGAGAGAGGGAGACAGGGAATTGGAATGACGTTTTTATTCCTCGCTCTCCCTGGGCGCTTGTTTGATTCGGCTTGTCACCACCGCCTCGATTGGTGACTGCCCTGAATCCTTCAGTCAGTGAAGCTCGGGGTAGAACCAGGCACTCTGTCCACACCCGCATCACATTAGAGCACTGGGATCCAAAAGCAGGCCCGATGATGAATAATACCTCGGCCACGGCCAAGAGGATGAATACATGGGAGCAGACAGGATGGGATATCAGTGACTGAATATGGCACACACTGAATGTGCGTGTGTGAGCATGTGTGGGCTTTAAAGCTGCGGTTCTTTGTTGTTATTTCCTGCAGTGCTGTTAAGTTCTCTTATGTGTGTGTGTGTGTGTGAGTATTTGTTTGCCTTTGTGTGTGTATCTTCTTTTTAAGGCTTTGGCAATTTCTCTGTAGGGGTTATTGTTCCGCAGACAGCTGACAAGAACGCGGGAGTAACCATCACTCACGCAAATGTACCCATACACACACACACACACAAAAAAATGTCACTATAAAAAACCAAGCGCGTTGGGAGTGGAGGCTGTCTTTATGAGCACCCATGTGTCGGAGTTGCATTTAGCTCTCTTCCGCTGAGCCTTCATCTTCATGTGCGACACACTCTACCAGCTTTTACCATCACTTCTAAAGCTCAACACCAAAATCCAATCTTCTAAACTAAATCTATATATTCTCCTTCTGATCCTTTATAAAGTAAAATTCCC
This sequence comes from Platichthys flesus, assembly GCF_949316205.1. Lineage (NCBI taxonomy): Eukaryota > Metazoa > Chordata > Actinopteri > Pleuronectiformes > Pleuronectidae > Platichthys > Platichthys flesus. The sequence continues at coordinate 16,909,786 of NC_084951.1, forward strand.
CTTAAATACCAAAATCTCCTTCCAAGCAGATGTCCTTTTAGCTTTAATCTGTAATTCATTTTAGTCTCGGTGGCCTTTTCCAGGGTGATGGATCTGTGATTAGTGGACCTGAGGCTGAATCTTCTCATTATCTTTATGCGGGGCCTAATCTGGATGCTTGCTGGTGTGTTTAGACTGGATCCCCTCTAAACCTTGCCTGCCCCATGCTGGGGAAAGGCTTCTGCCTTAGGGAGCTTACCCTCTGCCGCACACGTCATTATGGGTGCTGGATGGGACCGGGAGCTGTCATTAGAGGGAGACATCTGAGGCTCAGTGCTTTACGTTACCAGGGAAATCTACACATTATGTGCTTTACAAGGTTCAGGTCGATTTTATAAATGGAGTTTTCTTCTTCTACATAGAGGAATGCTAATACAGTCACAAGATATCTATCTACTGTCTGTCGGCTCGCATATTTTAAGCACCGTTCAACTTTTCACCTTCATACTACAATGAAATCTTTCTTCGTTTAATACTTAATTTGGTGTGATTTGGACGACTCAGTAAAACGTACAATATCAAATATATACTAGTGCAGTGTTAATGTGTTAATGCTCCAGAGCTACTACAAAATTATTTCTTGACAATAGTGAGTCCTCCTCAAACAGTTTGTGTGTTGGACGTTTTGTGGAGTTTTTTTAAAACAGTCTATGGTTCAGAGTGAAGTTAGAAAGCTTTGCGTTCATCCTGCCTGGTTTATCTGCAGTGAAGATTTTATAACCACTGTTTTTCATAAACTAAACTGGATTTGCTTTATTACCGTGTGTGGCTTATAAGTCTGAATGATTTACTGAATTAATCTAAATTACATTGTTGAATATTTCCGACACAATCTTCAGACCCAAGTCACAACTCAAAATAAAAGCTCTCTAATAGCAATGGCATCTGATTCTCCAGTTCGGGGTTTTGCATACTGAGTTGAGTTTCACCAACTTTGCACAGACTGCAGCTCTATTACTGCAGGTTCCTCTTACAGTTTCAGAATGAAATTAACAACCAGTATAACCACTTTACCTTTCCAAACGGGCAGGTTTAGAATTGGCAGAGCACTAGTATTTTATAATACAGGCAGCATTTGAGTGTACTACTGCTGATTGTATTTCTGCCTATGGACACACAAGTCAAGTAATTCTTAAAATCCAATTAGAAAAAAAAGCTCTTGATCGCTCAGTGGTTAAACATGTATGTCCGATTAAAGAAATACAGATAACACTGACACTAATCCTAAATCGGGCCTAACCTGACCTAGAAGACCTCTTTTCTGCATGTATGTGTGTGCGTGTGTGTGCACATGAATAGCTGATTATCTGGGGTTATGCATTCCAATTAGCCCTCCTTGGCGTATCCATTATCTGCCCACTGCTGTAGCCTTGTCTCCAAAAGACAATGTCCCAGTGCATCCTGCTCACTGTCATGCAACATGACATGTACAAGACTCAGGCTTATATTTTACGCCCTGCAGTCAACAGATAATACGTAGCTTGCAGTACAGGAGGCTGTGACCGAGTCGAGCTAGATTCATCATCACATCCAGTATAATATCGTGCTTTGCTGGGACACATGGCTTTAATGTATGTAGGAAGCAGATGAGGAGAAGATGGGACCGTGCATGGGGAAAGGGAGGAGGAGCGGATCACTGGGAATGATCCATCGGACATTCATAATCTATCTTCCTATGACAGAGCACACAGAGCAGAAACCAATTAGTTGCTTGTCCCATCGGAAATGGAGAAGCAGATACGATAAAGGATGAGCCCATAGCTGCAAGCTACAGGGCAAGTTACAATTAACCTCTCCCGTGCACTGACACACACACTACACACACACACACGCACTCACACAGTATAACTAATCCACACACCTGCAGTGGTTTTCTATGATAAACATCTGGCAGGTTGTGGTAGACTGTAATGACCCAAAGCTACAGCCGGTCACCAGGGATGCTAGAAATTTAGGTCACCGGCTTTTACCTTTATTCTACTCCGGTGTTTTTCTCTCTCATGGAGACTGTCTCTGTCTGTCACTTTCTCTCTTTCTCATTTATCTCCCTCTGTGAATGAAGTCCTGCCTTTTTCACTTTACCTCCATTATTCTCTGTTCTGTGTTTCTTCCTCTATTTTTAGTCCGTCTGATTTTCCCTCCTACCTACCTGGCTGCCTGACGTAGGTGTGGCCAGCAACATCACAACAAGGAGAGGAACAAGGTCACACACACACACATAGCATGTACAGTACAAACACACACTCTAAAAACTGCGGGGGCAAGGTCGTACAAGCTGTGATCTGGGGCTGAGTTGCGGGACGCAAGCTTGTGAAGAGGGAAAGAAAGAGACAGGGAGAGAAATAACTTGAGGGGGCGAGAGAGAAGACAGAGAGAAGGACAATGCTCGACAGAAAATGATTTCTTTATCAATCCAGATATAATGACTCGCCATCTCCCTTGCTCTCTGATGCTATCTGCTCTTGCCGAGAGGGAGGGATAGAGACAGAATGAGCAATAGATGGAGAGAGAGAAAGATAGAATGAATAATGGATGAAAGGTGCAGATTCAGACCCTGGTTTGACCATATCTGCCTATATTCTCCAAATACAAACCCCAACTAACAACTTTGGCAATACAGTGTGACCTGGTGGTGGTGGTGGTGGTGGTGGTGGTGCCCCCCCAATCATGTGTGTGTGACATGTGTGTGTGACTTGAGTGTTTATAGAGGTATGTGTGTGCATGTAAGCTCGTTAACTACCTGTCCATGCCACCACCCCCCCAAGATTCCCGGCTCTTCTCCCACACGTTGCCCCCGGTAACAGGCGGAGGAGGTGGGGAGGTGCTGGTGGATAGTGACCATCTGTCAGCGGCCCACAGATCAATGGGACTAGGGAGGAGGGTGGGGAAGTGGTGAGGTGGAGGGGTGAGGTTGTGGAGCGGGGCTAAATATGTGGCCCACTGTGACCCGCAGCCTGGCTCAATATGCAGCCGATTTATTTACCGAGCGAAAACACACACCCACACCCCACGAGTGCCCCGCTCACACAGCCTTTATTAACGAATGGCTGACTCTGGTGTGAGCCAGGAGATGCTACGACTGCAGCACTGATGGGAAACATGCAGAGTAGATGCTCAAATACAAACAAACATAGACACATGTGGGGACTGATGGATGGACAGAGCTGTGGGTGCAGATGTGTGCGTGAGAAAGAGAAAGAGAGAGGTATGAATCGGTTAATCTATATCTAGCTCACTGTGGCAGTGGGTCAGATGAGACTGGGACAAAAACACTCCAGCGCTAGCTAATGATTCAACGACAAAAACAATGTCAGCCCTGCGCTTGCTTCAGCTGATTCATGGAAGCACACAATGCTAGTTCACACACGCACAAACATACACACAAATCTGAGCAAACACATACCTCATAAATCAATTGCTCATATGGATGTAGCACAATTGTTTGCCAAAGTGATACAAAGAAAGCAGAGAGGTTATTGCCACCTACACAGGGAGTCTCTCTCCATCGTGTAGTGAGAAGCACTCAAAAAAACACACTGACATTTTGCCCTGCTGCAATAGAGACTCATTTAAAATTCCCTGTTGATGCTGTAGGTCCAGAGCTGGAGGGAACATGATGGGTGTGGAGAGCAGAGGGGATGTTTATGTTACTCAATGTGTTTCTACGTGATGAATAGTCGGACTGCACCTGTATGTTGTCATGCAGGATATTGGGTAGTGATCATGGACTCACCGAGGATTTGGCTGAAGAGTAACTGCTCCAGGTCCCCAAGCACCGTCACCACCAACTCTGGGTCCACCTTCAGGAAGCTCTTGTCGTCTTCCCCCTCTATCCCTTTCCTCTCTTTCTTGTCCTCTGTCGACAGAGATGTAGATCTCACCTTCTTCCCATTAGTCCCCGTGCTCCCAGCTCCATTGGAGTTAGCTTTAATTGGGTGGTCAGCGGGGTCTATGTCTGCACTCTGTCCCACCTCAGAGGCCTTGCTGATGGGCTTAACCTCAGCATAAGGTCCCCTTGGTTTACCAGGGGCGGGGATTCGACTCGGCTTGCCAGTGTTGGGAGTGACAGCCGTGGAGCAGAGAGGTTTGTGTTTTCCTTGGAAAAGAGACTGTTCTGACTTCGAAAGGGTCCGAGAGAGAGGCGGTCTCCCAGCCGCAGCCGGACCTGCTTTAGTCTGTCCCGCCTTGTTGGCGCCAGCGCCAGGCCGGTTTGTACAATCATTCCACCGTGGAGACTGGTACAGGTGCAGCTTCTTCTCAGCATCAGTGAGCACACATAAGTTGTTGAGTGATCGCTGCTTGCGGAGGCCGGATGGATTGGGGATGGAGATTGGGATAGATCCCGAGGAGGGACGGTAGACTTTGAGCTCTGACCCGGAGGGACGCGAGGGTCCCTGGGGCAGAGCAGAGGGCTTGGGCGGGGGCTTCCTAGAGGACATGGCCTGTGCTGAAGTATCCTGGCAGGAGACAGCAGCAGCAGACCTGAGGTTCAGGTCTCTGGGCTTCGCCGTCATGCTAATGCTAGCCACATTAGCCTCCAGCATCCCCCCTGCAGAGAGCCAAGCAAAAGCATCAGTGGCAGCCTGTGAAATACAAACGGGCAGACTGAAGAAATGGATGGAGAGGTGGGAATGAGAGATGAAGGAAAAATCAACAGCACTGTCTGGTTTGTTCTCTCTGTGTCCTCTGGGTCCAGACTGAGCCAGACTCCCCACTGTGTGAGACTGTGGGTTCACCTCTCTCCTGAAAATGATGAGTGGGTTAGCGGAGTGGCAGTGTGGCAGTCACCCTTACTCACTGCTGGTAATCCATGTATCTGCAGATCAGTGTCTGGCCTCTGTAAGTCCACTCTTTCACAGCGCGTCCACAGAGATGACAATAGCGCTGCAGGAGCGAAACGCAGCAGTGACCAGCCTCTGTCTCCTCCTCTGTGCTCCCCCCCGCTCACCAGGCGAGCAGCAGCCGACTGACAGGGGGAACAGTCGCTGCAGCAGCAGCAGCAACATCCCTCCTCCTCCTCTCTCTCTCTCTCTCCTCCCTCGACCACTCGCTCACTCACTGGTTTGCTCAGTCTCCCCCTCTGGCTCATTTACCCTCCCCTATCCTCCTTCTTCCTATTTCCTTCCCTCCTTCTTTCTCGTTGTATCTCTCTCTCCTCCCACTGGCTGTTTCAGCCGCTGATGTCCCTCTCTTTCTCTCTCTCTTTCTCTCTCTCTTTCTCTCTAAACACACACACAGATGCTGTGTTTTGCTGCACACCCTTGAGTGTGAACATAAGGGCTCGGCAATAAATTACCACCCTCCTCCCTTTTCCAACAACAGCTTTTTTTTCTTTACATCCTTTTCAAATGTTCTCTCATTAAATCACTCTTCCCTTTAACTCTGTGTCCACTTTGCTATTTAATCCCTTTGTTGTTATTCCTTTTCTTTCTTTCTTTGTGAAAGACAAAACAAAAAACTAATTAAAGAGCATTAGAGCGAAATATAGAACAAGCTTAAAAAAGAGGGAAAGAAAGACAGAAAAGTGAAATAATGATCTTAAGAAAGACCTAAAGAATGGAAGTAAAAAAGAGCGAAATAACGAAAGGTATAAAGAGCAAAAGATACAAAATTATCCTTGATGTCAAATATTGCAACCAGAATACAGACCCCTTGCGTGCGCACACTCATGCACACACACACACACAGTAATCTCTTATAATCACATTAGCTTCTCCATTCATCCATTCACATTCAGAGTTTCTTACACGTCCTAATCGCAGGAGGCCCTACCTTGATTAATCCGATTCCAATTATTTGAAAACCAGTCGTGGCTGCATGATCAGAACAGGACACAGACCCAACAGTCCTACACACAATGCGATGGGTCAGTTCCTACACGCTTCAATTTGTAGGCAACACACCTCAAGTGATGATCACATCACCCTCATCTGCCCTGAATGACCTCTAATGTCATCGCCACCGCTCTTTTCTCAACTGCTTTCTTCTTTCAGATTTCCAGTATGGTGACCCCCGCCCCCAGTTTACATAGAGGCACAGGCTGTTAAGTTTGCTGGGTATAGATTCAAATGAATGGCAGTCCATCAATAAGCACAACTATTATACTTCAGTGGTTTAACACAAGTGTTAGTGTGTTGGTGTCTATATATTTTTGTCTACCCTCCCGTGCATGCGTGCGAATGTGTGTGAGCCTGTCTCCATGAGTGTGTCACATTGATGAGACAGGCCCAGAGAAGCCACAGCGCCCGTCCAGGGACCACAGATACAGCTCTGGCACGTTCAGCTATACGTCATCTCATCGCTCTGCTCTCCTAGTCAACACAGGACCAATTCAGATGAACTCTTTTCCACCCTCATCATCCTCTTCATCATTCCCATGTTTCACATCACCATTATCATCACCATCATCATCATCATCATCATCTTCATCCCTGTCCAAACCAGATCCTTGATTTCAAACAACTACCGAGATGTGTAAACATATTTACCTCCCTCCTGATTTCTTATATTTTAGCTTTTATGTTAAATGTTGAAGATTATCTAACTTACTACCTCTGGCAGGGAGGTTGTTCTCTTTGCCAGTTGTCTGTCAGTAGATTACTCAAAACCTACTGAGCCCATTTCCATTCAATTTTCTGGAAGGCTGGTGAATGAGCCAAGGGAGAACCCATTAAAATGTGGAGCCTATCCAGATAAACAGGCGGATATAGGAATAATTCATGGGTGCGGCTAATCACAAAAAACAATTATCAAGTAAATGTGGCTAATTGATTGATGTAGAAACTGAGTGGGCCATTAGGATTTCACATGACTGGTAGTTTTCGGAAAGCTTTTTTGCTTCAATAAATGAAAGCATCATTTACAGGTGTGTTGTCTTTGTCTAATATTAAAATGTTTTTTTTGTATATTTCACAAAGCATAAACACAAAATACATAAATAAAGTGTAAAAGAAGGTTTGGGGTGTGGTAGAAACCAGTATTGGCTCATATGAGAACCACACCCATGAGATAAACAGAAGATAAAAAAACAAAACATACAAAAAAATCAATACTTGAAAATGAATTTGATGCTGCTCTGAAACTTTTAACAACAGGAAGGGGATGCATATATTTTCAATGCGCTGTAGAGGATCTACTCTTAACACAGAGGTGGAGTGCATCCGATAAGAGACAGCCCGATGGCGTCATTTCTGATCTGACTTTATTTCCATTAGAGGTAATCATGATGACAGAGCATTACAAGTCATTCAACTCATTAATTATCAATACCACTGTTTGCTGCGTAATTTGTTCTTGTGTTTTAATGCATCCTGCCTGCACACAGGTATTGTGATTTTAACTGGAGTTTATGCTCCATTAGTGCAGCTCACTTCCTCGTGTACGAAAGCAGCGATGCCTGCAGCTATGATGATATCAGGCCTCCAACTGTTGGAAGGAGTTTTCAGACAAGCAGCCTTTGGGCTAATGCCCATTTTCTTACCATTTGCATAAATCGGTTGACTCTGAACCAGAGAGAAAACAAACCATGTCCTGTTTGCTACACTCAATGTTATAGCGGTGCTTTAAAAACAGAGACCAAACTGGCGCCAATTGAACTTAAAAATGACAGCGACCCACATTAAGGTTCAACCTTAAATCCTTCTGGCCTTGAATGAGTGTGTGTGATACAGGAGCTGAGCAGCAGACAAAAACACAGACATACGTTAGCGGTTTTATTGTGTAAAGGCTGAAGCCATTCATTCGAAGCAGCAAGCTTTAATAAAGGACCAATGTTGAAGCGGTTATGCCACACCGGGACCAGAGCTGTGAGGTGACAGTTATGGGGGCTCTGGGGGCCAGACGTAGGCCAATGGGGGGGGGTAAAGGAGGTAATTTAAGGCTAATAGGTGCTGTACCTCAGCTCTTATACCTCCCTGATGAGGGATTAAGGTTGGTCAAACGAGAGTGACTGCGTACAAGGCAGGTCTGTGTGGCACACAGATGCACGAGGGGCAAAGACATGGGTTGATTTTCTTTAAAACACATAGACACAGAGGTAAAGTGTGTGTTGGCGGCTCACAGCTGCTTGTTTGTTCCAGTGCTCGTCTCTCTGGCTCCACAGTCTAATCACTTTAATATATGGCTGATGTAAACATACAGTATATTCTGTCCCTCTCTGTGTAGTTTCTAACCCCCCCCCCCCACACACACACACACATTCACACACACACACACACCAGGGAGCCTGACTGACTGACCTGAGCAATCTGGCCTGACATCACAGAAGCTGGCAGTTTGAGTGTGATGACTGCCACCACTCAGAATTAAACTACACATGCAGTGCATAGCAGGCTCACACATTCAGTGTGTGTCTGTGTGTTCTGTGTTTGTGTGTCTGTGAACAGGTTTGTGGCCTAACCTCAGTGGCTGGAGCCTTGGGGAAATTTGCTCCAATGATGGGCAACCAGTTCCAGACACATAAAGAAACTTTTAAGCAAAGGTAAGTGAGACAGGTAGACATGAGAGATATAGGAATGAATGGATGGATTGAAAACACAGAGTGCAACAGAAGGATAGACGGGCAGACAGACAGAAAGGGGCAGAGTGGCTCACTACTTTGCATGAGTATATTTGCCTGAGCATCTTTAAACAGTTTTGAACAGATTGGCCACTATATTTCTACAGAGCAGTTATGTAGCCAGTTGGACAAACACACACACACACACAGACACACACACACACTTACTTTGTGGTGCATCATATGCGTGTTTACACGGCTACACAAGGTCTCCATCTTTAAAAGGAAAAGTACTGTGAGAAAAGAGGAAAGCTCTGATGCTTTGAAAGTTACTAATTGTATTAGTGCGATTTAAACTTTAAAAGGAATGGCTCCCATTCAATTTAGCAGATGGCATGCATTCTCACTTTCACCCACTCCCTGTCGTAACTCAATCCCTATTGGATCTTCCAGTTTTGCCTTTTTTGGGTATGTAAAAAAAAAAAAAAAAGATGAGACAAGCGTGAACGGGAGGTGATGTGAGAAGAAAACTACAAGAAACTGTGACTGAGAATTGAAGATGGAGAAAAACAGTCCAAGTCGAGAAGAAGACAACAGAACACCACCTGTATATTACTCGTGAAGAAAAGTAGAAAGAATGTAAGAATGTGATAATAATAATGAAGAAAACAAGACAATAAGGAAAGTGAGAGGAGGAGGAGGAGGAAGAGGATGGGGTGAGGAAGGATCTCTGTATGTGTGCCGGATGAGCAGAGGAAGCATGTAAGACAAGGAGGGGATATCCTGCCTCACCACTCCGGCTACGTTTGCTTATGTCCGCTAACACACTAATGCATGGAGTCCACACGAGGCAGGGAAGAATAGCAGACCATGACACATTCATACACAAGGGAAGGCTCACAGTCACAAACACACACTGGTAGTTCACCTACACAATGACATGACTATTAATGTCCTGTTTACACACCACACACTGAGGCAGCAATCTGAAGCATACCATATTCGGATTACTAAACTGAGTCAGAAATGTATGTGTGAATGAGGGAGGGAGTTTTTTCCACAATGACGCCTCTATGGTGGTCTCACTCAGCTGGTGATGCACAGCATGAGTCATTGGCTGAGGCATTTGGGCAATTCAGCCACTTAAAGGCTATGCATGACAATAGTGTATCAGTCACTCCAACTCCTGATCCCAAAGGCCCAAAGGTTAATCTCTCCCAGGGAGGATCACGAATCAGCTCAGAGCTGAATAACATCATGGAGCAAATCGGAAAAAATGTATTTGCTTGCTTTTGTGGGTGTGTTTTTAAAAGGGACCGCTCTTTGTAGACTCTCCCTGCCAGAAACGGCAGTGTTGACATTCTCAGCACTCTTCCCGGGGGTATCCCACAATGCTGTGCTGCACTGGCTGGTTGCTTGGTTACAGCGTGGTGCGACAGATATCATCAACATGTGTTTGTCTGTTCGCTCATGTAATTGGCAATTGAAAAAATACTGCTTGTTGTGAATTAAGATGTTCAGTAGAAGTGATATTTAAAAAAAAATACTAGAATATCATAAATAAATGTAGGAAAACATCATCTTGCATTTCTGTGCTCGTATTCTGGCATGCGAGTGTGTGCTTGATTCTTCATGGGTTATTAATTTGACAGATAGATGTGCCTGTGAGTCCATTCCCGTGTGTGTGTGTGTGTGTGTGTGTGTGTGTGTGTGTGTGTGTGTGTGTGTGTGTGTGTGTGTGTGTGTGTGTGTGTGTGTGTGTGTCCACTGAGAAACAGGGAGGTTACGCACATGACTGGCTCCATGACTCTACTCCCCCCTTTGGGAGTCACCTCAGAGGTCAAAAAGGATCTTGTGTGTGATGTGCACTCATTCGCCCGATCCTCAACTCACCCTTATTCCTCCTTCCTCTCGTCCTTCCTCTCATGTTCTGTCTCATGCAGCCATTACTGTGCACCTCCTAGATAGTGAGGACATTTCCCAGGAGGTGGTGGTGGCTGTCACCCAAGGTCTGGATGGTTCAGTGTGTTACATGGATGGGGGGGATTATTCACGTATGTACGTGTGCCTACTCATGTGTGCTTATGTGCATTCAAGTGTACAGTTCCCACACTCCAGTGATGTCCTCCCCATCAAATTAAATTTCTAACCCGGACATTAAAGACTGGGCCTCCACTTCAGCTGTCCTGGCAGTGCACTACAGAACCTTTGGCAGGTCAACGGTCGGGTCAATTGAAGAGTAGGCCATGACATTAAACTCTAAATAGTGATTACTGCCCCACTCCTGGTGATGAGCAAGGCCATAATCTAGTTCACGCTTATGTCTGGTCATCTTCCCAAAGCTACTAATCCACTCATCACTGTCGAACGCCAAATCGGCATATGTGACTCTGATTAGATTGGCCAAAGAGGATTGTCCACTGTCTAAGAGTAGATGCAGCCAGGGGGTTATCAACATGCTATTAGCACTACTCTGTCCAGGGGCACAAAAGAGATGATGAACATGACGATTATAAACTGCAAACTGATTTCCTCCCTTCATAACGAAAATATGTATCTGCCTGAGGGTAAATGAAAAGTGGTTGTTTCAGAATTTAGATCTTTATTTGAGGGATCCACAAAGTGAAGTCAAAATCAGGCAGTATCTCCACAGTGTTTCATCCTGTAAATGTTGACATTTTATAAAATAAATATTAAATAACAATATATGTACAGACTGAGCAAAGTTAATATTAAACTTTTAGTCATATTAAGATAAATTTAATATCTTTAAATGTTTTCACAAAAATACAAATTAATCCACATATCCAGCTTAAAACTAATGCGGTCCTGCGATAAATCCTTCCTTCATGATGGTTATGATGTTCAGTTTTTGTTCAAACTGTTTGGGACTTTCTCATCCAATGCATAGGAGACAGGTCCTGGAAGCTGTCAGAGAAAAGCTCTGTCCCATCGAAGAAAATACTTTAGGTTTGAGCACCAACTGGTTTCAAATACATGTGTGGTTTACTGTCCCATGCACGGACATTACACTGCAGCACACAGCTGCCTTCCAGTGCTACTCTCTGGCAGCTCCCGAACACAGCTATTATTCAGCCTCCCTTCATTGATATAAATGGGGTGGACGAAATATGAGAAACACCTGCCAGCAGAACGCAACACAATTCATCAAAACCACAGCAGTCCCCCTAGAAAACCACATTTATATTCTCTAGAGCCAGATTTGTATTTGCTTCTTCAACAAATTGCACACACTCATTCTTTAAATATCAGTAAACATGTCACTGTATTTCATCAAAATCTCTGAATCAACGAAAATATTGAAAAATTTAAAACCTTGATTGGTCATCCACACATAATTTCGCTTCCTGAACCATACCACATTCTTCCGACAAGTTTCGTGGTAATCTGTCCAGTAGTTTTTTCAAACTGTTGCTAATAAACAAACAAACATTCAGGGGTAAAAACATAACCTCTGTGGCGGAGTTAATTATAACCTTCATGAAGGAAAGACTTGGTGCAGGACTCATGCATTAGCATTACCTATTGAACTAATAATAAGATTAAATAAAAATATGTTATTCTCTATAATAAAATACAAGTTGACTAATGGGTCAATACAATTTATTCACCTTAAGAACCAAATCATGAAATCCATGACACATATGTGCGACTGTGTTGTAGGAACACATGCCCATTTCTTTTAAAATAACACCTGCACTGTACAATTAATTTAGTTTAATAATGTCAGTGTCACACGATTTCACTGAATTTGTGTGGGTGGGTGTTGTCCAGTGTGTCTGAGGGAGCAGACTTAAGAGTATCCATAAGGGATATCAGACCCTCACTGGGGGTTGAAAACTGATCCACAGTCCACATCACATTCATCTTTCAAACACCATCTGTCTACTGTCACACAATCCTACATCAGCACACGCACGCGCACGCACACGACACAAGTGCATGCTTAAATACACCTCTCCTGAGAGCGGCATGGTCAGGAGGTCAGTGGTTTAATTGAAAGACCACATGGTGCCACGGCCACTTTAAAATGTTCAGGTCTTCATTAGGGTTTCGGATAGAAAACCTAAGAGCTGATTATGTTACTGCAGATTTAATCAATGTGAATTAGAGCATACGGAAAACATTCAGTTTGTGGAAATCTACTCTTTTACCAGAGTCACTAGGGAGAACCATAACAAAATCACGATTTGGCCTTGAGTGTTCAACCAGAGCCCTCAGCTTTGAAATGTGTGACCAACATTCAATCTGTCTCTTTCATTTCCCTGCACACATTTGCCATTTGTTCTCTTTCCACCTTATGAAAACCAAAATCCATCAACCCGCTGACCTCGCTGGCCTCCTCTTTTCATCTCTCACTCCTCTCTTCCTTCCCTCCAAAACTTGGCCTTCCTCCCTTGTTTCCCTCCCTTCCTCCACTCCCTAAATTACAGTTATTACAGTGCCAGCCCACCCCCCATGTAAATGCAGCTTCAGAGGAGTCTAAGACACTTTAGCTCTGTGTCTAATGCTTGCTAGGGAGCAATTACAAGGCCACAGCCATAGTCCCAAGACAGCTAAGGGCCTTTATAGACTGGGACTGGTTGACCACCAGCTCCCTCTTCTCCACAACCAGCTGCTTGAAACCTCCAAATGCTTTTAAAGGGCTATATCTGTTAATTAGACAGGCCAGATCAATAGAGGAAAGAACTTAAAAGTCAGAGCAAAAGTCTTTGTGACATTAAATACTCTACAAACAAACAAATAAAATTGTAATAATAATAATAGTAATATAATCCGACCAAGGCAGTGAATCAGCTCAACAACAATGCAGTTCAGCAACACATGACATCAACCCATTCAAACCCATGAATGAGCAGCGTTTCTATTAGGGCTGAAGTGGCAGATAATAATAATAAACAAAATGATTTGAAAATAATCCATACCACGTATATACAATCCAGGCTTTATCTTCAAGCACTCTGCATTTTGTCTTCTATCTTCTATCTCTATGCATGTCCTCGTCTTTATTCCTGTGCAACCTGACTCCCTGATCCTCAAGTTATTTAGACAGGAATTGTTCGAAAAACACCATTAGCTGCTTCAATAAATAAAAAAAACAACAGTGTCAAAGATATATTTCAATTTCACACAAATAACATAAGTGGAGTGGCAGCATTATTAAATCATATATGATGTAACAGCAGCGGAGGGAGAATCACATTGCGTACATTTTTATGATATTATTTAGGCTTCCTATCTTTAACGTTGTCTGTATATCTAAGATCACTGAACTGCAACATTGCCCCTAAACTGTCATTTCATTCATTCACCCAATGTAAAAATTACAGCCATACAGAGAGAAACATAATTGCTCTGATACTCACTGATTACACTGGCCATTAAAGTGTAAATCATACAAACTTCTTCCTGAAACTTCCAAATCTACAAATAGAAATGATTCACGAAGCCGCTGATACAGTCATATCTCTGAGGCATGTCTGCCTCTCTAAACTCAGACCAACAACGGAGACGTATGACAATGGCTGTGGGTACTGAGCAAACCATTACTCAGAAGTACAGGGAAGGAAGGAGGGTTGTCATGTGGGGCGTGTGGCTTTTTAGGTCAATGAAGCTGGAGGGGAAAGAAGTTCACGAGAGGGATGGAGAGAAAGCATGAGGGGAGGAAGAGTTCAAACTCCTAAACAGCGCTCTGGTGAGGCTGAAATATACAAGCAAGTGATCCTGGCCGGCAGCGAGTCGGAGAAGTTTTCCATTACCTCCCATTACTGACCCACATCACCCCTGTCGTCTTTCTTCATCTTAACATCCTGAGCCCTTCTCTCCATCCATTCTCTGTGTCTCAGCAGAGCCCGAGGCCGACGCACGCACACACACATGCACACGCACAAAACGACACCACCTAACCTCAGACATGGCTTCTCAGGAATGATGAGTAGCAGCATGACAGACACACATTTAGACAGAGAATGGTTGTTCCTTAGTCTTCACTGAGTCTATTCAGGTTACACAATGAGACCCAAAGGTCGGCCGCTGGCATGTCCTGTCTGACGCCGTTTATGACCCCGTCACTGTAAATGTGTCTGGCTGAGAGTAAAGGCACCCATACCTTCCACAAGAGCTCTTGGCCTCCCATAAAAAAATGGCCATCGTGATTTGTACAGTGGAGACAGAGAGAAGCTGATGATGATTGTTATTTCTCCAAAGTGTATCAAACCTGGTGTGAGGTCATCGCAGAAGACTTCTATGGATCCAGAGGAGCAGTCACTCAGCTCATCCACTGAAAAGTCTCCCTCCTGCACCTGCAGCCTGTCGACACAGCAAAGCCATCGCACATCGGTTACTTTACATGCAAATCCCCTGAATAACACTGATTAGAATCAAACACACAAGCTGCTCGTTGTGTCATCCAGAGAAAACAGACTTTCCCAGATGTGGCACATTCAATTCCATTAGAGCCGAATCACTGATGATGCACAAGGCAGTGCAAACAATTCCATCCTTACAAAAGTTTAAGTGAAGCTTGAAAATTTCAGCTCCCGCCTTATTTTTTATTTTTATTTATTTTAGTAAAAATATATTTTAGTTTTCATCGTGTAAAATAGAGTATAACTACAAATTCCCTGAAAATATATTTCTGCTCTCGGATTCAGTCTTTATGGATTGATCAATTTCATTCATACAAAATAAGAAAGGCCAACCCTCTCCTTATTTTTATCCCAGTTTACAATAGTGGGTGTATAAGACACGGCAGCAGTATATTGACTGAGCCCAGAGGCGGACAAGAGGACACGGCAACAATCAACTCTGCTCCAGAAAACACAAAGTGTGTGTATGCATGCACACAAATGTATGACTGGAAGAGATACAGAGGAATTAAACAGAAATGGTCTCTGGGGGCTCGTCTTTAATATCCAGAGTGGAGGCCAGTCTGTGTGTGTATATATATATCTATATGTGTGTATGAATGTGTGTGTAAGTGAGTGGCTGGGTCAGTAGGTAAGAGAGTGATCATGTGATGACAAGAGAATGGGTGCTCATGATGGAAGTCATGATAACGTGCCTGCGTGTGTGTGATGTGTGTATGTGGGCCACTCGCCTGTAGCTGAAGGGGGCCACAGTAGCCATGTTGACTCTTGGTATCTCTGTGGACGCAGCATCCTTGTCCAGCTTTTGATCCTGAGTATCAACAGCCATCTTTAACGTCCCCGGCTGTGTGAATGTGATGGGCGGCAGTGGCAGGGGCCTGGGAGAGGAGGCCGGACTGCTGTCCTCAGAGGTCCCCATCTCCTCATCGGACTGGCTCATGGAGTTGCTGCGACCTCTGATGGCGTGTTCATAGATCGTGTGAGCGAGAGACGGGCGGAGGTTACCGTTGTTGAACATGGTGGAATGGGCTGACTGGTTTTCTGGAGGATCTTCTCTTCTGGGCATGGCCTCTGCTGCTGTTTCAGAGTTGTAGTTGTCGCCTGTGCTGAACTGTTGCTGTGGACACTGGTTACTGGCTCCCCATGCTTGGTTCTTATTGCTGAAGGTGTTTCTATTGTGATTGCCATTATGTGGTAACTGTGTTGAGGTTTGAGGCACAGCAGGTTTTCCCAGATCCAGTGTGTCTTTGGAGTGTGGTGGTGGTCGCCGCTGGGTCAGCGGACTGCTGTAGGCAGAGCGGGACACCAGGGGAGCGGCTAGATTTACTGTTCGCTGGAAGAGTTGGCTTTTCAGGCTAGCATCTCTCAGCAGGTCCCTGGAGGATGGGCCAGGGATGCTGGAGCTCCGTGGGCAAAGAGAAGGAGATTGAGTGGGTGTGTGCGTGGGTGTGTGGGTGGGAGTGTGCGTAGGAGTGTATTTAGGAGTTTGACTTGAGGGCCTGGGCAGGTCACTAGCCCGGCGGCGAGGGTCTGCTTTGGGGGAAGAGGGCAAAAGGCTACGTGGGAGAGGGATTCCCGACGAGGGAGGCCCACGAGGGGACGACTTCACATTGACTCCCCCACTCATACCTGAAACACAAGGGGAGAGGCATTATGAGTCAAACAGTTGGACTGTGAAGTGGGTGCTTTACTTTGAAGGCACATCAACATCAATTAAACTATGAGTCACCAAAGCCCAAAAGGTTTGGTTATCCATTTACTTTTGATTGATACTCTATATTAAAGTTCCATTATGGATAAAGCTAATCCAGTAAACTAGTACTGGCTGTTCTAAACGCAGATCAGAGTTAACATCTCTGGTATGTGAGCATGTGAATCAAGCACATAGGACAAAGCGAGTGGTTGTGAACCACGAGTTGAGCTTATTTGCAGCAAAGCACAGAGCATCTTCAATCGGATTTGTCTGCCAGGAGTAAACAGTTTCACACAAACACAAGCTCACAGCAACATCCAGCAGCTGCTTTCACAGCGTTATGTCCTCAAATAATGGATTTTCTCCACATAATGAATTCATACACGCACATACACACACAGCTTCAGTGAAGGAATGGGATCATTCTCCACCTGTTTGTGACTTTCCTTGCTGTCCCACTCAGAACGGACCTGAAGAGAACAAGAGAAGCTTGATTCTTTGTGACATTCTGTTCTATGCAAACCACAGTGAATGACTGTTGCTCAAGTGAAACATATCATATGATTTAACTACGTTGCACTGCTCTGCTGCAGGGAGAGAGGGTGTGAGGTTGGAAAAAGAAGGGGAGTTGTAGTAATTTTAATTTTAATGTGTAAAACACATAAGATTTATAATTGTGACGAAGAATTTGTTTGGAACTTAAGTATTAAACAAAAAATATGAAAGGCCCTGTTACCTCAAGTATAACTATTCTCTGGATTTTATAATGTGAGTAGGCCCAGGTATTGACATTTGTAGATATTTCAATGAAGAATTATTATAGAAAAGAAAAATAATTGTATCTTATATGACATAACATTGCGTACATGTCATAAATTGTTCCTAAGCATATCTTATTTCAGTCGTGTGGACATGTAATGAACAATATTCATCTTTTATCCAGTCTGAGAAAATGTCTGATTATAATATATTCCTCATCGTTCTCTTGAAGACCATCTTAAGGATTTATAGTGAAAAATACTTTTATGACTGTGTCACTTAGAGTACAGATCATGTTGCTGTTGCCGTCCAGATGTGCAGGATGTGCAGACAACAGCTGCTCCTCCCTCATTTTCATACATAAATAAAGTGAATACATGAACCTACATGTAAATTCTATATTCATCTTTTGTACTTTCTACCCCTTGTACAGAACATTCGTCCTGGAACAGTGCGTATAAGTAGATTTGAGCATTACAAGTACACACACTCACAAATACACCGATTTAAAGCTTAGCCCTACTTGGCATATCTTAAAAAGCAGAAACTTTGCTGCCAAAGACTTCCTGACTTCTTGGGAAGCTGCCTTTAGTAAAGCGGAGATGTATCAAATTAAGCCATCAAAGTCACAAGGATGACATGATGGATTATTTGAGGGTGCCTCTAAATCACAGCATTTCCCACAGTGTGATGTGGAGGACACAGACACACACACATTTTCCACACACAGAAGCCCTGCAGTGGAAAGATTCTGACTCCTGCAGCTCAACAACTCAAAAGGCTCCCAAAAGTAATATTTCTGTTCCAACAAAGCAAAGTGTCTCTGTACAGTGACCTTCCTCTTCCCTGTTTACAATCTGAGCCACACTGACACAGAAAATGGAGATCTGGAGTTTGGCCAAGGACTGGTGCTCTGTCATATCTGAGTCAATGCGAATGTGCAGCAGCAGCATACAGCAGCGGTGATGCGGCACAAGGTAAACAGAGACAGATGTGACCATCCATCCTCATTTCACTCTCTAAATTCTTCCTCCTAATCATTCCCGTAACCTCCCCTCCTCCCCGAGTCCATTTCTCTCCGTCTCTTTTACTCTTGTTCGTTCTCTTGGGAGGTCGTGTCACTAATAAGCATCAGAATTTTTGTCTGTCTGATATAATTCCTTTAAGGGCTTCGAGGAGCACAGGTGCGGTCTGGCTAGGTGTCTATCAGTATGGAAATTGTCTATTCCCCCTGGGACACGCAGGGGTCATACTGGTACTACTGCAGCCCACGTACAGACATACAGAGGCTCAGCTGGTGGAGAGGATGTATGTGTGTGTGTGTGTGTGTGTGTGTGTGTGTGTGTGTGTGTGTGTGTGTGTGTGTGTGTGTGCGCATACAGATGAAGAGAGAAACCAGAGAGAAAGAGACACAATAACACGTTTCTGCTGACTGAACCCAGCAACTGGACTTAGTAGAAAAACTGGTAAATCAAATCCTTTACAGATATCGTGATGATTCCCTGCACCATAAGCCAGATCAACGCATAGTATGTTCTCTGAGTCATGTGTTCACAGATAGGTGTGAAATTCAAGATCATTCGCTATCTGTTATGTAAGTGCCTCTACAGTGGTTATATTGTTGGCTTGATGCTTTCACTGTACGTCTAACTTCTTGTCAGGCTGAGGGAATTAGTTGAGAAAGAGTGGTTGTTTGTTGAGTCTAAACATGTACAGGATCATTGAGTCTAGCTTAGTTACAGAGCACATTTAAAACTAGAATGACACTAAATGGAGCCTATATCTTCGCCGTGGCAAAACAGGCCCTTTAAATTCAATCAAGCTGCACACATCAAATCCATACATATGCCTGATTTTGTTCTATCAAGAACCAACAATTATTCTCTGTAAAATCGGGGAAAATGTCCAAAAACGACTTATCTCAAAATGTTCAAGTGAAAAAACGAATTCCTGGATCAAAATTGAATGACCTCTTCCCTGACCTATACCACATCCTTCCACCAGGTCTCGTGGTAAACTGTTCAGTAGATTCAGCAAATTCTTGCCACAAAAAAAACACAGAATAAAGTAAAATGGTATTCCCAATAATACATTAAAATGAATAACTGATGATTTTTTTTTTTTTTTTTGCGGCTGACTGTAATGAAAATGGATCAACCTTAACCATATACTGTGTATAAAAGACCTCAACACTGTGTTTGACCAATCCCATCATTCTGTAAGCTTGGTACTGACATCTCCTGGATAATGTAGGACACTGCACCAGCATGGAAACTGATTAGTCAACTACTCCCCCTATTCTGTTTCATTTTCCAACCTTGACTTGATAAATGGATTTAACCTCAGCCATTGACACCAAAGAATTTAGTTGTGTATTCCTCGGAAGGAGAGAAAAAGGAAGAGTAGCATGGCAGCTGGCAATATATGATAACTTCATAATCACCCTCTCTCTAAGTCTTAGTCTAAGTCTAACACACACACACACACACACACACACACACACAAGGGTGAGCTTTGTGATGAACAATCTCTGACTCATCACAAAATCAATAAATGAAGTGGCAGCACAGACCTCTCTGTGTGAACTAAAGGACATCAGCAGTCCATGTGTTTGTGTGTGTGTCCCAGTTTGGAAAGTTGATAATAGGTGAATGTAATTACGTCTGAAATGGCAACAACATAAACGACAGCAATAATGTGTGTGTCATTAATCGTTTCACAGTGTTCATGTGACACTAAGTGGTAAGAAAACACCCGGAAAAAACATGTTAGAGAAAACACAGCAGCATAAAAGACAGCTTCTGAAGCTCATTAAAAAACAGCTTATGATTAAATGTCAGATGCGTCAGATCATCAATATCGTCAATATCTTACCTGTCACCGGAGTCGTGAGTCCTTCAGTGAGCGGTTGGGTCGAGCAGGCAGAGCCGGCGGGAGGGAGGGTGGTCACACTTCTCCGACGTCCCAGGAACAATGGGCTGCTTTTTCCTGGATCACTGTTGCATCCTCACCGCTGCCCTCCCATTGGTCCGCACTGCCTCACCATTCACCAGGACAGGAAGCTGTAACAAACAGGAACGACATTTCCAACCAATCAGGGGACCTCGTACTAAAGTGACTCACTTTTGATGTCACTTTCTATGAAAAACTTCAGGGGAAAAAAAACTGTTAATGTTACAATGAGTCAAGTGACCCAGATTGAAATTTATAGTTACCCCACAGTGACACATATATTGTCATCCTGAAACGTAGCATTTAAGTTGTTTCGTTATCTTCTTGTCATGTCACACAGTGGGCTGTGAAACTTTTAATTCACTGGACACGTCTAACCACTTGAACTGAAGTCGAAAAAACTAAGCAAAACTGCTAGTCACAAGGTTTTCAGTTCAGCCAGCATGCAAAGGTCATCTTTTGAGGAACCTTAAAATGTCTTCAGTGGGAGTGAATCACTCATAAACTAGGAAAATGATGCATGTCTAACACACACAGACACACACACACACACATTCAAGATCTGCTCATTACAGGAACGGGAACACCGGTACAAACACAAGCACCCACAAACTAAACAGGACAGAGTAGAACCAGACAACCAACAGTATAAACACTACTGTGTGTGTGTGTGTGTGTGTGTGTGTGTGTAGAGTTTCTCTCCTTTCTGATTCACTCTCTACACATCGTTATTAGATGCACAGTGTGTATGTTGCATGAGTCATACAGCCCCTCTGCTGACTCAGGCCGATCACATCATGTCACCCCTGGTTATAGGATACCCCCACCTCTCTCATCCCCTCTCCACCTCTTTTCATCCCACTTAAGCTCTGCCTTTCAGTCCATTTGCCACTCTCTTTTACTCCGCTGCCATCTCTCTGTTAGGCTGCTGACTGTGACACAACTGTCAACATGTTCCCAGATCAAGATGCAGAGTTTTCATTCATTTGTTCAACACATCGCAGTTAGAGAGGACACAATTCACACAAATACGCAGCAAAAGTCAAGTCAACACAGGCCTGAAGAGGAATAACTGTTGTTAAATAAGCACAAGGCTAAACTCACCCTTTGTGTGCATCAGGATGCAAAGCATCAAGTGAGTTTGTCTCCATCTGTATGCTGCTGAGTGCGTCTCGCCTCTGTCTACTTTTGCCTGGCAGACCCCATGAGCTGCGAGCATGTGCATTTGTGTGTGTGTGTGTCTGTCATTCCTCTCCTCTATCACGTCATGCCGCTCTACTGCTGCCGCAGTACGCCTGCATCCCAATCCCCGCCCCACTCGTCCCTCCTTTCCTCCCCTCATCACAGTCTCAATACGCTCTCTCTCTCTCTCTCTCTCTCGCTCTCTGTAATGGACCTATTGGCTGAACTCCCTCCCTCTCTGAGGTGAAATACAAGCCCAGCTAAAGCAAAGACAGGCTGGTCCATTAGCTGGATGAATGTGGCTTGAATGTGTGTGTGTATGTGTGTGTATATGTGAGTGTGTGTGTGTGAGTGTGTGTGTGTGTGTGTGTGTCTGCTCATGTCTATCTATAGTGATGGCAAATTTTTGTTCAATACCATCATTGTGAGGACATTTTGGCTGGTCCTCACAATTCCTAGGGCTGATTGAGGGTTAAGACCTGGCTTTAGGGTTAAAGTTAGGTTCAGGTTAGGGGAGGGTTGGGTAAGGGTCAGGCATTTAGTTGGGATGGTTAAGGTTAGGTTAAGGGGCTAGGGAATACAATGAGTGTCCTACCAACTAAAGAGAGATATGCATCTGTGTGTGTGTGTGTGTGTATTTGTGTGTGTGAACTTGAGCTCGGCTGCATGTTTAGTGTGAGTAATACATGGTAATTAAGCAGATGTAGCCACAACTGTGAAAAGCCCAAACCCATCATCCGGCTTTCAGGGTCTAACTGGTGGTCAGAGAAAGCAGGAAGAAAAAAAAGTATATATATATGCTAATTATAGAAACACTGATGACAAATGAAAATGTGCATAAACACACACAATCACGCCCCTGCATGAGACGTGCAGGAAGAAGCTCCATGCAGGAGGAGCAGCTCATCCATCACCCCTCTAATTTCTCCCACACCTCCAATGGAAAGGGTAGAGGCGGAGTGAGAGAGGAAATTGATTAACGGACCTCATGCCTTTTTTTTGGTTTTTCTGCTTTTCACTTCCTCCCCTGCAGAATCTCTTCTTTTCTGTCTCCATTTCCCTGTCAGGTTCCTCTTCTCATATTTCAGCTGAGCTTGCTTACAGTTTGACAAACTGACATCAGGGACAGTGGCTTCTGAATATTTAATGAAGTCAACAGCACCAGAACCCCAAGAATATGTTTGTAATGCTGTCTAGGATTAAGACGTACAATCAGCAGCTTTAATTCTTGTTTATAAGGTTATTACTGAGAGCCAGGACGTGTGTTTCTCTTACTGTGAGTGTGAGAGGCCCCTCACAGTCTTGATCTTGAGGTTAAGTGCAGCCTCAGAGCTTTCTAACTGATCATGTATTGATCCGGCCTCGACTGGCCGCGCTAACACTTGACTTTGTCTGAGAAGAGAGAATCATAAATAATGGAAAATGCGTCTATAGTTAAACGGCAGGACGCAAATAAATACATCACCTGATCAGCCAGCCATGACAAATTGAGAAAATGCTATTAGTACACAGTACATTACCCAGAGAGCGTAAGACCTCCCCCCACATATACAGGACACATGGTGTACAACCCCCCACTGTCTTCCCCCCACTAACACGATCATACAGTACAATCTGCCCATGATACTCACTTTATTAATATTGACAAATACTCACATCAATGCCACGGTCGTGCTCCAGTTTTTCCAGCTCCCAAAAGTTTTGGATTTAAATGTGTGAAACTGAAGCAGGACTAACAATCGAAATCCAAATACAAACACAAAAACACACTGAGATGATCTGTTGCTTTGACTCAGTGGCTCAATGAAACGGGAAGTGACTCATAACAGATGGATTATGGGTAGGAGTGTGCAAGCGGCTGCAACGTGTGTGTGTGTGTGTGTGTGTGTGTGTGTGTGTGTTGTGGGGAGGGGGTTAATGTCATAGCTTATCTTCTGATGTCCCCCTAAGGCCTGTCCACCCCCATGAGACACAGACCCTGACGAGCGCTGCTTTGACAATGGGACACTTGTGTTACTGTCATCCCATGGGGCATCTGGAGGGGCAGGGTGAGGGACGGAGGGAGGGGTACGTGTTGCCCGTCTGGAACACGGCTACGATGTGGAAAACAAACACACACACACACAAGGAGAGGTAGTGATCAACAACCGGCTGATTCAGCTGAGAGGAAGTCACCAGTTCTCTATTCATATCCAAGTAGAAAATGCAATATCAGAATTACTTGCCGTTGGATTTCTTGCTCCTAAAAAAGCTGAAAATAAATCGCAGGCTGGAATTTGTAGAAAGAGGTTCATGTTATGATGAGCAAGAAACAAGCAGATTGGTTGATCAGCTCAGGCTTAAATTTAGGGTCAGAAGTGTGTCCCCTCCACCTAGTGAAACAAAATCTACACAAAATATTTCAAAAGCTACAAAAACTTTTCAAATGTGCAAATTATATCTGAGAGAAATCTGTCCTGTCGGTTTGCTTGCTGGGTAGTTTGTTATCCGGATTATGCTAAATCTACTCAACTGATCTCCGTGAAAGATGGATGGGGCATGACCCCGGGAAGAACTAATTCAATTTAGGTGCACGTCCTTTAATATTGTGAGATTGACTAGGAAATAAATCATAGATCTTGATGAATAAGATCAGGTACAACTAAAGAACCGATATCTATGAGTGTGTACAATGTGGTGCAGCTTGATTAAATTTAAGGGCACGGTCTGGTTTTGATGGATATGTAAAATCATGGTTGATAATCAGGCACAACTGAGACTTCTGTTATTCATTCAGACAGTCTCTCTCTGATTAACCTTTATCAGCTGACCTCAATTATCTCATCGTATTAACCCAAAACTGGTATTTTAGACCCAATTCCAAGAAACTCTGCCCTTAATAAATAATACTTTACTGAATACAATCAATCTATCGTTACCATCAGGATTAAGCCCTTTCTCAAAACACCCACTCTGGACCTGGAGGTTTTAACCAACTCCAGCCCGATATCTAAACCCCCCATCCTGTCTAAAAATGAGAAAGTTGTAGCCTTTCAGCTGTCTATGAACTTCATAGTATGAAGACTTTCAGTCCAGGTTACATGTCATCACAGCACGGAGACAGTCTTGGCAAAAGTCACAAATTACTTTCTCATAACTTCAGACCAAGGGGTTTGTCTCTGTCCTTGTCTTGTAAGATCTAAGTGCAGCATCATCACATTGTATAAGATCGAGAACAGTTATTTGGCATTAAAAGGAACCAACCTAAGCTGGATCAAATCCTATTTATCATATCGTTTCCAATTTGTGCAAATTAATGATGGGTCATCTGTGCGCATTAAAGTGAATCACAGGGTTCCTCAGGGCTCTGTGCTCAGCCTAATTTTATTCACCTTATTGAGAATATATCCCTTTTACGTTTGAAGGACTACTGCACAATTAAGGTAAACAACTACCAGTGGATGTTAGCAGGTGTTAATGGCCACAAGCGGATGTTAGGGACATAACTGTGCACTTTAGCGCCATCAAGTGTTTTGGCCTTGTAATCAATGTTACAGGTCTTATGCTGCTATAGGCCGAGAATGTCTCCAGCAAATGGCTCCTGGACTGAATTTTGTGTTTAGGTAAAGAATAATTAATTAATTAACATATATGTTTAGTATGGGTGATGTTTTGGTTAATGTTTTGTATTGCTTGCATCTATTTTCCACCAGTTACTGTATACTTGTCTGGGTCACAGCTGCAGGCCCTCAGTCTTCATCTTATCATTGTTGATGTTTTAGTCTTTAATTGGGGAAACATTGGGAAAGAATATGTTTATACTTAAGTAAATAGCACAAATAAATGTTGTGAAAAGATGTGGTTGAAATTTCAATATAATTGAAAGAAATTGTGATAGAAAAAAAGGGAAAAGGGTTAGAGTAAAACTAAAAAGAGGGGATATTTGAAGAATATTCTGCTAACATTGACCTGCACCATACTGGCCAGCTCTAAGCAGAAGGAATGTGTTGACTGTGCTTTTACAAACTTTAACTGCCTCAGGCAATGTGTCCTGAGCTCCTCTGCTTTAACAATACCTGTACTGACAAGTTAGACCAGCTTAGATCAATAGGAGCTTGAGTTCGCACCCAGCCGTGATAACAGCACCGACAGCAGCAAACACAGGACACGTGGAGAGGAGATCTTCATAGGTAAGCAACAGTCACTGTACCTGCTGCTTGTTGTATCTTTATTATTACAGAAAAGAAAGCCAAAATGTATTGACATTATAATCATGTATCTTACTATTACTCTGATGTCAAAATTATATTATATTATAAAATGATCTGCAGGGAATGAAACTAAGTCTGTATCACTATATATTTCTAAATATTTGAAGAATATGCATTTGAATAAAATACATTTAAAAAGTTTACAGGTTTAGGGGGAACAGCATGTCTATATATTCAACAACAGGGTTTAGCTAGAATATTCTTTCCTTTTTCAAAAAGTCAAAAGCAAAGTACCGTAAACAGAAGAAGCAACATATTTGGGCTGATGGTCAAATCCACTTTGTTCAGAAGTTAAGGAGCATTTCTAAGTGCTAGATGAAGGCAGCTGGACTTTGAGGTTCTTTTCCCCTCTGTTCCGAAAGGCTTCTTTAATTTAGGAAAAGTTAAGGAGCCTCTTTTTTCCCTCTTGCTTCAAGGGTTAAGACAAGCTGCAGTGCAGTACACCTCTTAAACTTCAGCCCTGCATTCTGACATGTTGGTAGACTTGTTCATTCACAGGACTGTCACAGCATTCACCATCAATTCTGTCCCTGACCTTTCACTTACATTCACAGAAATATGGAAGAAGCTGAGTACCTGTCAACAAGGACCACAGGCAGGATATGCTTCTCAAATCTAATGTTTTCTAAAATCGTATTTTTTCATTGGCGAATCCAGAATGTTTCAAACTTTTCATGTTCTGTGTTCTTGTTTTGCTCTTTTTTTGGTTCAGTCTCTAAATGGAGAACAGTGTCAGACCCAAAACATGCTGGGAAGCTATTTTGCCACGAACTTCTTCACAGCAACAAAGATTTAAAAAGTCTGTTTCTGTCTGTTGACATCAGAAAAGACAAACAGGAGCAAGACAAAGATTTTGTCACTTTCTACAAGAGAGACAACCTCCAGTGGGCGTCGCCACTTCAGTGCAAACTTCAAGGTAAAGTCACTCTTGAGTTAAATCAGCATCAATGGTTAATGAAGTGATTCTTGCTCAAATAATAAATAATGTGGGTGTGTCCACAGGGGATGTGGCGACAGGAAGTGGAGTCAGCCGTCACATGATGTCGACAGTGATCTACAAGCTTATAAGTGGATTCCATATAAACTTAGGTAGGACAAAACTCATAACAACAGCAGAGACACAATAGGTAACTAAGGTTAGGATTACCAGTCCCTGGTGGTGCCGTTTTTAGCACAGTTGTCATACAGCGGGAGGGTTCAGGGGTCTTTCTGTGTAGTTTGCATGTTCTCTCCATGTCCACCTGAGTTTTCTCCTGCCTCCTCCCGGTCCATGGACCTGCAGGTTGGGGTGATATCGTAGCTTATTTGCAGGGGTGAAATAAACATATTTCAGAAATGATTCATCCTACTCATTAACCTCCTCATTCAACTTTACAGGAAATGCAGCCATCACGAAACTCTTCGAAGGTGAGTGTGATCACCAAATTCCCTCAGTTTCTCGTGAACTGCTCGAGAGGGACATGTTCACCATCGCCGGTCGGATGATCGGCCATTCCTTCTTGCACCATGGCCCAAGTTTCCCAGGACTCAGCACAGCCATTATGCACACTCTCTTTGAAGGCTCGCTGGAGACAACTCCTGTGACAATACACGACTGCCCTGACCTCGACATCCGTGACGCAGTCGAAATGGTGAGAATGTGACACAGGATAAACACCATATCCTTTACAAGACTCAGTATTAAAAACTGCACTCAGTTCCATAAACATATTTCGAATTGGGTTTTATTCCAGCTTGAAGGAGATGCTGAATTAAAAGAATCTGACTCCGTCCATCAGCTCTGCCGCTCGTGGAACCTGCCAGCACCAAATGCCACCAACAGGAGACAGCTGTCTCAGAAGATTCTCTTTCATACTGTAAATGTTAAAAGTTATTTTTACATTTTCTCTACTTTAGCTTTTCACCCCTCATGCTAAACACACCGAAGGCTTAGATAACATTATTTCACTGCCACCTGATGTTAAAGAATATTCCAGGGAGCATTTCTCATGTTCTAATAGAGAAAATCATTTTAAATTCTCTTTAGAATTGTTCCGAGACACTTTTCTACTGACAGAAATATGTCATTCATAGTCATTATATAGTACCCAGTCAATGCAAAGACCATTCGCCTCTCATATTGGCCAATAGTAATGAGCACTTACTCATTTATATACAGCTACTTTTTGGCATCATTAAGTGAGCTACATGAGAACACATTTAATCACTGCTTATAGAGATGCAGAGACCAGAGAATCACTTAATTATCTTCCATACAGATGATTTGCCAGTTAAATATTTTATGTTATCTTTTCTCCTCTGCTGCAGGTTATTGAACGAACAAGGCCTCAAATCATTCAGTTCCGAAAAGGTTTAAAAGAGACCGGACTGTGGCTGCTGCTCATTCACAGAAGAGATGCAATCCCAATCTTGTTTCCCAGAGAATCAGAGGCAGAACTCACTCCTCAGGTACTGAAGAGTAAACTAACACTAATACAATATAAATGAATAGATTTTTTTTACAATAGTTCTTACAAAAATGTTATTTATTGTGGGGAAAGGAACTCACTGGAAGAGTTAAAATCATTTTGTTCCAAAATGTATGCAATACATGTATAATACGCCTTTACATATCCCTCAGTATGTATTGCACTCCTTAAATAGTGTTGGAATCATGATTCACATGAATGATGCAGCACAAACAATGATATTGTCTATTTTATACTGCGTATCCTATCCTCCATTTCCCACAATGCAACTTGTTCCCAATTCAGTCAGAGATTTTGGTTAATATTTTTCTGTTTTAAACTTCAAGTGACGTAACATATGGATTTAAGTAAATGTTTTTAATTTTGTGGAGCTCACTTATAGGCACAAAGATACCAATAACTGAGTACAGATTATTCTTTTGCCGCTGTAAAAGTATCAAATATTAAGGAGATCATATTATTTTGAATACAGCTGGAGTTACATGTGGTTTCAGATGATCTTGGACTGCATCATATGGCCTTCGTCTGTAACGGTCTTCTTTGAGCGCTTCAGAGAAGAGGATGTTGACGAGTCCGACATCATGGATGTACATCGAGTGACTCTCTACCTGAAAACATTTATCGAAAATGGTAAATTTGACTGTTTCTACTGTGATTTTCTTAAACCTCTGTAGCACGATGTCTGTTCAGCAGATTGTTTGTCGTCTGACCAGCTTCTTAAATTTTTTTCACATAGTGTCTCCAGTTGAGTTAAAGAGCCTCATAAAGTTCTGGATAGGGTGGGAGTTGCCCACCGCAGAGATGAAGGTGGAAGTGGTAGAGGCCACACTCCCCACCGCCTCCACGTGTTTTGAGAAGCTGAGGCTGCCGAGGCATTACACAACATACCAAACCTTTCATCAGGATTTGTGCGTGTGCATATCCACCAGTTACAGTGGATTTGGCTGTCCCTGATTTTAAATAATGATCTTATGAGTGCGTGTGGACTGAATATGTGGAAACTGTGGGTGAGTGTGTGACTGTTAAACTATTTATAATAAACAATGCAACATTCTTTCTCATCATATCTCTTTATTTTCAGTTTAAAGGTATATATGAGGTCAATTTATAGGGAAATTACAGTGGTGCCCCCTAGTGAGTCGACTGTTATGTTGGCTATGACTTTCTTGTATAGTTATATTATTGATTAGGTATAGGGCTGCAACTACCAGCCATAATAAATAAATCATTTTTTGGTCTAAAGATTCTGCATTCTTTTTTTTTAAGGTTGTCTAACCAACCCAAACCGATAGTTTAAGAAATGTTTTTAATAAGCAATAATGGTGATATTTGATTAAAAGTCATATTTAAACACAAACGTAAATACTTGTACTCTTCGTCCAAGAAAGCAATTCGTCCTAAAAAGAAAACTTGTCCTCTGAATATCCCATTTTCTATTTTCTCACAAAACAATTAATTTGGAAAATAATCAGGAGATCGTATTGTATGTGGGCCCTATACCGATAATAACCACATGATGGCAGCAGATACCAGTTATCAGTTTCTCTGTAAAACAATGTTGCTTTTCAAACCTAACATCTGTCTTGACAGATCCAACAATGAATTTCAGTCCATTGTGAACCAGTGGCAGGTCAGAGGAGCTCAGCTGAGAAGGGCTTTCATATGAGACCCAGCATGTGTCAGAGAAACCCTACTTGTCTGGTGTGATTGATCAGATCCCCAATACTCTATGCATCTTTGGTGCGTTCACATCTGTGCAAAAGTTCACTTCCCCTTCTTTATGTGAGGTTACTCAAATCTTTCTTGCAGCTCTGACGTCAGCACTTATGCATACTTCCATGTAAAGTTCAGTCTGCTACCAAGGAGAAAAAGTTATAGTGTACTGTATTGTCTTTATATGGTTTGTCTTTATACATTTTATTACTTCAGTTCTTTGCAGGCATAAAACATTAATTGAATGCAAGTTTTTCAAACCAAGTTTCCTCCCCACTAAAGCTCTCTCTCACTCACTCACATACACACACACGCCCCTTTTGCTCAACCCACAACTAGTTTGCAGACTGGAGCAACAAGAACAGAAGCTCCACCCTTTCAGCACACTGGAACAATGAGGAGAGGCACAGAGCTTAAATCAACTTGAATAACAAGGACAAAGTCCTACTATTGGACACCTTCACTCTTGCCGACTACAACTCCTCAACCCACTTCTTCTGGCTGTTTCCTGAACACACTCTGGTTCTGCATTAACGCCTCTCAGATCAAGGAATCCAACCTGTCCATCATCACTGAGCGACAGAGCAGCACGTAAGTCATGTCACTTATTATTTCCTTTTTTGGTTTGCTTCCTCTTCATCTCCTAATCTTTCTGGCTATGCATGATGGGAAAACATTAATCTCTGGTGCAGGTCAGGCCAGAGGAGAAGTCTTTGTTTGAAGAACTAGGATGTGTATGCCACTAGTTTGGCTTGTTAATTTATCACAATGCAAAACCTAATACAGTATAAGAAGATCTTTACGCTCTCTGGTTAAGGCGACAACGTGTAACAACTGAAAGATCATACAAATGTCCAAAGCAGTGACAAACTTCATGAGCAGACATCAGAGTTTATACTAAGGTTGTACTCCTTACCTCCACTGCTTCATTAGAGCATTCCTGCACATCTTGTCTGTATCTCCACATGCCTCAACTTGCAGAGCCACCATGAGCAAATAAGAATATTGCGCAAATAACCGAGAAAGGAGTGTGTCTGTCAAGTGACACTACTCTCTCTATACTATTTTTATGTGCATTGGCCCATGTGGTCAGGTAAGTGAGAGAGTGATATCACAAGTTATCAGTTGTCTGTCAGAGCAGCACGTAGAAGTCTAAATACATAAAACCCCCTTTTTCCTCAGATAAAACGCTGTTATATTCTGGTGTTTTTCTCACCTCTTTTTCTCCTGGAGTTTCGATTTAACTTCCACATCACAAGTTCTTTTCCAAGCTTATACCTTCTTCATCTGCTCCTCATTCGATTGTCTTGCCCCCAAAACTGCTGTAAGATAACAAAAACTTTCAAACATGACTCAATTTACCACCTTAAAGCTCTGAAATCATACATTTCAAATCCGGGACAAAAACATTCCTGACATGTCTGCCTTTATCAAAGGAAATCAGTCTGGTTTTCAGGACTGTAGATTAGACAAACTGCCAGTCTGTACATTCGGTATTTTGAAAAGGCCCATTGTGTGGCCCATTCTGTTGATATGAATTCGCTCTGGTCTAGTAGGTAGGAATTGTGCAAGATAATTCAATACATGATACAATACATGGTTCTTGTACAATTACACAAATTTTTATAATGAATGAATCACCTGGGATTAAATTCACCCACAATCCCAGAAAACAATCTGGAGGAGCTGCATTTCTTTTTCTTTGCAGTCAACCATTCCTCTCTCTCTCTCTCTCTCTCTCTCTCTCTTTCTCACGATCTTGAGCTCATATGATAGCATGAGCTCATATTCACATTAAGCAGCAGTCTGGTGGCAGCAGCAAAGAGGTGTGGTGTTTCATTTCCGGGTGAGGCATTTACTTTAGAGGACAGAGAGACAGGCATTTTGATTCACGCCCAGTTTCTCTGGGTGATTCACTGATCAGTTATCGCATTGTTTGCTCCGACTCGCAAGAACAAAAATCATAAAAAACAGGAAGAGCGATAGGAAACGGCATGACTCTCAATCTGAATGGAGAGCTAAACTCCGCCTTCTGACCACAGAAAAAAGATGAACCAGGTTGAGCTGTAGCGGTTGTGTCCTGCTGAGTAAAAAGAGAACCAGTAAATACTTTAAAATAGTCTGCATTTATAGAGCGCTTTTATTAGTCTTGTTGACCATTCAAAGCGCTTTTTTAGCATTATTTTAGCTAAAGCATCTTCTAAGTTTTTCCCTTTATTCAATGGAATATAAAATGGATATATGGAGGACCATACATGACATAAGTAAAAATAAATACATAAATAAATGTATAAATAAATACAGAAATAAATAAATAAATGAATAAATAAAAATGGAAATAAATAAATAAATACAGAAATAAATAAATAAATATGTTAATACCAAAAGAAATGTCAAAAGAAATGTCTTAAATATATTTTAACATTTATTTTTTCCCTGATACATTTCCTTTGCATTTGCAGTGTCCTTATGCTAATGAGAAAGGCGGGCCTAGCCGCAGTCTCATGCAGGATTGGTCACAGGAGTGTAATGATCCAGCCCTACTACTTCTGCCTCTCAATGCTGGTGTCCAGTAGCTGTTTGCAGCGTTGAGCCAGTTCACACTTAAAATGAACTAGTTCAAGTTCAGAGGGTTAGTTAAGGTTATATTTTATTGGGATGATTTAGCTGTCAGTAGTCCTGACTGTGAGCGTCACGTCTCGTGTTCTACTGAGCACAATGAGCGAGCCGAGAGGAGGAGGAGGAAACAGAAACTCCAGCTCGGTACAAACCACCTGCAGCTTCTGCTCTGATCATGAAGCCGCTGATCTCTGAGCAGATGTGACCAGAGAAGCTCTGTGTTTTCACAGTTTCCACTGTTCCACAGAGTCACTAACTGGCTGTTTCACGGTGAAGAGATCAAGTCTCAGTCACTGCCCGTGTCTCTGAGCGAGTGTGTGACGGAGCGCAGGGACTGTGTGTGTGTGTGTGTAGCTCAGTTGACCAATCCTGCTCGAGACTGAGGTTAGGCCCGCCTTTCTCATTAGCATAAGGACACTGAAATGTGGAAATAAATAAATGTGGAAATAAATAAAAGTTGGAATAAAAGTGGAAATAAATAAATAAATGTGGAAATAAGTTTAAGACATTCATTTATTTAATTCTGCATTTATTTCCATATTTATTTATTTATTTCCACATTTATTCTAACTTTTATTTTTCGATTTCAGTGTCCTTATGCTAATGAGAAAGGCGGGCCTAACCTCAGTCTCGAGCAGGATTGGTCAACTGAGCTACACACACACAGCCCCTGCGCTCCGTCACACACTCGCTCAGAGACACGGGCAGTGACTGAGATTGAGCTCTTCACCGTGAAACAGCCAGTTAGTGACTCTGTGGAACAGTGGAAACAGTGAAAACACAGAGCTTCTCTGGTCACATCTGCTCAGAGATCAGCGGCTTCATGATCAGAGCAGAGGCTGCAGGTGGTTTGTACCGAGCTGGAGTTTCTGTTTCCTCCTCCTCCTCTCGGCTCGCTCATTGTGCTCAGTAGAACACGAGACGTGACGCTCACAGTCAGGACTACTGACAGCTAAATCATCCCAATAAAAAATAACCTTAACTAACCCTCTGAACTTGAACTAGTTCATTTTAAGTGTGAACTGGCTCAACGCTGCAAACAGCTACTGGACACCAGCATTGAAAGGCAGAAGTAGTAGGGCTGGATCATTACACTCCTGTGACCAATCCTGCATGAGACTGCGGTTAGGCCCGCCTTTCTCATTAGCATAAGGACACTGCAAATGCAAAGGAAATGTATCAGGGAAAAAATAAATGTTAAAATATATTTAAGACATTTCTTTTGACATTTCTTTTGGTATTAACATATTTATTTATTTATTTCTGTATTTATTTATTTATTTCCATTTTTATTTATTCATTTATTTATTTATTTCTGTATTTATTTATACATTTATTTATTTATTTATTTTTACTTATGTCATGTATGGTCCTCCATATGGATAAACCCAACCGTCCTCTTACAAAAATCAATAGATCTGGATTATTTATTTGGATCTGATAGCAACAATATCCCACAATTCTGTGTGCAGCATGAAGTGTAAACATCTTAATGGGTTCTTCCTTTAGACCATTCTGCATCATTCAACCATGTTTCATTGTAATTCGGTCTGACTTTATTCATAACCGTTCAAAACCTTCATAACCTTATTTCAGGTGTGTGTGCTTCATCGTGTGTTTCTGTATTTATGTTGCAGACATTAATCACATTACATCAGTTAAGATGCCATATGGAGGAGGGGACAAGTGCGACTGCTGCACAAAGACGGTGTACTCCGCAGAGGAGGTGCGCAGTGAAGGGCGGAGATTCCACAGGACATGCTTCGTATGCTGTGAGGAACCTTTTTGTTGCTTGGTGTGATTGTCAATGTGCAAACCATCAAACTTCATCAATTCTTAGAGGAAAATGTATACATCAGTAGAGAGAGCAATATAAAATAAGAAAATTTGGTATATGGTACATGGAACTATCTGTATACAAATATATGGATGTGCATGTGTTTGTGTAGCCGTGTGTCACAAAAGCTTGGACAGCACGACTGTTGCTTCTCATAATGATGACCTCTTCTGCAAGTCGTGCTATGGCAAACAGTTTGGGCCAAAAGGCTACGGTTATGGCGTGGGAGCAGGGGTCCTCAGCATGGACAAGGCAGAGTCTTATGGTCAAACACATGAAGAGTGAGTAACACACACACACACGCACGCACGCACACACACCTGTCTTTTAAGGGGCTTCGTATACATTTTTGATTTCACTCTCCATCAGACCTCGTCCTCGCTCTACCAACAGCCCAAACCCATCCCAGCAGGCTTCTCGGTATGGAGGGTCAGAAAAGTGTGCTCGCTGCGGCAAGTCAGTCTATGCCAATGAGAAAGTGATTGCAGCTGGGAGTGTAAGAAGCAACACACACAAACACACACACACACACACACACTGCAACATTACACATGCAAAAAGGTGTCCCTTTTGAAATGGATGTTCTATTTATTGACAGTCGTGGCATAAGAACGGCTGTTTCAGCTGCGCCTCGTGTGGGAAGGGCCTCGAGTCGACCACGTTAAATGACAAGGACGGACAAATCTACTGCAAAGGTAAAACTTCACCGTCTTCACCTCACATACCAAGAATGACTTAAGAGGACATGGTATCGTTACAGAGCGTGTCCTGTACCGAACCAGCATTCTTCACCACACGTGTTCAGATCAGATTGTTGTTATGGATTAATTTCTGGCAGCCAAAACCAACACAGGACCCAAGTCTGCAACTGTGGTTCCACAGAATGTCTGAGGAGCTCATTGGAAGGACTGATGTCGATATTAGGGAGTCCAAAATATCTGATGCTGATACATATAGAGATAGAGATAAAGATAGATAGAAGATAGAGATGGAGATAGATAGAAAATGATAGATAAATAGAGAAAAATAGGTTCGTAAGGTATTATTATCAAACCCTTATGACAGAGAAATGTAATTGAGCTTGATATCTAGGATTGATTTGAACCATAAACTTTAATTAAGATTAAGATATGTTTATTTATACCAAACACATGCATAGACATGCCCAACACACTCATGCAATTGTAGGTAAATTTAGTCTCTGCATTTAACCCATCTGTGTGCAGGACACACAAAGCAGTGAGCGACCATGTACGGCGCTCGGGGATCAGATGTTGGGGGAGTAAGGTGCCTTGCTCAGGGGCACTAGACAGGGTAGGGAGACTCTTGGATTTTTGGACAGATCAATCCAGGTTTGTCTTTTGTTGTCTCTCCGTGGAGTTGAACCCGAGACAAACCAGAGACCTTCTCTGCCCATATGGAAACTAAACCGGCATACAGTAGAGTGCAAACCTCCGGAAAGGCCCAACAGTGACCTTGTGAAACATGTAAAAAATAGATATGGATTTCTATTTAACAAATATGTCTAAAAATCTTTAAAAAAGTGAAATTAAAATTCTGGATCTGCCCCCTGATCAGGATCCACACGGAAATGTAATGAGTCATGTCCTCGTCCATTGACCTTAGGTCATGTCCCTCCACCCTACAAAATGTCATCAGTTAAGTAGTTTACACGCAATCCTGCTAACTAACAGATGCAAATGAAAGCTTAATCTCCTTCTAAACAAAATAAATACTTCTCTATCATTTCTACATTGTTTGTTCTGTATATTAGTCTGTGAAATACTAAAATCAGCGTATTTCAAAAGCCAAGCGATGAATCTGTCGGGCTCTCGTCATTTCATCGGGTCAGTTTTCTTACTTTGGTTTTATTATTTAAAAAACATGTAAGAAAAAGCTGGTTGTAATACACACAATGATACAGCAGAGGGCGCACTAGCACTGCAGTCAGGGATTACAGCTCCACAGTTTGTTATACTCCTGTAACACCTGTCCTTTGAATATTTACCCTTTTACAGGGTTCTTTCATTTCATGTCACAGTTCTGTGAATGAATATGACTTTATACCAGGCCTACTTTGCAACATGTGAACCTTTATACACAAATTAAAGACACCACAAAGATGTATCCCCCCCCCCACACCATCTGCAGACGTTTCACAGATCCTCTTAAGCCATTTTTTTTGTTACAACTCACGACTCCGTGTGTTGGTGTTTCAATCCTTTCCGCTCGACTCCTGCTGTCAAACTTCTGGCGCCATGTTGTAGAGGTCCGTTAACAGCCAATCAAGTGCAGCCCTGCTGGTGCGTAACCCACCACACTACTTTCATATCAATCCGCCAAGGTGAGCAGGCGCTTGTTTAGTTGGTTTACGCCCCCAAAACCCAATATTGACTTATTTTTTTTAATATCAAAGTAAAACCATGGGAAGCTTTCTTATTGCTCGTTGAATTAGCAAACGTAGAATCAGGACGCGGCGAAAATGCACATGCGCAATGCACTCGAGATAATTATCGTAGGTCAATAAAATAGATCCCCTTGAGTCTTGCAATCAAAAACTAAGAGCACAAATGTGGGGCCAGTTTAGTTTTAATTCATAGGAGCCTTTCACTTAACTATTTGACAAGGTTCAGGTACCATCACTGTATTTCGTCTATTTCTATTATTTATGTCTATCTACTGTATTTCAATCCATTGTATTATTCACTTGTATTTGTATTGCTCTATTTATTTACATATTTTAATCTATATTTTAATATTTCTCTCTCTTTTTTTTACTCGTTGTGTTCTCTTACATTTTGCATATTTCTTATTTGAATTGATTCATTTAAATTCTTTCTCCTTGTTGTTTTTCTTATGTCCTTGTGCAGCAGCTTGAATCAACCTCTCTGTATGAAAAGTGCTTTATCAGTAAAACCAGTCAGACCTGGACTAATAGAGCTGACCTGGAGCATGGATAAGTTAAGCAACTGCCATAAAGCCTCAGAGCCACCAGGGGTCTCTCTATAACTTTATTGATATTGGTCATAATTCAAATATTTAAAACTCCACTGATCAATATTAACATATTTAAAATGGATCAAATGACTCAATCCTCATTCACACAAACAAGGATCCTCGTGCACAGACCACATGTGTGCGTTGTGTTTTCCTGTGGACACGTCTTTGCCTCAGCTTGATTGAATTTGCACCGACTTGTGACTTTGTATCCAATTGCACACAAAATCTGTTTTCGTCTTCATCACATATTAACACTCACTAATCACTGTTAGTGTATATATTTGGATTGGGGAGTGTCCTGCTCGCAGCCCTGAAAAGACTTGGTCCAACACTTTACTTCACCCCACTTTACTTTTAAAGTGTGTTAGTTTGTAATCTAGACTTGGTGTGTTCTGTTTTTGTGTTTCCAGCTAACAAAATGTGTTTAATAATCTTATGCTGAAAACTGTTGCTGGCTGTGTCTCATAAAATAAATCATGATGTGCAAGGCAATTACTGTTTTTTAGAAAGATATTAAAGGGTCATGTTTGTTTGTTTTTTACTTTTATTTTTTCATCTTCCCTCTCTGTGTTCCAGGATGCTATGGAAAAGAATTTGGTCCCAAGGGATATGGATACGGAGGGGGCGCCGGGGCGCTGACCAACACTCAGTAGAGGCCGCTGGGATCTCCCCCAGGCTGACTGGTTTCCAGAGAACTATACTACTGTCTTCTTCCTGCAGGGGGAATACTACCCCTATGCTGCACTATAAACCTACAGAAGAAAATGTAACACCACTGGATTCAAATTTAAGGATAATGATAACTTGTGATTTTACAATGACGCCACATTTAATACTGAGTTACATATCTATTGACAATTTATTGCTGATTTGTACTCTCTACTCTAAGTGAGTTTGATCTTCTAATTGGTGGACTGTTTTCCTTTCTGCAAATTAAATCTCTTGAACAAAATTATGAAATGTGTGCCTGTGTGTATGTAAGTAGCAGTGGGGTGAAGTAGTTTGGAGGGTGATCATTGTGTGATTACGTTTTCAGAAATGACACTTGCTCATTGTTTCCATTCCTCACATAACATCAACGTGACACATCACATCATAGGTGGGTCCAGCACCTTTTAGTTTCACTCCACCCATGGAGATTATCTTCCACATTAGAGCAGATGTAAATATTTTGTGGATGTCATTCTTCACATTCATGGATGTGAAGGATGAACAAGAGACTTTATATGTCATTAAAATTAAGCTTTCACTTGACACAGTGCGGTAAACCTCAGTGGGTACAAAAGTGAGCTATCAAGAAGTAACCAGATTCTGCACTTGATCTTACCTTCACCTTTCTTCATATTAAGTTTCAGACATGTCCACCGTCAGTTCAGGTTCAGACATGTCCACCGTCAGTTCAGGTTGTGTAGTCCTTTATATATATATATATATATATATATATTTAACCTAAAGAACTAGAAATGCCTCCCCGCCAGCAATGAGCAATTGGCTGAACTATTCAAACTGTTTCCACGCATTACACAAAGTAATTATCTGATGAGTCATCAAACTTCCATCACTGGCCAATGAAAACACCTCTTCCCGGCACTTTGTTTCCTTCTCAAACACTCAAACATAACAAACATCTGTATTCTACCAGCCTTCTACTCACGTCCCAGCTCTGAGAGAGAAACAGCAGAGTACAACTTGCAAACGATGTAAATGGGAACTGTTCAATTTATTTCTTTTAGATTATTAAAGCTTTTTAAGGCCTTGTGAATTGTAAATTGTGGTTAGGTTAAGGTTCGTAATATGGGATTAGTTAAACTGTCCAATGAATGGGTGAAGATGAAGATAAAGACATGTTTTGAGCTTTAGGTTAAGGTTAAGGTAAGTGGTAGGGTTAGGCAAGTGGGTAAGTAAACACAATTTAAGTTAATGCAATGTCCTTTGGCTTGTGCTTGTGTGTGTGTGTGGCAGACCTGTGTGGCAGACCTTACTTTATAATCCAACTGTATGTATAATTTATCTATTAAATGACTCATATGCAAACACACACACGTACGTCTCTCTATAGTTGTGAGGAAACTCATTGGCATAATGCATTCCCTAGCCCCCCAACCTTAACCATAACAACTATGCCTTACCCTAACCTAAACATAGTTCTTACCCTAAAACCAAATATTAACCCTCAAAAAAGCCTTTGAAATTGTGAGGACCAGTCATGTATCCTCACAACGTTAACACGTCCTCACAAAATCCCATAACTATAGAAAGAGGCACATACTATCACATCCACCCACACACCCACTCACCCACTCACATGCACGATAACACACGCACACAGAGAGGGGAGTGTCAGCCCGGATCTCGTCGTGCCGGCACCGGGAGGGGGCGGTAGTGTGCTCCAGTGGAGGGGGAGAAGGTCGCCAGAGGAACCGGGCATGTTCAAACATATCCAGGCAGACCAGCCTGCCAGGCTCCGCAGTCCTCGGCTCGGGTTGGATTTATTTACACAGATTAAGTTAGAGTAGGCTGCTGCCATTACCAAAGCCACCGCTATGCCATTCTTCTTCCCTGAGGACCACATATCACTGATCCTATCAGAGATGTGTGTTTGACTGATCCATCCTGACGCACACCACCAGACTGACACTTGGCTCCCCGGCGTGGCCATGTCTCTCCCGGCCAAAGTGATGAGAGACGGGCAGCTGGAAAAGCGCAGCAGCGGGCTCCTCCAGCTGTGGAAGAGGAAGCGCTGCGTGCTCACCGAGGACGGACTGCGCCTGCACAGCTGCAGGGGCGGCAGCGTCTCCGCTCCGGGCTCGAAAGCCAAGGAGCTCCGCTTCGAGCGCATGGTGACGGTGGACTGCGTGGAGTACAAGCGCGGGATGGTGTACTTCACCGTGGTCATGGCCACGGGGAAGGAGATCGACTTTCGGTGTCAGCAGGACGGCACGGCTTGGAACGCGGAGATCGCTCTGGCACTGGTGCGCCACAAGAACCTGGAGGCGGTGCAGACCGGCAGGAACAGACACCTGTCCGCGGCGCACCTGGGCAGCACCGGGGAGGACGAGGAGCTCTGAGGTAAACCCATTCACTTTGTGTAGTGCGTAATCACAACACGTTCGATTGAGACTTAACAAAATTATAGAGCACCCCAACAGTCCCCAGAAAGCAAAGGTGGAGAGAAGAACTTACCATGGGGAGTAACCTCTAGCAGACGCAGTCTCAGAGTGGCTGGTCATGTGCCTCGACCGGTTGGACTGAGCAGGGAAAAACGGGAAAGAGAGAAGATGTGGGGTGAAATGAAAGTGAGAGAAGAGAGATAGACCTGGAACAGTACTCAAGGGAAAGAAGTGAATGTAGCCCATAGATCTGATAAGGCTCCTCTGGGTATTTACTGTATTTATGCATATATGTTATTACTTCTGGAGTTGGGCAAACAGATTGTATCACACCCTCTCCCTAGTGGGATATCTCAGTACCAGGTCTTTGAGATTGTCAGTAAATGTCATGTCAAAGCATCACTCCTCAACCCCTTTTCTTTCAAGTCTCAACCATTTGCCATCAAAGACCTCGAAAACCCAAACAGTGCAGCAGAGGTAATCTGCCTGCTTTGTGGTTGCAGGGGTGCTAATAGCCGAAACAAGCCGGAGCTGTGATTGGATGGAGTGAAAACATCCAGTCTCCGGGGGTGGCACATGACCCAGAGAGCTCATGCCTCAGGTTTCACTGCTAAAGGTTATTTACAAGCGGCACTTGAGTGTTTACATGTTCGACCGTTGAGTCAAAGTCTCGTCAGTGTTTCCAGTGCTGTGGTCCTTTGCCATTATCGCACACCACAGTGTTCTTAAGACGCAAACTCACTCTAACTTGGGAACATAATAACGATGCAATGTGAGCCTCCAAAATAACATCTGCCGGCCTCTCCCTCACCAGGCAGCCAAGTATTTTTAAACTGCACACACACACACACACACTTATAGGCTACATCTCTCGTATATAACTGGTATGAAGACGATTGAATCTGGGTGTGAATTTAGCAAAGACGGCACCGTATATTTGTTTTCAGCTTTTCAAAATCCCGGATGAAGTCAGTGGCATCACATGACAACAGTGTTATTTGTTGAAACGGGTCAGTGAAATCTCAAATGTTGATGAACGGCGCGTGTAAGTCTGAACTATGAGCTCACGGTCCAGGAATCCACAGCAATGCTTCCTTAAGAGAGCTGCAGTAGTCAAGTGCCCAAATTAACTTGGTGGCCGTGGTAACAGCGTGATATAACTCAACAACAAATGCACTTTGTAGGAGGCCGTCATCTACATCAGTGCACAATAATAATAACAATCTAACAACATGTGAATATTTAAAAAATCTGCTTCTCTTTGTCCAGCCTTCCCGTTCTCCTGGGTGTGGACCAGTCGGAGCGGAGATGGGTGTAGGACTCCAGATCCATCGGCATGATTCTGTGGCGCACGGCATGATGGGACGTACTGAGCAGCCGTCAGTGAAAATGGATTAACGGACCGAAAACGAGAGTTGCAGATACTCTTCTTGTATTCCCATGCCATGAGTTTACTCACACTCAAACCAAGCATAGGAATCTGAAATACTGTCAGCATGGATGTGTTTTTTTTTTTTTTTCTATCGTGAGCCCATTGCTTGAGGTCAATGTGGCGATCGCTGCCTAAGGAAAAAGAAAAAGATGGCGGTATCTGGACAGACACTGTTTACACCTGTGCCTTGACGTCTCAAACATGTCTTCCATTTTTTGGCCATATTCCCGCGGTGGTTTCTTTCGAAGCAGGAGTCACTTTGTCTCTTCAGTCTTACTTTTAATGGAAACACTTTGGCTTTGAAACGTTTTTATACAGACTGAACGGATCTGCATGTATTTCTGAAGTTGAACATGAAGATTTGAACTCATGTTTGTTGCACATTGTATTCTATATATTTGCAAAAACCATGCACAGTGTTACATGTTAAAAAAAAAAAAGATCAAATAAATCTTTGCAGTTATCCCAAAGAGCTGATATTTCTCTTGAGTTTGTATTTTTTGTTGACTGCCTTGGTTCTCTACAGCCGAGCGTATCATGTCTCTTAGAGCAAAACAGCTGCAGTTTATTTCAGGTTCATAACAATAATTGCTAATCTCATCTGTTTCCAGTTGTGGCGTAACCTTGCTGTTATATTCTCTGGAAACTACACACACACAAACACCCACACACAAACAGTAGACAGGACTAATGAGTAGCTCTGTGAGTCTGAGGCACGTGTGCTCTAACCTACATCCACACATACACCTACAGGAGCTTGTGTTTACACCCAGCATGCAATTCTGCAACGTCTGGGCATCAGCAGACACTCGTTAGTGAGGAGTAGCGTATATTGTTCATCCGGGCCTGTGTGTGAGCCAAGACAAGAATATAAGAGCCAGTGTACGAGCTGTGTGCGGCAGTGGAGCTCAGCGCAGGTCAGGGATAAAGGGCCGATTGTGTGGCGACTTCTCTCGTTGCTGTGGAAAACCCCTAAGCTGGCGACTCCGATTGAGTCAGCCACGGACCAGGAGCGCTGCAGGGAGCAGAGACACCATGTGATGGATCAATGT
Organism: Platichthys flesus; assembly: GCF_949316205.1. Taxonomy (NCBI): domain Eukaryota; kingdom Metazoa; phylum Chordata; class Actinopteri; order Pleuronectiformes; family Pleuronectidae; genus Platichthys; species Platichthys flesus. The sequence continues at coordinate 16,952,778 of NC_084951.1, forward strand.
ACCCATCCGTTTGTATGTGTGTGTGTGTGTAGGTAGTTGCAAATACACGGGATACTGCATGTGAGGGAGACCCGTGAAGAAGCGTTGCATGCACATGCCTGTGGTTACCAGGGTGTTCACACTCCTCAGTGGAATGTCCTGTCTAAACATCATAACCTCTGTCCAGGGTTTCTGGTTTTCTTAGAAGATAAACACTGACCTGCAATTTTTTTCATAAAGCACAGGCCAGTCCAGGGTTGAATGTTTGGACTTGTTTTTAAACTGATATCACTGCAAATAGCTCAGTTCCCTTATTAGTTTATCAGTGTTTGTAGAAAGAGAAAAAGCGGGTGCATACTTCTTTGATCAGGACTCAAGATAACTCTTCAAGGGCTTCAGCCAATTGAGTTGTTGTTTCAGCGTTTCACCACTAGAGGCCTGTCTCTCCCCTGTAAAGTGAAGAGAAGTGTGTGAGGTTTACCTTTTTTTCAGTTATCTTGGAATATAAAGTTTTCATGAGTATGTTTTTTTTTCTGTATACTATTATGCAATTTAGCCTACAGGTGAACACGAAAGGTGACATCTGTATTATGTTTTAATACATCATGGAACAATGCTATAAAAGCAGGTGGGAAAACACTTGATGATAGATAGAACTCATGATAAAGAAACAAGTAACAGCAGGTTCCAAACCTGTGTTAAACATTTTAGTGGTGAGACTACCTTTTCATTTTTGTTTGGGTTACTGGCAACATCTTGATATTTCACTATCAGTCAAGAAGGTTTGTCTGTTTGCCCAAAGTTTTCCCAGGAGCCTCCCTGTAAGCATGTCTTGTATTTTGAACCGCCCCTTGAGATTTAGGTGTGGGTAAATAAGAGTCTACAGTCACGCTAGCAACTTGAGAATGTCAGCCTGCTATCTTGTTTAAATGATCATGTTTACATGCTGATGTTTAGTGGGAATGCTGTTGGAGAATTAGCAACTAACACAAAGTGTTTGTTAAGTGGAATTGAGACCCGAATCTGGCGCCAGAGGAGAAGTCAAATGGACATCAGAGTTCTTTGGAAGAAACTGTTGTGAACCAATAATGTTTAAAACCAACATTTTGTGGCAATAATAATAATAACAACTTTAATTATAGAGCACTTTTCAAAATCTAAGTTACAGAGTGCCCTACGAGGGCAGCAAAATAAAACAGACAGGTCATAAAATCATGAGGACAGGAAAAATCAAGGGATCCCAAACATTTAAAAGAACTCTAAAAGACACACAATTATTTTAAATGAATTCTCAAAAATAAAATAGAATTAAAATACAGGTCATATCCGGGAAAGCTCTCTGATAGAAGTCTGTTTTAACAAGGGATTTCAGAGAGATCACTGACTCAGCCGACCTGACCAGAGCCGACCCTCACAGCAAACATTCCGTCCCCTTTACTTTTTAATCTACTATTTGGAACACACAGAAGACCTCTGCCCGAGGATCTCAATGGTCGGACGGCTCGTACAAAACTAAAAAGGTCTGATACGTAGTTGGGAGAAAAGCCATGGGGAGCTTTAGAAGTTATCATTCAAATATATTCTAAAACGTACAGGGAGCCATTGTCAAGACGCTAGAACAGAAGAGATGTGGTCGTATTTTCTTAACAACTGGAAGGGGGCTCGGAGAGTCATACCTCGTCTCGCCATCTTAATGAAAATGAAAAACAAACCAAAACATCTGGATCTGCCTGCTTTTTCAAGATCTGCTTTAAAATTGAACTGGTTCTTCCTTGGATCATCTCACACCTCTGCACAGAATTTGATGAAAATCCGTTTGGTCACTTTTTGCGTAAATCCTGCTGAATCACAAACAAACATAACCTCCTCGGCGGAGGCAGCATCAGCATTTCTTTCCCACATTTTGATTAATCTTCACTTTCCCTCTCAGGCCCTCTTTGATCAGCATGGAGGAACCCACTCCTGCCTGTGGTTCATCATCTGCTTTACCCTCATCCTCCTGTGGTGTGTGTGCAAGGCCAAAAGCTTCGGACATTATAATGGATCTGCGAGAGACAAATGGATGGAGTACAATTAGACATTTAGAGAGATGGGCTGGACTAAGAATAGCCTCCACTAACAAAAGAGAACAAGGGAGCCAGATAATGGGAGGTGCAGTTATATAGAGGGACCCCAAACTCTGTTCATCTCACTTCTGTCCATCCTTCCTCTGCTGCTGCTGTTGCTGCATCACTCTCCTGCTTCTGACACTGGTAAGGTCCCTTCCTGGTCTCAGAGCTTTTCAGGTGTGTTCCTCCTTTTGTGTAGATTTTGTTTACAAGCTGAACGGCTGACAGTTTGAACAGATAGAAATTTATCTGGTACAACCATAGATTTGTTGAATATTTGTGGATGTTAATCAAATATATATATATTTTTTGATCTAATCGTTTGGGATGAATGTACAGTTTAAAGACAGGAAACACTGACAAAGAAGTATGCTATACATTTAATATTCTTAGTAGCATGATTTCACTGTTCCAAAACCATTAATGCACAAACCAGAAAACTCTGATCAACAGTGAATATATAGAGTATCTGATTGAAATCTGTTGCCGAAGCACCTCTGTTCAAACCGAAGGCTGACGTGATCTTTCCAAAGCACCTTTGGGTTTTAGTTTTTTTTTGCCATGCCTAGTTTGCTGCACCACAGAGGCTCATAGGCATCCACAAGTTACTGGCGGTAAATCCCTGATCCCAACTGGGCACCCCAGAGCAAAAATCGCACTCCACAGCTGTCTATCAGTTGTCCACTGCTCTATTTGGGGAGATAGGCCACTCTAAATTCCTCTCCACTGGATAATCCCGAGGAGAAAGATGGGGATGAGGGATGGCTATCAGTCTGGAATTTACCTAATCCGCTGGGGGCATACTTTAACCCCATCGAGGGCGACGTCATTCACGACTCGCTAAATGAGAGGTAGGTGCTGAGAGAGCGAGGGTGAGATGAGGTGAGAGAAGGGGTGAGGGCTGTTAATTGCTTGTTGATTTGAAAAGAGTGAATTCCAATGGAGGGGTAAGATTGGGTGATGACAAACGTGAAAACAATTAAGATGGTCATCTAAAATATGGTTAAAAAGAATATATCTTTTCATGATACTTTAAATTTTGTAGCAAAGTAATCCAGTGAAACTCAACGGCCAGGAAGGTCTGAGTGACTGTGGTCCAGTGACATCCATTTGCTTTGCACCTCCAGAAAGGAGATTGAGCTTTCATCAGAGCTTGTTTGTTAGTTTGCAGGATTACGAGTTACATGAGATGTTATGGGGTGGGGGCATGATCGCAGCAAGAATCCATAGAATTTTGGAGTGAATCCAGATCAGGGGGCAAACCCACATTTTGTTACATTACATTTCATTTAGCTGATGCTTTTATCCAAAGCGACTTACAATAAATGCATTCAACCCCGAGGACACAAACCCAGAACAACAAGAATCAAGAAAGAACAATTTCTTAAAAAATAAGGCAAAATTACAAAGTGCTACAAGTAAGTGCCATTTAAGTGCTACTAAATTGTTAGTATTATTTTTTTATTCAAGGTATAGCTGGAAAAAAATTTCATTTTCTTTCAAAATAAAACATGTTGGAGTGTGTTTTAACATAATCATTGATTTCTTACAGAATAATTCATTGATCTTGAAATCCTGTGGTTAGTGCAGATCTAGTGAATTTGGTTTAAAGTTAGAGACTCAGCTGAGGCAACTCAAATCCATTACAATGTTTATACCAAACTCTCGCATTGATTTCAGGAGTCTTAGACCAGTGATTTTCAATCTTTGTTTTCCTATTTTGTATCAGAAGTAATTCTTCAACCCTATCCGCAAATGTATCCACAGTTTAGGCTAAATCCATTTATCCATTACTTTTAGGTAACTATTTGAACTGTTTATCCATCATTTTCCTCCTTTTCACCACTTTATTCATTGACATTCATTTTGTCATTGTATTTCAACCATTTATCCTTCATTTTTCCTACTACATTATCTTTTCACATGCCCTTGTACAGCAAACTTCCAATTCTTTAGCATTATTCAGAATTAAGACACAGGGATTCTTCTTTGTAAGCGTTGACAACTGGAAGCCACATGTGTCACAGCGAGAGTAAACCAGCAGGATTGTAGGAGTCAATGTGAGAAGTTCCCCATGATTGACCTGCTGCCAGGTTACATTATCCTGAAACTGACGCCACATTCTGGGAGCGTGCTGAAGTGCAGAAAGATGACCCGACGCTCCCAAAAGCTGATAAACAAACACGGACAACTGTTCAATGTGTGTTTGTGTCTAATCTCTCCTGTGTTTCCTCCAGTGAGATCTCATCAGCACGATGCCTGAGCATGTGTGAGTGATCCGCCTTTGTGTTCTTATTATAGACCATTTACTCATTCCCACATAAAGAGGCACATGAAAACAAAATACTTTGACTGTTGTCTCTAAACTCTGCCTCCTTCTCCATTTTTCTTAAACAGGCAAGAGGTAAGTCCTATCTACCTGGCTATCATAACATTATTTTATTACCAAATATGTTTGACAAAAGCATTTTTAACAAGTCTCTACCAACTTCAGAAAAAAAGTTATTCAAGAATATCTCCTTCACCTATGTTCTATTAACCCTAACCCTAACTGCGACCCTAACCCTAACCCTGATTGGTGTTGATCCATTTTGCCACGCCCATGTTAAATGACTCTAGAATACGTACATTTCCCCACTTTCTAATTTTCTGCAAACTTTGGTAAAGATTTAAGCATGTTAAGGTTTTTTTTTATAATAATAATAATCCTTACAATTCAATAGGGCCTCCCACTGTTCGGTGCTCGGCCCCTAATTATTTGTATTTTAAGCTGCACTTGATGAATCAAATCCTAACTGGGTTGATGATATTCTGTTTTATTTTGACAACCAGAGGAAACCAAAGATCTCAGCTTCAAGGAAGCTGATGCTCAAGGTAAGAGCTAAAGATTTGATATTGTCTGTTACATATATTTAACCAGAGGAGGGCAGCAGAGTCCATATCCTCTCCAGCGGGACTGTCGTGTATCTAAAAACAACAACAAGGCATCCTGTAACACATCATTAATTTTGTATGCAGAGTTTGATGGTGGCAAAAGCCAAAGAGGAACTGGAACAGGAGATCCTTGATAAAGAGGAGGAGAAACACAAGTATCTGGTAGAGAGAGCTCCTCCTCTTAACACCAGTGGTCTGAGCCAGGGACAGCTACAGGTAACTTAACTTCCCATGATTCCATCAATCACTCATTCGCTCACCTGAAATCGAAAAACCAGTCGAAGCTAATCAAGATGCTACATCTCCCATTCCCCCGCAGGTGATCGTTATTGATCCAAGCTGGGACACTGCCCCACATTATTCTCAAAAATCAATGAAACTCTCTGTATGTGTTTTTAATTCAGCCGTTTCATATGCTTCCAAGCAGAGCTGCGTGATAGGGTCGAAAAGTATCCATGATTCATTAAGTGTAATTCTCGCAACCGAAGTTTTTATCTTTGGCTGTTTTTTCATCATGTATACGTAGGATCTCTGCAGAGAGCTCCATTCCAAAATAGATGTGGTGGACGAGGAGCGATATGACAACGAGGCCAAAGTCATGCTCAACAAACGTGAGGTGCGTGCACGGTATCGTTTGAGTTCTAGTGTTAGGATTCAGCAGAATTACCACAGTGAGACTCCAACAGTTGTGTTCTCATCCCTGGCGCAGATTAAAGATCTGAATCTCAAGGTGTTGGACCTAAGGGGGAAATTCAAGAGGCCTAGTCTGCGGCGTGTACGTGTGTCTGCTGACGCCATCCTCCGCTCGCTGCTGGGCTCCAAGCACAAAGTGTCCATGGACCTCCGAGCCAACCTCAAGTCTGTCAAGAAAGAAGACACTGAGAAGGTGAGTGCAGAAAGAAACACAAACACCCACACAGAGCGAAAATGCATGCCCCTTCCTTTTGGCAGCTGTGAAGTTTCAGACACACACATGACAACAACACTAAGAGCGCCACCTGAAACGTGTGGTTATGAGTGTGTGAAAGGTGTGTTTGAGATACTGAGCAGCAGGTCAATGCAGGGCGGTGACTGTGTGTGTTAGTGTGTGAACGAGGAAGTACACAAAACAATGATCCCATTGTACACAGAAGAGTAGCATTTGTGATCGTTTCTGCTCACTGGTCAGTGTGTGTTGGTGTATGTGCAGATTAGTGTGTGTGTGTGTTTATGTGTATGTTTGTGTGTGTGTGTTTGTTTGTTGGAGCTGGAAACCAGTTACACAAGTACAGATATGAAGTGTTCTCATAGGGAATTCCCAGGTGACAACATTGGTCAAAGAGGTTTAGCTCAACAAGAACTTTTTCGCCCTGCTCTACTTTTGTCTCTTATAAAACAACAACAAAAACTTTTCTCAATCATTCACACAATCTATCGCTCCATCTATCTATCTGCAGAAGAGGCCGGTAGAAGACAGTGACTGGAGGAAGAATGTGGAGGCCATGTCAGGGATGGAGGGGAGGAAGAAGATGTTCGATGCTGCTAAAGGCCCCACCCAGTGAACATGAAAAGGTGGGCTGGTCTCACATGAGAACCAGCCCTGCTCCTGTATCTGATGAATTGGTTTGGTTAAAGTTTTTTGCATCGTCTGTCTCATGCAGCCATCATTGGCTACATGCTCCTGCTTGGATGTCCCCAGACTCCCACAACTATTTTCTTCTCTACTGTGTGCTGTTCTTTGATGAGGTGTTAAAATGACTATATCCATGTACAGTGCCATGTACAATAATTAAAGTGTTCTCACAACTGACACTGCACCAGAAATCCCAGGTAGTTTGGCTTCCTATGTACAGAAATGCCAAAATGTGCATCTGGTATCTCTGCTGGAAGAATGTGGATGGTATCGTGACTCACTCAGCAGGACAGATGATATTATAGCAAACAAACTTACAAATTGCTTTAGGATGAACTGTCAGCCTGGGTTGGGGTTTTATGATCTTGACAAAATTATGTGCACAGCTGTATTTACATGAAAACTCACACAACAATAAAAAAAGAAACAAACTTAATCCAATTATTTGCTGTGTGGTGTTTCTGGGGAAATGTGTGGATATTGTCACAGTATAGCAAAATAAGAGGATGTAGATATTGAGGAAATAAAGTACAAAACACACAGGTTACATTGTTGGGCTGTTAGCCACCACTGTCAAAGAAGCATCTGAGTATTGATTTGTGTTTGGGCCGGACTCAGGACAAGGACTGGGGAGCACACTAGTTCAGAGAAAACACCTGTGGCCCAGGTATCTGCCAGAATAACTAAACACTAAATCAAACAAGACTTTAACAGTTACACAAAAAGAAAAACTTTACAGAATTCAGGATTTTCATAGTTTTACCTCTCTGGAGTTAACAATATTATATTATATAAAATATCTTACCAATATTGGATTTTTTAATGCAGAAATTCATGATTCCCAGAGAATAAAACTTGATCACCCTGTGGTGAATCATCTCATCATCTATTGCATTATTAAGTGACATCACATCTAATTCCACTAACAGGTCAACATTTGTATCTGTCTACATCATAACATGGATGAGTGAACCATCTGTCTCAGCTCTACTTTGTGTTCAGTGTTAATTAGCATTTATTAGCACGCTAACCTTCTAAACTATGATGGTGAACATGGTAAAGACCACATCCGCCAACAAGACTCTACCACAGCTCTTGTGGATTGTTGTTGAAATGTACAACAGAGGTTAGTACATGTTAATCTGCATATGTCAGCTGCTGTGTCTACCAGCTGTCCACTGCTGTAAAACACTTGCTGTCTGTTTTGCATGCTCATAAAGCTCCCTCTAAAAAGTGCATCCATAACTGCACTTCAGTGATTATCACCTCCTCCAGGTGGATAAAAGAACCTGAAGAGACGTTTTCATGTTTGGAGAGAAACATTGCGTTTCCCTTCCAGTTATTGTAAATGGTCAGCTCCTTAAGACTAATCTCAGGGTTCGGTACAGTAGCATATATTAACTGTAAACACTGCCAGGGCGTGCCAAGAAGTGACACACGGATCGGTTCAGTGAAATAGTAACATCAGGATAAATGCCATTACTGTGTGAGTGGAGCAGTTTCATGTTTTCATAAACGCACGAAAGACCCTTCATTTTATTAGCTTTCATCATAGCGCTATCTGTTTTTTAATGGCCTCAAGATCTGCACAGAATATATAGCAGTCACATGCGTGGCATAAAGGCATTAGGGTGTGTGTGTGTGTGTGTGTGTGTTGGACTGGGTCTGGGTCAGAGTCCTACACACTGGGCTGCATTAAAGAAGGTGTGGACTCCCAAAGCAAAAGCAAACAGTCTGAGTCACACTGTAAAGAAGCTGCCCCAAACTACAGAGCATCAAACACCGGCCGCACAAACATAAGTTATTTTTATTCACACATCCAATTCAATTTAAATGTATTAAAGAAAAAACGAATGTTTCGCATTTCATTTTGTGTATATCAGCTTTGTGTTAAATTATTGCAATTAAAGCTACACTTCTGATATGCATTAGAGAAAAAGCTAATCTAATTTAGAAATTACATCACCACACTACAAAAAATGTCTTCCCTCATTTTGCATTTTTTTTTATTAGTCTTATTTATACAATACCAATCCTTGAATAAAAGTGACTGCACTACTATCATAACTAGCACACTACTGCCATACAAGGAAACTCTCTCTCTCTCTCTCTCTCTCTCTCTCTCTCTCTCTCTCTCGCTCTCTCTCAGGTGGGTTGCTTACCTTGTGGTCATGTGACTCCACCAGGCTAAAGGTGGACTGCTTTGTGTTTCACATTTGACTGCCGCCCTCAGTGCCAGTTAGTCGACTTTCTCCCGCCTGTGAGCAAAGTGCACCTGGAAACTGTATTTATATATATTATCCCTTTTATTTCTTGAGTTCACGATGTCCATCAGTCGGAAGAACTGGTCGGCTCTGTCCAGGTGAGTGTTTGCTGAGTTTTCTGAAGAGAGTCTGCCACCTGTGGTTGAGAGCAGCTTCTAATGGAGTTGGACTTTATTCACTCAGCTGGGTTTATTCTTGCAGCCAAGCTAAGCGGTCTAAATCTAATGTTCTAATAGTTTTAAGGGACTAACACTATCTGTAGTCAGTAGCCTATATCATTTAGTGTCATCATTCATATCATTTCAGCCATTTCTACCTTTGCTGTGAAGTTAGAAAAATCAAAAACGTGATTATTTGTCTTAAACTTGAATGCGTCAGGTTTTTACTGCTTTATAAATCCTGTGTTGATTTTAAGCTGCTTTGACAATCAACCAACTGTGACTTTGCTCATAAAACACTGGATGAACAAGTAAAGCAGGTTTTGTTTAACGGATATTACAACCGTTACACACAACTCAAAACAGTTGAATGACTTCACCCTGTTTTACATTTACATCCTTATCTTTCTCAGGTCTTTTCTTTGCCACTCTGCCTTTTGTTTTATTCCTTTCTTACGTCCATCTTTGCTGATTATGATTTTCCATGTGTGGGTTCTGACTCTGACTCTATATTGACTCTCAGCCTGGCACGCCAGATGACGATGGAGGACGAGGAGGAGGTGGAGAGGGAGAGGAGGAGGAGGGTGAAGAGCTCCACCAGTGCAGCCGACCCAGAAGCCCCTCAAGACGCGCCCACCAGCGACAGCCCCTTTGGGACCGACTCCACAAATGAGACGTCCCAGGGCCTCAGCAGGTTATTCTAACATCATTATGACAGAATTTATTGATGTAGACTATCTGGAGGTGGATTTATAGACTTTCTGATAACAACTGCAGCTCCTACATGTGACTGCTCTCCGCTGGTTCCCCCGAAGCTATTGCTACTTTTACAATTATTTTCCTACTCTCCAACCCCCCTTCTGGTTTTTAAAATGGCCAGAGGGTTGGGGCTGTTTAAGAATTATTTTTCTTTGACGGTAGTCCTTGTAGTGGTTGGATTTCAGAAGCAGGGAGAGAGGATTATTGATGCTTTTGCCCTTTGGGAGTGTGTCATCTGTACTGTATACCTGAACAGAACACCTGATACCATGCTTAGAAAGTATGACAAGCTGTCAGAGACACCAGCAGCTGAGTTCCTTGAAGTCTTCAAAGAGAGATAGAGAAGAACTGTGGAGGCTTTCATGAGAGAAACCTGATCAGTCCCAGCAATGACAGGTCCTTTCACCTCCATCTGGAGAAAATCCATCATATATATATATATATGTTGCTTATTCACGTGTGTGTATTTATCTCCAGCGGGGAGCAAATTCAGCTGGACTTTGTGGAGATGCTGCGGGTTCGTGATGAAAAGCGGAGGATGAGACACGTGGAGACACTGAGACGACAGAAGGAGGAAGAGGAGGATGAATCAGAAGCTAACATCGGAGGAGGAAGAGGAGGAGGAGGAGAGGCCAGGGTGGAGCTCCTCGGGGACGCGAATGAGGAGCCGAGCAACGTGTTTCTCCCAGTGAGAAGCACATCCAAACCACAACCACTCCCAAAACCAGCCTCTGACAGTCCCAGCAGCAGCAACACCAGCACTGACATCGCCAACAGACAAGTAAGACTGGAGTCACTCAGTACCCTTCAGTGAACTTTGAATACTTTAACAGTAATCACGTACCACTTGAAGCCTGCTCAGAGGCTGATTGGTCTCGTTATCGCCATATATGCATGTATTCAAATTACACCACATCAGATATAGCGAATATGTACATATCACCTTTGCATATTAGTTATCTGTATTTGCATATTTCTTTCCACAGCATCCATGCATTATTTGGTTTTGAGAAATTTAAAAAAATGTCAGAAATAACCTAATCCCTCCATATTAAAGAAGCCATGGGTAGAGTTTATAAGGGTCTCTTTACAAAAATGGGATATAAGTCTTGTGTCTATGTTTATGTCTATGTAACTGTGTAACAACCCCAAATTCAAATCAGTTTTTAACTTTAGAATGAGCCTTATACAAAAAAAAATTAACTTCCTTAGCGGTGGCAACAAATCAAAGTATAAGAAATGTTGTTAATCTTGCAAGTACTTGAATATAAACAAGCATTTGTCTTAATATACTTTAAGCTTTAGCCCTGATTGTGGCGCTAAATGGCAAATCTGAGTGATTAGGATCCTTCTTGTTGGAACCATGAATGTCTGAAATCTGGGAAATCACCAAAATAATTGTGATTCACATTCTGGGCCAAATTTCATGGCAATGCTTCCGAAAGATATGTTGAGATGTACAGTATCTGGAGCACAGGGATCGACTGTGAGAGCGATTCAGTGTGACCTCCCCTCACCGACACCCAGACAAACCTCACCAAAACTGAGAATGCCACACTGAGTCATACGGTGTCACCCAGAAGTGAAGTTCCTCACAGTTAACTGAGACCACACACAGACTCCTGTTAATCATTATCCAGATTCCACAGCAACAACAACCTCTTTCACTTCCAGGAAAATATTATCATCATGTTCTGTAAAGATGGACAGATGAATGGAAAGAGCACATTAACAGCACTGTTTTGATGAACGAGAGGGGAAGTATTCAATGTTTACAAGCTATAAACAACTTTATTTCTTATATTTTTTTAGCTAAATATTTAAATATTACAATTTGAGGACTGATATAATACTGATGTGCTGTTTATTCAGACTAGCGCTATGGCGGTGCTAATGCAAATCATCTCTTAAACTTTGATAAGACGTGCTTAAGGTCATAATTCACAGTGGACGCTTTATTACAGTCCCAGGGAACTTTAATTCAGCATATCTTTCAATGAGGCCATAACTGTGCTGCGTTATGTAATGCAAGGTGTGCCTCAGGTGGCCCCGGACAAAAGCTTGTACACTCTGTGCCAGCAATGATTGTCTCTACTTTCTGTTTCTTTGTTAGCATGAAAATGGCCAGTCGCCGAGGGAAGACCCTGATCCTACGGCGCTGTCGCCCCGACGTCGCAAGTTTGTCAGGTCAACAAGCAGAATTTTCAACTGTCTTTGTTGTTGATGGGTCATTTTGAATGATCAAAGAGAGATATTTTTTAAAGATAAGATAAGGTTATTGAGGATTATGGAATATGAGCAGCATACGAAAGTGGAGCAGGGAAATAACAGCCAAAGGTCGAGTAAAACTGATAATACTGAATGTTTATTCCTTAAATAATCAGCTGTATGAAGTATACAGGAAACATATTAATTTAAATTTAGACGTCGAATGTCAAAATGCTAAGTTAACATTTGCTGACATTATGGGTTGACCTTTCAGTTCACTGTGGCTTCTGCTGTTTCAGTTCTGTGTCCATCTCACTCGACAAGAGTCCCTCCATCAGTGGGCGCACAACTCCCATGAGCCCTTGCTCCCCGACAGCCCTCCGGTCACCTCAAGAACACTTCCCCTCACCCTGTCGGAGTCCCTCACCCACGGGAGCTCAGGGCCCCGTTCAGAACGGATCCACTCAGGAGGTAAAGCAAAAACACATACACACACACACACATACACACACACGCAGTGGGATGGCATCATTTACAACATAACTACATCAGCTGCATGTTTTGCTTCTCAAAGGGCTGCAAAGTGCTGATTCGATAATTCAATAAAACAACAGCGCCATCTAGTGTCCTATTCTTTGTGCCCATAGTAACTAGCTTTTGGCTGCATGGTTATAACCTGCACCAGGCAGTTAATCTTCAGTCTTTAAGAGTAGAGAGGAGACTGAGACTTGTTCAAAACTGATCCAATGAAGCAGTAAAGTTTAATTTTCTCTTTGTTTTTTTCTCAGGCAAACAAGAATGACTCTTTCTCCAACGGCAACTTTGAACAGAAGACTAAACCTGCTTTGGTCAGACAGAGTTCCAGGACTATATCTTTCAGGGTAAAGGCTTCTACTCACGCGCACACACACACACACACGCACAATGGCGATGTGTTCTGAAGGCAACGGCAAACATTAACTTTTGCCAATTTGACTGTTAAAACACTGTTTAATCTTGCGTCACCTCTATCAGTTCAGGATGATTTGCATGTGCCTCTCAAGCATCAGGCTTGTGCTGCTACCTGAAGCACACACGTACCAGCTGTGACTGCTGACTGACTGCTTGGTTAACACCCTGACACATCACAAGAGAGAGGCTACTGACTGGTCTGCTGACAAACCCTTTTTCTTTTACTCCTGGTCCACTGCAGATGATGAGGAAGAAAGAAGAAGATAGTTCACCCTTGCAGAGGAGGTAAGGAAACATATTTGTTTTTAATTTGAGTTGCTTTTGATTTTCTGTCATTTCTTAAGCAGAAATGTTTTCACTTTGTTTCAGTGCGAGTGTGAGGGTGGCCACCAAGAAGTTTGAATGCAACACAGTAAGACAACACTGTAATACTGTAAACGACTAATAACCATCTCACCATCTAACTAAATACATAAATTAAAAACATACATTCAATAAAAAACGTAGTTGCGAGTGGTTACAAGATCCCTGCTCTAGATTATTGGCTTTAAATTGGGATTTATAATATTTCATCATATCTGTAAATTGAACAATAAAGGTCTCTTTTAAAATTGTTACAAATATAACACTTTTTGGGTTCGATTAGTGCATTTCAGTGTTAAAACTATTAAAATATTATTTGTTGCCCATATATGATTCACCATCCATGTGTCTAACATTATGTTCGCTTGGGTTTGGACCAGGACCGAAAAGAAAATGAAGACAAACCATCGTCTTTCGAGAGAAAGTGAGTTGATTTTGTGTATTTCTCTCTTTTAGTCAGTAAGGAAACACAGCTGGATAAGTTCATACGTGTGATTTGTTTCGTGCAGCTCAAGACAGAGGATTTCATCCAGATCCATCCAGGAGAAGATGGAGAAACTGGCCCAGGCTGCACAGGTCAGACTCTGAACCCAACAATAACAAAACTCACTACACATCAACTGTCAGCATCAAGGTACACAGGGTATTTTCTCTGCCTCCTATTTGTGCGTAGAAATCGGACACACTGCGATCTCCAGATGTGACGCAGAGGACCCTGTTCCTGCTGGAGGAGGTGACCAGGAAGAGAGGGCTCTTTGAGAAGGAGCAGCAGGAGGCGGCCCCAGCCAGCCCCGGGGTCTCCAGACAGGTACAGCTATCGCCCACTGTCATTCTTATGTTCAGTGTTACTATTAAAAAATACCAAACTAACAATAAGATTGATAAACACACAAAATACTATTTCTTCTACTACTACAACTACTACCTCTAGCAATAATAATAATGTTCACATTTGTTCTCATCTCCGGTGACACCAGGAGTCTCAGAGCTTCACGTCAGGAATGTCGCACCGTATCAACCGCTGGCTCAACAAGACCAATCAAACTGGGCCTTCACACAGTCCCACTGTACGGTCACCTGTCTACTCAATCTGTCATGTAAAATGTTATGAAAGTACAACAGGTTGCAGCTAGAGGGCAGTCACCGGCTTTCAGCTAAATGTGTCCCAGTGTCGTGAAGTTTTCTTTTTCTGCTGGTGTTTTTTTTAAATAGTTTTAAGTTGAATAAATGAAGAATGTGGTCAGGTAGCTCTCACTGAGATGGAGGATAGTAGACTCAGATTTGCCTCATTGAGGAAAAATAAGATTCCTTTTTAAGCAACTATAATTATTTGTTATTGATAATGATAGAAAATCTTACATTTTTTTCTTCATTTCTACTTCTTATGCTTTTCTGTTATATGGGGGTTATTTGAAGTAATACGAGATATTGCCTTACTCCTGTTCACCTCACTATACAAGTTTTGTAAAGATGTTATTGTACAAGTTTAAGAAAGTCTATGACAAACAATCGCTGTTTGTTTATCTGTAAGAAATCTACGGCTATAGTTACACTGACATCTCTCAAAACAAGACCTTACTGGTTATTCGAATCGAGCCTGAGGGCGGTCAGACGCACCTTTTGTGATGTGTTTTTCTCTTTTCCACCTGCATCAACTGTGAACTACCTTTTATATTTAAGCATTCATATTTGTTTTCAATATTTTCTTCTTATAGGACTTGAGACACGTTGACATCAGCAGTAAGAGGAGCTTGTTTGAGAATAAAGGGGAGGACAGTGTCTCAAAAGTCCCGTCGAAAAAGTGAAGGATGCTCATTTATATTATCCAACAGGTATGACTGCTGTCCCAGTGATATCACAAATGACGACTGTGTGGACAGTTGTCAACACTAGCTAAGTGAAGGCTGAACTCTATATTAAAATATGGAAGAAAAAAGTATTTCCTCACGATTAACCTCTTGCCTTTCTGTGCCGTATAGGACTGAGAAGATGGTGAGACTAGATGAAGAGAGGTGGAAGATTACTGAATGACTTCTTCGAGCTTTATATGTTGTTTTGTTTTTCACTAAAGAACACATGAGGGAGAAGGGACATTTTTTTAAGTGAACTGTGTCGCAGCTTTACAGGACTGAAAAAAGAAGGAAACTGCTTTTAAAGATAGGCTTCATGCTTTTTTGAACGTTGACTTTTAAATTATAAATTGGTCTTTTTTTTTTAACTTTGATTTAAATCGTAAGAGTCGGGGAAAAGGAGTAAAAGAGGATGAGAAAAGAAAAAAGGGGCAGTGATGTATTTGTTCTATTTGCTGTAATTTACTGTAATTTTTCCAGCACTTTAAACAGGTGAAGGTTTTAAAGCAAATGATGTTTATTGAATTACACTTGTCGGAACTTTGTCTGATCTGCCGAAACATAATATCCATTGTGTATGTGTGCCCTTCAGGGCAGGATGGTGTCTGTCTAAGTAATAAAATGTTTTACTACATGTGGCTGCCATGAATTTATTTTTACTGCCAACATGACTTATCACAGTGGAGGGAGGATGTAGATAAGAGTTGTCTGTCTGGGTTTTGTCAGTGGCAGGGTGCCACACATAAGCGAGAGGATATGTGTGTGTGTATGTGTGTGTGTGTATGTGGATCATTGTCTGTGAGCAACTGCAGGCTTATCTGGGTATTTTTGCACCATTGACACACACACTTGGTCACACAGGGGCCTTTTTTGGGAATGGTGATAATGGAGAGTACATGCTATCTAAAAAGTTTATTAATAACACGTCAAGGGGTCCTAAAGCCTCTCCCCCCCCCCCCCCCCCCGTCCCTTTGCCCTCTGAGGCTCAACCTCACCTTCCTGTCAGAGAGAGCGAGGACCTCTGCTACACATTGAGCGTCTCTTTCTCCATCTGATCCTGAGGTAAGTTTCACCGACCCTGCGAAGATGTTGCAGATGAATGTTGAAGGGGAACAGGATTTCCAGGTGAACTTACCAAGTCTGTTTAAATGTTCAGATTCTCTGCAGCACACCTGAACGCTCACTGCCATGTCGGACACCGAGGAGCTGGTGGAGGAGTTCGAGGAGTGAGCTCATTTGCATTTTCTACCCTGCATAAATACACATCTATCTGTTGTAATGAAAGCTGCTTGTTATTGAGATGTGAGGAAAGGTTTGTTTGGGATTTTGCGTCCTGGATCTGAATAGTGATGCCTGTGTGTGTTTGTATTTCACAGGGAGGTGGAAGGTAAGAACCCAGCATCATCACATTTCTGAATGTTATAATTTAATGTTAAAAATAAATAATCCAGTGTTTTTTATAGTGAGAAGATACTTAAATTTGCTACAAACAACAGTATGATGAAAGTATAACAGCAGTTTCTCAGTTGTATCTCCCATGAATGAAAATGTTTTATTCATCCATGTTCCCATCACTGCATCCTGTCGTATATACAATGTGATTGAGCATTGTACACCAATCCATAACTGACAAGCTTTTTAAAGTGTGTATATAACTTGTTGAGTCAAATATTTCTGTCACTAGATATTTTTTGGGGGAAATCCACAGTTATTTGTTCATGGTCCTTATGATGATGTCATATTCCTGTTCTTGTTTTACCTGCAATTATCTGCATTAGTGGTGTTAAAGTAAAGTAGTGTGTGTGTAATATGAGATATTATTATAAACCAGGTACATTATTCATTATATGATTATATGTGTTTATTCCTCCTTTGTGTGTTTCTCTGATTCAGAAGAGGAGGCGGCTGAAGGTAAGTTGTTAACCCTTCAGTGCAGATTTAACAAAGACATTTATAAACAAACTATGATTTGTTTGGTCATGGATCAGTGACATCAAATGACATGAGTGAGGGATAGACATCGTTTGTCCTGACTCTCACTCTGCGGTTGACCACTTTGACTGACATCTACAATTAAAATGAGTCAATCTATGATTCACCAAGCTTTGGAAGACATGTTTTTGCTTTCATTGTTTTGTCGTGTGAAAGTGTGAATGTGTGCTGGCTGCTTTGCTGGCTGCACTAACCACACCTGTGCTTTGCTCAGCAGAGGAGCAGGAGGTAGAGGAGGAGGTGGTGGAGCAGGAGGAGGAGGAGGAGGAGCAGGAGGAGGAGGAGGCAGAGGAAGGTACCGCTTTAGCTGTGAAAAATATATTTTTGGGACTTACTGAAAGTACCACAAGGGCAAAGAATGGATTTTCCCTGCAGGAATAATTAAGTGTGATGACACACACCTACAGTAACTGGTCCTAATAACTGTATTTAAATTAAAAGACATTAGTATTCTGGGTTCATATATCTCTGGATCAACACAACTAGAATGAGATATAATACTTGAAGACAAAAACATTTAAATAACAATATATTAAAAATAAGCTAAAGAATAAACAAATATACATTTTAATTACAGATATTGTGAGATAGAACAATTATTATTTTTATCATATAATATGCATTTATTTACTTATTTGGGCATGTGACTATGCATTTCTTTATTTATGTTAAATAGTATGTCCACAAAGCCTCTTTATGCTCACAGTAATGCAGATACTTAAAAAAGTAACACTTGATGCTGACATATGTTCTGTATATTTAGTGTTTATAGTATATATATGGATCATTCCTGCTTTGCTTTCCTTTTTTATTTTCGCCAAACAAATACCCAATTGTAAAATAAATTTTGTGTCAAACCACGCCCTCAAAATACTACACACACACACACACACACACACACAACCAGCATTTGAGTGCTTCTTATCTGCTTTAAATGCCAGAGTCGGGTAGCTCATTCTGAACTATCTCTCTGGAAGGCTTTACATGTGGTTTGGAAACTTGTTCTAATCAGGGAAACTGACTCCATCCATTTACAAAACCAACTTGTTCAGAAACTGTAAAT
This sequence comes from Platichthys flesus, assembly GCF_949316205.1. NCBI lineage: Eukaryota > Metazoa > Chordata > Actinopteri > Pleuronectiformes > Pleuronectidae > Platichthys > Platichthys flesus. Next base: position 16,971,019 of record NC_084951.1, read on the forward strand.
AAACTCCTGCAACAGCAGCAATAAGGAGAAAGAGAAAGATGTAAGGTTTCGCAACTGTTTTTTTAACAATGAACCTGAAGGCAATGAGTCAATTGCACACTGTGCGACTTTCAATATTTTTCACATAAAAAAGAAAAACCACATTATATAACTTCTCTCTCGCCAGAGCCTACACAGGAAGAAGACAAACCTGCTGCAGAGGAGGACGAGGAGGAGGAAGGGGAGGAGGAGGAGGCTGCTGAAGATCAAGGTGAGAGGAAATCACTGCTGCCAGTTTGTGTTTTTTTAAATTAGACATCAAGTCAACGGCGTTATTGTTTCAGTGTTTACGCAGCGAGAACATTTTTCAGTGATTTGTGCTCGCTGCTAGCAAAGCGAAAATCGTTAATTTATTCTGTCCCTATCAATCAGATGATAATCTACTCGCTGAGTCACACATCACTTTGGTATGTGACTGTCTGCAGCGACTTGACATCTGTAATCTTTCTCCATTCTCCGAGTCTGTCTGAGTCATGCCAGAGGTAGCCACTGGGTCGGAGTAATCCTCTTATGGCTCCTCAAGGCTCGTACGCATCAGTTAGTCTACTGTCACATAAATCGTTGAGGTATTTACCTCACTTGCTGATACTCAATGAAAACTGCACTTGAATTCTGACTCACTGGAATCAGCAAACACCCCATGAAGCGCCTGTCAACTATCAACCGTGTCTCACACGCAGAAGAGAGTCACTCTTTCACCTGACTTGCCAGAACAATTTTTTTGTGCACTATTCATTCTGTCACTTCAGTTCAACCCTACGCTGTGGCTCTGTGAATTAGGATCAAATTGATTAGCATGACACTTTGCGGAGACATTCGTGGTCATCAGATGATGAATCCGACACAGTCTGCACATAGGGGGATGAAGGCGCCCCACTGCCCCAGCCTCCCCTGCGCATTTCAAGGAACACTTGGGGCCCCAGGCAAAGGGATCCCCCACCTTGATTCCTCCTGTGCAAACACATAAATAACAGATAAATAGAAGTGAGTGCAAACTCACACCGACGTCCCAGCACACACACACATTAGATCCCCTTCAGACCGTGATCATGAGTGGTCAGTGCTAAGCTGAGGTCTGAACTCACCCAAATGCGCCCTGCATGCATTTTGAGATCTGATGACTCAGACAACACTCAGAGGTCTGGGATGTGGCCTGATTATTTAAGTAGTGTGAATGCGAATGTGTCCTGGGCCACATGTGAAGGACTTAGCTGACGTCCTACGACCTGCTTCAGTTTCACAATGAATCAAAGGTATTTTGACTCTTTCTGCGACCATATTGATAAACCCTGATCTCCATATAACAATTAATACTTTTGTCATTCATTCACATCGGGGAACTCAAACTGGGTGAAAACAAAAAAAATCCAGATGTATTTTAATAGCATGTGTGACTGGACAAACTTCACGCTGTTAACTCCTGCTGGAATTCTCAGGACGGATGTTAATACCAGGTCTGAACAGGGCCGTAGACCTTCTGGTTTTCAACCAAAGCTGTCAAATTAAGAAGCCTTTGGCAGAAAGTTAGTGGCAAGAGGCCTAGTTAGGTTTTCCCTATGTTGTAATTGCAGTCTCCTCGACTTGTTCCATCCTAGAACTTAAGGGGGTTCTCAAAAACCATGGGGGCTTCTTTTTGTTGTTGTGGACTTAAGTGATCAGCCTTTCTAGGGACCTTCTCCCAGCTCAGGGCCACGGCCTGCTTTTCCTCAAACACTATGAGTAATTACTCAGACAGTCTCATCAACCTTGGCTGCACTTTATATTGAGTGCTAATCAGCCAGCAAATGCCAACATACCATCATTTACAGCTGTTAAACTTGTAAACATCATAACCGTGAGTGTGTTAGAATGCTGATATCAGCATCTAGCTCAAAGAGCCACTGTGCTTGTTCAGACCACAAGTTGCTAGCTGTCTAGTCAATTAAAAACCCGCAGCTATTGTTACATTTTAAGACTAATGCAAAGATTTTAACAACATTTGTTATCTGTTGAGTGTCATTCAGAGGTCACAGATGCCCCAGCTGTTGTTGTGAGAAGCCGGCAATTACCCAGACACTCTAGCTATCCTCTCTTACCTCTCCGGAGCGCTATTCATGATATGTGACAAATGCAGCCCTTAACCTTTGACAGACACAGACGAAAAAACAGTGTCTTACATACTCATGCACTATGATAGAACATTTTGCTTGTGCCAAAAGGTGCACATTCATTTGAAACAACAAACACGTCTCTTGTTTTGGTTCCAGATGAGGACGGGGAAGCGGAAGAAGGAGAAGGTAATTATGTTGTTTTAAATGAAAATAAAAATGAATGGTGGAACTTTGTGAAACATTTTTAGATGTGTTGGGTTTTCTTCAAATTGGAACAAACATTCACTCGGAGGAAATGATCACATTGGTAGGACAATGGTGTTTAAAAGTCCAAAGTCATTATGATCTCACAAAATTGTGACCTCGCTGAATTTATACATTGATTGTGATTACATTTCATACAAAACTCCAAAAGACAGAACTCAGAAAGACAGCTAAATTAAATTTTCTGGCTGTTGGACACGAACACTGAACCCATTGTCATGATTTGCTGACATTTGTTTATGACGGAAGGATAGTAGGAAACATGCGGGTGTTGAGTGATACGAGTGTGTGTGTGTGTACGGTGTGTGTGTGTGTGTGTGTGTGTGTGTGAGTGATACGAGTGTGTGTGTGTGTACGGTGTGTGTGTGTGTGTGTGTGTGTGTGTGTGTGTATGTGTGTGTGTGTGTGTGTGTGTGTGTGTGTGTGCGTTTGTGTGTTTGGGACTCGAAAAGCTCATGTCTGTCTTCTCTTCCCAATTTTTGTCTCTCTATAGAAGAAACCAAACCAAAATTCAAGTGAGTGACATTTGATACACACGCATCTTTTACCTGCATGCGTTGTCTGAGGACCATATTTCTTTGAAGGTTTCTTCAGGTAATCTATTGACAATTATCTTCATTATTATGGCGCAGATATGATAGTGTTATCAGTCTTCCCATCCACCATTTAACCCCTGAAGCCTATTATCTCCAAATAACCTAAGAGTAGCTCTGTGCTCAAATCTGTGCCGAACCATAAATTCAGCCAAAACCCCCCTGTGAATGCAGCCCTGGCCTTAAGACTAATTAATATATTATAACTATACTTATACGATAACTATACATATTCATAAGTCATTAGTATTTTACGAAAGGCCATAAGATACAGTGCAGAAAGAGAATATAAATGGTTTGTGCTAATATAAACTGATAATAAATAAATAAATATGTGAGATGTTAAACCTTAGACTGTCTAGACTCGTTACCATTTATTATAAACATCTTTACATGCAAAGTGTTGAATAACATATAGGCATAAATAAAATCCTTCTGGGCATTTGCAACATTTACAAACAAAGACATGCACCATAACACTGAAGGGACTTTTGTTTTGCATATTGAACCGATGAGGCTGCTGCTTTTTTTTATCCCCTTTGGACTTCGCAGTGAAAATGTTTTTTTTGTCACTCCCTATCTTGTTCCCTCAACTCCAGGCCCTTTATGATGCCGAACCTCATCCCCCCTAAGATCCCAGATGGGGAGAAAGTGGATTTTGACGTGAGTGACAGACTGGGAATCAAACTTTGTATATGGGTTTCTGCCCGAGGGTTTATTATGTAGCATCGGTTCATGTCAGGCTGGAGTAGATTTGTCAAATGTCCTTATTTATATTCTCTGATGTACTTTTCAAGGAATCAGTAAAGAACAAACCTATAGCAAATACATTATCTTGCTATGCGGAAAACTTTTCAAATAAAGACCAAAATCTCGTTTTCTGCAGGATATACATCGTAAAAGGATGGAGAAGGACCTGATGGAGCTTCAAACTTTGATCGTGGTTCACTTTGAGAGCAGGAAGAAGGAGGAAGATGAGATCGTTAATCTCAAGGACCGGATTGTGAGTGCCCTGTGCTCTCATCAATCTCCTGCAAACTGATTCACATGTACTTCAAACTAAATTTCTGTTTCTACACGGTGTCTAGGAGAAGCGCCGCTCTGAGCGAGCAGAGCAGCATAGGATCCGCAGCGAGCGAGAGAAAGAGCGACAGAAGCGTCTTGAGGTACAGTCCGGTTCCAGCTGCTTTAATATCAAAATATGGCTGCCTGGGTTTATTTATTCTCTCTCGGTCCATGTTTTTCAGGATGAGAGAACTCGTAAAGAGGAGGAGGAGGCCAAGAGGAGAGCGGATGACGATGCCAAGAAGAAGAAAACCCTGACCAGCCTCCACTTTGGAGGCTACATGCAGAAGTTGGTGAGCAAACGGAAGATTTAGTGTGGCCTTTCCAAGAAGAGTAGTAAAATGTGAGGAATGTAGACCAGAGCCTTCAATCATTTCACTTTCCCACAGTCAGAGAAACGGAGCGGCAAGAGGCAAACTGAGAGAGAGAAGAAGAAGAAGATCCTGAGTGACAGACGCAAATCTCTGGACATCGAGAACCGCGGCCAGGATAAGCTCAAGTATGAGAAGATGTGGATTTAACCATGGGAGAGTCTTTATGATACAGAACAGGAATTGGAAATGATAATAAATGATAAACTCTTTTGTCTCCGTCTCACAGGGAAAAGGCCCAGGAGCTGTGGGACTGGATGTATCAGCTGGAGGGAGAGAAGTTCGACCTGCAGTATCAGTTGGGCCGTCAGAAATATGAGGTGTGTGCGTGTGCAGAGGTTTGAAAACACACATCCTCAATGGAATAATGTCTTCATGTAGCATAACATTGGCCTGCTGTCTTTGTTCCAGATTAACGTGCTGAGGAACCGTGTCAGCGATCATCAGAAACTGTGAGAATGAACTCCAAATCATTTTGCACCCCTCTTATGGATTCCAGCTCAAATACTTTTTTTGTACAGTAGCAGTTTGACATTTTGAGAAGGTTTATTATTTGTAGTTGCTGACCTAATCAGGCTAGCTGTTTCCCTACGTTTCCATTCTTTGTGCTAAGCTAACTAAGCTAAGCCAAATAAGCTAAGCTGACTGGCGGCAGGCTGTTGCTTCATATTTAATACTTTACTAAGGTCACCAGCTTCCCATCCCTTGAAAGGAGTTTAACTCTCCTGGAGGCCAATTCCCTCCTGAGCCAGGATTTTGTGAGCAGGACTTGTTTTGTCTGTGCAGCTCTTGTGTCGTCGACTAGCTGCATTCCCTTACAGCCATTTGGCCTTAAATACCACAATCTCCATTTCCACCTGTCAAGTCAAATGGCCTTGGAGAAAAAGAGAAGTCCCAGTTTGCCAGCTTCCATCTTTGGTGTTGACATAACCCAAAGTTTTTGAAGGAATCCCCGGGTTTGGTGAATTGTGTCTTTTCAGGTTAGAGTTGATACAAAGATGCTGTTTGTACCTTGCCCTCGTTTAAATGGTTGGGTAAAACAAAGACCCACAACGCAACCATATACTCACAACACAACCAAATACTCACAATAACTCCAAATACTCATAGCAAACCAAATACTCACAACAACTCCAAATACTCATAACACAACCAAATACTCACAAACAACATATCCACATACTCACAACACTGTGAGTAGATTGCTTCAACTAGCAACGCAATGAGTCACAAGACATGAAAACAAGCGTGTCCCAGGATTCTATGTGCCACACAAATTGACGTGATGTTGGATGTTATGTCATGTTTTCTTGAGTTGGAGTGTTTTGAGGTTTAAGGGCCACTGTACAGCAGCCCTTTGAGTTCTCATCGCTTTTTGATTGATGCTATGAGGCCAGTACCAGTAACTCAACCCGCCTGTCATCGCCCGGCTCTCATTTGGCCTCTCTTTCAAAGCTCCTCAGACCCCCGGAGGCAATTCTTACACCGCTTTGACAGGCTGGGCGCGGCGGGCGCTGCAGTGGTCACACCCCAGACACTAATAGAGCACTTTGATGTGTCACACTTTGTCGTTGGGCTTGTAAAATTTGGAATTGATGGTTGAGGATTCTGCTTAATGTTCATTAATTTATTTGAACAAACGAGTTGGGCCTGATCTCGTCCTCTATGCTTTCAACAGATCTAAAAGGACCAAGAGAGGACTCAGGAAATAAATGCTGATGTGACGAGTGAATCCAGGAGCCCTGTTATCACACCACCTCAAAATAAATCCTGGCTTTCCTGCCACACCCAGTCCCACCTGTCTCCCTAATATTACCAGTTCCCATTATAGCCACTCCACCCCACTATTTCATCATCCTTCGAATGCGGTGTTTAATGGTGTAAATAAAACCTCATTTCAGTGACTTGCTTCGTCCTGTTTCAGAACTATTTTGTTTGTTTTATTGTTTTATGGAATTCTAAAGTACAGTGAACGCAGAAAGCCTAAAGCAAAGTAGAAACATCTTCCTACAAAGATACATGCTCTGGCATGACTGAGACTGTCACTGCACCCAGCAAACAAACACACACAAGCACGCGCACACACACACACAAAGTTCTTTCTGTAATCAAATGTGGGAAAAAACGCATTCTCAAAGCGTCTGATCAAAATATTATAGGAATTTATCAGACATGTATATGTTAATCTAAATACCTCTAAGTCATTGTTGGGGGATTACTGTGGAACCAAATGAGCTTGAAATGTTGCAACATGTACTGAATCAAAATTTCAGTCGCAGTGCAATTCAAGAAGTTGCGGTCAGATTTGACGGAGGACTTTAATTTAAAAACATTTTGGGGGAACCGTAGGGGAATCCACACAGCTGCCAACCGTCTCACCATCTATCAACTATCTTTACAGGGATGCTCTAGGGATTTGAAATGCTGTTTTTTCCAAAAAAGCTTTTAAATCGGAAAATCGGATTTCAGTACACAGGACAGTAGATTGGCGATGAGACCAGAAACCATATAATGCATGTATAAGTATAATGTGCAAATGTCAAGAGATCAGAATGAACTAGATTCATGTTCAAGGGCTCTGTCCCTTCATTATCTCTTTGGCGTTCACCAACTGTGTGCGGCTGTGACAGTTGTGTATTATATTCCAAACCTCTATTTTATGTGAGAAAAGAAAACAATGGTGGAAAAAAAAATAACAATACATGGGGCCTAGAATTTATCAATTTTAATAGGCATGTTAATGACAAAGCTACATGATACAAAAAGGCACGTAGTATTCCACTGTAAAAGAACAGTTTGACATTTAGAGAAGGTTTATTATTTGTAGTTGCTGGCGGCTGCATGTTGTTCCCTTTCGACAGAATCAGGCTAGCTGTTTCCCTCCGTTTCAAGCCTTTGTGCTAAGCTAACTAAGCTAAGCTAAATAAGCTAAGCTGACTTGTAAGCATGCTGTAGCTTCATATTTAATACCGAGATAGGAGTGTGGTATCAATCTTTTATTTTAACTCTCGGCAAAGAAATGCAAAAATGTGTGTTTCCCAAAATGTCAAACAATTTATTGAATTATTTTGACATGTTTGTTGAACGCAGACTACAGAATGAAGTATAAAAAAAAAAAACGCCATTAAACATGACAAACAATGTAGCATTTCTTTGGTTTCGTGTGAAAATCCAAGTCCTATTTCTTTCTTAACCCGAGCGTTAGCTCAGCTTTTTACATACTTTAGGTACATTCAACATATGATAACCATCTTCAACTTTCTAACTCCAACAATACTAAACAAACAAAACAGATATTGTTACTGACAGAACACTCTTTGGGTGGATGAGGACAGGAACAATATCACAAAAAACACAATCTTTTTTTGTCTTTCTAACTTTTCACATACTTTTCTCACTGCTTTCAGTATCCGCTGCTCAGTCCTCAAGGCCACTGCAGATATTATATTTCTTAGCTGCTGCACAGATGAAGGGGATAGCTATGCAATGATAAATCATAAAAGGTAACATTTCAGTGAAGATAATGTCGTCTGTCCACAATATTGCTCTCAGGCTGTAAAAAGCACACTTAACCTACCAAAAACACACTCACCTATATTTATATACACATAGAGAAACTTATCCAAATTAAATACATACAACACCGCAGGATTACTCATGAAATTAAAAGCTCACTCTTCTCTAAAGTATGTACACTCTACTATTGACTAATGGGATCACTCAAGCCAGGCTGTTTCTGAAGAATTCCCCTCTCCTTTTTGTTAGGGTGTGGCCGCAGCAGTGTTTAAACATGCTGGTTTCCATCTGCAGGTACACACACGAGCACAAAAGAAGGAAAGAGAGAGGAGAGGCACAGAGAAAAGGTTTAAATCCATTTGATACAATCTGCACTGATAGTTTAAATCCCGACTACACGGATTAACAACATGCCAAAACTGAACTGTACCTCTTGGGCCCTGTGCTGCCGCCAGTCCTTCATGCTCAGTCGATGATTTGCGCCGACCTTTGCGCTTGTGTAGTGTTGTCATTGACAAATAGGGACTTGGCCAATCCCAGCTGTGGATCAAAAAGTTGCAAAGGAGTCAGTGAAGGGCGTCGCACAACACCAACACGAGGCAGCCTTGCACTTAATGTGAGAGTAAACACGGCGTCAACTGTTTAATCAGTGCCTCTGTACATCTGATAAGCACATTTGCTCACACTAATGTTAATGTTCTCTCATAACATCTTGACTTCCTCGTCATCATTCTCTTGTCATTCCCATGTGTTAATCTTCCTGTAATAGACAGCGCACGCTGAAAACCCGTCTGCCAGGATTCCAGTGTGACTGTTTCTGTATTCACTGAACTCTTGGGTGTGGCAGGTGGGAAGGGAAAGTGACTGTGTGAGCCGCAGGGGTAATAACAAACACCCATCCTTTAGAGCCGGGCCCTCCCAGTGCTTGTGCAATGCGGCATGAGCTTGTGCTAAAATGGAACTAAATTCACATTATCTCAGACTAATTTACCTTCTTGGCGGCGCCTTGAAGACTCTTCTCGTTCCACAAGTTGTAGAGCAGCAATGAGGCTGCTGTGCTGCCTTTGGGGAAAGACCTGTGACGGAGGGCAGAGGACAGTGAGAAGGTTTGCAGCACAAGACAAAAAAAGAGCAGTTGAAAATATGAAAGGATTGTGGAAGCAAACAGGCACTAAAAATATCACCTGCACTTCTGGTGTTTTAGACATGTTTACATAGCTTTATGTTGACTGAAAGACTGTTTGTGCTGCAAAAAAAAACCTTTACAACAAACTGCAGCAGCTCAGTTTAAGAAGTCCTGTATTAGTCACACAATGGGGAAATTTGTTACTGCAGCAGAAAGTCATTCAATAAGTAGCATGCAGTACTTGGGTGAAGGAATAGAAAGAAATAGAAATATAGAACAAATATAAATGTAATTAAACTGGTATTTACAGTGTAAAGAACTATATTATGTGTCAGAATATGTACGGTGAATGGTTGCATATAACTGTGATACTGCACAGACGGGTCAGAAGTGAACCTGCTGCAGAGGACTCCAGCCACAGTACATCACCTGGTTCATCTTAACTACTTTTGTCAGCGGTGTGAGCACCAACAAATAAATTCCAGACAAAAAAAGTGGCTGTGGCTGAGCAGGTCGTGCGGGTTGTCCACTAAATGGAAGGTCAGCGGTTCAATCCCTGACGCCAGCAGTCTGCGTGTCAAAGTACCCTTGGGGCAAGATACTAAACCCTGACCTTTTTGAGTGGTTGAAAAGAAAAGAGCTGGACTCAACTTGCAGATCTCACAATATACGCAGATAAAACTTATGAGAGGCAAAACTACTTTATTCAAACATCCCCTTGCAGTTAAAGAGCTAGTTCAATACAGCTTACAGGAGTCGGTGAAATGCATCCCAGCTTGTGACAGCTATAAAAGCTGAATCTCCCATACAGAGCAGAATAAATAATAGCTCACCCATTCTCGCTGAGGTCAGCCAGTGGCCTCACCAGTGCTTCATTAAGGACCTTCTTGCCGATCTCAGGTTCTGCCAACATCAGAGTCCGAGCTGTGTTGCAGGCTGCTGATATGGTTTTATCGTCTTTTCCCATTTCCCGGGGGCCGGCGGAAAGGAGGCTCGTGAGATCCGGCAGAATCTGCCTTGCTACAGAAAAGAAATGGGAAACATTAAGTACATTTTGTAAGGATGCAACTGGTATTACCAACCACTCGTGCATCTTCTTACCCATGGTAGGCTGCACACTGGAGACTCGACACATGTTACTCATCAGGGAAATAGCGGCCTTCTGCAGCGCCCCGCAAGACGACTTCAACAGAGGAGAAACGTGCGGCAGAGCGCCCAACTTCTGAACCAGAATCCTGCTCACGGCCACGGAGCCCTGAAACAGCAGCAGAACAAAGAAGGACAACAGGAGGAAAACATCAGTTGTAATCTCGTTAATAACTCCAGCATTCGATATTTATCCTAGGTTTAAATTCTTGAAATCCCTTTGACTTCTTTCATTCAGAAATTACCACTGAATCCAGGCATTAAAAGCTCCTCCTGTTCTCAGTTGTTGTTGTGCTGTCGTGTCATTCATCCCACCACCTCTCCACCCTTGTGGCTTTCCTCCTCTCCTAAATCAATCTGAGATGATCCTGATGGTCCGTTAGCGAAAGAGGTTAGGCCTCATAGTTGTCTTTTTGCACTCACCCCCCCATTGCCGGCTGTGAGGTTCCGCAGGGCACCGCAGCAGGCCTCCAGGGTGCCGTCTTTCTGGGACGAGCCCAGCAGGGACAGGTAGGTTTTCATGGCTTTCGGATGGCACAGCCACTTTTCGCCTGAAGCGGAGCTGTCCTCTGGCATTGCCTGATCCATATCAAACAAAAACTGAGGAGAGAGGAAGACAGGAGACTGTAAAGGGGGCTGATATTGCAGACATGGATGGAGGTGTGCGTGCTGGTTAATGCTCACCTCCTTTTGAACCTTGCCACTCCTGGGGCTGAAGCATCCAATTGGGGGGCTTTTCTTACTCTCGGGCTGTCTCTCGATTTGAGGACAGTACTTGGCAAAGGATGCTGGGGACTCCACCTCTAGTTGGTAGGACAAGTTGTGTAGAATGCATACACAGTTCTCCACAGACTAGAGGAGAGGAACGGAGAGGTTCTTAACTACACTGTTAATATCGTCATTGCAGTACACCCCCCCCCCCCCTCTAGCATCAACTGTTTGAGCAAATGTCAACCTAGATCAGAAGTAAACATATTTTAATTGATGTAGTGCCGTTTACTATCATCGAAGCTCCTATAGACTTAGTCTGCAGGGTGTCCTACTTTGACTTGTGTTCTAATGAATTAAAGTCGACCTTATTGCAAGAACTCAATGTACTCACGACTGAGGCAGGAAAAATTTAACAAGGGTTAATGTGAACATACCTCAAGCATCACTGCAGGTGATCCATCATACTGTTTCAGCACGACCCACTAATAACTTAATCTGTATCCTTTACCGTTTGGTACAAAGTCAAAAAACTTTTGTCGAATCAATCCTCTGCTGAATTTTCTCAAAGCTTTACCCATGCAACACTTACTTGATGTAAGCTATAACAATAAAAATGTATTTTAACAACAATAGAAAACACAACTTAGCCTTACCCATAAATCAAACAAACACTGACTCTTCTTCTAATAGTATTGGCTGATACATTACATGTCATGATGACATATTTAACAAGGACATGCCCTAAAGTGGCTTTTACAACTGATTTGTAAAATGATCCCATACGAAAGAGCCACGGCAACATGTTACAGTTTATTAAAGGAGGCTAATGTGTCACTTTTACAAACCTGACATTAAACAAACAAAGCATATTATCACTTAGTCTTTCAAACAACTGAAAACGACACTCAGGTCCTTCATTAAAAGAGGCCTGTGTTAACTGTGCAAGCACAGACATGGAATTAAATACACATCCACACCCCAAATTTTAGCAGGCACACATACAGTACGAGCACCCACTAATTATATACACACTGTAGCTCTGAGGATGTACAGCATGCGGGTGTTTGCTTGTATTTGTTCTGTGTAGTGTGCACTTAAAGATATTTACAGGAAGGAACTACAAGTTCACGGCAGCACAACTACAACCATGGCTGCTCTCATCTGCGCCCAGGCACAATTCAGTGTGATAGAGGTAGACGAAACAACAACACCCTGAGCCAGAAGGAAAACAATGCTGTGGCCTAGTATAGAAAAAGATTGTTCTTAATTACAAGATCAGCAGTGCATCTATTCGATTAATGATGTTTATCTTCAAGTATCTGAAAGAATTGTACAAATATCAACTCCTGGAATATCTAAAAATAGTGAAAAACGCACTATTTGCTCAAGCCCATGGTCAAAGAGTTGACTGCTTTGGCCAACCCGTAGTGGAAAATCCTTGAATAGTCAGTTTACAGTGATATAAAAAAATATAGAACAATACATCTATAAAAAGATTGTTATTATCACGCTTATAAGAGACTTAGTAGCTCAAATATCAATGTTTCTAATTTCTGGAATATAGGTCGATCAACTTATGAGGACAAATTGATGAATATTTCTAATTCTGCTTAACATCATCAGTTTTACCGGTGGTGGGAGGGGGGGTGGAGGAGTTCAGAAGCCAACAGACAATTATTTCCGTGCACGTCAAAAATTAACTCTGATAACGCCATGATTATTTTTGTCATCAAGTTTAATAAAGGAGGTTGAATAAGCAATGGGGCAATGATAATAAAAATAATGATAATGCTCCCAACTGTTGCCATTTACAAATTAGGGGTGGATGGGTTATGGTGCTGTCGATGAGAGAGGTAGAGCGACTGCGTGTTTGGAGTTGTACCTTGTCATCAGGATTATCCTCAGCAACACAGGACTGGATGTAACTCATGAGGGAGTCGATGAGGCCACTGCATTGTCTCATTTCTTGTCTCTTCCCCTTCTCACAACAGCTCAGGTTCCTAAACACATCATTCAGACATTCATTTAACTCTGCATGGACACACGTCGACCACAGGATGAGCAGATGCCTCTGGAGCAGAACAAGCAGTGACTTGCACTGTACTCAAACATGAAAATGATCCATATAAAAGGAATCTTCTGAGACGTTCTCACCGCAGGCACCCCGTGGCGTTGCAGAAGACATCGGGGTGAATGTTGTTGTTGGCGCTGTTGTCCGACCAGCATGTGAACGGCACCACCACATTCTCGGTCAAGGCGGGCAGTGCAGTTTGTGTGAGTTCTGTCTTCAGTTCATCGGTAGACGACAGGTTCCATAGCAGGCCTACAAAGTACAACACAAATGAAGTTGGTCAGAACACACCTGATTTTTTCTTTAGGTGTCAATTTCTATTAAATTCTATTACGAAAAATTTGGTAAACTCTATTAGCACATACATTTGGATATAATACCATTAGGACAAATATTAGGCTTGGTTTTTCCGAGCTTCTACATATGTGGGTTACCTAAACTTACATTTACACACAACTCCTTGGATATTGCCTAGACCTTGTCTGTAGGCAATCGTTCTTATTCTAATTTTCTAAGTAAACGCAGGAATTGTGTATATAATGTACGACTCTTTTTGGGTGATTTCCTGTTTGGGAAAATAAACATTTTTCAACAGTCTTAAGGGTAAATGTTTGAGAATGTTAAAATGGAAAGACAGCCAACAGCTATTTTCTATGTAAAGATGTTGTGGTGTCCTGACAGAGTGAGACTGTGTGTTGTAAATTGAGCTTTGTCTTTGTAACCGGTCCGGCCGCACGTTCATGTTTGTGCATGCGAGTCCCTCCCTGTGCATCTATTGGCTGTCCACCAGTCATAAAGCGTGATGACTCCAGCTCAAATCTGCACTCAGTCATGTAAACCTGGAAATGAATACTATTACATATATAACCTTTTAAAACCCTATTTCCCTTCATTATCATAATTCCAATTTCATGTTACAAAAATTTGAGTTTTTACGTTTGCAAGGAACAGGTTCATCTGGGCAGACGAGTAAGAGTAAAATATGCTTTTTCTGTGTATGAGAAATTCAAACTTAACATAATGTAAACCAATTGTGTGCATGTACATTATGTGTATATTGGCCCTGTTGAACTGGTCTGTCCTTTTATTTTATTCTATGTATACATGTTCTGCTAAAACAATAAGAATATATATACTTTCTAAAAAGGCATCATGTTGTAAAGCGCATACTGCTGCTCAGTGTATGTGAGATTTCCTCCTTTCATTTTGGGGATAGGGCGTCTTTGAGGTCCTACCTGTGATTTGTTTCTGAGTGTCAGTCGAATCGGTTTTCTTTAGTAGCTGCAGGGCCTTGCCTATACCACCACAGTGTTGAACCTCCAGCTTGTTGTTCTTGTCCTTAAACACCAGGTTCCTCAGGGCGCCAGCAGCAGCCTGGCCCACCCCGGGGCTGGGGCTCTCCAGAAGTTTCACGAGAGGAGGGATGCCCCCTAGTTCTAAAACCTGCAACACAGAAGCGAGGAGGGGACGGATGAGGTGTGGCCATAGCTTTCTCCGCCCTTTCCCTCAAGGCAGGTTAACCTCACAGAGACCTTGCAGGTTAACCTCACAGCTTGTATCTCTACAGTCGGCTATAAGACAACCTTCACACTGAACAACACTGCTACGTCTAAAGGTCTTTATAGTATACTTGTGCTCAGACCTCCTCTTTGGAACGCTCCTCATTGAAGGTGGTGTGTTGGATGAAGGTGGCTCCGCACTGCTTGAAATTCTCATCAGGGTGAGACAGATACTCTACAGCCTGCTTCAGGGTCAGCTCTGATACGTTTATCCCACTGTCAACACTGGAGAAACAGAAATGACATTATTTAATTCGCTTTTTATGAATATTAGAGAATATAAGCCAACCCAACCTGAATAAACCTGAATGTGCAGAATATGTCTCCTTTAATTTGAAGTAGGAATTGAAAAACATGGAAGAACACTGAAGCACTAAATGAAAAATCTTTTCTGACATCTCCCAAAAAGCAGTACCTTTTATTTCTCCATATCCCTTCCCGGGCTCCGCACTTGACAACACACAATCACAGTGTGAAGCCGATAAGATGAACGGTCCCCAATATATACTGTATGTTCCACAGACAGAGATATGAAAACAAGATGCAAGGTGGGTGAGCTCACGCTGATTGCTGCAGATGCATCTTGGTTGTTTTCATGGTTCCCATCCTGCCCTCAGTGTAGGAGTGGGCCGATGGTTGCTGGACAATGCGTGTCTGGCTGTTGGTCATGTTATTGCCGTTGGTCATGGAGTAGGTGCTGTGTCTATTGGTTGAAGCGTAGAGGGAGTGCTGGCTTTGGAGCGCCTGACCCTTGGCTCTCTGAATAAAGAGCGATTCACAATGATTAGCTGGTACCGTGGAATAATTGCAGTTTTTTTGTCTGCATAAAAATTGTAGGTGCTTCAGTGACATTGTGGGTTTAGAGAATGAGAACAACTGATCACCATGGCAGGTCCGGCAGAAAATTGAGGAACCAAGGCAGGGTCACTGCGGCTGGCTTTCAATTCACTTGGACCCTGGGGCCAGTTGGAGCCTTTCACTTGCTGTTCCCATCCGCCTGAGGTGCTTTGATATCTTCCTCTGGTGGCTCTATTGGGCATGGAGCGACTCTTCTGATAGATCTAAAGCGAGAGACAGTTGGGTTCAGGAGATTGACGTTTCACTCCCAGTTCTCAAGAGAATGAGTCACAGAAATGTTTGGAAAAATGCACATCGAAAAAAATCCACCCGGGCCAGTCTCGGAGGAAACAAGCTTTTTTTTTCTGCTGAAATACGGCATGACCCTGAGGCTTCTCTCTGGCTACAGGCCAGGTCATGAAAAAAGTAGTTAACCTACTTTCTATGAGGACAGATTTGAAAAAACATCCCCTGTTAACCAAGACAGAGGAATCTAAGCTCAAAACAAGGACTGCATACCTGTTTTTTTCCCCTGTTTCCTTCTATACCTCTAACTCAACCAAGGTAACATAATCCGTCACTGGAGACTAACTCACGCTGTGTGCGTTATGAGACTGCTGGCCCTGCTGAGCACTTTCTCACAGAGGAGCTTTGTGTGTTCAAGTCGGACACAGTGTCCTGTAACGTTCACAATCCTGATCTCACTAAATAACTTAATCTCCTGTGATTACGTATTGTTTTTATATCAATTACTTTTCCTTCGCTTTTTTGGTTTTGTGTCTGTGTGTGGGCGTCTGTTTGTGTGTTCACACAGTTCCGGCTTTGCTGCTTTGCAAGAAACTTGGCATCACCTGAGAGAACTGACAGAACATGTCCTGCTGATGCTTAAGCCATTAGTCATTTTTCAGAATTGAACCTTTGTCTGCTACTAGTTTCTGTTAGAAAAACTAAATTCCCACCGGTGTTTGCACACTGAGCGCCAGTAAGGAAGGAAGTGTGCACCACTGTGATAAAGAAAAAGTTTCCCTTTTTCAAAAGAATCATAAAATAAAAAAATCACAAACATCAACAACTATTTTCTAACAGTTAACCGCAGGAGCTGTCATGTGGACATTCTGATGGCAGTACCCAATTAAGTGGTTTGTAGTCTGAAATTTGTCCCCAAAATTAGCCTATGACACAGACACACACACACACATTATTTTTTAACGACCCTGTTCTCTGTCTGTTTACCGACTCTCCTATTTCTGTTTCAAACTGGACTGGTTGCCTGGTGACCAGCTGTACTTGAGCCCTGCTTCTAGGCAGCAAAAGCAAGATGGAGGTCAGATCAGTCAACAACATGCTTGATTAGAGCTGGCACCGTGTTTACTCTCAAAGTGCAGCTTGCTCACTTCATCCTGTCATTTGGATAGAAAGGGACTGAGCCACCAGGCCTCACACATGCCAGGGACTGCAAAGGAAGAGAAGGACGGATGCAAATCCAGAACTCAGAGCAAATACAAGCAGCACAGACGTCTGATAAGAGACCATGCACTAAAACACGAATTTACAGTTTGCAATTGGATTTAGGAGCAGGGCATAATTGTGTACTGCCAAAAAACGTCTCTCATAAAGCTCTGCATCATCAAGCCTTCAATGTGAAACTTTCTTTGTCTCTACATGAAGAAACCAAATGTCATGTATGAGTAAGGACCGGTTTGCTTGCAGACTCTTGTTTCTAACGTCTGGTCTGTATATTAAATGATTCATTCACCTCATCGGTCTGATTAACTGTCAGTCATGTTCTGCCAGGAAAACATAACTAAGCAGAAAAAAAAACATAACACACAAACACACAACAAGCAACAAGCTTCTGGTGTCTCCAACTTAGAAAAAGAATATTAACCGGAACAGAATTGGCTGCAGGGTGCTTACTATATAAATTATAAAAACGATATTGGCAGATTTTAGACATTTTTATGGTATAAAAGCTCTGGCAATAATTGCACTTTTACAAAGTTTCTAATGTTCAGATCACCATAACCTTCAATTAAAGGTGTGCCTAACACAGTGGCCATATATCAATGTTGAAATATGAACATTGGGAGAGACGTCACCCCTGTTGCCATGAACTTGGACAAGGATATGAGGTTATTAGCTCGGCAATTCGTTGTTTACTGCAGAATTTAAATTAATTAAAATTCTAATTTAGCCTGTGACCCTCAGATAAGGTGACAGAATCAACACACACGTTATATATGAGGCAATAGATTCGCAAGGACTGAGGATTATGAACATTCATTTGTAAGAATTCATCACCACACTCCCTAGACATGCCTCAACTCATCGTCGGTAGGTCAGGTCAGGCCACAGTAGAGCTATAATACATATTTATACACACACACGCACGCACACATGCACGTACACGCACACACACACGCGCGTCAGCATGCGACTGATAAAGTGTTTCACTGAACAAGGCCTCGAACCACTCATGACCAAGTGAACCCTCCCAAACGGTTCCAACGCTGACACCTAAACTCACTGTATAAACTGTGGGAATTGTTTCTGGCAAGTGTAGCTTGTTTACTTTCTGGGTTATGGCAACGGATTGATACAGTTTTAATGTTAACATTCAATATGAGGCTCCGAAAAGAGGCTAGTTTAATATCCAGTGTGCAAGATTTAAGTGAAAGAATATAAAATAATCCTTTTCTTTACTAGTGTGTTATCATCTAAATTATACAAATTGTTGTTTTCGTTACCCTTTATTCTTAAAAACATTATTTCGATTGGGAGCGGGTCCTCTCTAGGTAAGCGGCCATGTTTTGTACAGTAGCCCAAACAGGACAAACTTAAAACCTTTTGAGTTTATATGACAGCTGAAGGCTACCACAGGTTCTCTTTCATGTTTGGAAGGGGAGGGAGAAGTGACGGGTATTCAGCTGCAACATGCAACTTCATCACTGGATTTCACCGAATTCTACACACTGAACCTTTAACTTAGCTTAGCATGAAGACTGGAAATAGGCTGGAACAGTTAGCCTGGCTTTGTCCACTTCCTTTGTGCCTGAATATTTCTCTGCTGGTTGTGTCAAGTCACTGTAAACCACCAGGAAATAATCCTGCACATAACTCCTTGTAAAACCATAACCTGTCATTTTTATAATTGGGTGTAAGTGTAAAATAACCAAACAATAATGAGCCTCTGGTTAGATACATTTTCCCATTAACCTTTATGCAATAATTATTTAGTGGTGTTATATTCACATTGTAATGCAGCTCCTAGTTTGCTTTAAGAAGCTTAATCTGTATTACCAAACAAGACACAGCTTCTATATGGATAAAACCTTAATGCAGGTATATATTTATGTGAATTATCTGTGATTATGGTAAAACAAAACATGACTTGGTCTTCCTCTGCAGAGTCTGTGAAAGGGAGTAGGATTTCCACCATGATCATCTCGCTACAATATTACACTGTGCAGTCACATGAGGAACAATTACCGCTTTGTTGTGGCCTGCTGACATGTTGGGGCCTGCTGACATGCTGGAGCTACTGTAGCTGAAGGTGCCATTTGCTTTGGACGGAGTAAACTTGAACGATCCAAACTCGGAATCTGATGTCAAAGACTGCTCGAACAAACCTGGTGAAAGAGGAGAAGGGTGAGAAAAAGGGAAACGAACAACAGAGAGGCACAGAAGGAATGAAGGATGCAGGATTTGACCTACAGAGAGTTTAGTTTACTATGGTTAGGTCGTTTTTTGAATAATGTCAAGTTGACATCGATGGCAGATAAAACCAGGGAGCATCAAACATGCTGGCAAGACAGCACGAGGGTGTGGTTGGAATTTGGCCCCTTCATGTGGGCATCAGGATTTCATCAGATTGAAAATTCAGTGTGGTCATGGGAGGTATCTTATTATTTGTTATATCTATCCACACGTTTAGGTGATATCTGCTTCCCCCGCAGTAACATCGAATTCCCCCTTAAATGAAGAATCAAACTAAATCACAACATAATTTCATACCAACATTGGCCGTTGATCCCTTACAGAGTAATCAGACTGACTCTGGTGTGTGTCACTGGATTAATAGACTTCTTCTTTGGTATATGGAGGATAAATCGCCCTTGAATTAGGGTGATTCAATAACCGGTATTAAAAAGGACAAATAAAAGAGGGATGGACCAGAGGGATTTGAAGAAGTCAATTAAAAAAAGTGATGAACCAATATATGAATCCAATTTTAAAAATAAGACAAAAACCACTCAGATTTATTTCAAATGTTTAATACTTCAATGAAAAAGTTTGTAAATCTATATATTGTTATAGGGACATAAACAGCCAAATCCAAATATCTGACTTAAGGAATGGCACACATCGAGATGCCTTTCCTCAAATCACACAGACATGACATCATGTCCCTCACAGTCTGCAGCCGTCAAGCATGGCCCTTCATGTGGAAGCCTGTTTCAGCACCTTCACCTCGTCTGTCTCGTCGGATGATTCATGTGAACGTGAAGCCTAACTGCCACATGGTGCCAAATGTAAGGATGCCACTTCATTACAGGATTATTGCAGTCATAACATTGGCATAATCATCACGGTGAGAGCATGTACGTGAGGGCAGTGCCGGAGATGAACACGTCTCCGATAGTCATTTTAAAGGGTCAGTTCATCTGAATCATAAATAAACCTGCAGTGTGTGGGGGGGGGCTTCTCTTGGCCTCCGAGCAGAAACAATAAACTTGTTTTCTAGATAATTCATAGACCTCACTGCTTTCTTCCAGAGAGAGGAGTTGTGTCTACATTGAGGATGAACTAGAAACTGAAATAATCATGTTAAAAGAGCATATTTCTAGAAGGCCTACAACATTGACTTTGACTACACCGTCCCTCCTTTTGTTTTAACCGAACTATAAAGATCTTTCTATTCTACCGCCTTTGAGGAGCACACACAAAATTCAGCAGCAGAAACTTCGGAAAGTGAGATCTCCTCCCTCCTCAGCTCGTACGACCTAAGTTATCGACATGGTTCGATCCCACTTGTAGGGAGTGGGAACATTTACATTTTCTAATATGGTTAGCCTTCCACTTAAAACGTGATAGGACACAATAGGTCCTGGGTGTTAACAAATTGGTGAGTGTCCAAATAACTTATAACCCTCTGTACTGCAACACGCTTTTCTGAACAAAATAATTACTGGAGTTTCTTAAACAATGCCTTTGCCACAGGCGATAAGCTCGAGGGCTTGAGAGGCTATGTTTATTAATCAACCGCAATGTGTTGTTCTAGTTATTTACCCCGAGCAGAGTTTTCCCAGCCATGATTTAAACTGACACTTTAAGAAGCTTTTTCTTAAGAGAAGACAGTTTGTCAGAATCACGATTTATCTTTATGGTTTTATTCACGTACTTTATTCACTTGATGTTAGCTGATACCGATACCAGCATCAGAAATGTCTCTGATGCCAAAAAGTCGGGTCAATCATGCAGGTGTATTGTTTTCTGATACCCTGAAATAACTTGTTTGCTGCTGCACTGGCGAAGAAGAAGTGAATCATCATAAGAACCATCAGAAACATCATTATTTACTCCTAACTGAATCAGGAAGGTAAAAGTGGTATCAGAACATAGTGGGTCTACATCCAGGACATGGTCAAACGTTACACCCCAGCACGTTCACTCCGCTCTGCTTCGGCTAATCAGCTCATTGCTCCTTCACTGCGAGCTAAACACTCATCAAAAACACGACTGTTTGCCGTCCTGCTCCTAAATGGTGGAATGAGCTCCCCATTGAACTCCGGGCATCAGAAAGTTTACACATCTTCCTCCGAAAACTAAAAACAAACCTCTTCCGACTATACCTTGAATAAAAAAAAACATCACTAACAACTTTGCTGTACCTCTCTTATTTGGAGCCACACTTTTGTGGCAACAATTTGAAGAGAGCCAACTTCAAACTGTCAGGGATGTCTTCAACATGCGGGCCACATATTTCAAAACCACTTAAGGCATTGACAGTTTCAGCAAGACAAGCCAATTAGCACTCAGACAAACTACTCTGCAGACCATTTGCTCCACTGCTGCCATTTAACAACCACGCACAGTATCGCAACTCAAACCATCTCACAAGATGTAAAAACACTTGGAAATGTTATTTCCCCAAATGTGTGTGTGTGTGTGTGTGTGTGTGTGTGGGGGGGGGGGGGGGGGGGGGGGGGATTTTGCAAGCCCAAGGGCCGCATTCCTCAACGACAGGGAGAAACAGCTCAGCCTGGATAAGCGGGGAATGTGTCTGACAGTAACGAGCAATGAATCACACCGACAACACTCACGTCGGTGGATCCAGCAGCAGCAGTGGATCATATTTCACACGCCTGTATCACAAAGTCTGTTTGCAGACAAAAAGAAGCTCGAAAAGTTGAACACAACTCCCCACCTGTCACTGGGTTTCTGCCCTGGGGACGTCATCCTCTCACATTAAACAATCACACTAACAGCAGGAATGTTTGTTTTCATGGGGACACAACATTAGAGTTTAGAGCCTGCAGCAGCCATTTCTGGAGGAGTGCATCACACTGACACAGGACACACAGCTAATTGATTGTGCAGTATAGTTTCACCCTGTGGTGTTAAGAAGGTTCTACCTGAAGCGGAGGAAGACGAGTGTCCGTTCTTCCAGGATTTGGACTTGCCCCTCTTGATGGTGTGCACCTGCTCGAGCACGCGCTGCTGTCCCGAGCGCAGCTTCTTGTCTGAGGGCAGCGCGAGCGACGTGTCCTCCACGCCCCTGACGGTCATCGCCGATCTCAGCGGCTCCAACGCCGTCATCTTCCCCCGGTGAAGAGAGCCCGTGGAGGGGTCGGTCGGACCTTCGTCCGAAGGGTCTCAGAGAATAAAGGATCCCCCAGAAAAGCCTGAACACAATCACAAAGCGCGGGCTCGAGGTGGAGAAGTGGTGAGCCTCTTGTGCGCAGTGAACTCAGCTGACTTGCCAAGAGATTCAATGTTCCCACAGGAGGAGCGGCGGCGAGCTCCACCCTCACGGGACCGCGCCCCGTCGAGGTGGGACACCTGTGGGTGGGGCCAGCAGAGTTCACAGGCAGGTGTGAAGGGGGGGTGGAAGCAGGCCGCCAAGTGTGTAACAACTGGAAGAAGTGAGTAACGTCTGCGAAAAGTGTGTACCGTGTGAAAAGTTTGTAACGTGAAAGTGTGCCACATGTGAAAAAAGAGTGAAACATGTGAAAAAGTCTTTGAAACATCTGAAAATATTGTGTGACATCTGCATTTGTCTGTTGCTCTGCTGCCTCTACCTGTCACCTACAGACACACAGTGACACAGACAGGCCTCCATGACAATAAACAGTGGAGATTATGTAAGAAATAACACATTTACACAGTTCCTAACCGGCGGTGGAACGCATATAACTACTGTATGTAGCCTATGGTTTTATGCCTTGTTCTTTATTTAACAGATGCAATTTTGTCTTTCAAATTCTGAAATAAAATAATTTATCATAACTTTGGATTTTCTTTATTTATAGGAAGTCAAATCTCTCTCTATATATACAAATCTTCATGAAATATAACTTTTGAAACGTTTGAAAAAAGGCTCCTTTTCCTGTCGGCCTGCTCCGGAGGTTTTGATAACTTATCAATACATATGAATGTCATATTTAACTTCCTTTTTTATCAACAAAATGTGTAATCTGCCTTCACTTATGTATACAAGTGTTGAAAACAGTGTGTCCTCAGGAAGCACCTTTCGCTGTATCAACATACAGTATACAAGAGGGTAGTTTACTGTGACATATGTTCATATTCAAACCCACATACTATATAATACTTTGATATACCATTGCACTGTAGATACCAGCAGTAAACAGAAAATAAGCGTCACCTGCACCAGCTCCAGCATTAAAACAATGGCTACCAGAAGAGATAATGTGAGCTCTGATTCCCCGGATTGTTTTTGACCAAGTTACTGCAGGTGACATTTCTCCACCACACCCCTCACCTCAACTCTGTCAAGATAATGAACGCATGTTACACCTGTAGAATATGCACATGGACATGTATGTGAGACAAAGTCAACCCCCTTTCAGCTGCTCTTTGTAAATGTTCCTACCAGAGATTTTATCTGAGACAGATGGTGAAAGATGAGTCAGAGAAATAGTTTTGTCTGTTGATAGAATGTTAATCCCCTCAGGCCGAGGGAGAGTTTTGGTTCAGGACAAGGACGTGATGTTTGATGAGATTGAACGGTTTAAGAACCGGTTTGGAAAAGGGGACATATCACTGATTTAAGGAGATATATGTGCACAAGCCACCTGCTAAACTATTGCCACGTTGGTATGTTTAATTGGTGAGTACCACACCCTGCCTCATGACTGTGTGTGTGTGTTTGTGTGTGTCAGTGTTCACCACATGTTGTTTTGGCAGGCAGGCAGACAGGCAGATAACACCAGATGAATATCTTCACACAAAAGAGACAAAACTGTGCGTGTACGTGTGTGTGTTTCAATGGGAATAATTAAAGCCTAATGCTTTTCCACAGTTCCTGCATTTTCAAGTGTGAACACCAACATGATCGTGTGGAAAGCATTAATTTATGTTTGGAAAACATTGTTGTCACTTTGCAACAAATATAATATTACCAGGGTTCCTGCGGTCATGAAAAACCTGAAAAAGTCATGGAATTGTTAAATGTTTATTTCCAGGCCTGGAAAAGTGATGGAAAAAAAGTCATGGAAATTTGTTATATTCGTATATTGGTAAAAATGTGTATGAACCCTATACTATGATAAGTGCCTACTTGTGTCCCACGTATTGTATATCCCTAACCACAAGTGTGGGACAATTCACAGCATTTTGCCTCAATGATAAGTGCCTAGAAGTGTTCGGCTCATACTGATTGGTCAAGACATTTCTAGGCATTTTGCAAGTAGAAGTGCCTAGAAGTGTCCCAAGAATTGCGCTTCCTTAACCACTAGTGTGGGACATTTCTAGGCATTTTGCTTTAATGTAAAGAGCCTACAAGTGTCCCACGTATTGTACTTCCCTAACACCAAGAGTGGGACATTTCTAGGCATTGCCCCTCAATGATAAGTGCCTAGAAGCGTCCAGCTCATTCTGATTGGTCGGGACATTTCTCGTCATTTTTGCTATAATGTTAAGTGCCTACAAGTGTCCCACGTATTGTACATCCCTAACCAATTTGGGGAAATCAAACTATTGTCTTTCATTTGTGTAATTTAAGGTATACTGTATGCTTTGAAATTCTAATTTATAGCTGAAATACAAAATGTTGTCACTTTTTTATTTATACAATGAGATTTCACAAAATGTTTGGTCATGGACATTTGGTTTAAAGTTATTGAAAAGTCATGGAATTCCATTTGTCAAAATGTGTATGAACCCTGTATTAAGAGAAGAGTGCATCGTCAGCACCACTTTGTAATGTGGGTGGAGACAATATGAACCTCAGCTCAAGTTTGTATAAAGTTATGGAGTAAATGTACCTCGTAACATTTCATCATTGTTCACCCCACACATTAAACAGCGAAGACAATAAGAACACTGTAATTTATTGGACTATATTATTCAATTTCAGTCGTTCTAGTCTAATTATAGTATCGTTTATGGGTTAAAATTATAGTGCCCCCACCTTATCTTTATATTGTATTGCCATTACCACCGTGTGTGTGTCTGTAAGTCAATGCTCAGTTAACCTACTCTTATGGTGTGTGTTTCTTGGAAGGCAGCCATCACACAAAAATGTAGCATTTGCATTATTATAAACAATATAGTGTATTTCTGAAGGGTTAAACATGGTGAGCTTCAGAGCCCGACACACATTCTAAAACTTATTTTCCAGAATAGATATACATTTAATTTGACATTTTCTAAGAAAAAAAAACTTTAATTCAAGTTCTATATACGTTTGAGTTAGTTTTAAGTCATTTATAAAATGTTAACGGTTTTATTATAAAATACTAAGCCTCAATTGCATTCTTTGTAATAAGTGGTTAATAACGAGACAATTCTAAAAAAAAGTTACATACAATGAATGTTGAGACACCAGGGGGCCGAAAGCAATGGGTTCTGAGGGACCAATACTGACACAAGAGATACTATTCCGATATATATTTTTTTGAAATGTGTCGTTATCTAGACTGACGGGATAACAGAAGCTTTGCTGCTGACACACATCCACCTTTGCCCTACAGCAGCAGCACATTGTATCGTAGGTGGTCATTATCGCTTGAATGTCACTTTCCCCTGCATTGTAACAACACTCCTAGTTGAGTGGTGATAGCACTCCCTTCACCGACATGACACCTTATACTAACATGCACTTTGGTTTGCCTCTCGTTTATCAAAGACATCCAACTTTCTCAATGTTGAATATCACAAGGAAGTTACAGAACACACGTGTTGTGTAACCATATCAAGGGTGTGCATGTTAAGATGAGAGGAAGAGATGGTATCAAAATGAGTGGACACTGATTGGTTGGCAGAATAATGAAGAAAGTAAAGCCTGGACATGTTTCTACATAAACTCTCAGCTGATCATATTAACTGCTATAGCACTGTTGGGAAAAATGAGGCGACAGCGCCATCCAGCCGGAGGAAATGGAAACTGCAATCTCTGAGGCGAAGATTAAACCTGAGATCAGATGAAGAAATTCGGACTTGGGATGGAGATATTTATGATACTGGTGCAAAAACTTAATTGTGCAGGTCCAAATATGACAACCTTAGCTTGAGATACTTTTCCTAATTCAAGGAAATCTCTCCCTAAATATGAACAGTAAATCTTTTATCTAGAGAAGTCACGAATTAGGGGAAAACAGATTAAATAAAAAAACAGAATCAGGAATGTTGTTTAGCATTTGTGTCAAATTCCATTCCCCGAAAACACTCAATATTAATTCACATTAGTTTGCTTCTCTAAACAGCATTGATGTGGCCCATCCAGTGCCAGATCAATTTCACTAGGCAAATGGGTTGATGGTTCAAATCTAGAGGCTTTTTATCATCTCAGCCATGGAGGTTATGTTTTCAGCTGACTTTGAAAGTATTCTACACAAACTACTGGAGGGATAAGCACAAACTAGAAGAGGATGGAAAATTGGTCGGAACAAACCTATTCGATTCATGAACAATGATAAAAAAAAAGAGCACTACTTCTCAAGTAATGTCCATGGATCTTGATTAAAAAAAATACCTGGCTTATTTAACGGACTGTCATTTATGAGTGCGTGAAATTTGACGTTAATAAGACCTGGTCCTAGTGAATTTAAATGCATTTTCTACAAGGGGGCCGTTGCACGTTGGCAGGGTATGCACTCTATTGAGTCTAACTCTACTTATTAGTGAGTTGCTCTCTCTCAAGCAGCTGCTGTAATGCTTCTATCCAGACTGTAGAGGCTGCACAATTCTGCAAACACCATGTGATTTTATTGGTACAGCATAAAGGCACAGATTTCATTCACTGAGCAGACTTGACCAAAGGAGTGATGAGGCACGGCCAACCAAAATACACAGACAGGAAAGAAACACAACTCATAAAACAGAAAAACACGTTTGGCCGACCACACAGTGAATGTTAGATGATCTTGCTTAAAACTGAATCTTAGTTTCATGGTACAGAGTCAAATCATACATGGTTAAACATGATCCTGTCAGGAGGGGGGGTGAAAGTGTCAAATAAGATTCACAACATAATACAAAATAAAAATAGCTGGTAGTCGTGTACCAAAAAAAAAACCGAAAAATATTACATAGAACAAAAAAGTGTCAGCTGGATAGTTTGTTAGTGTTAACAGGCAAAAAACCCCAGTGCACCGTAGATAACCTTAGTGTGTTCCAGACATCATTTTGCATACATCAAAAAAAGAGGAAAAAAACTGAAACACCCATCATGATGTTAAGTTTAACACTTCTAGCTGTGCTGGTAAAAAAACAAACAACGGCAGTTCATCTTTACAAAAACAAGTCTATTTACCGTGTTTTGGCTTATAAAACAGTACCATTACAAATGTAGTGTACACATCCTATACATCAGTGCTCCTCTGGTTAAGGCTTAATATGAAACCATAGCACATTCTCATCCCAACTCACGTGGAGGTAGAAATACTGCAGCGAGCCCACACAGTCGGAGCAACCACTGTGTCGTGTCCGTGAACAGTAAGGGTCGATTCTGTCATTCAAAGTGCAGCTGACACCAAAGTGTGAACTGAATCTGAAACGGTTTGTGAACTTTTCCAAAAAAGATAAGTGAGCCGAACTTTAAAAACACCCCCTTAACATTTGATCACAATCTTGTCCTCCAACCGAGTACCACTGGAAACCTTTTAAAAACGCCCTCTTCACCCTCCGACACTGTGTTTTAATATAAATACGACTCGTGTAGTGCATTATATTCTAAGAGGCACACTCTTACTTTGCGTCATGTGACCCGTTGATTATACAAACTGAAGATCCGACTCCACTATAAGCAGTGATAGAAGACGCACGGTTATAAGCTCGATCATTTCCTACTGTACAGAGACGAAATGAACAGTAGAAGAAAGTCACTGTGGCATAGTTTACATTAACACTGGCTACATGATTTGCAAAACCTATATTCAAACTGGTCTCACATCTGTCACACCCATGACGTAAATGCATGTGCCTGAAAAATATCACAGGTACATACTGATTGTATACGATTTCAGGATATCCCAAATTAAACTTGATTTTATATAGTTTGCTGGTTTCTTTCTGCGCCTCCATCAAGGAGGTTATGTTGTCCCCCCTGTAGGTCAGCAGGATATGCAACAAACTACTCACCTGACTTCCACGAAACTGAGATGGGTTTTTAGTTATTCTTTTCATAGCGTTCCGAGGGAATAATTAATGGATCTTGATGAAATAAAATCACATTTAGAGAACTGATATCTATGCGGCTTGATTGAATTTAAGAGGATTAATGAGCTTTAGCAGCATTCTACTGAGTGCCATTCTAGTGTTTACAGGTGTGTGTTTATCTGTTGGCAGGATTTCACTAAAAGTGTTGAACCAATTTGCACAGATCTTGGTGGAGGGATGGAGGACAGGCCAGGAAATCAGTACATTTTGGTGCAGATAACCAGACTACGTCGTATTTAGACATAGGACTATTTGACCGTGGCGGCGGTATACACTCTACGGAGTGCCATATTAGTTTATGTTTTTAGTGACTTAAATTTGCCATTAAAAACTGATATTTTGAACCTGACGTTGCACAGAGGTTTCTGTGATTAAATAATTAGACTGGATGACAATAAAATGCTTCATGATAAAGAAAACGTTTTGTTTTGAAATCCACAAATAATCAATTGTTTGAAAGGTCCCATATGTTATACTTACACAATACTTTTAGTTATGATTTCCATAAGAAGATATATCAGAAACCGTCTTAATGTAGTTTAAAATCTCTTCTCCCCCGCTCCCCTCTGGAGCACCAACAACAGCTCGGTGACTCACAGATGGTCTTTGCAGCCTATTGCTAACGCTTGGTAAGACTCACAGGTAAAATTTAAATGAACCGAGCAAGCCATCTAAACCAGACTAGACAGTCTGGATGGCCCAGGTGGGCTGTGTCGGGGGCGAGGCTGAGACGAGTGGTTTATGTCGTTGTGACATCATAAAGTTACAGGAGTCCTGACGGCTTACTTTAAGGCAGTTTCATAACACAGGCTGTGCACATTTCTCCATGACCTGAGTGCTTTGATACTTTCACAGTATTTATACAGCACTCCAACCAGCTTCATAATAAAAACTATCAGGAACATGTCACTTGCTACAATATGGGACCTTTAGGTCATGGGATACTGAAGAGAGAAATACATTTACATTGAACAACAGGTGTGACTACAGTGGGACTGTTGGTCTGTGTTTAGAGTAGAGGAGTGGGGTTTATGTGTGTTTGAGCTGGAAATAGTGTTTATACTCTATGTAATTAAAAAGTCTGTGGAGAGTCTCTGCATGCACGAGACGTGCTGCTAGTCGTTAACTAGTCTATAAACATGGTACTGCGCTCCATGTTCACTGGTGGACACTTCAAACACAAAGGCGATGCACAGCAGAGTCTCCTGTGTTTCTCTGTTGGACACCACCTAGTAAGAGACAAGAACAGAGGAAGACATTGTGAGAGGGTTAGAATTTAATGATGAATAATATGGGGAAAACAGCTCTCAAGAAATAGAGATGAAGAAAAAGACAGAATTAACAGAACTAAGGAGGTCTGAACATCTGGAGAGAATACACAGTGAAAACTTTCATCACTACATTGGGGAAAACCCTAGAAACCTTCTCCAGAACAATTTTGAATATTATCTTTGCTAACCAAGAATGGATAAAGCAATGTTTTCAAATCTCAAATTAACTGAAGATTACATCTATATTACTTGCAGTTAATCATGTGAATTATAAACGTTGGTACTTTAAACCAGGATTTGTTTATGTTCTACAACTATGCCACACGGTCACTCACACACACAGTCACACCTACCTGTAGGATGGTGAAGTTCTCCAGTACACTGTTCATCATGTATTTCTCCGGCAGGTGTTTGAGTTTATGGATGAAGTTGATCATGTATTCACACATGGGCGACCGATGGATGCGGAACACGTACTTTCCTCCTTCCAGATGTGCATATTCCGTCTGCAACATGCATCAAGATTAAAAACACATTTTGATACGGTTTGAAATTAAACTCTGGGTTTTTCCACATACTGGGCAGATGTTCTTACCTCAACCTTCTCCACCACCTGTTTACCAAAGGAGCAGACCTTTGTCGAGACGCTGATAGTGATGTTATCTGTTCCACTGTACTGACTGCTCACACCATAGAAAGCACTGGAACCCTCCTCAACGTCACTGCTCAGATCCGCCTGGAAAAAAAAAAATCGGGAAAAGGTGGAAAGAAAGTGAGTGTGTAAAGAGCAGAGGAAAGTCAGAAAGTCACCACCAAGGTCTAGTTCTCTTATTTCAAGACATCCATTTATGAGTGTATTCCTTCTCTAGGAGACATCATCTTGAAATATCAAAACAATTAATAAATCTTCTTATAGGTTATTTCTGGGGAATGCTGCCACCTATGTGTATTAGTGTAAAATCGAATGCAAAACTAGCAAGTTATTTTCAAACTTGCACCATTCCCCAATGATTCCCTTCCTTGTGAAAATTTGACTGAATTCCTTGTCTCAAACTTCCGGATTTTTTACCCAATTCTTGTCATCTCTAAAGGTACAACTAGTTTTATGTACTGACCCAGAACTTGACGAGGAAGAACGCATTGTGCGGCCCTTTTTCAAACAGCTCCTTTAAGCCACCCTTCTTCTCAGAGAACTTGTCATAAATCTGCCTCACGTCTATGGACTCCAAAACAGGGTCGTTGTAGCTCGGGTTCGATGGGCCAATGTGCACGAAAAGGTGTTTATACTGTTGAAAAAGAGAGGTGTGAGAGGTCAGAGGAATGCTTTGTTGTTGTTGGCTTTACATTAAAAACACTGGGATGTCCTTACCGCCTCTCTGTCTCTCTGCGTCTCCATAAAAGCAGAGAACTCCAGTAGCCGTAGTTTTGCAGAGGCGATGGTTCTGTCTTGCCATACAGGAGCCGCTATAGCTGCAGGGCGATGGGGCGGTAGGGGCTCATAACCTTGAACCAAGAAAAAAACGATTAACACGCCGATAATCACGATGATTAATCAAATCAGTCAGTTCATGTCCACACTTACTGATTGGAGCTGGGACAGGGGCTGGTAGTGTAGTGTATGGCGGCTGTGCAAAGGGCTTAATGCTGTTAAAGAAGTAAAAACCAGATGAGTGGGGAATCAAAAATGTGTAACCCAATTACTAATTGCACTTTCTCCAATTTAAACAAACAAAAGCAACTCATCTGACAGTGATACTTACTCCTGAGAATGTCCAGGCTGTCCTGGCATAGGGCCGGGCCAAAACTACACAAGGAAAGAAGGGAAACAGGGCAGATAAGATTACTCAGACTTTCACCAAGAAGGTAAAAAAGAACAGATGTGTGTGGGTCTGTGTGTGTGTCTCACTCTGACTGGTGGAGGAAAGGGAGTCTGAGGTTTCATTACACTCGCAGACACAATTTGAGCTGATGAGAGGTTGGCTACTGTCTGCAGAGCCTTGTCTTTGGAAACCTGGTCCTGAACAAGAAAACAACAGTGACACACGATGAAAAATGCTCCTTCTATCGAAATGCTGGTCATTACAGAGTGAGTGAAACTTAAAGGCCACCTTAGACAACAAGCCAGCCAACTTATTTTAACATGATGCAGTAATGAGGGGAGACAGGACAGAGTGCAAAGCAGAGACAGGGGGGATGCCAAAGCAGGAGGGGCACCACGCTAGCAGGCTAGAAGAGCTAACTGGAGCCATCACCAGTATTGAACTAAAGCCACTAAAAACAAGAGTAATGAGGATTTTATAGCCTGGCAGAAGAACTGCACTGTGTAGACAAGCGGTAATGTAATGCCAACCACGAAGCACAAAGCCTGAAGGAGAAAACTGGAATTATATGGCCAAAACTTACCAAGTTCATGGCCTACAGCAAAAAAGACACGATATCAATTAACTTCAGTACATTCAGTATGAAAGCAGGTCACAGAATCACTGTTAGGGCAATGAGGGAAAACACCTTGCTATCCCTCATACAAATCTATATAACAAACCTAACTCAACCCACATTCTAAGCTTTAAGCTAACATTCATCTTACATTGACAGTACATGCTAAGTCCTACTAACCTGTGCTGATAATTACACCAGGAAATATACTGACCTAAACGTGTATTAAAGTGTAGCAAATTAAATCAGAAAGAGGGGGATGGTACAACCACAGGAAAAAGGGCTATGACAGGAAAGGCAAAAAGAATTGAGGGAAAAGGTGAGGAGTGAGAACGTAGAGATCAGAAATGTATCGAAGGAGAAATTCTGCAAGTCTCAACGCATGCTAGGGGCGCAGTGAAACCTCCCTTGTGTATGCAGGTCTCCATGTGTCTTACTAGATGCCGTGTACATGCTAAGAACAACCATGCCAGCTAACCTACTGATCTCATGCAACTATCTGTCAAAGGTCAATCCTTTATAACACTGTACTCAACCTCATTGCCATGCAAAAAATAAAATATGACTCACTTTTACCCTCAGCAACAACAAACAACTGTCTAATGTGAATGTAAAGCAGTGAATGAGCATAAAAGCAACTGAATAAAGTATCTGACGAAATGAGTTTGCAGAGCCTGAGCTGGCCACACCATGTTCCCATGGCTATTAATTAGAACCATCCTAATGATATGATCAAGTGCCAAAGTCTTCATGAGTTGAATTTCTTCTCTTCTCCATCAAGGTGTTCAAGCTGCTCTGCCTTGAGGCGTTATCACACCTGAGAGTCCCAAAGTCTGATCCAAAGCTTGTGTCTTTGTGACATTGGTAACTTTTGATCTGGTTAGTTTTGGTTTCATGTTTCAATTTATGGACCACACTCAAGAAAGCACCTCTTGGTCGGACTAGATTTTGGTCCGTCGTTCTGGACCTTGGTCTGAGGCATCTTTCACACCTAAAATCTGCTTAATCCTGAGTCTGGGGTTTATAATATTTATATATTTAATTTAGTTTCTTTCTGGTTTCTATTTCATTAGAATTATACTACACCAAAGCAAATTGAACTGAATTCAATAATCTATTGGAGTTAAAAAATATTAAAGAACATGTCATCATAACCTGTATAATCATGTTGATTTGTACATATATTCATTAAAATATATAGTAATTACTGTCATTTTGCCAGAGCTGCCCTAATAGTAAAAATGTCTATTCTGACCAGTTAAGAGTTCTTGTTTCTCTACGTTATCCCTGCACCTGTCATATCGTTAACTTAACATTCACAGAGCTTCAAAGGTATGTATTGTAACACCCTGACAGAGAAGTATAACCCTTCTGCTTCATTGGATTAAGTTGGATGTGGGCCACATGCAGAGCAAAGCAGAGTCAGTGGGCATGTGTACCTTCAGATTAGACTGAATCTCACGAGACTTTCTCTTGGCCAAAACTTGCAGGTGACTAGAGACCTGAAGAAAGACAGGATGAAGGAAAAAGGGGAAAAGGAAAAGAGGAGCGGATGTGACTACAGAGGGAAGGGAGAACTGATTCAGCGGGCACCCACCTTGATGCTTGCCTGGTATTCTCGTACCCTCTTGCGTGCCAGAACCTGAATGTGACTAGACACCTAAAGTGAGCCCCATAAAAACACACACATTCACAGGGTGATTTCTGCAATCTTTAAACAATTATGGTCTATAAATAAGCATTTTAATAAGATTATCTATAATCAAATAAAACAACATATGTGACGGTATGCAGCAACTAGCAAATCATATTATATGAGATAACATGTAAATACGTATGTCTTCAATAACATCTGTGCAAACCTGTTTGCGTGTGCGTGTCTTCCCTGTTCGTAGCTTAATATAACGAGCTATCAGCTCATTTCGACCTGGAGTGGAGAGAGAAACGATAAAATCAGACTGGAGCATTTAAATACACATGTTTAAGCAAAACACAAAACAAATGTGCTTTGCTATGATGACATGGAGTAAGAAAAGCTGGAGCTGGGACAAGCTGTTATATTTAGTCATTCCGTGTCGAATCATCACACTATTGTTTTGAGCTGTAACAGATTTAATAACATTTTGGCACGATGATTTGTTAATATGAGAAACACACGGAACTAACATGTCATGCTTCTCAGCTCCCAACTAAAGGAGATGTAGTCTAACAAAGTTTGAACTTTTTAGTGGAACTCCGTCAGTTCACAGCTCCTTTAATAGAAGAGACTGAGAAATGTTTCTCATATTACAGCATTCTACAACAGAAAATAGTTCAAAATCATGACGAGCCATAATTTTGGACCCAGTTTAATGATGCTTGCTGCTGACGTATGACAGTGTTCATTTATCAAATAAATGTCCAAAACACTTAGTTTTATTTTCTGTGGCACATTCACCAAACAGACCGGCATGCTTTTAAATACACCACCCCTGTACAACTACTGGTGCAATCAAGCTCTTCTAATTGGCAGCAATGACAAGAATGAGCTCCAATTTATTAACATTAATCCAAACGTAATCAGTGCTTGAACCCAATGTTACAACGCAGTCTCTTATTCAGTCTGTATCTTACAATGCTAATCTCCTCAAGAACAATCATTACAAACCTGCTAAGATCATGACTCCAGCATGTTTTTCAGCCTTCTTGGTTTATTTGGTATGAGGAAAAGACGGTATTTGCACACACAGCAACACACTGATGTCTGTGGTTGTATGATATTTAGGACAGCCT
This sequence comes from Platichthys flesus, assembly GCF_949316205.1. NCBI lineage: Eukaryota > Metazoa > Chordata > Actinopteri > Pleuronectiformes > Pleuronectidae > Platichthys > Platichthys flesus. The sequence goes on from NC_084951.1 coordinate 17,005,789, forward strand.
GTGTTAATTTAATGTCAGATTTGTTCTTGCCTGCTGGCAAAGCTTCTTAGCAGATGGTCAAATAATGGAAACGGAGGGGGAAAGGAGAGAGGAGAGGTTATCATACAGTTAAGAGACGCCCTAAATGTGGTGACTAATAACTGCCAGCTCATTTCTTTCGTTCTCTGCCTCCCCCGGCTCCAGCTCACATCAAACGATTGACTTGTCTCTGATTGTAACTGGTGAGCAACCCTCTGGTCACTCTACTGCAGAGGTCTGAAAGCCTTGAGTTTAAGGTAAAGGCGATTAAACGATGATTCCACTGCTGCAATCATCTAATCACATCCACACATGTACTGTTATCATCATCTACATAACCAGCCTTCTTTCTGGGAAGTGGTGTGATGCTGTTGGGACTGAGGTCACATCAGGCTGAGTCACATCAGCTCCATGAAGTTAACAGAACACAGAATTCCATAAGATCTACAAAAAAGGGGCTGACTCAGACACAGCAGCCTGCTCCAATTCCCAAAACAGGACACATGCCGTTTCCTGTAGTCTACCACTATTCCACATACTGCCAAATGCTTTTTCATCAGACCTTGCTGCAAGCAGTCATTAAATAATTTACACTTTAACATGAGAACACATCAGGGAGGTTGGAGGTCAGAACACATTGTATTACAGGATGTGGTATGTTGATTCCAAAATCCTAGAATGCATCTATAATCTATAATTAGGTTATGATTCCATCTCAGTCCATGAGTTAAAAGAAAACGCCAAAACTACAGGACAGATTAGGGAAACATTTAGTGAAGGGATGAGGGGTGGGTTCATATGAGGTGGGACTATACCAGCGGTGAATGGTGAATACTTAAGTCGTTTTAGACATGACCAGAGAATTCGGTCTGGTCTTTCTCCAGAGTAGCAGGAGGTTCTCCGCTCAGACATGTACACAACAGCAATGAATCCTCCGGAGGATTCATTGAGAACCTTCTAGCTGTTAGGCAACAGTGCGTTAACCACTGTACCCGGGCTATTCAGAGATTCTCACAATATTATAAGGAGCTTTTTGTGGGTGTACTGGTTTGAAGATGGGAAACCAGTGGGTGCTTGGGTAAGAGTTGTCTCTGTAACCAGTGTGACATGGTGTTCAGGCACTCACAACTCTGGCACCACTACTCATTTCCTTTTCTATAGACATAAAACCAATTTGGCGGATTTGTGTGCATTGGTGGTAAGATGATCACCCACTTTCTATTATTACTTGGAGGCTACATTTAGAGACTTTTCCTTAATGCTCCAGCAGAGAAATTTCCACATCGTGTCATACCTAGCGTTGGTATTACGGTCTTCGTGTCAGTTTAGCTTTACAATGTGTGAAAACGTGTACCAGCACGACTTTTCTTGTTTGCTTTGGGGGAAGTGGGGGTGGTCAACACAGTGGGCCCACATTTCCACAAAAGGAGAAAATGCCGCTATGCTGAAACAAACTTTCCCCTTCTGTCGCATGGGATCACATATCCTGTTCCCCCTCACAACAGACACACACATACACAAATGCAAAACACAGACTGCTGCAGGCGTGAATGCCAACTCTGTCAAAAAAAAAAAAAAAATGCCGGGAATGTTGGGTTTTAGCCAAGGTCTCCTATAAAGTAGGAAGACATGTTCAAAATACATCAGTGCTCCACTCGCAGCATCCGGCACATATTATACAAGACACAAACAAAACTCACACTGCATGTGTGCAATAAACCCTTATGAACCAGTCAGTAAGTAATTAGTGACCCGTGGGAATGAGCAATCAGTCAACTTCTGCATATGTTAATCCTAACCTGACCTGAAGTGTCAGACGACTCTGTCCTTTGACCTCTGCCCCTGCTGGCTGCACTTTAACCTCAAAGCTAAATAGCCCTCTCCCCAAATTCCTGCAAGCCCATCACCTGGGTAAAAATAAGAAGCCTTTACAAGAAGAATCAATGAACCACTGGCTTCCAAAGTGCACACGGCCGATTCAGTCTCAGCTGTCAATCTTGACGTTTCACCCCGTTTTCATAGCATCACATAACCAATCCAGTCCATGGTGTAAACAGTTTTTTTTTTTACCATAGTAAATGCCTTTACACGCTGTAGATGACCACACAAAGCTAGATTCCTAAGAAAACTGCTGAAATGGTGTATGTTTCCTGAGAATCAAAAGTCTGAGGCCATGTCCATATTGTGAGAAAGTGATCTCAGCCTATTTGACCTAACTCTATCATGTAAAATCAAAAGGGAGCTAGGAATCATTTTACTAAACAAGAACCTGCAGTACAAAAGTTTATGTCTGCAAACTGAGCAGTGAATCATTTGGGATATTCTGCTCCTGATAGTTAATAGGATGAAAACCCGTCATTTTAGGATGACAACTTTGTGGTAGTCCTCACCATACATCTTCCCCTCGTCTGACAGTATGATCTTCCTCCTGCCGCAGGGAGGGTAGATGGCCAGTGCTTCCTGAAAGCTCTGCTCGATGTCTGGACTCCATACTCCCTCAGGGTCGCCGTCCAATGCACGGTCTGCCCCATCAGCCAGTCCCTCTCCATCGGCACCCTCCTCCTGCGCCCCGTCAGGGCTGCCACGGCAACTCCACTCCGACGCAATGATGACGGCTCCGGCCACAACACACCTTGAACAAATGGTAAAATACATTACTAATAATGTGATGCTGTAGAACATTTGAAGGGTTTCAAAACAGGTTTTCATCCACATTATAAAAATATTAGAGCAAATTATCAACCATAATGTAAGCGTAGAGAGCAATATTTGTTTTGATATCTGATGATATCAAAACAAAGTCACATGTGTTATAATAAATTAAGTTTGACACGTGTTACAATAAACCATTGTGTTTGCCACTAGTACACAGCCCCAACAATCTATATGAAAATGATTGTTGGTCCATATGAAAATGATTGTCGGTACTAAACTGAAACTCTTAACTGACTGGACATCTTGTGAAATATATTATTTTGCAATGTGAGAGGTGGAGAAATGGGCTCAGAGCAGAACCGGGCAACCAAACAGCGCTGTATGCTGTCTCAGCACCACAGAACCACACATGGGATGAAGTTTTAAAATGTGGTTTGATTTAGAACTAGAAGCAAATCATGGCAACGTCTAAGGGCCTGGAGACGAGGGGCTTTCCAAGTACAAGTGAGAACTGGCTTTGTTACTGACTGGGGCCACTGAGGTGAGGCAATGTGGCAAAGTATCCCAGAGAGTTTTATAAACGAGGCCCAATGACTCCCAATGGGAGTTCAAGACACTCAAGAGTGGCCTTGAATGTCACATAGACTGATTGATGGACAGGACCAGGGTTGCCTTTACGGCTGCTGAGAATGGTGAAAGATTTCTTGCAGTCGCAATGTCTCCGCACTTCACCAAGACGAGATCAGCTTCGTCTCAAGTTGTTTACAGCTTCCATGGGTACAGGGTGTATTAATAGCCCTGGCATCTGGGGTTAAAGTACTGCCAAACAAAATGGCAAAACATTAAAAGCATGTCAGTTTCTGAAGTCACTGGCCAAGGTCAATGAAGGCACTGACAGTTGGTATGAAGATACAACAAGATGGAATATGAGATGTCAAACTAATAAGCTGTAATGGCGAGATTATTTAATAGCTTTTACGAGCTAATTGTCGGAGAGAAACTTGCTCAAAAGATAATACTCAAAGCCATATGATTTTCCCAGAAGCGTGCAATCTTGCCTGCCGGGGCCACATGAGGAAATTACACATTCTTTTGTTATTGTTGAAGATGCTCCAAGTCTCCTCAAACACACGCACACATATACAACACGAGTGCGGCCCGGTGTGTAATGTTTTCCAGAGAGTGGCTAACATGGTCCCTGCCACAGGAGAACCGCAGAAGATCAGCGTGGTTTCTGCGCTTCCCTGCTGTGGTGGGCTTATGGACCAACACGGCAACAGGGCCTTCCCAGTTTCAATCACTGCTGATGGGACTGTGCTGTTGCCATAGAGATCAGACAGTCCCTGGTGAGATGGTTGGTAGAGGGCGAAGCCTGAAAGAAAATTTGGACGTTTTGGGGGGTCTTGAAAGTTTTATAGAGTGAGAACTCTTGTTCCGACTGGATCTGATTAACCTTCATGTTATGTCAGGGTGAAAGGTCATAGACACACCAGGGTCCTCTTAACAGCTCAAGAACAACATTAACACTCCTCTAACCTCGCTGATACTTTTTAGTGATGACTAATTCGATGATTAATACGTAAATGGAGGTTTTAGAGCACATCAAGTATTCTAAGAGCGTATATTCAATACTCTGAACTCTTCAGGCATTGAAAAATATTTCTAAGGAATTAAATACTCTACTTTGTATGAACCTTGAATCTCATGTCTAGACAATGGGTGCAATGGTTTGTAGATAAATTGATGAGTGAGTCGATGTAGAATGAGACAGGAACTTTATGTTTATAAAACATATTTTCATAATCACATAAAAAGATTAGTCATCCTTTTTTTTCCAGGGTGGCTACTAAAAAAAAGGTTTAGCAGCCACCGTGATCTGTGAGATGAAGAGCTGCACACATCTTTCACTGTGTTCTGTCCGTACATTCAGGACATGTGCAGCATAAAGGCACTTGCTAACAGGGTGATGGGGAAATTGCCCAAACTTTAAACAACAAAGGTTTTTTATCAGCCCCAAGAATTTGGTGAGTTGTATTAAACCTCAATTGCTGTTACAACCAGTAACTACAGGTGTCACCAAATCAACCAGGACAGACATTTTTGGGACTGTTACCCAATTTCTTTATGTTGTTTATTTCTTTAACTGTGGTTGGATTTTTAACTTGCTCAGATAACACCACATATGTCCTTGATGATGTGACGATAATGCTTTCAATTAATTTCTGCATTTTTTCACTCTACTCAAATATAAAAGATTCATCTTCTCAGTACTTTGTTGCAGATAATGTTTGAATATAAAGAAACTGTATTTAAAAAAAGGGAAAAGTTTGTTGGTTTTACAATAATTTCTACACGTCTGTGGGACAGCACAACCAGGAATTAAATCCAATGTCAACACAACGCACAAGTTAACTTTGATTAAATCACTGCGAACACTGATCCAGCTGAAATACATTATTGACAGTAAATAGTGTACTACTGTGCACTCAATGGCCACTTCATGAGGTGCAGGTGTAAAGCTGAGCCATAAATCCCATCGTCTTTACAAAGGGTAATAAACTTTTTTGGGGATTGACACTGGTATTTAATTTAACTACATGATTATGACAAAGGTTGTAGTTTGACTTGATGTTGACATGGACTACATCACATTCGCAGATCTGTTGAATGTTTTTCCAAACCTCAATTATAAACACTTTATAATAGTACAGCACATGTAACTTCACAAGACTATGAACTCAATAATAAACTTTAAGGAAGTTTTAACCTAACCTGAACACAATCATCTTCTCTGGTTTGCATTATATTATCTAGGTTTGCCAAGTTAAGTGTCTCAGAAGTGTGTACATGGAGACTTTGATTTAGGAAACCATGCAACAACCTTTTAGCTGTTTTTATGTACCAGGCTGGTGATGATGCAGAGCTACAACATGAAATTTCTCTGAACTCAGATATAGCTCTGCCATCTCCAACAAAGATAGATCCCAGTGGCCAAAAGGTCAGGCGGTCCTGTGCAGAGAGGAGCCAGTGGAGCACTGAACTAAATAAAGCCATGAGCTCAGCAAACACTGACAAGACACATGCACATTACACAGGCTGCCATCTGCTGCAATGGGAAATAGCAGTGACGTGATGATAAACTCGGCTTAACGTCCTTGCAGCACTTTATAAGATTTCCCCCCTGCAGCTGAATAGCACTGCTGCTGCGGAGCTGAAGTTACCAAGCTCCAACTTTAACTCAACACGACCTCACTCATCTGTTCATAACCATCTCGGCACTGGTGGTGAACAAAGGTGCTATTGTGATGGTTCATCGTTTGACTTCTGCTGAAAAACCAGTCTCACATGTTGGTGAAACTTTCACAACAACTAGAAATGAATCCCAGCTGCGGCTAGCACGTAGAGGTGGAGGGAGGTGGGGGTGGGGGGGGCATGAAATCACATTCAGCGGCTGCTGGGAGACGTTTAGCTGAACTGTGAGTTGGCAAGAAAAAAGCCTTTGAACTGAAGGCAAAACCGCGAAAAACTTTCTTATACCGAAGTGGAATAGTAGTGAAAATCACCAGACAAAGATTTAACAGTGTTTATAAGGGTTTTAAGTCCCTTTCCTTCTCTGGAAGTTTCGGACGAGCCAGTGCTAACACACTCGAGCTGACATGCTAGTTAGTTAGCTTGCGGGCTAATACTACCCACCGAAAAAAACAAGCTCCAAACTAACTCCGACACTCGACAAGAAAGTCAGCCCGACGACAGCACCGGTGAGCGGGTGCGTTGGAGCGGGGGAGTCCCTGCTCGACACACGAGGCTCGGAATCATCGAAGCGGCGGCGGGGAAATGCGAAATATGTGAAAAATCCCAAAACTTCAGGCGCACACGGAGCAGCAGCTGCAGCGTGAAAGTTGGTGCACACAACAAAGAAGTAGCCGAGAGCGCACTCACCTCACAACGGCTCCCCTGTCCCGCTCCTCCGGACACACAGCGACCTCCTCGGCGGGTCGTTCCCACCGCAGAAGCCTCCGCGATTCACCGGCGACAACAAAAGATGATCGTGTTTGTGACAGGGGGGAGAAAAAACGGCGGAATGCCAAGTATGAGTTTTCGTGTGGAATTAACGCGCGGAGGAAAACGCACAGAGGCGTGGCGTCGAGAGCGAGCACACGCAAAAGTTTTGTGGATCCCAACCACGCAAACTCCTCCCATGACATCAGACTCCTGGTGGGAGAGGAGCGGTGGGGAGACTCGGCTTCTTCTTATTAAACAGTCAACAAGTACAAGATTTCTACTTATATATACCAAAATAAAATAAAACATTTAAGAGAGAAGAGGGTTGCATTTCATCTTGTTATACAGTCAAAATAACAAGTAAAAGATTAGTACTAAAATATATTAAAATTAAAAATGTGTACGAGAGCGCCACAAGAGGCCAGAGGAGCGATATTCGTCTTATTCTAGTTACAAGGTAAATCAACAGGTAAAATGTTGATACTAAGATAAGAAATATATAAGAGAGGGCCACAAGCGAGGAGAAAATAGGTGATGATGCTCATGTTATTGTTTTCATTTAGAAGGAAAAACAAGTTAAATATAGCACCCTGTACTAAAATATAGATATGTACTTAAGGTAAACAAAAAACAAAATGTTTCAAAATGTATCTTATTTCCCAAGTTTTTGGCACATTATACATTTGCCTTATAATACAATATATTTCACTATGTTTTTCATGTAAACGTAAAAATATTGAGTGTCCTTGAAACAGAAATAGCACTTAAACAGGGAAAGGTCCATGAAGTATAGGAGGAGACTGTGTCCCTTACTGGATAGTGGTCCAGTCCTACATAATTATCTGTCATTGGTATTTACTTATGATTGATAGATAATCTGCTAATGCTTTTTAAATTAAAATTGGACAATTTAGTTGAAGTGATATATTAATAAGAACATGTTTTGGGTTAAGCTTAACGATCCAAAGTAAATGCCGAACCCTAATCCCTCTACCCGAAACTAAACCTAATTCTTACCCTTCCCCCGAAACCGGGTCGTAACCCTCAAACAGCCCATTGAAAGTGGGTCAGTAAGCCAAAACTCAAGGTTGTAGTCTCAAAATGTTCCTCCCAAAGATATCTGTACAAATATACACACTCACATATCAAGATACTTTTTCTGTAGTCTTTAGGGTTATTTTTGCTACTGCATAAAGATCCTATATGATTTCTAAGACTGTGTTTTTATAGTCACATTCTTTACATTCCATTGTTTTTAGCTGATTTGATCGACTAGTTTATGCCTCTACTTTCTGTGATGAAGGCCCTACTACTGCTTTTATACATCACACAACATTGTGAAACTTTACAATTGATAGGGAGAGACTAGAGAAGGGGTAATCAAATACAGCTCAGACACCCACATATGTTTTGGTCAGCGCTGATTGATAATTTAATGCACCTACTTTCCCATATGAACAGGGGGAGAGTATTCTGCTTGTGTAACCCACGTGCAGAAGGTAATCGGTATATGAAATGGTCTCTCGACAAAAGGTCACCTGACAGACATAGAGACTTAAATTCTGTTATTCTCAACATGCCCCTCAGCTGCTGAGAATAAGCTCCTGTTTAGTGGTACAGATTAAAGGCTTATACCTGAACTTCAATTCTGCAACACACACTTTCCCCTTGTTTTCAGCAGTTATAGTCAGATCTTTCAGGTTTGATGCAGAACTCTCAACATTACAGAGATAGATATATTGATCCAGAGGGAAATGTAGGCACCCAGTAACTCACAAAGTAGTCAAACACAAGGACTACATAGGAAAAATGACACATCAAGAATAAATTCACTAAATCTGTAGTGAGATGAACTTCTACAGCCACCAGAACTACTACAAAGCTATAACCTTAAAGAAGTATGTGCTCATGGAGATATTGACAAGTATAAAGACTATGGAAAAGAGAAGTTGAGAGAAATAAAGTAAGGTTAAACAAGCACTGATACCCAATAAATAACGGAAACAATACAAAGTTATGCATTAGACATACATAGCCTGTAAATTACTATACTTCAGATGAAGACATTTAAAGAAAGAAACTTAGAATATAAAACTAGAGATTTAAAAACATATAAAGATAAACACTGGCTGTAATGGTGACAGTCTGGCAGCCTAGTAACATGATTATATCATTTAATCACTCTCATTAAGCCATGTCTGAGAGGAGTTACAGTCGTATGGCCTTTTGGATAAATTACCTCCTCGCTCTGTCTGTGGAGTATGACTGAGAAATCAGGCTACCACTGAATGTACTCCTCTGCCTGGTCAGTGTGCTATGCAGGGGGTGATGAGTGTTGTCCATGATGTCCAGCAGTTTGTTTGGGGTCCTTCTTTCTGCCACTGATATGAGGGAGTCCAGCTCCGTGACCACCACAGGAGCCAGCTCTCCTCACCACTCTGTCCAGCCTTGCACCATCTCACATTTGCACACATGCAAAAGAGGGCGCTCGCAACAACTGACTGGTGGAACATCAGCAGTGATTTCCTGCAGATGTTAAAGGGATAGTTCACCTAAAAAAATGAAAATTCACTTATTATCTTCCACTATGCTCATGGAAGGGCGGGTGAAGTAGTTGTGTCCACAAAACACTTTTTTGAGTTTGAGGAAGAACAGCATTTTAGTTGAATCCAATACAATTGAAGTAACTGAAGTATAATGCCTCCATACTGCTCCTGTGGTGTCATCCAAGTGTCCGCAAGCCCCGACATTCTAATTCGACTTAAAATTGGGTCAGTTACACCATGTTCATATCCTTCTTCTGAAGCCACGTTCTCGTTCACACACTACACGAAAGCTCTCGCCCAAGGGTACGTGCGGAGAATAAAGTAGCATTGCAAGTTCTGATAGCGTCCCTACTTCTCTTAGCGGATCCCTGATACACCCCACGATCGCAGTGTCATCTCAGTACTTCTGCATGTGGCACGACTCAGAGCGGTGCTTGAACTCAGAGGTGTAGAGGGCGAACAAGACAGAAGAGAGCACAGTCCCTTGCGGTGCACCAGTGCTGCTGACCCTCCCTGTCTCCTCCAACTGGATGTCTTTATCAACATACTGAAACGATTGATAACAATTTGATTCAATGAAACAGTGAAATAGTGGAGAAAAAGTTGTATTAGTTATTGTCAAACGTAAATGTCAACAGCTCAACATTCTATCTGGCTGATGATGTCCTTTCATAGTGCCACTAGAGGGCAGTTTTACCACAGTCATGGACATTTCCGGCAACTCGTTGGCCATTATTGACATATGGCATTGATGATGAAAAACACGACGCATACAACTAAAGAGAAAGCTTTATATGCCTCTGAACCAGTGAAGCCTGTGGCCGGAGGCTTCATGTTTTCAGGTTGTCCGTTTGTTCGCAAGTAGGTATGTCAAAGGTCACGTCACAGTGGCCTCACAAAGTGTGTTTATGATTTTCTTGAATGTGAGACATTAAGATCAGCTCAAGAAAATCTAATCCATTTTGACTCACATTTGACTCAAGGATACACTTATTTAAAAGGTCAAACTTTCACTTGGACCCACAAATAAACTGATTCGCATCGGTATAAATCATCTTGGCATTTATTTTAAAGAGACCCTTTTCCATTAAACTAAAATAAACTAACCCTCTCTTATCAATACTTTCCACTGAGGACTATTTCTTTAATTCTCCAGAGTGATAAGGCTGCTCCTCAACTTCATTCCAGAGCTCCATTTCTTCTTCTTTTTTTCCCCACTGGGCTGTCCTCATCACTTTTGTGTGACTTGTCCTCTGCAAAGTTATTTAATGTTTGACAATTTAATCATTTAATACAAAGGAAGCACGACTTTCAAAATAAAAAGTAGAACAAGTATATGAGCATGGGCACGAAACAGGGTCCCACCAACTGCATTTAATTACACAAGATTGCCACTAGATGGCGCACTGCATCTGTCTACAGACAAAACTGTACATGATGGTAGATTGACCTGAGGCTGCAACAGTGGAGAAATAATGAATAATAAACAGTATGTGTTTTTGAGCAGATGTTAGACTGCAGTATTTTGATATTGGTATAAGCTATAATCCCCTGATTCACTAATAATAATTCATAATTGACTAACACTGTACAGATCGGTTAAATGCCTTTAATAAGAACAATGTTTTGGTTGCCAGGTTGTGGAAAATCATCTTACCGCACGGAACTTGTCCTTTTGTGTAGCTCTTAAACTTGTCAGGACCCATGGACTGTTTAAAGGGCTCTGTACAAGGGCTGCGGGACATCTGGAACAAGATCAAGATTTGAAACAGCTTATTGATGTTGATAGCTGCAGACATAAAAATAAAAAAACATTAATATTAGTGGTTGTTGACTGACTAATGGTTGCTAGTGACCAATGAGATGCGAGAAACCCAGGATCCTTTCATCAACATGTATACTTCATAAATCTATCTTGAAATCTAAGACTTTCCACAACCTGGCAATTCAAATCTTATTCGAATAGAGGACAAATGAGTAAAAATGTATATGGAATGTTAACCAACAATTCATCAGGCTAGGAGACTATAAATAGTGCATTCACGTCCAAAAACCTGTAGGTCAACAAGTGGCACACAATTATTTGCAAGCCAGAACAGACTGATTGACTGGTCATAGTTTTAAAACCTCTGAGGCCTTGAATACAAGAGTTACTTGAGTTTTTAGACAGGCACAGAAACAGCCACCCTGCTCTTGTCCATCAGCCACACCAGGCAACACAACCACTTTGTAAATCCACCTGTTAAACACGTGCGGTAAAACGTACTCTTACTATTCAGATCTTAAAAGAGTCATGAGACTGACACAGGCCCAACTCATTTCTCATTTTCTGCATTTCATGTCCCAGCCAGGTGAGTACACACTTTACTGCTAGTGGAAAGATTGGACATGTTTATTCTCCTAATTTGGTCGTTTTATTTCAGATTTTTACATTTTCAAAGGTCTTTCAATAAACCTTTTGATTTCCAAGTTAAGTAAACATATCTGGTTGTGATTCTACAAATCAGACCAGCTAGTAGCATTTAGCTAACAGGCCTATCTAACTAGCTATTCTGGAAGTGACCACTTCTCTTGTAGAAGTTTTCCTCAGGTCTTGCTATTATTTTTCTTTTCACAGATTTTTACATTTTTAAAAGTTTTTCAAATACGTTTTTTTCCAGGATGGGAAACATCCCTGCTAAAATGCTTGTAACTGGACAAGCAGGTGCTATTAGCTAAGCTACGTAGCAGCATCCAGATTACTGGAGGATATTATCTGGTTCTTATTGTTGCTTATTTGTTTGTTTTACTGGAGACTTTTACATTGTCAAAGGTCCGTTGTCTAAGGTTTGTGTCTCTACTTTTCAAGTGAGCCATGTGAGTTTTACATAAGGAGATCTGTTTTCATGTTAATGGTAAAACTTATCCCTGTTTTTTACAATTCACTCAACATTTTCAAAAATGACATCAGCTCAGACATGAGGATGCAAAACATCCCTGCTAAAATGTGTGTAACTGGACAAGCAGGTGCTATTAGCTAAGCTACGTAGCAGCATCCAGATCACTGGTGGAGGATATTATCTGGTTGTTATTGTTGCTTATTTGTTTGTTTTACTGGAGATCTGTTTTCATGTTAATGGTAAAGCTTCTCCCTGTTTTTTACAATTCACTCAACATTTTTAAAAATGACAACAGCTCAGACATGAGGATGGGAAACATCCCTGCTAAAATTCTTGTAACTATTAGGTTATTATTGTTGCTTATTTGTTTGTTTTACTGGAGACTTTTACATTGTCAAAGGTCTTTCAATTCACCTTTTATTTTCAAGTTGCTAAACAAACCTTTGTAAAATTCTTCAAATTTGAGGATCTAGCCACGGATCAGCTTCTTAACAAGCATTGGTTTTATATCTGTGTTCACAATCAGCTGAGGCGCTCATGTTATCGAGACCAGGAGAAGTGAAAAAAAATCAGCATGTCCCTGTGTGAACTGGGCGTGAGCAATAAGCCGCACGGTTATCAGATTCAGTTGTCACACTCAGCTACAGGCGCTCAAACGACACAAGTGTGGCACAGCCTTTTGAAACTCTGCATGAGGTCCCGGCCAATGATTAGCTTGTATCTTACACATCCTCATCCACTGCTCCGCTGAGAAATGGCGCAGGACTGAAACGAACCCACTGTCACAGACTCTTCCCCGTGTGGGGCAGTGTGAAATGAAAATAGCTGCCATGCATTCAGAGTACATCTGCCTCTGCAACTGTACAGCACAGTCTGGCTGTGACTATATTTGTCCTCCCCTCCTTCTCTCTCTCTCTCTCTCTCTCTCGTGCAAGGGGACAGGAGAGTCAAGAGTTGGACGGCTGCCAAAAGAGGCCGGCCCCGCCATGCAGCTGAAACTTTTACAAGCCAAGCAGGAAGAGACACAGGCAACGATCGAAGAAGAAGAAAAGGAGCAAAAAGAAAAAGTGAGATAGACATCTGAGCTCCTTTCTCTCCCTCTCCCTGTCTCTCTCCCCCTCTGTGTCTGCCTGTCTGTCTCTCTTTCTTTTCTTATTCCTTGTTAAAGCCATACTGTATTTGCCCGCCTTCGTTGGCAGGGGGTAAGTGTGGGGCTGGAGGACAGGGCGGGAGGGGTGGAGAGGGTGGGGAGGACTTTGGGTTCAGAGAGTTCAGCTGAGGAGAGAAATAAATTCATAAACAACAAAGGAGACGTGACGTCAGGTTGAGGGGCTGTCCAACCTGCTGGCTGAATCTGAGCCTCCATGGAAGAACCGGATTGTTTGCACCACATGTGTGTCTGTGTGTGCGTCTGCGTACAGTATGAATGTGTGTGTGTGTGTGTCCATTGTCCCATCTTTGAGAAAAGGCTCATGTGGAGTTTAAGCAGAGAAGCTGGACTATTGTGGTCTGTTTTGTCTCCGCGGTGAGTGTTTGAGGACTGGGAGCACCCTGCCATAGTGTGAGCGTGTGTGTGTGTGTGTGTGTGTGCTGAGTGTGTGTCTGGTGAGTTAGAGGACTCGAAACTCTTGATTGAAACTCAGGTATTACAGCAGCTGTGACAGAGAATGAATGGTTTGAGTTGCCAAAGACAGACAAAGGTTTGCGTCTCTACTTTTCAAGTGAGCGATGTGAGTTTTACATTAGGAGATCTGTTTTCATGTTAGTGGTAAAACTTCTTCCTGTTTTTTACAATTGACTCAACATTTTCAAAAATGACATCAGCTCAGACATGCGCTCTGGTTGGTTGGCTCAGCTTGGGATACCCGCTCTAATGCCACTGATTGGTCCGCAAGCGGGCTATAGAGAATGTTGGCAATTTATGAACAGATGGATTTATGTTTTCTCTCCTAATGTTTGAGGTCATCTAGAGGCGACAGCTCGCTGATCCAAAATCAGCGCTGGTGTTCGACTCGCTCGCTGGTGTGAGAAATCAGAGGGAGACCTGGGAAAGATGCCAAGAGATGAAAAAAAAAAGTGACATTCTGTGAAATATCCACCCTCCCCGCTCATTGATTCATTTAGCTGAACTCTGGCAAACCCCTCCCATTGAGGAGGGCTGACATTATCCCAGATGGAGGGAGTGGACGAATTGAGAGAAGGATGGAGAGAGAGCAGGCTGAATAAAGATGTCGGAAAAGACAGTAAGTCTCCCCGTACTCCTCTTTCGGGTCGAGAGAACTTGACAACAGTTTTCCAGCAGTTTGGAGTTAGAATCTCAAAGCTTGTTTGGGTTTTCTTGACGTATCGTTTGTTAAAAAAAAAAAAAAAAAAAAAGATGGGGGGGATGGAACAAAATGGCAGAAGTGTCAGGATCTGCTTGTCTCTCTCGCCATCTGTCTGTTGCTGCAGGACTGTAATGTTGTGTACAAGGCAAGACGTGTATTTTGGATGTTGGATGATTAAGGTACAGATTCTCAGAGTGCGCCCAGCGGCCGTCCCACGGTTCAGTGTCCCGTTTCTGCCTGGGACAGTTTATGCCTCTTCTCTCTCTTTTTCTTGTCTTTCTGTCTCTCACTGTCTTTCTTAACTCTTTTTCTCTGACTCCTCCTCTTTCTGTTCCCCCTCTCTTGCTACACCATGTCCCTCCCTTCCTCTTTCTGTGTCTCTACACCTCCCTCCTCCCCTCCTTTTTCTCTCCTTCCCTCTTGGCAGCAGTGCCAAAGTGGGCAGGCGGACCGAGGCAAACACAGCACAGGGCAGAGCAGAGGGCGATACAAAGGCTGGCGAACTGATTCTGTGTGTGTTGGTGTTTTGAACTGTCCTGAGTCTGTGCGTTTGTCCTTTTGTCTCCGTTGTGATCATACGCAACTGTAAGTGTCTGTGTTACCGTGAGTCCATTGTGAGTCTGTTTTGGAGCTGATCTCTTTTTCTTGTCCACAGTGTGTTTGACACTGTGGCTTGTGTGTGTGTGTGTGTGTGTGTGTGTGTGTGTGTGTGAGCAGACGTCCCTCTGTCACCCTGTGTACGGACAGACGCACTAACGCCAGTAGGAGGGGATTGTGGGAAGGGGGTGTAGCTCTCAGAGGGTGTGCTATGCTCCTCTCTTTTCCCTTCTTCCCGCCATCACGGCCCTCTTCTCCTCCAGTCCTCTGGCCCAGCTCGCCGCTCACATACAGGCTCCAGGTATTTTTCTTTTTTTATCCTGCGGCACCTCTTCGCATCTCTTTCACTGCCCTGTAATCTTTCTCCTGTAGTCCCTCTCGCCCTTTTCTCTGTCCTTCATCATGGTTTTCCTCCAGTAAACGTGTCTACCGTCCTCGGGTGCCACGCCGCACTCCGCTCGCCGCCATTTTGGCTCGATGGACATAGCAGGAGAAACTTTTCGAGACCTCAGAGGGACTCCATGACTCCCTGCTGACCATCTCCTTTCTGCTCCTCCCTTTATATCCTTCCCTGTTCTCGTCTTCCTCCCCTCTCTCTCTCCCTCTCTCTCTCTCTTCTCTAGGACAGCAGGGTCGGACAGGGTGGTAAACCGTCTTTCTGTGGCTTTTCCTACTGAACAGGTGTCTCTTTGTAGACGGGCAGGAGGAAGGACAGGCCTCCTCGGTTACTTGCTGACCTCAGAGCGACTCCCGAGCCAGAGAGCTGTTGTAACGTTCAGGTGAGTGTAAGCTTAGTTGCTAACCAGTGTTGAAAAGCTGCACCCAATGGACAAGTGAGGCTCCTGGCGGGTCTCTTATCATCTAGAGCCGCTACGATAGGTAATGTGAGGGCAATATTTACTCTGTTGCTGTTTCCCTTTACTCACTGTTTACACGCTATAAAAACCCGTTTCGCTGTGTCACAGAAACATATGTGTGTCTGTGGTTAGACGTTATCTTTCCCTGATCCAGAGGTGTGACACTTTGTTAACAGGTGGCCAGTATAGGGTTTGTCTTGACATACTGCGGCACAGGCTACTGCAGGATATGATACTGTACGTTTCAGGAAGACAAAGAAATTGTCCGTGTTCGTTCACAGACACACACAACGCTGTGAGGAAACTGATTGTCGAGCAGAAATCGCAGTTCAGTGTTGCTGTTCGTCCGTCGCACTTTCATATTTATTCGCAAAGCTTTTGATTTTTCATCTCGAGGCTGACCTGCCCTCAAAAAAGCACAAAAAATAATAAAACTGGAACAAATAGCCTTTATCTGATCAATGTGTAACTTAGTCAGCTGCGAGGAAAAAAACAACATGTTAATCAGATTACTCTGCATATTTTCATCACAGCCTCATAGGTGAAGCCAGGATACCATCAAGAAAAAACTAAATATCTATATTGTGCTCGCGAATTATGGAGATTAACCGACAACTCGTTCGATCATTCAAAACAAACCTTTAGAGGGGAAATTAATAATGATTAAATGACATGAAATATCCGCTAATTGTTTGTGGTATCAGGAATTTGAGTGGACTGCTCATAGCCAGCACTGTATCCTGATCTAAACAAGGGTTGGTGGTAAGATGGCGTCTTCGTGCCACGTGTTTAAGAAACAGTGAATATGGGCAGACCCTTTCAACATACCCCTCACAATTCGTGGGTAAACTACTCCTAACTCGTCTGCATCAGCCTCTCTCATTCAGATAACTCAGCTCTGGCATTAAAGAGATGATTTAATTCATACAAATAACGACAAAACCAAAGCGACCTATTTTTAAGATAGAAACATGTGACAGCGATGAGAGGAAAATGTTGAGAAAGAAGAAGCAGGAGAAAAATAGAGAGAACAAGGGTTACAGAGACAGAAAGAGAGGCAGGAGTGGGAGAGCTCTGTCCCCGCCCCTCTCTTATCCTCAGATGAACTTATCGTGTTGCCTCATAATGTTTCTGAGTTTTTCTCCTAGAGGCAGTCAGGCTAACTTCCTGCATTCAGCCTCAGCATAGCTGATTGGTTGATATCTTGGCTGACCGGCCGCCGTTTGCAGAGAGGCAACAGGAAGTTTCTCATCTCATGCAGGAAGCTGCAGCTGCCTCGTCCTCGCATACACCGTCTCTGCACTCTCACACACATAAGCTTTGTATACATGCACACAAATATGCACGCACAGGCACTTTGAACCAGCCTACCCGGCCATTTGTTTGGGCTTTATCTGTTTGTGTGTTTGCTTGCTAGTGTGTGTAGGGCCTGCTCCGTGTGGCATTAGTGAATGATATGACGTGGGCGTGTAGCAACATGCCAGGCCAGGCATCTGAGCTGTCGGAAACATTTGAAACCATGGTAACCACACATCTCATCAGCACATTAGCAAAAGCATAGATAAGTAGAAAGAGGAGAGGGGACAGAGAGAGGAGATGAAGAGGAGGAAAGACACCTTTGATATACGTAATTTCTGCATTCAGGTCACCGGCCATCTGGGTGGTTGGTGTGTATAACTAATACACCACTGATGTTAAGAGATTGTTGTCTTTTTTATCAAGTATTCCATCATTCTATTGAAGGAACTTATACACACACAGTAAATTAAATAATCCATTTTTAATTCGGCGACAAACTAGCCTCTGTCTAAATCTAAAATTGGATTTTTGATATTGATTATTTAACAATGTTCCACTTTTCTCTGAGTGTATCTAAGGCTGGAGTGATTGTTAGCCACTGCAATAGTCAACACAATGGCTCCCTTATACTCCTGCCTTATCTGGGTCATACTATCGTTTCATCAGACGCGTTGCCCGGCATGTTTACCTTGCTCTCATGCCTGTGAGGCCGACATTTGTGTGTTCAGCCTTCTATCTTTGAAAACAGAAGTTGATGGCGAAGGACTGCCAGTGTTTGCATTTGATATCTTCTCGGTAAATCAGGATAAGACGGGCTGAGCTCAATTCATGTTCACTGGCCGAACAGCCGTGCTGTTGCGTTTACCAGTGCGAGGTTGTGTGTAAGTACGTGCATATGGCAGCATATTTCAGCATACTGTACATGTGAGCTTGAGCCCCTGTGTGCTTGCGTCTGGTTAATGAGGATATACAGAACATCAGAGCGGGCACCAAGCCAAGTGGGCACGGCGAAGGCGCGGCGCTCCTTGTCCTCCATCCTCTAATGTAGGAATCATGCATTCCTCGGGGAGAAGGGGAAGTTGAAAAGAAGCTACCATAAAACAGCCACGGCGCTCTATTGACGACGATCAGTCCTGATTCTTGGATTTGCCAGATGCCTGCACACTGTTTTTCTCTGGGTAAGTCCGGACATGAGTAAGACATGGATTGGGCAATAGACCGTTTTTGTTTTTTTTTAAGTGTGGGAATTCTTCATCCTGCCATTTATTGTGCGGCATACTTCCTCTGCCAACTCCGGCTCCCCCGCCGCTCCTCCTCTTTGCTCACCATCACCACCTCCTTCCTCCCTCATTGAAATTCTGCCTGGCACACAGACACTGCCCATTCTTGGCACAAAGCTCATGGAGCGAGAGAGAGAGAGAGAGAGAGGGAGACAGAAAGAGAGAGAGAGAGAGAAACACAGAAGAACCTGTACCAATCGTCTGGTGCCCCCTCCGTTGTGTCTGTGCCAAGCATTCATCCTGTCTCGTGGACCGAGGGGACCAGGCAATCCAATAGGTATTTCCCTGTCTCTGCTTCCTGCGAAAAAATCGGCTCCAATCCTGAGGAGTTTAGTTGGCATCTCAGTGTGCTGCGTGAGTGTGTGTGTGTGTGCGTTTGGGGATTTGCTAATTAATTTGTGTGTTTATGTCTTTTGTGTTGGGCAAGGAGTAAATCAAATGAATCCTGCGTCCTGTCACAGTGGAGGAGAGGAACCCTGGGCCTATTGTTTACACGATAAATTTCCGCATGCGTTTAATTAGTTTAAGGTGCTGCAGTATAGTTACATTTTTAAATGCTTAGAAAGTACAGCAGGTTTAGGTTGATGTTGGAAGTTTGTTAAACATGTCTAATACAATCTGATAATCCTGTTTGGCAGCCATTTTGATTAGATTTTCCTGCAAAAGACCAGAATTAGTTATCACATCATAACTTTTTTTAATAGAAAATACAGACATTTCCTTAAAAGTGTTTTGACATAAAGTGTCGGGTTTGACTTTATAGACACAGCAAATGAAATGTAAAACATCTGCTCTACTTTCATTGAAAAATATCAAATTCCCAGCGCCTTAGCTGACTAGAGTTCTTGGAAAATCCAAAAGAAACACGTGCAACTGTCTTCCAAAGAAAGATTTACATACTCAAGCAGGAAATTGTCTTTAGAAATACATATCCTGGTCGGTCACGGCAGAGCAGCGTTATCAGAGGACAAGAGAGGACAAGGTCCACATCTCTTGGCTACTTAGAATACTGCTCATGTGAATTTACAACCATTCAGGCACAGTTCCGCGACAGATGCACAGACAGACAGACCGCCTGATAGGCAGACCAGATTAACTCAATAGGCCACATTTCCACCTTTTCTTTAAGATCCTCTCCGCCGCCCCACACTGCGGCTCGGGTCGATTTATTTTGGAGCTGTTGACAGAGAAAATGATTTGCCCCAGCAGAGCCATGATTGCCCCTTTTATGTGCCACAGACAAAGTCCACGATCGCAGACAACAGCCCCCAGCGGAGCTCACATGACTGACCGAGTCTGGTTTCAGTGTTTCCAAAACAGTCGGGAGTTGTTAAGGGAATGGGCTGGAAATGTATATTTTGTAATTAACCCAAAAGCACAAAATTCCCCTTGAAAAAATTGAATTTCTAAATGTTATTTTTTTTTTCATTTTAATTCGAATGTCCTGTTAAATCTTTATTAATTCAACCCCGCCCCCCAACCCCCCAAGTGCACCGTGTCATATCATTATTAGACTGTACCCCTCGTCCTCAGTACGCAGCTCCAGTCGGGGGGGGGAGTTGGCATGGTGGCAGAGTTGGGCGTCACGCCAACACCACCCCCACCCCCCTTCTGTCTGTCTGGTCTTCTGTAATCAGACTAGCAGGGTCTGCTGCATGCTAACTATGGGCCGGTCTGGACCAAAGTCTCAGGGGTTGTGGCCGTATGCTGATTTATGCTAGCAGTGTACCTTCTCCGTCTATCTGAGGCCCAGCTCTGGCATTTAGTCTGGCACTCGTTAACCCTGTACTCGCTGCTATGTTAACCTGCTAACCCATCCCGACCTCTGCCTCAAACAGGGTCTTTGAGGAGTAGCAACAGTTTTAATGATGACATTTAATGAACAAAAATACGATGTACTTGTTCAGCGAGGGCGCTGCAGTGATGAGTTTTTAGTTGGACCAAAATTTGAAAAGTGAAACTGTTCACTTTCCAGCTGTCTGATAAGAAACGTTTCACTCTCACTCAGTGCCCATGATGCAGTTTGTCGTCTGGGTCTGTCGGCTCAGAGTTTGCCTGATTGTCCATCACAGAGGAGCGGCACTTTCTTCATGAGGAAACGTGCTAAGGATAAAAAAAACCTGACAGGTGGACCTTATAGTGTTTTTTTAAGTAGACCTAAAATGGCCGAAGTACGAGACGCCATTTTGTGTTTCGGTGGGGTTGGGGGGGTGGCAGAATCTCATCCTTGTATTCGATCAGAGGCAGCTGGTGGAAGCCATATTTGCAGGCATCTGTGTGCGTACCTCCGTCTGAGATGAAGCAGCCAGCCTACGCAGGGATAGCCCACTGGAATGAGCTCAGTTTTTGGCAAAAACGGAAACGAATTCCTGGCACAGAGTCGATCAGTGCCGGGTTTTTTTCTCTCCCTCTCTTTCTCTCTTTCGATCACATGCCAGAGTCTAAGGAAGCCAGTGAGTTGTTTGGTGGGCTTTCACACATTTGTGCTCTCCCGCTTCGATGTCTTCTTACCGTTAAATTATTTGTCTTGATTCATTTTAATGGGACGGATTAGAATTTAGGGACATTCGGCTCTGCATCAATAAAAACTAAAAGGAGGCTCGGTTTATTGGTGAGGATGTGCCAATATGCAAAATCGCCGAGGGTCTTCTTTTGTTGTGGAGTGATAAACGATTTTTGGCAGTTGAAGACTTGTCACGAAACACGAGCAGATTTTCGCCATGCATGGTGGTTTTTGAATCATTTCCATGAACCGATTGAAATGAAAACAAAGAGTCAGACACAGAGAAAAAAAACAGAAAAGAAATAAGATTACAAATGTTGGTAAATTCCCCTTCTAAGTAAGAATCCTACCCTGCTTTATCTTGCATGTGTTTCGCAGAAAACTACGACTTAATCAAGATAATCCTCTCTGTCTCTGTCTCTCTGTGCCACTGCAGGAGTTTTACCTTCGAGGATCTCAGCTGCTGGAGGAACAAGGATGCTGTCCTTGGGGCTGAGGTAGTAGATTGAATAGTTGTGGGGTTGTGTAACCTTCTTTTGAGATAACTATACAATCTACTGTCTTTCCCAAGGAGACAGCTAAGTCAGCCGCTCGCCGACTGTCATCTCCAGATGTGCAATTACCCTGTCCAAACAATTGCGGCATATAAAATAATGCATCGTGACAGGCATTGTTTGTTTGTTTGTTTGTTTTATGCTAGAGCAGGTAAATTAGGTGTCCTGTTCCCCGACAGTCGACCATGTGGTGTCCTCGATTTGGGCTCTGTCAGGGTGAGGTAGTAGGTTGTATAGTTTGGTGGGTGGGATTACTCCCTGCTCAGGTGATAACTATACAGTCTATTGCCTTCCCTGAGGAGTTCGCTGAACACTCATCAATATTCAACACACTCTCATCCCGGCCCAGGTATCACGTTTATTCGTCCATATGAAATAAAAAGGATCAGGTACACATGTGCTGCAAAGGATGTTAAATGGATTGAACATGTCATGTGGCTTTCTTAAGATATATGTACATCTCAATAAAAGTTATACTTGCTTCAAAACAGTTGTCCAAATACCAGTGAATGAGGCTTTTAACTCATCTGTTTGTCAGACACTGTTGTGATGGTTTCATGGTGTGTGCACAACAACAGCTCTCAAGTTTGTTAGTGTAGACCACCCTCTAGTGGAGTCAAAGGAGATAGCTCTGACTAGAATAAAGTTTGCCGATTAGGGAAAGAAAAATGAATGTCATGGGCGACTGGGACATGCAGGGTTCCATTTGTTCTAGAAATGTAAACATCACAGGCTGTCTGCATTGCCTCACCCAATATGTTTCTGTGATAAACCTGTTGTCTTGAGTGTGTTCCACAAACTACATCCTCAAACATACTGTACGTAGAACGACCCTGCAGTTCTGTCTCAGGGTGTGGCTTTCCCTCCCGAACCACACTTCTCCGTGTGATTGGTCAGGCTGCTTGTTATTGATCGGGGAACCTGCTCGTCCTTGTGGCAACAGTTGAGCCTCAAGAGAAATCGCCTCCATATTTGACTGTAGGCCTGCTGGATCTTTGGGATGCGGTAGGCGTAGACCACAGGGTTGAGGGCTGAGTTGGCATGAGACAAGAGGATACCTGGGAAATTTGATATTTCATCAGGTAAGTATATTGTGATCTGTGATTAAATGGTGTATTAAAAAAAAACTACTCAGGACTATGGAGAAAGTGGATGGACTGTCACCTGCCTGTATAGAGCACCCCCCGCGGGACAGCTTGCGGTCCTTGGAACAGCAGCAGACAGTTCATCAGGTGCAGAGGAATCCAGCAGCTGGCAAACAAAATGAGAACCAGAGCCAGAGAGCAGGCCAGCCTCCTCTCCCTGAGCAGAGAGGCCCGGGCCTGAGGACAGCTGTCCTTCAGCCGGCCCTGAAGGCTCCAGAAGATTCGAATGTAGAGGAGCATCATGACCAATAGGGGTGTCATTACACAACCTAAGAAGTTGTAGTAGACCATGAAGGAGAGAGAAATAACAGAGAGGAAGGTGCATGGTGGCAAGATGGAGGAAGAGGAGGATGCATTGGTGGAATCAGAGGTAAGGGAGGAGTAGTTTTTCCAGCCAAACAGAGGGGTGAACCCCAGTAGACAGGAAAGTATCCAGCACATAGACACGGCCAACCACGTGCGCCTCGGTGTCGCCAGGGATTTGTATCTGAGGGATCAGGCAAAAATAAAAAATGGAAGAGATGATTATTTCAACCAATCACTGAGTAAGCATGCGATCCATAAAGCTGTTCTACTTGTAAACCAGTGTTTCATACCTCACCTGAGTGGTATGTGTAACCGCAGGTATCGGTCCACAGCGATAGCAAGCAATGACAGCACCGACGCCTGAGTCAGCACAAGCACGACACAGCTGAGGAGCAGGCACAGGTCCGGGGTCAAACTCACCCATCCGTCCAATAATACGGCCAGGGGCACAGCAGCCACACCCACCAGGAAGTCAGCCACTGCCAAGGAGACCAGGAAGCAGAAGGTAGGCTCCCGAAGGGAATCCCGCAGGCCAACACACACCGCACACACCACCAACATGTTGCCCAAGCAACAGGCCACGGAAATCAATACTTCAACTACTGTGTAAACCACCCAGCTCCACTCGGCCATCACTGAGGATGGAGAGCGGGGAAGACAGAGAAGCTATGAAGTTTGATAAAGCAGGTTTCCTCTCGGGTCGTGGACAGATGCAGCAAATTCCAGAATGAAATCCAACATAATCCAGAGTTTGTCCAGAAAGTCTTTCACTGCTTTCAGCTCTTGGCTTCAAATGACCATAAAAAGTATTGAGCAGATGCTTTTTATATGGAGACATGCACCTAGAACAGGCGTGCACTCCATGGAGACCCCATCTGTATTCAATCAGTGAGTGAAAATCTGGTTCCCACTCTGATCAGTTGTGACTCAGTGGCCTTATACAGGAGAGGACTGGTGCAGCGCCAGTGGTGAAGGACCTCCTGAGATCTATTGATTAAAGTAGCTGACCTAAAAGAAGTTATACCACAATGTAGCACTAGACTCCAAGTATAACTCTATAGATTGATAGATTATCAGCCAGATGTACTGTATTAGCCGAATCAAAAATAAAAGGTCTCATCCAAAGTCTTACATAATAGAATTTTGGTCATTTATTCATTCATGTGTGAGTATTTCATAGTTCTAATAGTTTCTGCAAATTTAAAATATATTTATTCATTTACTGGTGATATTTTGATCTATGAGATCATCATATATATTAATAAACTGTCTTAAATGTAAAATCTCCATTTTCAGTGGTAGTACCTGGGGACAGAGACTACAGACACCCGGTCAGGTCGCCTGATCAGTTCCCGGCCTGTGTCGAAGAAGCATCAGGGTTAAATAGAAGTACTCGAGAAAAGTACTGAATCCCTTCTGCTTTCCACTTCTCATTATTGCAAATATGTAATATTAGAACAATAGTTTGATGATTACCAATATTACATTATTTATAATATAATATATATATTAGCACCAAACTTATAAAAGTCCTGCCTTGAAATACATCAGGATATAAAGTGAGGATCTCAGTCCATGTGTGTTTGATGTTTAGTAATTTGTAATATGTGTCAATGTCTGTATGATCTCTCCACTTCATATATGTACAGTGTGTTTACTCTTTTTGTGTGAAGGGACTTTTCAGATGTAACTGATTAACCAGTCCTTGATGGTGGCGGCTTTTTCAGTGCATGCTTACTTTGCATACAATTTTGGTAGTGTGTGTGTGTGTGAGTGTGCTTGTGTGCGCGTGTGCCCTTGCTTCAGTTTACAAGCACATCTGTATTTGCTCCGCTGATATGCACTACACAGGATGCCTTTGTTCTTTAGAGGGACAGACAGATAACTACAGATGGATGGATTGACAAAATGTGTATTGCATCATCTTGAAACATGATGTTTACACAACCTTAATTTGTAAGATATTACATCCAAATATAAAAAAATTCAGAAAAGCACAAAGACACGTTTTTAATTTTTAAAAATGTTTATTGTATTTTATTTAAGGTCTACTTATAAAGTAGATATGAAGTAACAACCTTTTAGATTTACATAGATTTGCATCATTGTGCCAGTATCATAATTTCCAGTCCTGATATGAACCTATTCCTAAATGGTTCTGTATCTATAGAAAGCTCTGACTGACTCGGACTGGCTTTTCAAATACTCAGTATTCATTTGTTTTGACATGAATCAGAAGAAGGGACATCCACAGAGGTTTTGTCTATGAATATCCACTGTGCTTCTTCTCTCTCTGGACTCGCCATCACTCCTACGCTCTGTTGGAGTCTCCTCGCAGGCCTCTCAGTGTCTTCTCGTCGAACTGATACGTGAGCTTCCTTTTCACCTTCTGGATCTCGCCGGTGCGGGAGTAGTTCCTCAGTGCCCGTGCCATCTTCTGGTAGGTCATAGTCTTGCGGTTCCCCTTGCGTCGGCCCCAGAGCTGCGCCAGGCGCTCCTTGTTTTGGGAGGAGAACTGAAAGGTGCCCGATGAGGACTGAACCCACCAGATGCAGCTGCGCATGGCAGGCGTCTGGAGCATCTCGAACAGGAACTGGAACAACCGCTCCTTCCTCTTTCCTGCTGAGAAGTAAAGGGATGTAAATTCTAATTATGAGGTTACCATGATTCATACTGGTTAGTAGATGTGGGAACATCCATTTTGTTTCCAACCAACAGTGTTTAAAGAGAAGCTTTGAAAACACATAAGTGTAAAGTAAAGTAAAGTATAATCTGTGTGTTGGTTGTGTTCAAGTTAAGGACTGTTCAGAGTAGGGTTGTAACAATGTCAGAGTTTCAGTAAAGTAAATAAATAATTTGGCAATCAATTTTTCCCTTGATGTCATTTGTAACTTTGTTTATTATGTGTTTTTTCTCCTTTTTCGGCCAATCAATTACGCTTAAATAATTAAAAAATACTAACAATACAATACTTATACCGAAAGGGTTAATATCAGGATATTAGACAGACATGGCTGACAGTTTTCTGTTAAAT
Organism: Platichthys flesus; assembly: GCF_949316205.1. Taxonomy (NCBI): domain Eukaryota; kingdom Metazoa; phylum Chordata; class Actinopteri; order Pleuronectiformes; family Pleuronectidae; genus Platichthys; species Platichthys flesus. The sequence goes on from NC_084951.1 coordinate 17,031,791, forward strand.
GTGTTTATACCTGAAAATGGTGCAAGGGTCAGGGAGTCTCTGTCCTTCCCGCTCTCCCTGTCCGACGACGGTGATGGTGAATCTTGGTATTCCTGGTACTGAGAGCAGCTGGACTGCGAGTCTGAGTCAATGTATGCAGGGGCCTCGTAGGAATACGTGATGTGCTCCTGAACACATACAAATCATAATTAGAATTCACCAGTGTCACAATCTTCATGGATCGTGGATAAATCCTATCAGTTGAAATTAATTAATTAAACTTTATTTTGCAGAGAGTTTGAGGTACTTGAACTCACCCATTGGTTGTCATGGGGACAAGGCCAGGCTGGAGGCGGGGCCTGCTCTTCATACTCCTCGTAGGGAGGGTTGGAGCCACAGTGCCACTCGTAAGCATGCTGACCCGACCAGCTGTTCTCTGTGGAGGAAACAGCCGTCAGATAACAGACACGGAAACACACAGGGACCAGCATTCTCTTTGAGATCATCACCACCACCGCTCACCTATGATCCTGCCGCCCTGGTGGAGGAGTGTGTGCGGTTGTGGCCCCGTGGTGCTCTGAGGTGAGGCAGGCATGTGGGCATGCTGGACCTCCAGTGAATGCTCCTGCAGGTACTCCTCGATGACCTCCAGCTCCACCTCGGGGCAGGAGGAGGGAGCCACTCCGCTCCAGCCTCCACTCAGCCGGATCTCGGTCACATAGGCCATCTGACAGAAACAGAGCAGGACAACAACGGAATCAGAAATCATACACAGTGACTTTTGTTGTATGTTGTACGATGTGAGCACCCAGGCATATTTTTGTGTAATGTTTGGTATTTATGTCCCATCGATAACAGCCTGAGGTGTTGTTATTACTAGGCCACACATCTGCAGTTGTTATTGGGCTCAGCATTCAGACGTACTTTGGCATGCTGATCCAATTAATTCAATTTTTTTCCCTTGCAGAATAGTTTCACCAAAAGACACACAAACACACACACACACACACACACACACACACATATGCTGCAGCAAAGTTTATGAAACTGAACCTGATCCTAACTGTGTGTTGTATTGTTTTGCGTGTTGGAAATGAGCCCGGCAACAACACCGCAACTGTGTATTTTAGTTTGACTGGCAAATTTATGCAAGTCTGTTTGCATTAAGCATCTCATGCAACATTCAG